>NW_022111310.1:13390267-13393072 GCF_000313985.2 Echinops telfairi
TGCTTCTTCTATGTGGATTTTTTGTTTCTCAGCTAGATGGCTGCTTGTTTATCTTCAGGCCTTTAAGACTTCCGATGCTATATCTTTTGGTAGCCAGGCACCATCAGCTATAGGAGTTTTTGTTTAAAAACAAAATGAAGCAAAATCTACTCCTTGGCTCTATCCAGACCGTCTGAATTTCTGGGCACAGTGCTCAGGCACCTCTGTTTTATAGTTCACAATTAAGGATCTTCTGCACATGGAAATAGTTTGGAACTTCTGTACTGAAGCCTCCAAGAATGTAGTCTGAGTCATAAACCAAGAAGACAAAGTCTTCACATCTTGTAGGCTTCTCGAATGAATGGGACAGAGGACTAGAGCATCGGCTGCTTAAAGAAGGTGCATATATGAGGGGTGAATGGGAGAGGGCAAAGAGAAGAGCATTTTCTACAGGAAACTAGGGACACCCCTACTCAGGCTTAACCTTGCCATTGATCTTGGGCTTGCCCTTGATCTCAGGTCCGTGGCTCCCTCCCCCTCTCTCTGCTGCCCTCGGTTCAGAAGCATGCTAGCCAGTGTAGCTAGCGGAGAGACGGTCCTGGTGGAATTGTAGTGGTGGTGATGTTTGCTAGTGGGAGTAGATGTTAAAAGGCACACAGCAACGTATGTAGGAGACCCATGAACCTGAAACTGGAAAGGCCATGGCCTCCTGAAGAGGAACTGGACAAGTGGGGGATACAGGGGAGAGACAGAAGTATGCTTGGGCCATGAGTCCTTTGATACCTTTGTCTCTCCAGAAAAAAAATAATGAAGTAGGTAAAATATTGATTTTTTTAAAAATCATTTTGCTTCTTATTGTTTACCTGTCTCTTATTTTACATTAAATTTTTGTCGAGCAAAGCCCAGGTTGTTTGAGTCCAATCACAGTGCTTTGACCAGGACACAACAATAACATATGCTCAAAAGAAAGAGCCATGTATGGAAAACTCATGCTGGAAATTCATGTGGTTGACGAAGGGAACGGGGAAAAACAAAGAACTTTCGGACGAGCATAAGAGAGAAAGAGAAATGATTCCAGTGACCCCGGGATCAGCAGTGGACATGGCCAATGCACGGAGATGGAGTGGGGATGAGAGTTTCAGCCAGCCAGGCCTCGGCCGGGCCGTCTCACATCCGTGAAACGATGTGCATCTGGAAGCTTGCTCTGGCTCTGCTGACCATTCCATCCCTGAGGAGCTGGGAACCTGATCTGTGCCCAGGAGAAGACTGCTCCCCACCCTTGGGGGACATTTCAAGAACGGGAGGGGGTGGTGGTGCTGTCCTGCCTGCCCAGTGCTCTGGTGACCTGGTGTCGCATGGATGACACACCACAGGATTTCCTCAGCTGGGCCCTGGCGTCCTGCTGGGACGTCTCCTTTATCCTACAGCACGCACAGCCACTCCATCACAACCCAACAGACTGTCCAGGGACACCTCCGTAAACACAGGCACTTGTGACGTTAAAGGATCCAGGTTTTCCCAGGGATTGCAGAGTTCCTAAAGCGGAGCATTGTCACACAGCGGGCGTGGGCTGCTGAGAGCTAGATGGTCTCTGGCTCAGATGCCTGACCGCGTGTAGCAATCACCCAGCTTCCAGAGACACTGCGCTTCCTTTCCGCCCATTCCCCTTGCAGCTCCACTCTCCAGCTGTTGTACAAGCAGTGTTACTGCTTCGCTCATGGGAAACAGGAAACCCTCTTGGGCTTCTCTTGGTCTGATGGCACCACCTCATTCAGCCTTGGTCAGTCCAGTCCAAGCCTTGGCTCCCCTTGAAGAATGGAAGACAATCAGACGAGCCCCTGAAACAAATCACTCTGTGATCTCTGCCTGTTGAGACCCTACCAGTTGATCTCCATCCCATCTATGCTGCCTCAGCCACCGTGTGCTCTGTAGAGTTTGCAGTAGCTTGTCGTCAGTAGCAGATCACCAGGCCTTGTTTCTGAGGCGCTTCTGGGTGGGCTCAAACTTCCGACTTTTCATTTAGCACCTGAGCTAGTTAGCTACTTGCTCCCCCTTTAACGTCCATCATAGAAGCTTGCCTCCTTCCTGATTATCCCAGTGGTTATGAGCTCTTTGAAACTTACCCCTCTGGTATTTAATCTGGTCTTTAATGGCACTCATTGCCTTGCGACTCACATAACTAATGTATGTGCTCCTTTTGGAAGGCTCTTGGAAGTTGCCCGAGAGAGGCCTAAAGTGCTCTTCATGCCACATGAGCTCTGACTATTATTTCTAAGCAAACTACACAGAGACCCATGAGTCTCTTCCACAAGATTCCTTGCCTTTCTGCAGTGAGCAAGAAGAGTCCTGTTCTATTCAGAGGTTGGTCAACAGGCCTACTGGACTTATGCTAGCTAGACAAAGAGACACAGATGTTGACAGGTAGAGAAGGGATGACTATGGCCAGCAGTGTCCCCAATAAGGCAGACATTAATCTATGGTTGGCTATCACTATGTAATCTCAATTCTCACCTAGGTGAAACAATTAGAGGAGTTAGGGCATTATTTCATCACTCTGCACACCTGAGATCCATCTCCTAGTGCTGGCAGAAGCCCTCTAATAGGGCACACCTCTGTGTTGTCTACACACCTTGCTGAGTGAGCTGATTCCAAACGAGCTCTAGAGCTCATCAGTTTTTTTCTTCAGTGTGTTAGTCTGGGTAGACTAGAGAAACAAACCCATAGACACACATATGTGTATAAGAAAGAGTTTTATATACAAGAGCAATTGAACATTGAGAAAACAGCCCAGCCCAGTCCAGATCAAGTCCATAAGTCTGATACTAG
>NW_022111310.1:13393693-13398896 GCF_000313985.2 Echinops telfairi
AGGGGTGGAAATGCAGAATTCCAGCAGGGGAACAAAAGGGAACGAGCCAGCTTTAAGCCCTGGAAGGGCCCACAGGGTGCTGTGACTGCTGTGGCCTAAAGCGAGGCTGCCACCTTCAACCAGCCTCCCACACTTTGCGTCTCATGGCTTCAGTTTCATTGTAATCTCAAGTCATAAGCCGTTTCAGCCAGGGGGAGATGGCCCCCTTTCGTCAAGCCCCATGACTGTTTGATCCTCACAGGCTCAGGGCTCCTGCCCTCCCGTTGAGACCCCACTAGACTCCCATGGAACATAGTGCCATGACACCTACGGAAGCTGGACGCCGTGAGGTTGCCTTGTTTCTCTGGGTGGCATGAATTTTCCACCGTTGACAGGTTGCAATCTTGCCACTTTCCTGTGACTCATTTTAGGGGAAACCTTTTTAGATTTCCTCCTCTGACAGGTTCCTGCCTTATATGGTTTCTGGCTTTTACGGTACAGGCAATTGAATAAGTTGGCTGCCTCCCTCCCCCAACAACTGTGATCTGGCATCTCTTGAGAGGGGGATAGGAAACTGGGTAGTTTAACAGTTATGTGTTCCGTTGGTTACTAACTGGAAGGTTGGTGGTTCAGACCCAGTCAGCTACTCCATGGGAAAGCAGGCCTGATGATGTGCTCTTTGAAGGATGACTGTCTAGAAAATGCTATGGGGAGTTCAACTCCATCCCATGGGATGGCTATGTGTCAATGCCCATACTTTCTACTCCCACAAAGAGTTCCAATCCCAGAAGCCCACGGGGGCCATTCAGCCCTGTCCTACAGGGTCTCTGTGAGTCGGCATCGAATTGAGTAAGTTTGGTGTTGGTTTAAAAGCAGCAGCCAGGTTGTGATGAGTGAGCAATTCCGGTAAAACGTGATTGCCTTATCGGTCTGTATGCCAAGCTAAATTCTCTGACTTAGTAAGGCCAGTGTATTTTCCATGACACTTGGTTCAGTGGTATTAAACACACACACACACACACACACACACACAATGTACATAACACTAATAAATATTTCAAAATGTCAATTGACATGAGGAAATGATTTCCCACCCATGTTATCTCAGTTCTTCTCAAGTCCTCTGGGCTGTTGGAGACCATGAGGTCAGCCTTTGTAGTTCATGTTGGGTTCCTAGCCCAAACAGAGCTCGTGCCAGTTCTGGGGGGAAATGATTAGGATAGAAATGACCGTGGGAACATGTGCAGGTCTCTTTCCAGCGCTGGTGAACTCGCTAATGGAAAAGCCAACCCAGGCTGGCTTTCCTGTGCGCCCACATGGAAAGGCGGGTAGACAGAGCCACCGGCCAGAGGACATGGAGCAAACAGACCCTTTCTGGGAGGAGGCCCCTGGCCTACGGAGCAGAGCGATGCTTCAGCCCTTTCAGTGTTTATTAGGAAACACTACAGTAATGATCACAACTGTGCCATCTAAAACTAAGTAAAACATAGAACCCAAACTGCGCTGTGAGAAAAACTATCGATGTGTCTGGAACAAAGGTTTTCAATAGAACAACCCAAAATGCAGATAGAGTTTTGAATGGAAATGGGTCACCCATGACTGTTGACCATGACAAATATGAACTAAAGAGCTAGTGAAGACCCAAGGGTATGGCCCGTGGATGGCAAATCCTGCCACTCATCCTACAAAGCGCTTGTGGTGACATGGGAGAATGCTAATGATAGAGCTGAAAAGATTGGTGTCAGACCTAATGTTGCGGCCACAGCACAAACTCTGTATAGAAAAACACAGGTGTCCGATGCGCCTCACACGTCTGAGGAAAATGCACACAAAAGTAAGAGCAGATACCAGGGGACCGCACACATTTTGTGGGGGAGGGGAGGAATGAAACGGTAATAGAATTTTTCCCTGAAATGATGGAAGCCCTCTCCTATTTCTACAGAATGTTATATGACTGGTGATTTGGATGTTCTCCTTTACAATTTTCCAAACTCCTACAACATCCGTGTAGTACTTCAAAGATCCGAACGGAAGCTAGGAAAAGAAACCTATGTAGTCAGTAGCAAAGACGAATCCTCGCTTTGGGCATTTGAGCATGTGTGTGTCCGAGTGAGGACCACACTCACTACAGGAGGCCGTCACTCTCCTCTGGGACGTTTAACCCTGATGCTTATGCTGGCCACGGTCTACCTCTCAGGAAGACGCCCCTGCTCACGGTCCAGCTGAGTGAAGTAGTTCTAGAATCCTCCTGAGCCATGAGGCTCATGAGCCGTGGAGGTGATTTTTAGGAGCAATTGAATTTCTTCTTGCAGAACTTTAAGCTGGGGGAGACAGGGAGGGAACCATTGGGAAGACATATACAAAGAGCAAGAGCAAGTGACAACGAGGGTCATCGTGGCAGAATGTTAACAGTAACAGCCCCAAGGAATCTCCCGTACTGGTATCTGCCCCTTTTGGGAATTCCTCTTCTACGCTGACACTGAGCTTGACCGTGGAACTTGATTTGACCACTGGAACCTTAGTAAATGTGTCCAAGCAGAGGGTTGATAGCTATGTGTACACTGGGGCTGGCCAGTGGTGGGATTCAAATAATTTAACAACTGGTTTGCTGCCCTTAACGACTGTTTTAAGTATGTATCAATCAATCAATACATACATACATACCAAAGAGTAGTTTGTAATTTCAACATGATATCAGAACACCACTGTTGCACAGATGAACATTAAAAAAGAGTAAGGAATATAAATTTGTGATTTCCCACATTCCCACCTGTGTTAGTTCAGGTTGACTAGAGAAACAAATCAATAGACACTCATGTATAAGAAAGAGCTTTATATAAAAGAGCAATTGTATATTGAGAAAACATCCTAGCCCAGTCCAGATCAAATCCATAAGTCCAGTATTAGCCCCTATGTCTGATACGAGTCAATAAATTCCTCTTCAGACTCATGCAATGATGCTGAATGCAGGAAGATCAAAGGCCAGTGGGTAGAAGGTCTTGGGGATCCAGTGGCAGTGGAAACATCTCAGCACTGGTGTGGGTCTCCCCACATGTCCCCTCCAGCTCTCTGAGTGTCTCAACAGCAGGAAAAGGAATTCAGAGAGACTGGGTCTGGCCTCCAGTGAGCTATCTATCTCCATCGTGCCTCCAAATGAGGTCATCAAGCTGTAACCTGATTGACAGGCTAAACTCCACCCCTTTGCTCAAGTTGACAGGAGATTATGTAACTGCCACACCACCTTTGACAGAAGCATGATTACCAGTGTCATTTTAAACTCAACAAAAAATTAGATATTTGGGTCTGCCGAATTGGTGCGAACCAGCTGAATCCTACCACCAGTCCTTGGAAGTCTGAGGTCACCTTCCTGTTAAGGAGCCTAGAATGAATAACTCCATGGAGAGAGGTCAAACCATGCCAGGTTTGTCTCAGCTGAACCCAAAGAGGACCGGTAGAAGAACCACCTAATCAGCTCATTGAGTCTTGAGGGGAAAAAAGTCATTGTCTTTGTGCGTTATGTTTTGGGCATGACTTTTGACTAGCAATATACAACTGAGGTAGTCACAACAGGTAGTCGTGGTGCTGAGGCCCCTGCCTTGAATCCTTTATTCCTGGCTCATGAGCCCAACTGAGTATGTGTTGTGGAATTCTTCAAGATGTCCAGCCTCTATATTGACCGATAGTGACCCCACATTATTTTAAGGCAGTGGTTTTCAAACCCCAGCGTTAAAAGAACTGTACCATCATCCAAATAACAACTGAGAGAGAGAGAGAAAGGAAATCACAACTGTCTTTGGAGAGGACATCATTGGTCATTTTCACTGTTCCATCCCTATCTCTGGAATAATGCCAAGGCACACAGCACGACTTTAATAAATATTAGCTGAATAAATGAGCAAAGCGCCTGGGAGCATGTTTAAAATACAGATGCCAGGTCCCCATCATTGGGGATGCTGTTTTTATAAGTCTGGGTGGGGTCCGGGAAATGACATTGCTGTTAAGCCACCTCTGTAATACATTTTCACCAGTGGGTCTTAAATTGTCCTTGCAATGCAAAGAGTTCGGCCGAATATTTTTCTAGCTGGCTGTGCATTAGAATCACCTGGGGAGCTTGTTAGCCCTAGCTGGTCCCGGTCCTCACCCCTGATCTACTGAATCTGAAAATCTCCGGGCGTAGAGCCTTGCAATCTGTATTATTAATGAGCTCCTGGTGAATCTGACGCTGATGATCCACAGACTGGAGGGCCTTTGAAACCCACTGGCCCAATGAACACAATTCTCCGAAAGTCCTTTTGCAGCCAAACACACCTCACTCCCCAGAACAGAGAGCACACAGCCCCGTAGTTAAACATCAGGATGCTAATCTGCCTGGCTTTTAGAGGAAAGGTTTTCAGTATTACTGAAAGCTGTATTTGTTAGGGACTGCTTTTACGTTTGCATTTTCTCACTTGTCAAAGTCGCTGCTAACACCTGCCTTCCCAGTGTTGCAAGCACTCTACACGAGGCAAAGGGGGTGAGGCACTTGGAAAGCACCATGCCCAGACTTCTTGAGTATTCAGATGATTCATACCTAAGTCATGCCGGGGATTAAGATATTTTCTGTATTTTTAGGTGATCAGGATTTATTTAGAGTTTTCTTGCTATCAAAGGGAGAGAGGTTTGGGTCTTTTACATTCCCTATGCAAAATGTCTCAGGGATGGAAAGAAACCCAGCATCTTCCCCAGCTGCTCGGCCTGGCAAAACATCTCTGCAGGAGCAGGGTCCTGAGCCCCCTGGACCTACCTTCTCCTCCACACTTTCCTCTCCCCTGAGTGTGAGGGCTTCCCAAACACTTCCAGTTCTAAAGCTGGTGCAGCGTGCTGGTTCCTCTCCTTTGCTAGTTGATGCTCGAGCGGCACATGATCTCTGGAAATGTTCCTTATTTTTGCCCATTCTAGCCACCTGAATCCTTTCTCGACCTGACCTTTAAGGAGCTTGGTGTCTCCCACATTCAGGTCATCAATAATTAAGCAGCGCCTGTCTTGCCCCAGACTAGGTGTTTACCAGGCCGCTGTGTCACTTCTGTGCCCTTACTTAAATACCGCAGTTCCGTCCTCTTGCCCACTGAGCTCACTCTCGCTGGACATAGGGGCTTTATCTGAGCCCTCCCTGTGGGCATGGGGTAGAAATGCAGTGATTGGTGTAAATAGCTAGATTCTACGGAGGGCCAGTTCTGAATTCCTG
>NW_022111310.1:13399570-13401468 GCF_000313985.2 Echinops telfairi
CTTTTTAAAAATGCCTCAGGATGCGGGAAAAATTGTTAAAAATCGGGACTGTCCAGCCCAAAGCGGGACGTCTGGTCACCTTGTTCTATATGATGCACGATTCTAGGCGCTGGGGAAACAAGGAGGCCATATCTCTGAGGAACATGTGTGTGAGAAGCGGGGAGCCGTTGAAAGCTCCTTCTAAGGTGAGCAGATCACTACTTCTCTGTTCCGAATAATGAGAACCTTCCGTTGTGTTTTCAGCCCACAGCCTTCCCGTCTCCCTGTCGGCCTGCTCTTGGTCGTGTGACCTGGCAGTTCCTCTCATCTAGAAATAGAAATATACTGCCCCCATTTGACTTTGGACTTGGCCATGTGACTTGTTTGGGCCAGTGCAGTGGTAGCACATGTGTTATGCTCAGTGGCTGGAATACGTGTGTGGGGTTAGACTTGCCCCCTCTTGGACTTTTGAGTCTGTCACGTGTCCCAGGGAGACTTTAGGAGCTAGAAAGATGTGCCGTGGTTTGAAGACTCCAGTTTGGGAGTGTTTTGTTTCTGTTGTGCATTGTGACTGGGGCGAGGGCTGATACAAGGAGCTTTAAATCCCATCTTCTGTGAAATCCACTGGTGATTCCTCTAATGGAGGCACCGTGCTGGGCTGCTGTTAGGAAGGGAGTCTCAAAAGACCTTATGTTCTAATACTAAATCCCAGCACCGAAGACCCATGACTATGTCTTTTTCTTGCAACCTGAATGCGTCTAAGAGCATGTTTCCCTGGTCTATCACCAACTCCTTCCAAGGGTTAGTCTTGATTACTCTCCTCTCCCTGGACCCGGTGCACTCCACCTGTTCTGAATCCCCAATGAAACTGCTGTCAACATTTGCTAATTTAAGGTAGCGATCTGTCCTAGCCCCTCTCTCAAAGATCCCTTTCCAGGCAAGAGAATGTTATTCATTCAGTTCATCCACCCATCTACCTACATCAAGACTCATAATCTATAGGAGAACTGCCTCACCTAGGTTCTCAGGAATGTAAATCTTTACGGAAGCAGACTGCCACAGCTTTAGCCCATAGAGTGGCTGGGGAGTTTGAACCCCTGACTGTTGGGTAAGGCACGAAGCCTTAACCACTGGGTCACTAGCACTTCTACCCACCATGCACTCAGGGTGACTAGAAGGCATTCTGTGAACCAGTGGAATGTAAAGCCAAAGAAGACATGACTGATCATGCCCTGCTGTAGATCCCAGAGCAGGAGAAGAGACAGGCTAGGTGACTAATATGGGATGGTGAGATACGATCTGTCAGAGAATTAGCAGTAAGATACTGAGAAAGCCCAGACAAATCCAGTCTGCTGGACAGTGAGTGAGACTTCGTTCTTGGTAGTTTGACACTTGTAGTGCATTTAGGCAGGAGAAGTTGATGAGGTAGTCTGGAGAGACGGTGAAGCCTGGTACATGAATTTAAGACCTACGGTGCCCTGATGGCACTGTGGCTAGGCAATTTTACACTCATGGAATGGTCAGCAGTTCAAAGCCATCAGCCACTCTATAGCAGACAGGCATGGCAGTCTGCTTCTGTAGAGATTTACAACCGTGGAGGTCACACAGCAGTTCTACGTGTCCTGTGGGGTTGCTGTGAGTCAAATCAACTAGATGGGAATGATTTGGTTTAAAGAGGGGATAGGGGAGCTCGCAGGAAGTGGCAGATGAAAAATGCAGGCAGAGCCAGATGTTAAGTGGTGTTAACCAACCCGGGGACAAGGGAATAACAAGTAATCCAAAATCAGTGGCAAGGAGGGTGTAAAAGACCTGGTAGGGATTGATCAAGGGCAATGTAACTGAGAAGAATTACTGAAACCCAAATGAAGGCTGAGCATGATAGTGGGACAAGAGGAAAGTAAAAGGAAATAGAGGAAAGA
>NW_022111310.1:13402422-13410526 GCF_000313985.2 Echinops telfairi
GAGGGAGGGGAGAAACTGAGGAGCTGATGCCAAGGGCTCAAGTAGAAAGCAAATGATTTGAGAGTGATGAGGGCAACAAATGTACAAATGTGCTTGACACAATGGATGTCTGTATGGATTATGATGAGTTGTATGATCCCCCAATTAAATGATTTTTTTTTAAAAAGGGCATTTGTGTGTAAGGAGTCTAGATTTGGCCAGACTCCTTATGCCTTCCCCAGGGCAATGGGGAACATGGAAGATTTTAGGCAGGGAATTGATGTGCTCAGATTGGGCATATCTAGGAGATTTCTCTGGCAACATTGACTTGACGGAGAACTAGGAAGCTTGTCGTGTCACTGTAGGAGTAAGGAGGAACCGTCGGAGTCCCTGGAATGCAGGTGAAAAATTAGGGAATGGAAAGTCAGGAGGCAGAAGTGATAGACCTGGTGGTTGGGGTGGGGTTGGGGTGTGGTAGGCCATGGGAGTGTCAACAAGCCCAGGCTTGGACTTAAGCGACAGAATGGATGGTGATGTGATTGACTTGAAATTGGGACACTTGGGAGCTAGGAAGGAGAATTCAATTAGGCTCCAGCGGGATGAGCAGGGACTAAGGCGTCATTGTTCCCAGGGTAAGTCTCCTAAGCAGCTGTAGCCCCGGAACTCGGGAGGGCTATGTATTTGGCTGTCACAAATTTGTAGGCAGCAGTTGACATAATGCGTCAGAATCACAGAAGAACTAGATGCCAGCTAAGAGGCTCTCTTAGAAATTCCTAAATGGTACCATTCTTATTCACCTTGTGTCCCTAGAGTGCTCCACAGGATCCAGATTAATGCACATGCTGCAATATTGGATAAATGAATGAATGAACCAGGTCCCTTGACCCCCTGGCAATCTAAGATGCATTAATGGGAATGGTCATTTCCCATTAAACTCACTGCCATCAAATCATTCTGACTTCATGTCTGGGGCAGAGTAAAATGTCTCCCTAAGGTTTCTGAGAGCAGACAGGCTCATCTTTTTCCCTCAAAGAAGCTGAGGGGTTTGAACCAGCAACCTTAAAGTTAGTCGCCCAACCTCAGCCTGCTGCGCCACCAGGACTCCTTTGGACTCCATTCTTTGAGGGCAATTCTGAATATGCAAACACCTGCAAACATATGCAAAACTTTGAGACCTCCTGAGCCAGTCTTCCCTACCGCCCCACCCAGAGCACTCATTCAAGTTAGTGATTCTGGAAACATCGTAGGAGTAGAATCATCTCAGGGAGCTTCCTGATATTGCAGATATTCAGTCCTAATAATGGTTTGGTTTAGTAGGTCTGGGCTGCTTTGGAAAAAGCTCCTGAAGGCGTAGAAAAGAAAGAACATGCTCCCGACGCAGATGGATGAATAATAATAATAATAATTAATAATGGAATGGAAGTGGTACCAAAGTGAATAGGCTGTGGATCATATTCTGGGAAAAGGCACTTGGGCCGTACATCCTCTACTGACCCATGCAGCTTGGCTCTCCACTTGGCCTCACCGGGGCAGGCGGCCTTCCATGGCCCACACACTCAGGATTCCTTTGGTCTCTGGCTTCCACTTGCTCTCCCTAAACGCGAGGGCAGAGCAGGAGATGAGAGGTGGGGTAGTGGATCCTGACTGCCTGGGCTCCTCCCTGCCATGCAGTCTCAGGGCTCTGCCAGGCGGTCCTCTCCTACAGCTTGGCAGCTCTGCCAGCTCCCTTCCTTCCCCATTTCTGGTGTAGGGTGGGCTCTCCACTGTGGTTAGCCTCTGGGAGCCCTGCCCACACCTCTCTAAATTGTTCCTTCACTACCTGTCCTGTTTATCCCTTTGAATCTGTCAGTTTCCTGCCAGGACAGGGGAAGAAGAAAAAAAACCCCCAAAAACCCCAAACCCAACATTGACCAGAAAGAGTGAAAAACCCTGGGCTCGGTTTAATTCAACTCAGCAAACATTTCCTGAGCCAAAGAGCCGTTGTGCCCGGCTCTGTGCCAGGTGCTGGACAAGCTGAAGGTGACTAGGAGAACACAGGCTTGCCAGGGGAAAATGTGCAGCCCAGCGGGAGGCTTGGTCCCCAGAATGCAGGGTGACACTGGGGAGACCACTAGAAGTACCAGAGTACCCTAGCTCTGCCTGGGGTCACGGGAAACCGAGGCTTCCCGTAAGTGACAAATCGAGTTCAGGTGGGCCAAGAGCAAAATGGGAGCAATGCAGGCAGAGTTAAAATTAGGGTGTGAACAACAATGTCTGGGGGGGTTGGCTTTGAAGTGAACGAGAGGCTGGAAGCTTCACATGGCCTCCGCTAGGTCGAGGGGTGCCCCATCTGGAACGGTGGGATCTTCCCGTGGGCAGAGTTTCAATGGGTGCTCTTGTGGCCTGATGGCTGCACGTTGGGCTGCAAACTGCAGAGTGAGCAGTTTGAAACCATAGCGCAACAGTTCTCCACCTGTGGGTTGCGACCCCTTCGGGGATCGAACGTCCCTTTCACAGGGGTCACCTGATTCGTAACCATAGCAAAATGACAGCGATGAAGTAGCAACAAAAACAATTTTAATGGTTGGTGGGGGGGTCACCACAACACGAGGAACTGTATGAAAGGGTTGCGGCATTCGGAAGGTTGCGAACCCCTGCACTAGAGGCTTCTCCAGAGAAAGACGGGGCTTTCTGTTTCTGTAAAGAGTTACAGTCTCAGAGACTCTCGGGGCCAGTGCTACCCTGTCACATAGGGTCCCTATGCCCTGGCATCAACTTGCTGGCAGCGAGTTTAGTGTTTGGTCCACTGACTTTAAAGGAAGATATGTCTGGCCAACTCCCACGCCTCTTTCAAAAGCCAGCTGACGTGTCACTACCTTCAGGAGGTCTCAACGAGTGCTCTTCTCTTGGATTTCTCCTGGTTTCTGATCGTCTGTATGACACCAGCCTGCCTGGCCCACTTCCCCGCTAGGTTCTCACAGGTGTGATAAGGACTTACTGGTCTTTCTCTCCTCAGAACCCAGCACTGGGCCCGGCGTACAGGAGAGCACCAGAACATAGTTCTTGAAAGGAACCAAAAGGGTTCCTTGCGACAATGGGATATCAATAATAACAGCAGTGCTATTAGTCCTATGTGAGGAATGAGGAACCACACCATGGCCCCAGGTGTTGGAGGGCATAGCCCAGGAGTGACTGTGCTTCCGAAGACTCAAGACCAAACACACCCCACGATTCCAAGTGCTGGGGGAACCCCAGGTAGTGCCCCGCCACCCAGGTCCTGCCAGGGGCTCACCACACTCTGCAGCCAGGAGAGGGAGTGGGAGAGCTATTCCTATCACTGCGCCCCAGCATCCTCTCACTGACCTCTGCTGAGGGCTTGTGAGTTTGGGTCTCATCCTCCCAACTTCACAGATTGGGATCCAGGGACTTGAAGCGGTTCCGAAGTGTATCCGCGGTCACAGCAAGGAGAGGGGACTTGTTCCAGAACCCAGCTTCCAACCTACTGCCCTCTCCCTAGGGAACACCCTACCCGGTTCAGATGGAGGAGGAAAGATTGTGTTTGCCAGCGGTGTACAGACACAAATACGTATATATATCTCGACATCAGGAGCAAACGAACTTTCTAGAAGTACCCTATATTGTACAAATGGCGACTTTTGGACAGCGGGCAGCATTGTCCTCGCCGCCATTGAGTGGGTTCTGACTCAAAGCAGCCCTGGAGGACAGAGCAGGACGTTTCCCGGCCTGGCCATCTTTACAGGAGCAGACAGCCTCCTGGTTCCCGCAGCACCATGGAGTATGCCGGATGGGCCTCTAGCAAGGGCCAAGCTCGTTGTGTTTTAACTGGGGCCTCACCTTCTCCTTCCAGAAGCCCCAACCCCAACCCACTACCCTAGAGTTGACCCTGACTCATCGGCACCCTCTAGGGCCGGGTAGAACTGCAAGAGGATCCCCAGGCTGAAAAGCTTCGCATTATAAGCCCACTGCCCTATCTAGCTTTCTCCCAGGAGCAACCTCTGCGTGATGCGTTCAAACAGCTGACCTCTCGGGGTTGGCAGCGGGGTCCTTAGCTGCTGCAGCACCAGGGCGCTTCCTTTCTTCCAGAGCTCTTATTTAAGAAAAGCAACCAACACACAGAAAACCCTAGCAAGTCCCCACGCCTCTCCCACTCAGCCCGCCGCCCCACGGTTCCTTCTGGGATTGCTAAAATCCAACACTTGGGTCAAGACGCAGCCTGCTCGCGCCCTCTACTGCTCAGCTGCAGTATTGCCCGTCGGGTAGAACACGTGTCAAGCAACGATGAGGGCCGCTGGTGCCTGCAGCACGCGCTAAGCAGCTCAGCGCGGCCACGTGGGAGGTGCACAGTGACATCAAGCAAAAGCCAGTCCTGTGCCCACCCACCAAAGACCGGCGTTATGTTGGTCCTGCCCACACAGTTTCAATTATTCTCCTCCTAAGTGCTTGTTCCAGCGTGCACACTCGCGCCCGCGCACAGTCTCCTCTCCATCATTTTAGTCATCACATTGTACGGTAATTGCCTGTTGGCTCCTCTTGTCTTTGGAACGCAGAGCCTGGCGTCACACACTTTTCTAGTTCCCATTGCCCCTTGCGGGATGTATGACACACAGCCTTCAACTCGAGTTTAGTGAATGGCGGGTGAATGGGTGAGTGTGTGGAGAGACAGACAAAAGGAGAGAACATGCTAGAGAGGTTGGGGGCGGCGCCGCAGCCAGTGGGGAAAGGAATGCTTTGGGGATGGTGGCACTTAAGGCTCTGCAGTGTTCCCTGCTGAGCCCACCTTACACGGGATCTAGGGGGAGAGGGGCGAGAGGTTGGGAGCAGGAGCAAACAAGGAGGGCCTGGGGGCAATGCCCAGGGCACTGGTTACGCCTGGATTTCATTTCATGAAATCCAGTGAGCTGTACATGTGTGTGCATTTATGATCTGCGTGCCTTTCCGGATGTATGCTGGACTTCAATAAAGTCCACTTAACAAATCTAGTTTGGGAGGAGTGGTGCTATCAGGAGTCTTCTTGTGAGCTCGGAGTCCCTGGATGGTGCAAACAGGCCTCAGCCCCTAACAGAAAGGTTGAAGGTTCAAGCCTACCCAGTGGTGCCTCAGAAGAAAGGCCTGGTAAATTACTTCTGAAAAAATCAGCCCTGGCAAACCCTGTGGGAAACACATGGGTTTGCCATGAGCCAGAGTCAATCCCGTGGGAACTGGGAATCAGTTCCAGAGTGTTGGAGGCAGAGGACAGGCTGTGACATCTCCTTTAAAAGAGTAGTCTCCATTTCCTGTCTCATCGTCGTCAGTGTTTGATATCTCCAGCTCTACCAAAATCCATCTCTTGGTGGCCAGGGCCAATGAGCTTTGCCAGAGTTTGATGATCTCGGCCCCTCCCGCTTTCTGAAACGCCCACCCCTTGGCTCTCTTGGTTTCTTGTTCTGTCTTTGACTACAACTCATTCTTCTTTGAAGGCTCTTCCAAGAACCATTCCCTGAAGTTCCTGAGTGTTCCATGCTAGGCTGACCCCATTTCTAACTACGGTGTCTCCTTGGATGATATCACCCCCTTTATGGCCCCAATGGCCAACGCTGTGCCGGTGACTCATAAGTACATGCGTATCTCCAGCCCGGCCCACTCTCCTGGGCTATGGCCATTTCTCCAGCCGCCTCTTCACCATCTCTACTGGAACACACCCCAGAAGGGACTCCACTTACTCCTCCTTCTGAGTTCCTGTTTCCGTGACTGGCCTCATTGGCACCTGGGAGTTGGCATAATTCCTGGGGTAGACTGTGTTATCATTGAACAAATATTTACTCTCTCTCTCTCTCTCTTTCCCTCTTGGGGTAGAGTGTGGTTCTGCGCTTGCCCACGGGACTTGTGTTGATGAGGAAATGATCTAGCTGCAGTTCCGGATGGAGGCTCTGGAGTTCACGTGCGAGAAGGGATCTGTGTTTCTGTTCCTCCTTGGCAAACTGCCATTTGTCATGAGACCAGCATGACTCAGGTAGCGGTCACTCCTTTACCTTCCATCCCTGAAAGGGAGACAAGCTGGGATAAACCTGAAGGTAATCTGTACACAGCCTAGTGTGGCGTTAAGTCCAGCTGAGCTAGTCTGAGCCCAGCGGACCCACAGACCCATGAGCAGGAAACAAGTGTTATTGTAAGCTACTGTGTCTTCTCTGTGAGGGTTTTTCCATCTTCTCCTCTCCTCACATAGCACTTCCGGGCTTACCTCCTCTCTGTCTTGCTGCAACCAAGTATCTCATTGCCCGTTGACCTGTTTCAAACTTTTACAATCTCTTGCTTAGATGGCTCCCTCCTCCAGACATCTTTTCAACAGCTCCCACCCACTCAAGATCTCTCCTCCAAGGTCTAAGCACACGACCCTTTTTCAGATTCTTGAAAAGCCCCATGCTTATTCTTGATGTTGGCGTCTGTCAGGTCTCTGCCTGGAACACAGCCCCACTGTTCCTGCCCAAGTTCACCTGGATAACTCTGCTCATCCTTTAGGTACCAGCTTCAAAATGATTCCCTTTGGTAAGGCTCTGCCTTCCCTGCTTTGGGTGAGTGGCATTTCTGCCAGTTCCTATAACATCCGGAGCGTTTATTACTGCTTTAATTTCCCATTAGACCTGAGGTTCCCCAAACATAGGGACACTCTCTGTTTTATCGCTCCTCATATTCCCGACACCTAGACAGGTGCTTATGTTCATACACTAAGCTCAGAAAGCATTTTGGGGTGAGTATTATGTAGCCATAATATGAATGAGCCACAAGAGTTAAAGATGGGGATGGAAATCACAGAAAGGACTCAGAGAGCATCTATTCTGATTATACAGATGGGAAACCAAAGCTCAGATGGGGCTTGATGAGACCAGGAACCTGGAGCCTATCTCCAGTAGAGCTCGAATGAGAGAGTTCTAATAGGGATTGTCTGGACTTAATGAACCATCTGCCGTGTCTAAGGAATAAAGGTCTTTTTAAAAGCGGGAAAGGGACCAGACCTCGATCGGGGGCAGTATATCGGCATGAAGCAGTGAACTAGCCAGTTGACAACAGTCCTAGCTATGTCAACCCCACCCCCAGGAGAATGCACTACAGAGGAAACCGTTGAAGAGACAGCCCAGGGAAAGTGGCAGGTCTGCCCAGACCACACAGGAGCAAACCAAGAGGGAAAGAGAAGAGAAGAGAGCGAGAGTGAGAGACAGAACCACAACCTGGCCCAACCAGCCTGGAGGATGTCATTCCTGCTCAGCGCAGCCAATGGACAGAGAGGACCGCAGGGCTGGTGCCACCATGAGACACTATGCCCTCCCTCACTGTCCCACGGCTCTGAAGACAGAATGGAAATTGTGCCCTGAATGTCCCCTCCACCCGTTCCCGTCCCCATCCCCACCAGAGCAAACAGGAACACAACAGGACAACAAGGGGAGCAAAACAATGATGCACCCAAGGAATCCCGAAGAGAGACCTTAGAAACAGTGGGCAGGGCGTGGCACTGCATCAGACCAGACTGAAAACATTCAGAAGGGTCAGCAGACTTTTATTATCTCGTATCAAGACCTGGAACGATTTATAGGGTTGTGTGTGTGTGTGTTTGTGTTATTTCTCTTCTCTCTTTTTCCCCTTTCTTATTTCTTTTTCTCATGTCTATCCATACAGGATAGGTGGGATAACTGAACATGAGGAGAAAACAGCGGGGCCTTTGGCTCTGGGGGGACATGAGAGAGGAGGAGGTGGGAGAAAGGGAGGGGGGAGCCAACAAACCCAGGGACAAGGGAACAATAAGCGATCTAAAATTGATGGCAAGAAGGCCGTAGAATGTCTTGGGGGAGGGGCGTGTTGATCAAGTGAAATGTAGTGGAGAGAAAGTACTGAGAGTCGAATGAAGGTCAAACATGATAGTGGGACAGGAGGAAAGTAAAAAGAAATAGAGGAAAGAATTAGGAGGCAAACGACATAGAGGCATAAACTTAGGCATGCATATATGTAAATACATGAACAGAAAATGATGATATAGGTCTTTGTACATATATTTAAATGTTAAACAGTAAGGTAGCAGATGGGCATTGGGTCTCTACTCAAGTACTCCCTCAATGGAAGAACACTTTGTTCTAATAACCTGGCATTCTGTGATGCT
>NW_022111310.1:13411359-13415019 GCF_000313985.2 Echinops telfairi
TGATGTATGGATTGTTATCAGAGCCCCCAATACAAGGATTAAAAAAGATGTTTTCAGGTTTCCAAAGTGGGCACCAGCAGCTTTAGCATCTTCTGAGAACCTGTTAGACGCCCAGCCTTGGCACCAACCCAACTGAATCAGGATCTCCATTCTACAACGACCCCCTGGTGCTCTGTGTGCTTTGTAGTCCCACCCAAGTCTGCGAAGCACTGGTTTTGGTGGCAAGGAGTGCAGCCAGGCAGGCTTGCAGGTCACGCTGATCCATGCAAGGAAGCTGCTTGGTGAAGTGGACACGAAAACGTAACCGAAATGTTTTGTGGCGTTCAGCGTGTGCTATCGATGAAGGACCCCTCAAGGACAAGTCACTGCTCACAGACCTAACATGTATTTAAAAAAAGACTCTGAGGGGCTGGTCCAAGAGGCATTCTCCCCTCCTGCCACAGCAGACGGGGGCAGCCTGGTTGGAAGCCACTACCACAGTATGCAGAGATAATCATAAAGCTGAAAAAGAAAAAAATCCCTTTGGTTCGCCATTTGTGGGAACTCATCCTAACGTGAGAATTCAACAGAAGTGAATCTCTATCTGCCGGAAGATGTTCAAAACTAAAATTGGGAAATACGAAATGGAAGGGAATGGTTGAGTAAATGATGAACTGGCATCTTCATGGAAACCAATGATAGCACAATCAATCAATCAATCAATCAATCAATTATAGCTCAAGTATTGTGTCATCTGCTTGGGGTGTAACCTGGTCTCTCTGTCTCCAGTTCTGAGGACCACTTCCTGTGGGACCTGGACCCCATCTCTGTGACCTCTCTAAGCCGGTGTCCTCATCGGTGAAATGGGAGAATAACATTACCTAACTCAGGTCCTTGCTGAGAGCAGTACATGAGCAAATTTAATTAAACTAGGTGAATTAGTTTGCTCAGATTATGAGGGGGCAACACTGCCCCCCCGCCCCGCAAATAAAAAAAGCTCCGTTGATGTGAGTGGGGATAGCACATTTGGAGTTTATTTCACCAGGCCAGGCTGTTAATCAAGCTTTCTATTTAGAGGTTCTGAAAAGATTGGGTAACAATGCACATCAAAAAAGGCCTCATTTGTGGCAGATGGGGGACTCGTTTTGCCACAATGACAATGCACCTACTCACACAGCCATCTCAGTGCGCCAGTTTTGGGCAAAAAACAGTATGCCTCTCTTGCCCCACACCTCTGACTCACCTGGCCTTGTTCGTTGTCTTCTTGTTTCTTCAGTTGAAGAGGGGCATGAAAGGACAGCAATTTGATGACGTTGAAAAGGTGAAGAGAAAAATGAGGGAGGTGCTGTCAGCCATCCAACCAGATGAGTTTGAAACATGTTGCAAGAATGGAATCACAGATTTGACAAATGTATTAAGTGTAATGGGGAGTACTTTGAAGGTGATAAGGTTGTTTTGTAAAAATATTCAAATACATCTCTTTGGGTGGGGGAATCTATTTTTTTGGGATGAGTACCCCCTCATAGTTCATCATAGTTGACATATGCTAAACATTCTGTATTTATAATTACTGTACTTATTTTTCATATTCTGTCTTTTGAAACATGTATTTTACATTTGTTGTTGTTGAGAAAACACACAGCCAAGCGTAGCAGTTTAACAATTTCAGCATGCACCATTCAGTGACACTGGTACATGCTTTGGTGCCACCCTTCTTGCTCTCCTTTTCTGAATTATTCATGAGCATAAACTCCCTCATTAATATAGACTCATTGTGCCAGGAGGTTCCTATCTCATCTGTTGAGTTGCTGTTGTCATTTTGATCCCATATAGGCAGTTCTTTAGAGAGTACAGCTCAAGGCAGATGGAGAAAAGGTTGAAGCTGTCAAGGATTTAATCTTGCTTGGACCTACATCCAATGCTCATGGCAGTAGCAGTTGAGAGGAAACGATGGATTGTATTGGGTAGATCTGCCACATGACAATCCTATCATGAGGACTAAGGTGTGTCTGACCCACGCCATGGCATTTTCAATGACCTCATATGCACGTGAAAGTTGGCCACTGAATAAGGAAGATGGAAGAAAAATGAATGCCGTAGCACTGTGGTGTTGGCGAAGACTATCGAAAGTACCGTGGACGGCCAAAAGAAGCAACTTACCTGTCTTGGAAGACCTGCAGCCAGAATGCGCCGTAGAGGCAAGGATGGCGAGACTTTGTCTCACGTACTTCGGACATGTTGCCAGGCAAGACCAGTCCCTGGAGAAGGACATCACGCTTGCTAAAGTAGAGGGGCAGCAAAAGAGAGGGAGGCCCTTGACGAGATGGATGGACACAGGGGCTGCAGCAGTGGGCTCACACATAAGAACTATTGTGAGGATGGCGCAGGACCAAGCAGGGTGTACACAGGGGCCTCTCTGAGGCGGACCCAACCTGATGGCACCTAACAGCAGCTAGGAAACTACTGTTTACGTTTGAGAAGATTTTAGGGAATGTTTTTGGTTTGAGCTTTGAAGATCATCTGAGGGCAGTGCTTTCTGGAGTTCAGCCTCCATCATTCCAGATAATCTGGTGTCCAAGAGAATTGGAAATTCGATTCTGTATCTTCTCCTTTCTGGCCAGGTTTCTCTAGCAGAGGTTCTCAACCTTCCTCATGCCGCGACCGTTTCATACAGTTCCATGTGTTGTGGTGACCTCCCCCCCAACCATAAAATTGTTTTCGTTGCTACTTCATCACTGTCATTTTACTGCTGTTATGAATCACACGACCCCTGTGAAAGGGTCGTTTGACCCCCAAAGAGGTCGAAACGCACAGGTTGAGAACCGCTGCTCTACAGGATCTTTGCTCAAAATCTTCTGCATCAGTAGCTGGACACCACCCAGTCCTTCTGCTCTTGGTAAGAGGAGGCCGTTGTTCAGGGAGGCAATTAACCTGACATTCCATATATTCCTCTGGGCCTGACTCCCTTCCTTCTTCTGCTGCTCCAGTTGTTGAACCATGGCTGCCCACTTTTCCCTTTTAAACTGGTAACTAGCATGAGCTCCCCTAGACCACCTGCCACAAGAATGCTTCTCCTTTTCTGGGATAAACCTCAGGCCACCAGGGATGATCCCTTTACTTAAGGAGTCAGCCTGGTTTTCCAGCCTCCAGGAGAGAGGCCAGAGAACATGCTGGCCTGTGT
Organism: Echinops telfairi; assembly: GCF_000313985.2. NCBI lineage: Eukaryota > Metazoa > Chordata > Mammalia > Afrosoricida > Tenrecidae > Echinops > Echinops telfairi. Next base: position 13,414,520 of record NW_022111310.1, read on the forward strand.
CTTTATTGCCTGTGGATAGCCTGGCTGCTGCCGCTGTATGGCCATTGTATTATCAGGGCCCATCTCCAGTCCTCCTTGCCTCAGAATTAAGCTTGCTGTCGTAACTCCACCCCATACAGTTCTAGACTCTGAATGTTTTCTCCAAGTGACACTCCCCCAGGACACCCGAGTCCTGGTAGCTGAGCATCACTGAGGGACCTTTCTTCCTCTCCCATCTCCTTTAGTCTGTTTACATTTATTGATCCAGAAAGCCATTCCTTTCCATGGCTAATCCCATCTTGTTCTAGTGATGATCACAGCTACTTTTTTTTTTAAAGATCATTTTATTGGGGGTCCTACAGGTCTTATAACAATCCGTACATCAATTGTATCAAGCCTGTTTGTACACATGTTGCCATCATTACTTTCTAAACATTTGCTTTCTATTTGAGCCCTTGGTATCAGCTCTTCGTTTTCTCTCCCTCTCTCCCTCCCATCCTCATGACCCCTTGATAAATGAT
>NW_022111310.1:13415156-13420187 GCF_000313985.2 Echinops telfairi
TCATTGCAATCAATTCCCCCTTCCTTCCCACCCTCCTCCCTTACTCCTACCCTCCTGGTATCTCTACTTCCATTTCTGTTCCTGAGGGGTTTATCTGACCTCTTATCTGTTCCACTGTATGGCTGCTGTGTAGCCCAAAGTGGAAGGCAGGTCATGAAAATGGGGGGAGGAAGCCTCAGGACTCAGAGGAATATTGTATTCCATTGGTGCTACACTGTGCCCTGGTGGACTCATCTCTTCCCTGTGACCCTTCTGTGAGGGATGCCCATTGTCTACAGATGGGTGTTGGCTCTCTTCCCCAAGCCCCCTCGTTCTCAACAATATGCTTTTTGTTTCTTTGTTTTGGGTCTTCAGATGACTGTTTCCTGATCCCTTCGACACCTCATGATCGCACAGGCTGGTGTGCACAGCTACTGTTAATTGAACACCTAAAGTGTGCTTTCAAACATCAATCCTCAGAAAGAAGGTAGGCAGTTGATTATTCATGTCTTATAACTAAAGTACTTGCAGATATGTTAAGGAATTTTTTAAAAGATCCACAGCTGGTGGGGGTGAACTCTAGATTTTTAACTCAGGTTTGTCTAATGTCATTGCCCACATATTATCCTGTACTCTCTCTCCATGTTGGAATACAAGTAAGAAGTTTGTAAAACATACTAATTAAAAAAGTTAACCCCCCACTATCATGACCCCAGTACTGCTTCTCAATTTAGACTAGACCAGTACATGTACACAGGTATAGATAGAGATGGGGGCTCATGACACACGGAATCCAGGAACAGGAGTGGGAATAGCGATACCAGAAGGCTAGGGGTAAGGAGGGGGGGCGGAGAAGAAAGGAGAAGCAGGGAACTGATTACAATGATGGACACACAACCACACACCCCTCTCCAGGAGAAAAACAACAGAAAACATGGGAAAGGAGACAGCAGTCGGTGTTATATCCGAAAATAATAATAATTTATAATCTACCAAGGTGGTATGATGGTGGGAGTGAAGGAGGGAAAAAATGAGGAGCTGATACCAAGGGCTCAATAGAAAGTAAATGTCTAGAAATGAGTGAAGGCAACATTTGTACAAACATGCCTGATGCAATCAATGTATGGATTATAACAAGAGTTGTAAGATCCCCAATTAAGAAAAAAAAGTTAACGTTTACATTACATGCTTCGAAAGTAAAATTTCATTATTGGTATAAACACAGTTGTTAAAAAATATGGTCTAAGCTCTGAAAATAGTTGCTCTGCGAGAGTGTTGTATATGACATTTCCCCCTTTAATTTCATTTGCTGACAACCGTAAACACACACACACACACACATATTAAATGAACAATGGTCTATAGAAAGCCAGCAAATAAAACATCAGCTTTTAAATAACCATTAAATATCAGTCAGAACAGAAAAGGAGGTGGCCCATTCCTTCCGACCATACACACAAGTTCATGATGGGGCATAGATGTGAAAAGTAAAATAATAAAGATTGTAAAAGGAAACAACAGAATCTCTTCATGATTCTGGAGGAAGTATTGATTTCTTAAATAGGACAAAAAGTCATATTCATAAAAGACAATCAAGTGAAGTGTGTTGAAATGAATCACTTGTACTTGTCAAAAGGCACCACAAAGAGACTGTAAAAGGCAATCCACTGACTGTCTTTCTGGCCCATCACCATCAAAGATCAAGAACTACTCTTTGAAATCAATTAAGCCGTACTGTCCGATATCTAAAATAGGCCCCGAACAGCCAAGAAGCATATGAGAAGAGGTTCCACACTGTATTTACCAGGCACACGAAGGTTAACCACACAGCACACCCCACTCCCTTGCTGCAATTAAGAGCACGGATGTTAGCTAGTGTTAGTAAGGATTTGGAGCAACTGGGATTCTTATTTCATGGATGGTGGGAGTGTAAACTGATACAGCTATTTTGGAAAGCTAATAGTATTTATTAGAGCTAAGTATGTGTAAAAGGAGCCTTTGTGGCTTAGTGGTCACCAACAGACCTACTAACTGCAAAGTCAGCAGTTTGAAACCAGCAGTCCCCTTTGGGAGAAAGATGGGGCTGTCTACTCCTGTGAACTGTTAATAGATATAGTCTTTGAAACTCACAAGGGCAGTTCTACTGTTTGGTTTTAGTTTACATATATGTAAACCTGGTTGCATAGTGGCTATGCGTTGGGCTGCTAACCCCAGGTTCAGCAGTTTGAAACCACCAGCCCGCTCATGGGAGAAAGATGAGCCTTTCTACTCCCATATAGAATGACAGTCTCAGAAACCCAGGGGGCAGTTCTACCCTGTCCTATAGGGTCACTCTGAGCCAGAATTGACCAGAAATGGCAGTGAGCTTGCTTCTTTATGTCCAAAAAATGGTGCTTGAGTTTATACCTAAGAAAAATGAGTCTGTTCCTTGAAAAACATGTACAATAACATCCACAGAACTGTTTATAATAGCAGCATTATTTAGAATAGTCAAATTGGAGCCTCCCAAAAGTTCATTAACAGTAAAGTACATAAATAAAGCGTGATTCTTTCAACTCAGTGGAATACTACATATAAATGGAAAGGACATGATGATAATGGTGAATTTCACAGATCCAAAGTTGAGCACAAGAGGCCCCATGCTAAAGAGTACCTAGTGCTGGTACCATTGATATGAGACACAAACCAGGAGAACAAAGCTAGCGTGACATAGACAGAAGAGGGATTATCACTGGGGGTTACCAACTGGGGAGGGAGCCTTAGGGAGGGCTGAATGCATTCTCTATTTTGCTCTGGGCAGTGATTTCAAGAGTACATACATATACAAAAATCCACTGAGCTGTGCCCTTAATATTGAAGCATTGAGCCCTGGTGGTGTAGTGGTTATCCACTGGGCTGCAAACCACAAGGTCAGCAGTTTGAAACCACCAACGCTCTCCTGAGGAGAAGGACTGGGCATTCTAGTCCTGTAAAGAGTTACCATCTCAGAAACTCTCCGGGGAAGTCTTACCTTGACTTACCGGGCCACTCTGAGTCGGCATCAACTTGACGGCAGTGAGTTTGGTTTTTGGTCTCTCTATTTAATTTTCTAGACCTAAAAATTCAACTCTCTCTCTCTATCTATATATTTTTCCTTTCTTTTCTTTTTTGTCTCCTCTTCTTCCTACTCTAAGGTGACCAGATTTTAACATTGGTAAAGCAGGTCACCATTGATAAAACTCATGTCCTGGTGAAATAGCTGAAAAACGTAAACCCTAGCTTGTCATGCATTCTTTCCAAAAATTGGGCCTTTTTAAAAACGCCACGGGACGCTGGAAAAATTGTTAAAAATTGAGACTGTCCTGCCAAAAGTGGGACGTCTGGTCACCTTATCCTACTCCCTTTATTTGGTTTATTCTTCCTTTTATAAAACTTGTTAATATGTCTCCTAGATAGTCTAGAACAATGGTTCTCAACCGGTGGGTCATGACCCCTTTGGGGGTCAAATGACCCTGTAATGGGTCGCCTAAGACCATCAGGAAACACATTACTATTTACATTATGATTCATAACAGTAACAAAATGACAGTTATGAAGTAGCAACGAAATAATTTTATGGTTGGGGGTCACCACAACATGAGGAGCTGTGTTAAAGGGAAGTTTGAGAACCACTGGTCTAGAATCTCCCTGCCCATGTTAGTAACAAGCACTTTGGTAGCTTTTTATTAATTCTACTTCCTTGGGTATGAATTATCTTTTTTGCCACCACTGGGTTTCCTCACTGGGATTGGCTTTCCCCAGCATCTGACAACTCTTCTTTTCTGCTCATCTTTGGCATTAGGACTCACTATTAAATGTATGGATGGTTGTAGACATGGACCACGGAGCCTTCCATCACTCTCAGGGATGAATAGGGCTGGTCCTTGTCTTCATCCCTGCCTCCTTTCCCCTTGAGTTCTCTAGGAAGCTGGGTCCTTCCCCAGCTTCTTGTCTCAATGTCCACTCCTTGTGCTTTCCTCTGGGAAAGGTGCTGCTGTCCATGTCTCATGAGTGACTGAGAAGGAAGGGCTGACAGGGCGAGCTGCTTCTCAGAGTAGTTCTCGAAGCAAGATCCCCACACCAGAAGCATTAGCATCACCTGAGCTGATTAGAAATACAAAGTCTGATGTTCCACCCTAGACCAACTGCACCTGGTGGTGGTGGTGGTGGTGGTGGGGCATCGACCCAATGGTTCAACAAGCCCTCCAGGCAATACAGACCCACACTAACCTTTGAGAAACAAATTAGTCGATCGTCCAGAGGTTAATTTCTCTGGACAATCACTCTTCTTTTTTGCCACGACCCTTTCACAGGACTCCTGACAATTCTTCTAAGTAGAGGTTTCTTTAGTTCAATCCCATCTCATCCCCATCAGTCAGACCTCTCACGGTTTCTAGTCGGCTGACAGCACGCATTCTTCTTCTTCTTTAATAATATGTTATATTTTGGGTGAATGTGTACATAGCAAATGATGTCCCTATTTAACCACGTCTATAAGACCGTTCAGTGATATTGATTACATTTTTCACAATATGTCAGCATTCTTGTTAGTTCCTTGCCTTTGTGCTGTTTCCATTTCTCCGATTTCCCTGCCCCTCCCTAACTCCTCAACTCTGCTGTAGGGTACAGGTCAACCATTTGAATTCACATGGATGATTTTGGATATGTTATCAGAAGAGACCAACCAGTCCCTGGAAAGGCATATTATGCTTGGTAAAGCAGACTAAAAACACACTAAAATAAATAAATACATAACCGCTCTTGCCATGAAATCCATTCCGACTCCTGGTGACCCGATAGGACAGGGTAGAGCGGTCCCTGTGGACTCCCAAGACTGTAACTCTCTACAGGAGTAGAGAGCCTCGTCTTTCTCCCAGGGAGTGGCTGGTGGTTTCGAACTGCGGATCTTGCTATTGCAGCGTAACTCATAACCACTACGGTACCAGGGCTCTGGTAAAGCAGAAGGGAAGCAATAAAAAAAAAAAAGAAGGAAGAGCCCGACCAGAGGAATGACACGATGACTGTGGGGGGGGG
>NW_022111310.1:13420287-13421238 GCF_000313985.2 Echinops telfairi
GCTGTGAGGGTGACAGAGGACTGGCCTCTGTTTCTTTCCGCTGTCTCAAGTCAGAACCAGCTCGAGGGCACCTAACCACCACAACGGATGCGCTTCTCAGACAGGACTCATTCTTGATTTCCAGTGTTGTAATGACTTAGAAAAAATAACATTGCGTTTCTGTCATTAAATGTAATTGGGGTGGAAAGTTGAGGTCATTATGTTCCATATGCCACCTTGATTTCACCTTTGATAACCATGTCTGATCGTTACATGCAATGATTCAGACCCTCCCACCCTGACCCCGCCTCTGTAACCAGCACACGTGCTTATGATCTGACAAGTGCGCGGGGGACTCAGAGGCTAGACACAGCCACCCTCTGAGGACGAGTTCAGGAACGCTGGAGTGAGGTTAGATATCGGAATAATTTTAATCTTGGCCCTGATCACATGGAAAGGGACCTGGGAGCCGGAGAAGTGGCAGAACTTTTGGACTCAAGTGGACTTCGCTCTAAATCTTGGCTTCCGTTCTGTCCCTGCCATTACTGACTGGGTGGCTGTGGGTAAGATCCATCACCCTATTGAGCGGCAGTGTTTTCTTTCTGTTATCTGTAAAATGGGGCTAATAGCACCTGGCTGGAGGTGTCGTTATGAGAATGGGAGATAATCTATGTAAATGTCAGAGTCTCCTTACTAATTGCATTGTGTTAGCTGGGGCGTGTCTCCCGAGACAAGCATGGCACACCTTCAAGTCGGGAGCCTCAACACTACACAGGGTGGGGCCTCCGGACCCATTTGTTGCATGAATGCTTTGGAATGCTGAATTAAAAATTCCTGTGCTGCCTCCCTGCAAGCCGCATCCTCGCCATGGTGCCCAGATGGGAAGTTGTGAGTCTGAGAAACTCATGTTCCTTCTTGCTCTTGAGATGTATGTTTCCCCTTGACTTACCGGGCCACTCTGAGTCGGCATCA
>NW_022111310.1:13421587-13425394 GCF_000313985.2 Echinops telfairi
TTCTTTGAGAAATTACTGTGCTTGAGCTTTCTTGACATGCTATAAAACAAACACAAAACCTCACTGCCGTTGAGTTAATGCTCGCTCATGGCAACCCTATCGGACAGGGTAGAACTGCCCCTGTGAGATTCCAAGACTGGAACTCTTTCCAAGAGTAGAACACCCCATCTTTCTCCCCCAAGGAGTGGTGGACTTTGTGGTCCAGTCAAGAGTTATGAGTTCAAATTTAGTAGAGAGATGATAACATGGACGCTGCTGCGACCAGGCGTTTTCTATCCTGGTCCATTGGTCATGCTCTCTCCCCAGGACCAACAGACCCTACTTGTCCTGTTACCAGAGCTCCAGACCTTCCAATCTGCTGTTGACGCTGCAACCCCGCTGGTCACCACGACAACACCTGGGCTCTTCTCTAGTGGTCAAAGTGGAGCCAGAAACACATGAAATGTATTCGCTTTGGATCATAGCTCTTTTTCCGAACCTATTTGGGGATTTCTTTTCAAAATCAGGCTTATTTCCTTGGTGACGAATTTGTTAAAAGACAGGATTTGGTGAGTAATCTTCAGAGCAAGAAGCAGCAAGTTAATTTTACTTTAAAAACTCTGTTGGATGACAAAGCTGGTGGGATGTGAAAAACTACTGGTCTAGGCCAATTTAAGATCATTGAGAATAAATGATGGCCAATTTTTTTCATCCCAGTCAATCTTTTTGAGTTCAAATTTAGTAGAGAGATGATAACAATTACTTTACTGAAACCTAACCAGGCAGGCATTTCATATCCTGTTCATTCTTCACCCCCTCTTCCCAGGGTCAACAAACCCTGCTTGTCTTGTTTCCACGGGCCAGACCTTCCATTCTGCCGTTGATTCTCCACTCACCATGCCCATTTGAATCCTGGATCTGCTCAAAGCATCCTCCTGCTTAAAGACCCTTGCAGGCTCGCCCACGTCTCCCAGGGCAAACACCTCCTGGGGCTGATGCCCAGTGGTCCCTGCAGGTTTGCTTCCTGGCTGTCTCAGCGCTTCTTTGGAAGCCTGCACTTCCCTTTCTCTGGTGCATGAATATCTTAGGACATTCAAAAACGTCCATCAGAGTAACATTGTAATATGCTTTTAGCTAAATTGCAACAGGTTGCATCTTTATGCCCTGGTGGCAAAGTGGTTAAAGTGGTTGGCTGCTAGCCCAAAGGGGGGTGGTGCCAACTCACCAGGTCCCGTGTGGGAGAAACAGTTTGGCAGTCTGATTCCATTGAGATTTCTAATCTTGGAAAGCCTATGGGCAGTTCTGCTCTGCCCTGTGTATGGCAGTTGCACTCAATGAGACTCAATGGCCATGGACACACACACACACACACACACACACACACACACACCCCAAATGAGAAGTTGGGGTATTGACTTTCTGGTTGACTTAAAGCAGTAGACATTTTTTTCCATATGCAATGATGAGAAAGTCTAGTGTGGTGGTGTGTATTTGAGGGGAGAGAGTTGGTAGGGGTGTTGGCAACAGGGTGCACAGGCTGGGAATGACACCTTTCCCTCCCCAAAGCCCCAGGACCTGGCACCCTAAACACTACTGGGCTCCAAGTTCCTGGTACAGTCTAGGAGTCCCTTGGTAGTCCTGAGAGGCCTCTGTTCTACAAAGATTAACCAAGCATGCACAGACACAGGTACCTATTATTAAGCAGAAAAATATATAAAATTCTTCAAGCAATGGAAGGGGATTTCAAAGGGTTTGGATTTTTTTTTTCTTTTCCTTTTATGGATTTAGGTAGCAATTTAAACCAGAAAAGCCTCAAAAGGTTTGTTTTGGAACATGATAGCGAGTCCCTAGCCTCAAATAGTTTTCCTCCCCTAACTGAACAGATTCCTGCACCATGAGAACATGTCCTTGGAAAATGCCCTGCTCTTTTTTCGAGCTGAGCTCTGGCTTGGGCAGGCCTCGTCTTGTCCCTGCAGGCTGCGTTTCTTCTTTGTGCTTCTGTCTCTGGGGGAAAGGACTAGAAAGCAAGGCTTCAGCACTCCATTCTCACGGTGCTTCATCTCTGGTTCTCTGCTTTACATGGACCTGCCAAATTTGGGGGTGGCCGAGTCTCCCAGGGCGCTGACCTTGGGTGGCGTCTGCCAGCCTTACGTGCCCCTCACCAGTGATCGCTGCTGACCAAGCTCGGCTTACTTTGGTCTCTTTCAATATTTTATTTCCACGGAAGCTGAAGTGTAGGCAACACTGCTGAAAACATATTGCCTTACCCTTCAAAATATCTTCATTTTGCTCAGGTTGAGAAGCAGAAGCTATTTAAGCAAGGGGATCCAAAGATAGTTTATACAGATGTCTGAATTAGCCAAAAACCACATTGTGCCGATCATGAACCTTCCTACCCACAAAACTCATTCGTAGTCTACAGTTAACTCCCTCACTCACTTTATTGTGAGGCTGATCTAAAATTCTAGAAGTTCTTCTGAAAGAGAGATTTTAAAGCCTGACTGCCCCTTTGGTAGTGAGTGTTATCCTAAAACTACAAGCGAACAGCAAACCAAAGAAATCCAGTTGAAATAACATCTGGCTTTTACATGCTTCACACATGCAAATATTTTAAAATGGCCATAACTAGAAATAAGCAATGTTTTAAAATACTTTCTTTAAATACCCGTCGAAGGGGACTTACAGTTGTCCAGAGGGTGCCCGCATGGTGATAGTCCCTCTTGCTCCACCATGCTGCTGTTGGACTAGTGGACCGGCCACTGTGATCCTTGAAGTCACACTTCGGAGATGATTTGGAAAAGCTGAAGTCTGTCTTGTGTACCTCAGAACTCGTCTCAGAAATCCTGCCTCAATTGGCTTCCAGAGCGTGATGGAACACAACGATTCTCTGCTGGGGAAACCTGTGAAACAGGTCTTCGGCCGCCGTGTCATGTGTCAGAGTTTTAATTGATTCTGTACCGTGTCTGTCCACCCCATAATGGCAGTGCTGAGCACAGGGCGTGTTTTACGGGAACAGTCACCTGGGCTTAATTTGTTGTTGCAGTGCGCTCAGACGATTGCACAATGCAAATAGACATGCTGTGTGCCCGGATGGGGAATGTCTCCCCGCTGCCATGTGCTGGGCTGGGATTCAGAGGGTAATCTTCCTTATCCTCCAGTTTGCACCAGGGTGGTGCCAGGGACCTTTTAGCCCTTGTTTGTCCCAGAGAAGCCTTTTGATGGAGAAGAGGACCACAGATTTCTTTGTTGTTTCAGTCTCTCCACTCTGCCCTTGCTCCTTGGTCCGCAGCACGGGTGCTCCACCTGCCCTCATTCTGATCCCATATAAAGCACCTGCGCCCGGGTCATCACACTTGATCCTCACAATAACCTTGCCAGGAGGCCGGGGAAGGTATCATTACCCCATTTTACAGATAAGAACACTGAGATCTGAAGACACTTGCAACCTACCCAGTGAACTGCAGGTAATGAGGCCTAGAAAGCAGACACTCTGTCTGTCATTACTGTCTTCCTTGTAGAGCAGCCAAGAGTTTACTGCGGCAGACATCCCCGCTGCCACCTCATGGGGTTTTTCATCCATTCCATCAATCGACGGGGACATTTGCAGCGAGCATGTACTTTCCCGCTCACCACCCAGATCTGCGGAAAGCCAGGGAGCGTCCCCTTAGTCTGACTTCAATTCAGTTTTCACTTGGGACCTCCTTCTTCCTGGGGGGCAGAAGCTTCATCAGCTCCAGGTTTTCTCGGCCAGCCTAGGGATCCCCTCGCCTTATTGTCTCCCTCAGGCTGGATATCAGATCACAAGTTGTGTGTGTGTGTGTGTGTGTG
>NW_022111310.1:13426475-13428199 GCF_000313985.2 Echinops telfairi
TGTGTGTGTGTGTGTGTGTGTGCAGAAGAGGTTGAGCGAGAGAGTTCATTCCAGTATTATGCCAATTTACTTGCCTAACATGTTCCAAACTTTCTGCTAGATGGAGAACATAGAAATATGCAGGTAAGATCTCTTGTTCAAGGAATTTAAAATCCAGAGAGAGAGAAGCCGAGCAGTCCTAACTTGAGATGCAGGCTGAAAGAGACGTGCATTGTCTAAGCCAGTAGAGGGGTCCTGGCTGATCAGAAGGATGGGTCAGGTGAACTTGTACATTTCTCAGAGACGTCTAAGATCCAAGTGGAAAGCCCGAGGAAATGTAATCATAGCACAATGAGAATTTTACACCTGTGTCCTCCCCGTCCTTCTCAGCTTCCGTGTCAGGAAAGAGGGTTATTCCCCCTGTGGTCCTATCAAGGCAAGGCATCGGCCTCTTCCAGGAGCCAGTGCATGCTGGGAAACCTCAGGTTGACATCCCAAAGATCCTGTGGGATTTAACTTCTGACCGATGAACGAAAGGAGGGTTTTCCTTGCACAGCAGCAGATTCTCTTCACCCCTTTCTTCTTCCGTTTCCTCCGTCTTGCTTTTCTGCTCTTCCTTCGAGGTCCCCAGATGGTGGGGGCTGATCTGCAACAGAAGCTTAGCCGTCGGAACCCACCTAGAGGTGCATAGTGGGTTTTGTGCTGGGTTCCAAGCCACGGATTTAGCAGTTCTAAACCCTCAGCCACTCCACTGGAGAAGAACGAGGTTTCCTGCACCTGTGAAGTCACCGTCTCAGAAAGTCACCGGCTGGTTGTACCGTGTGCTGTAGGGCCGCCGGGGGTTAGAGTTAGCATGGACTCCACAGCTGGGAGGTTTACAAGCAATTAAAGCCATCACAAGTCCGTTCTCAGACCCTTTGCTGTGGTGCGTTGCAGCTGCCCTGTGAATGCAAAGTACCGGGTGACCCTCAGCCTCGTGCGTGGTCATACACAACATGAAGCGGTCCCTTTCAATGGTTACCTGTCTCTTAGATTCCTCCCTAGGGGTCAGTTCACAAAGATCTTTTTTTTGGCCCTCTGACCAGAACGATCGAGTCTTCAGGTGGTACAGACAGTCCATTACTCGATGACTAACTAAAAGGTGGGCAATTTGAACCCACCAGAAGTGCCTCAGAAGAAAGGCCAGGCAACCTGCTTCTGAAAAGTCCCCGTGCGGAAAAACAAAACAAAACGCGGAGCGCAGTCTTACTCCGCTCACATGGGCAGGTCCTGAGTCAAAACAGACCTGCTCACGACGAGTTTGGTTGGCGGTTGGCTTTTGGCTTTGGCTAGAAAGAGAGCTTTTCTCTGTCCTACGAATAAAATGTCACATTTATAACTGAGAGCAACACCAATCACGATGGTCTTTCCTTAAAGGCTAATGAAGCCAGAGAACAGGGCCCTTCAAAGCTCAACATCCCACCTAGGATTCTCGGCTTCCGTTTCCGTGTGCTTATTTTATAACAATCTTCTGTTGTAAATTCGGTAGGGGGTTACAATTTAGATAATCCACTTTGCATTCAGTAGTTTAAATTCCTAATCAACCCCCTCCTCCCACCTTTCCCCGACTCCTTGATTTCTCTTTGTTCTCCCTCTTGTGGATTCCCGTCTTCTACTTTACCGAAGGAGAAACGGACGTTTCTCAGTCTAGTCTATGGCTTTATCTTCTCACCTTCTCCGCCCCATTCTTCACAAACTCCAAAGTC
>NW_022111310.1:13432028-13440398 GCF_000313985.2 Echinops telfairi
GGGGCCCAGTTTGTGTTTAGCACCATGCCCTGCACCACCAATCTGCCATATTTTGAAGATCTCTGTTCCTTAAAGTTAAAAACGGGGCCCAGTCTGTGTTTAGCACCATGCCCTGCACCACCACCACCACCAAAATCCTCCCTGCCTTGGAGGTGATTCTGACTCATGAGGTGACCCTACAGGACAGAGTAGATCTGCCCCCGTGGGTTTCTGAGACTGTAACTTTTTAGGGGAGTAGAAAGCCCAGCCTTTGTCCCACAGAGTGGGCAGGTAGTTTTGAACTACTGACCTTGCAGCCCAACACATAACCACTCTGCCACCAGGACTCCTAGCACAATGCCCAACACAGAGTCAAATAGCAATAGATGTGGATGCGTGGGCAGGTGTATGAATAGTTATATGGATACAATTTTTAAAAAAGACACACACAGACACAATACAAAACCCCAAGCCAAACTCATCCCCACTGAGTTAATTCTGACCCACGGTGACCCTCTAGGGTGGAGTAGAAACTGTCCCCCAGGGTTTCCACAGCTGTGATATGTATAGAAGCAGACTGCTACATCTTTCACCTTCGGAGGAGCTTGGGGATTCAAACTACTGACCTTTAGGTTATCAATTGAGTGATTCATCGCCTTGCCACCAGACCTCCTTTTGGTGGATGTAACAATAGTGAACTTCAATAGTCACTTCAAATACAGCTCCCTCATCAGTTGAAGTGCATTTCCTCCTCTTCCTCCCTTTTTACCAATAAGAAAATAATTAAATTTCTTCAATAGCAGATGGAAAACAAGATTAAACTCGTCTCCCCTTGAAATAGTGAACTCAGGGGGCAATAGCGGAAACATTATGAGCTGTTCCAGGCCTTCAGACCCTTCCAATTTCCAGTCATCTTTTACTTCGATCATATTAATGCCATTCTGATAGTTAAAAGAACTCCCTCTACTGAGCCCACGTCTGCTTCCCTGAGACTTCCCCCTTGGGTCCAGTTTTGGCCTTGTCCCTCTTTTACAGGGTAAAGTTTAACACAGAGGATCATGGCTTGCTTGGTCTCAAACTGCTGCAGGTGACAGGAAACCCAACTAAAGGACCTGCAGTCCCTCCTGCAACAAGAGGAGAGCTTTTTCTTTCTTTTTTTTTAATCATTTTATTAGGGGCTCATACAACTCTTATCACAATCCATACATACATCAATTGTGTAAAGCGCATTTGTACATTCATTGCCCTCATTATTCTCAAAAAATTTCCTCTCCACTTAAGCCCCCCTCATTAGGTTCTCATTTTCCCCCTCCCCCCCCTCATGAGCCCTTGATAATTTATAAAGTATTATTTTGCCAGAGGAGAGTTATTCCATGTTTCACAGAACCTCTGTGCTCCATCTCTCAGCATTTGTTCTGTGTGTATGTTGACGTCACGATTTCAAGCTCTCAGACATGGCTGGACTAGCAATCACAACCTTTAACTCACAGTCTGAAGGGAAGAGAGCCAAAGCCCAGGGCAGGGGTCTGCCTGGTCACGTGTCTGTCCTGTGGTCACAGGTCAGAATACTGCAGTGGAGAGTTTCACCAGAATCACAAGGAATGGGGAGGAGTGGGTGCTTCCCCGGAGCAGGGTGTAGGCTATCAGAATAAGGAGGCGATGGATTCTGGTTAGGGCCAAATAGGACATCATAACAGTCGGGATTCCCCTTGCCTGTATGCATTTTGGGGATTGGGGTGAGGCCCAGCCTGTTCCCATCCTACGTAGCCTCAAGTTTGTCTGTATCTTACTCGTGAGACTCTCTCCCCTCAATGGAACCTGCTGTTCTGCACAGCATTGAGCAGGCTCATGGTTTCCTTTGTGGTGAATTTGGCCATCGCAGCACCAGGCACATAGGATGTGCCCAAGAAATGTGGAATGGATGAAGGGACAAATGAAATTCTCAAACCAATCCTGTCTAAGGGTTATTTTCCCAAAGGCAAACAAGGCCGCCCCTGTGAGATTAGCAAGATACAACAAAGGAGACATCTGCAGCCAGGTAGGCGCAAACATGGAAGTGCTGTGGGAGGAAAAGGCTGCAGCTGGTAAGCCTCCCCAGCTGGGCCTTTAGGACTCCATCCAGGGAGGGCTCTGTCCTCCTCTCTACGTTCAGTTCATAGACGTGAACTGTTCTTCTCCCGATGGTAGAGCACAAAGAGATGTGCAAGCTAAAGCAACAAACCGGGCATCCATGTTGCTAGGCTGTGCTCCTCAGTGTTATGTGGGTGTCTTCCATTGTGGGGTCCGGTGTAATGATCCTGTGTTGTAAAGCATGACCATATGACTTCAAGGGGGCAGAATGAGTGGCAGTCATGTTAATGAGGCAGATGTAACTTAGAGGATTAGGTGAGTTTTGAGTCAATCTCTCTTAAGCTAAAAAAGAGGTTAAAAAATGGGCAGAGATCAGAGGAATGTCATTGTCATCATCATCACACACACACACACACACACACACACACACACACACACGCAGGGTGGAAGTGGAGCACACATTTGGAGCTAGGGTCCCTGTGCTGTGACCCAAAGGTAGATTCATGCCAAGAGACATGAAAATCTCCAAGGGATGTCAAGCCCGAAGATGCTGAAGGAAGGTGAAGCCCGGAGCTTCCTGGGAGCTAACAGGGATAGAAAGCCTTGTCCTAGGGCTGGAGCCCTGAATTTGGACTTCCAGACTCCTAGACGGTGAGAGAACGCACTGTGGTTATTTCTGTTAGAGCAGCACTAGGTGACTAAGACGTGCATGCAGTCCTGCAAGACCAGTCCTCTGGGTTGACAGGCACAACAGTAGCCACAACAATGATCTCAAAGATCATCTGCTCGTACCCCTGAGGCCATCATGAGTCAGAACTGACGCTACAGCAACTAGGATTGACAACAAATATGGTAGATTGTTTCTTTATCAATTAAAATGTGCAGAGGTGCGAAATGTAGGCTGATAAGCCAACTCTACAATATCTGGGAACACAGGCTTGTTCTTTCTTGCTTCTCCCTCAGCCCCTGTGATGGAGCCAGTTCCACCCATGACGTCAGCATCCTTTCCAAGAGGATGGAGGAAAGGATCAAAGAAGAAAGGGGGAAAGGCATGTGTCAGCTGTCCTTTAAGAACTTAAAAGAAATCAGCCACAACGCCTCCATTGAGATCTCATGGTGGGAACTCTTGGCTGGTTCTAGCTATGAGTGAAGCTGAAAAATAGGGTCTTCATTCCAACCAACTTTGTTTCCTGCTAACAGCTGGGAGTCCTGTTAGTAGGCAAATGATGATTGGGATAGACCACCAGTCCAGGCAGCCAGGAATGCAGAGGAGGAGCTACATCCAGTGGCAGGAAGTATCCTGGGGGCTTTTGTGAAGGAAGACTCCTCCCCTTCAGACAGGCTGCTGTCAGAGGTGCCTTCCCTGGCGTTAACCCCGGAGATGCTCTCCGTTTCCCGCACTATCGACTCCCCAGCCTGACATGCCAGGTATCTGCACCTGTCCCAGTTCCACCTTCCCTGCAGCTCTCCTCCCCTCCAGCCACACCCCACTGCCTGGCCTTTCTCAGGCACTCAGGCCCGGCCCTGTCAGTACCTCCCAGTTAGCCCCCAGGGATTGATGCCAGGAATGCACTTTCCTTCCTCCCTGTCTGGAAAAGTCCCCACCACTGGGCATTCAAGCCAAACTCATCACTGCCCCCTCCATGAAGCCACGGCCCACCAGTCTCTCCTGGGGGATTGCTGGAAGCCTTCCTTCAGTCTCCCATATTTTAGTATCTCCTTCCGCTGGCATGATTTCCTCATCGCTGATCATGCTGTTTAAAACAGGAAAAGCCATCTCTCTGGAGACGCTTATCTTGATTTAGTTTCTTTACAGCACTTAACACCATCTGATCATTTACAAATTGTTTATGGTGCAGATTACAGAGCAGACCCTTGGGTTTAGCATTCCCCAATTTATACACATTTCACGTCATCTCATTTACGACCATCCCCCAATGCCACACCACATCTCCCACGTCCTCCCTGTACTTCCTGTCTCCACTCCTCTTTCCTAACCTTCCCGAGCCTTGTCCTCGTGCAAATGCTGCACACTTGGTCTCGCAGGTTAGCCATTCTAAGGTGTGTGTACGCCACTAATGTTCTTGTTCCCCATATAGAGTTGTCTATTGGTTTTTCTGCAATCCGAGCCATGGGGGTATGTGTTCAGTTCTACCCTGTAGGGGAATTCATGTATCAGAGCCTAAATTCTGAGCACTAGGTTTGTGGAAGGCTGTGATTTATAGTGGGAACCCTAACTCGTTTTGAGTCTTTACATAGATTACAGCCTCCAGTGAGTTCTTTCTGACCATTGACCAGCAAAAAAAAGCTTTGCCCTTACTTGGACTGCGTTTCCTGGGACTACCCTGGCCTACTCAGGGAGGGACAGTCTCACCTTTAGGAACTTGCTTGGGCATGCCCTTGGTAGGGATTGGGGTGCTAGGGTGTCAACGTTATGAGCCATGTACCAGTCATGATAGTCAGAGAGCCTCAGAACCAATCCGGTAAACCTTCCTAATCTGCAGTAATGGGTTTTGGGTCTCTGCTCTGGCCCCCCTCATTCTCAACAATATGTTTGTTTGTCTTCTGATGCCTGTTACCTGTCATCACCTCATGATCACACAGGTGGGTGTGCCCCTTCCATGTGGGCTTGTTACTTCTCTGCTAGATGGCTGCTTGTTTAACTTCAAGCCTTTAATACACTAGATGCTATATCTTTTGATAGCTGGGCACCATCAGCTTTCTTCACATTTCCTTGTGTACTCATTTTGACTTCAGCAATCGTGTTGGGAGGGTGAGCATCACAGAATGCCAGGTTGTTAGAACAAAGTGTTCTTGTGTTGAGGGAGGCCTTGAGCAGAATCCCAAAGTCTATCTACTTCCTTAATATATTGCCATATAAATATATGTACATAGGCTAATACTTCTATTTTTATGAATTAATATATTTACATAAGTGAGCACCTATGTTTATACCTCTATCCATAGCTTTGTTTCCTAGATCTTTCCTGTTTCCTTTTACCTTCCTCCCACCCCACCATCACACTCACCCTTCTTCTGCCTCTTAGTAATTCCTCTCAGCTAGATTGCTGTTGCTCCAACACCACCAGGATCTCTATGTCCTCCTTATTGTTGATTTTAATTCCCTAGTTGTTCCTCTGTCTATGGCATTGTTTGCTCACCACTCCCTTACCCCCCGTCTCCTACTCTCCCTAAGGCCCCCCGGAACCTCTGGTTCCATTGCTTTCTCCTCGGACTTGCTTCCCACGCCTGTCTTATACAGGTAGACAAACCAACAACAATGTAGGCAATACAAAGAGAAAACCAAAGAGTGAATAAAAAGAGTGGAAAAAGACAAAGAAGAAAATATATGAATATAAAAAAATTAATAATAGCTAGAAAAAGAAAAAGCACAGACAATTCCACTGACCTTTATGACTATCGCCCCCCTGGTCCTGGGTGGTTCCAGGAACTGCCCCTCCTAGCGTGAAGTCTATTTTGGGGGCTCCTTGGGGGTTTGTTGCTTTGCATTCCTCTGTTGCTGATTTGTTATGTTTCCTTCTTGGTTGGCCCTGCCGTGGGGGGTTCAGACTGGACTCACATGCTGTGTGTCCACAGTATTGTCCTCTGTCGTGGTATGCTCCAGTGAGGGGACAGCACGTCTGGAGCTGTTGTTGGCCCCACAGTCCTCTCTGTGCCTTAGCAGCTCCGTGCAGGGACGTCGTCCTCAGGGCTTGGTGTGCAGATATGGGGTATGGAGTGAGGGTCAAGGCCAACATTTTCTTAAGCACTTTTTTCATATGTTTTTTTCATGTTTGTCTGTCTCCCCTCACTAGAAAATGATGTCTCTCACAGAAAATAAAGCTGATACCAATGGCTCAAATAAAAATTTCCTGATAAGTATTTATCATTGAGATTGGGGAATAAAATGATGGGGATTTCTTGGAAATACTGGGAACTCTCCAAATCACAAGTTATTCTTTTTAAAGATTAAACAAGAAAAACTGCAGGACGCTGTATTTCCTTGTTTTTGTATAATAGCTTCATGACAAGCCTAATAATTGAGGAATCATTTTTCTGTGACATAGTTATATCAGAAGTCTCACACTTTCTTAAACAAAGCAAAATCTAAAAGCTGACCACGATCACTGCAAAGTGTGTTAGTCTTTTGAATCAGCACCTTGTGATAAGAGTCTTCATTTCAGTGTCGTTGCCCGGTGCTTTCAAGTTGGTTCCAACGGACGGTAACCCTGTGAAAAGCCGTCTGAAACACTGCCCGGTCCTGTGCCAGCCTCAGAATCGTGGCTCTGTCCGAGGGCATCGTCCCAGTCTCCGTGTTCATCCACTGCGGCGATGGTCGTTCTCTTTCCCCTGGCCCTTTACTAAGGATGATGTCCCCCCACCCCCCAGGGCCTGGCCTCTCCGGATAACATGCTCAAACTACAAAAGGTAAAGTCTCACCAATCGTACTTTTAAGGAGCATTCTCACTTTACTGCTTCCAAGACAGATTCGTTCCTTCTTCTGGCAGTCCATGCAGAGTTAATATTTTTGCCAGCACCATCGTTCAAACGCATATATTTTCCCACCGCTTCTGACAGAGATCTTGGATGAACTCCTCTGAGGTCCTGGGCTTTCTCTCATCAAAGATGGCTCATCTTTATAACAGGGGTGTCGGGTGGATGGGGGATGAGAGAGGAGATGGGAGGGGTACCAAAAACTGAGCCAATCCCCTCTATCAGTGCTGTTGGCATACTCCCACTCAGTCATTTGGTGGAGTTACACAGCCTTGGGAGAAGAAGCATATTAAGAAATTTCCCTCCACCACATATTGTTCAGATCTGCCGTGCATATGAGGCGATTGAGAACTCCATGGCTTGGCTCAGGCTCACCTGAGTCCTCCAAGTGCCATCTTTGCACTTGGACACATTAAAGAGGTTTATGCAGCAGCATTGCCCAGTGCATCATAGCGTTCGATTCCTTGGCTGTTGCTTTTATGTGTTTTGACCATGGGTCCAAGTAGAACAAGATCCTTAACAACGTCAATCTCTTTCTTCTCTTTATCTTGATGCTGTTGCCTTTGATTTACTTGTGAAGATTTAAAAAATGTATTTCTATTGATTTATTTTAAGATTTTTTTTCATGTTGAAGTGTAATCCACAGTGAAGGATGTAGTCTTTGATTTTCATAAGTAAGGGCTTCAAGTCCTCTTTGATTTCAGCAAGTGAAATTGTGTCATCTGCATATTGCAGGTTGTTGATGAGTATTTCTCTACCCTGATTCTGAGTTCTTCTTCACATAGACAGTTCTTGGGTTATTTGTTCAGTCACCGATTGAATGCGTATAGTGGAAGGTAGAACCCTGACACACACCTTTCCTAATTTAAAACCCCAAAGTAGGTCCTTGTTCTGAGGACTGCATGCGGCATAAATCCTTGCTAAAAGATTTCAAATAACAAGCATCAGCATGAAATAAATGCTAATACATATCCTTCTAGTTTGAAATCGAATAGCACAAATGACTACTGGAATACACAAAGCATTCATTGCCCTTTCGGATAGTGTTGAGCCTTACGTGATAAATATTCTGGATGTAGAACATTTTCTTTCATTTGACATTGATATCGGTGAAGTTGTGAAGAGTGAATCCAAAGGCATTTTCAAGTTGCATACAACTTGCTTCATTTCTTTAAGGATGAAAGGTTTTATTTGTCTGCCTGCTTCATTGAGCCCAAATCTTGCCTCCTCTGAGAGGCCAGCTCTGAGTGGATGAGTCAAAATAGCAGAGCTCATTGCTGTCTTCCCTGCCTCTCCTGTCCTTGATGGTAAGAGGAGGTAAGAGAATAGGAGTTATAATTTGCAAGCTTTAACGAGGCCCTCAAGTTCAATGTGAGTCAACATTTCAAGAGGGTCGATCTTTAACTTAGAAGCAATAAGCAGTCAAGAAAATAAGCGTATTTAACTTCAGCTCTTAATATTTGCTGGACACTGCTTATGTCTTTAAAGCTCATTAACTGCAGGCTCATTAACATGATCTCTCATTCTATAGAGAAGTTCACAGAGAAGTCAAATAACTTGTTCAAGTTCATGTAACTACTAAGTAGAAAAAAATGCTGTGTTTGACTTTGGGCTCTACACCAGGAGAAGGTCAGAGGCAAACTGTGGAGTGAGGGTTTGAGAGCCCAAAGGCACGAGACCCAGGAGAAGGGAAGGCTTGTGATTGCGCCCCTCCTTTATTCGGGTTTGGTGTTGCATCTCTAGAGAGGCCTCCTGGCCACCTCGTTTAATACAACAACCCCCACCTTATTGGTCCTTGTCTCACATAATTTTTCATCATAGTACTGG
>NW_022111310.1:13440803-13442479 GCF_000313985.2 Echinops telfairi
GCAAAGAAGGAGGAATTAGCCAATGAAAATCTTAGGATTCGCAGCAAAGCATTGTCAGAGGGAGTGCTAGAAGAGAGCCACTCATTTGCTGATGGTGCGCGACTCAAAATGAGAAGAAACAGCTGCTAACATCCAATCATAATCAGAACACGGACTGTCCAGAGCGTGAACCTAGGACAATGGACAGTCATCCAAAAATAAGTGGCACAGATGAAGATTGACGACAACCTAGTGAGCTGAAATGGACAGGTACTGGTTTTTGAATCAGAAATGGACAGGTATTTTGAATCAGACAGCCAAATGGTTTACTATGCCAGGAGTTCAAGAGGAATGGTGTTCCATTCATTGTCAAAAAGACCATTGCAAGGTCTATCTTGAAGTTAATTGCTGTCTGTGATAGGATGCTATCAATATATATACAAGGAAGTCCAGTTAACACAACAATTATTCAAATTTATGTTCCAACCACTAAATCCAGCAGCAAAGAAATGAAAGAATTCTACCAAGTTCTTCAGTCTGAAATTGAGCAAACACGCACTCAAGATACATTGATAATTATTAGCAATTGGAATATGGAAGTTGCAAAGTAAGAGGAAGGAAGAGTAGTTGGGAAATATGACCCTGGTGATAAAAACAAAATTGGAGATCATGTGATAGAATTTTGCAAGATTAATGATGTCTTCATTGCAAGATAACTTTTTCCAACCACATACATGGTGAATGTACTCATGTAATACACAATAATCACATTGACTAGTGTTTAACTGCCCCCCCCCAAAAAAAAAAACAACCCCAGAAAAAGGCTCTGCTGGGTGGAGCTTTCATAGTACACAGTTTTACCCACTAGGGGAGCATCCAGCAACTTGCTTTGAGTTGGTGCACCTGGTGGCATCACCTGGGACAGTTCTTTCTGGTCACAGTGAATTTTTTCGTAAAAGAAGTTTTGCTTACACTTCATTTCTTGTGATGGCCGATTTAAGAGAACAGCATGCGGCTTTGGAATTTTGTTTCCCGCTTGGAAAAAGCCGCAGAAACTGTTGTGATGTTGAACACAGCTTTCCAGGACAGCACTCTTGGAAAAACTCAATGTATGAGTGGTTTTCTCATTTCAAAAAAGGTCAAGGGTCGATTGATGACAAGCCTCGTTCTGGACATCCATCAACTTCCCAAATGGATGAAAATGTCAACAAAATGTGCTTGAAGACCAATGAGAGACCCTGGAAGAGATGGGGAAGGGACCTGGATGACCTTGGAGCTTGGTTCAGTGAATTATAATGGAAGATTTGGGAATGAGAAGGGTCACTGTGAAATTTGTGCCTCGATTTTGACTGACCAGGGAAAAAAGCGTTGAGCGGAAACATGCAGAGCTTTGAAAGAACAGCTCTGCAGCGACTTTTTTCAGGGTCAGACCTGGTGATGAGACAGGGTGCTATTCTTATGACCCCAAAGCAAACAGCAGTCAAGCCAGTGGAAGTGACACCATCATCACCTCACCCCCCAACAACCTCAGAAAGTGAAATCAGAGATCAAGCTGATGTTCATTTGTGTTTTTGATGTGAGTGGGCAAAATGCATTTGGAGTTCATTCCACCAGGTCAGACTGTTATCAAGCTTCCTATTTAGAGGTTCGTAAAGATTGCGTAACAGTGACTGGAGTGACAAAAAAGGCCTGATTTC
>NW_022111310.1:13443281-13477433 GCF_000313985.2 Echinops telfairi
AAAAAAAAAGCCTGATTTGTGGCAGATGGGTGATTGGTTTTGCCACCACCATCACGCACCTGCTCACACAGCCATCTCAGTGCACCAGTTTTTGGCAAAATCAGCAAGGCTCTCTTGCCCCATGCACCTTAGACACCTGCCCTTACTCCTTGAGACTTCTTTTGGTTCCTGGAATGCTGAGGGACCTGAAAGGACAGCTATTTGACCATGTAAAAGAGGTGAATAAAAAAAATGAGGGAGGTGCTGTCAGCCATCCAAACAGATGAGTTTGAAAAATGTTTCCAAGTATGGGATCACAGGTTTGACAAATGTATTAAGTGTAGGAATCAGAGGTTGCCCATTCCCTCTGCGCCCTGGTGGGAGGGGGCACAGGAGGAAAGGCTGAGCAGCCTCAGAGCCAGCAGGAAAAGATGATGGTATTCAGAGGATGCATATGGACCCCAAGGGCAATGGGTTGAGGTTGCTGAGACAGAGGCAGGCCTCTGTGCTGGGTGCCGAGAGGAGGGAATCCGCAGACGAGGCCTGGACACAGCCTTGGGGGATGTGGCTCTGGGTTCCAACGGTAGAGGAGGCTCCAGCCTCAGCGTGCTGGGCAAACTCCTTGGGCAGTGTTTGTTTGTAGAAAGCACCAACCGGCAGCTGGTGAGAAGATGCGATGTCCTTGCCAAATTGAAGTTCTGAGTACAGAGAAGCTAAGATCAACCCAGGAGCTTCTAAAGACTTGACCTTCTTTGGACTCTCAGGCCCCAGAAACTGGTAAAAACACAACACAACACAACCCCCCATGTTTCTAGGGACAAGAGACCAAATGGAGCTTGGAGTCAGGAGGTCACTGTTCATGAGAACCATCTCTTGTGTCCAAGGCTGAGCTTGAGGAGCGGGCCTGTTCCTTAGCCTAGCAGGGGCTGAGGGTCCACTCACTGCAGTTCCCTGGGACAGGCGGTGTGTGTGTGTGTGTGTGTGTGTGTGTGTGTGTGTGTGTGTGTGTAGGGCCAGGGGCTTCTTCAGTGCATTCTTCGCTCTCCAAGCTCCTTCCTTCCTTGGTCTCAGTGGTGAGGGTCCAGATTACACCCCTGGAGATGGAAGCCAGGGTCACATTGCCCAAAAGAAGCCAGTTGTGGGGAATGGGTTGGGTAGGGGTGAGGGAAGTTAGAGTGACTCTCTTCCTTGCCCAGGAGGCGAGGGAGACGACAGGCTACAATGCTTTCAAGTAGCATCAGGTATGATCATGGAAACACTCTCTATTTGCGCTCTGATAGCAGCTCCGGGATTGCGCAAATGGTTTGGGCTAATTTCTGACCAAAAGGTTGGCTGTTCAAACCTACTCAGTGACGCGATGGGAGAAAAGCCTAGAAATCTACCTCTACAAGACTCCAGCCAAGAAAGCCCTTGGAGCTCAGAGCTCAGTGCTACTCTGAAATGCGGGGTCCCCGGAATTGGAGTCTACTCCATGTCGACGCTGTCTGCTTTTAGTAGTAGCCCCCGGCATGGGTGACTGTTGCTGACTTACCATGTGAGTCTGACAACAGAAGAAGTGCGTTTTAATGAATATGAAATTAGACGTAAATTCAGCAATCTCTCTACTGGGAATATCCCCTGAGCAAATTGAGAATACAACACGAACAGACACACACACACCTGTGTTTATTGCAGCAGTTTCCGCAAGGGCAGAACCAGGGAAACAACCCCACACCCCAGCTCCAGAGGAATGGGGTAGCAAGCCCTCATGTGTTCATACGACGGCGTTTTATACATCATAAAAATGCTAACACTCTTAAACACTGCATGGCATGGACACAACTAGGGAACAGTATGCTCAGCAAATGTACAATATAAATGTTCCATATCACCATCGTTGTCAGCAAAAACAAAGAAGAAATGTGGTTTATATCCCAGTAGACAAGACTTTGGTGACTAGAGGAGGGAACAGGGGTGGGGAAAGGGAGAGGGGGGAGCTGGGAGTGGGGGGACCAAATAAATGTAGAGTTTAAAAAAAAAGGAAGGTTATTTACATATGAAAAATAGCTACTAAAGTGGCTAGTAGCTATTGTATTGGGCAATGCCAGATTGAAAGCATAGCGGTCAGGGGTGTGGGCTCTAGAGTAAGACAGGGGATCTTGGCTCCCTCCTTTTCTAGCTAGGCGATCTCAGATAAGAAACCAAACCTCACTGTGCTTCCGTTTCTGCTTAGCTAAACTGGGGCTCATGGTGCTCATCGTTTAGCCTTGTTGGGAGTTTTAGGTGACACCACTCATGGGAAATCAGGTAGAAGAAAGATGGGCTCCTCTTCTTAGAGACTTGTACCTATTCAGATAAATGAAACACAGGTGGCTGAAATCATCTCATCATAGCCCAGAGAACCTGCAGCCAACTTCCAAATGTTGCTGCTGGGCAGTCCAGTCTGGAGGAGTAGGTAGATCAGAGCTGGGAAGGAAGGACATTTGCTCCTGTTTGGAACGATCTAAGTCAACGAGCTTCTTCTGGCGGGATGTCGCCTCTCACTGTGCTTGTTCCATCCGTATACTGAGCAAGTCCGTCGAGGGGCTGCGTCATATGATGGAGAACCCAGCATCAGGGCTGGAGGCAGGCTTTCTAACAATCTGCAACTTGAAGGAGACACACGTTTCTTGCTGAAAGCAAGGAGGCCGTGAAGGATCTGCTGGTGAACATCAGGGACTGTAGACTTCCCGTGGATCCCAAGTCAGTGTAAAGTTAACCAAGGTCCTCACGACCAGATGCACGACGACATCGTGATAAACAGAGAAGGCTGAAGTTGTGCAGGGTTTCATGTTGCTTGGATCCACCATCCCGGGTCAAGAAATCAAACGCTACACGGCACTGAGCAAATCTGCTGCAGGAGACCCCTTGAACGTGTCCAAGGGCCAAAGTGTCACGCTGAAGCCAATGGTGCACCTGACCCAAGCGGTGACATTTTCATGCGAAATAGGAGAAAGCTGGACAGTGACGACGGAAGCCCACAGAAGATTTCATGCATTTGAACTACAGTGTTGACAAAGCATCTTGAAGGGACTGTGCACTGACAGAAGAACAAACTCATCTGTTTCGGAAGAAGTACAGCCAGCAGACTCCCCAGCAATAAGGATGGAGGCGTGTGACTTTGGGCGTGTTACCAGGAGAGATCAGCCCCTGGAAAATGATCCCTTCTCAGTCAATTGGTGGTGTGCAAAGGATGATTTTAAGGCTGTCCTTTTTAACCCCCAATGGCCACCGGTGGCGATCAAGTACTGGACAACAGGAAAGTATTGCAAAGATCTCCGTTTAATGAAGCAGCAGCTTTGTGGTCTGAGGAGAGCAATGTAGGCAGTGTACCCTAGTGAAAGGTGTGTGCTTTCGGGAGGCAGCGGCTGCAACAACGGCTTCTACATATTAACTGTGAGGAGGGTGCGGGACTAGGCAGCGCGTGCTTTTGCTGCTTACAGGGTAACCAGGAGACAGAACCAACTTGATGGCACGGAACAGAAGCATCTCTGGAGCCTGCGGGTTCCTCAACACCGAGGGTGCCCAGCTCTGGGAAGACCCCTCTCCTTTGCTCTAGGTTGTGTGACCTAGAAGACCGACAAACTGTGATGAGCTCTTAGGAGGCAGCTGGTCTAGATTGATTTGGAATCCACATTTTCGTTTTGAAAATAGGTTTTGCAGTGGCAGCCACGTTATGGAGTGCTGCAAGGATCAAGCGGAGTTTTGTATTTCAAATACTTAGTTCCTGGGACATAGCAATTGCACAATAAATGTTAGTGATTCTTGTTGATAGTGAAGAGTAGTATTAGTCAGAAGATAAATAAATAGTATCAAAAATACAGGTCTCATGTTCACGTGGCTAGAAAGCTATGGAGTTT
Organism: Echinops telfairi; assembly: GCF_000313985.2. Classification (NCBI taxonomy): domain Eukaryota; kingdom Metazoa; phylum Chordata; class Mammalia; order Afrosoricida; family Tenrecidae; genus Echinops; species Echinops telfairi. The sequence goes on from NW_022111310.1 coordinate 13,447,139, forward strand.
TGTCGTTCTCATGGCTACAGAGCGAAGAGAGGCAAGGACATGAGTGGAATCTGACCCGGGCGAACAGAGAGCTTGGTGGAAAACCAACCAGGAACCAAACCCACTGCCAGCAATCCAATCCCAACTCGTAGGGACCCTGTGTTGGGTTTCCAAGGCTAGACATCTTTCTCCCAGCAGCTGGGGTGTTTGAACTTCCAGCCTTGTGGTTAGCAGTCCAACGCTTAACCAACAAGGCCAGAACTCTGTGGTAGCCGGAGTTTCTGCTGACTGCATGGAAAGCAAGGCCAGGTGCAGATGAAGGAAGCAGTCACCGGAGATGGAGCACCGTGTGGTTCCTGAGCCCCACCCGAGGAAGGAGCTGGGAAGGGCCGCCCCTGAGGTCCCATGGGGAAGACTGGGTGTTCTAAATGAGGGCATGCCATGGCTCTAGAGTTGGGAAGCCTCTTTGGTAGACAACCCATTCAGTTGCCTTTGAGTGGCAAGCCCAGGCGTCAGAGCAGAACTAAGCTCCATAGGGATTTCAACGGCTGATTTTCCAGAAGAACCTGACCATGCCTTTCTTCCAGGATGGCAGTATGTGGACTTGAACTTCCAGCCTTTCCTTTAGCCGTCTAGCACATTAACCATTTGGACGACCCAGGATGGGTACCACCCCTTCCTTGCATGTGTCTCTTCCTGTAATTTCTCTTTTAGGCATGGCTGAACCCAAACCAAACAACAAAACACCAGTTACCCTCGGGCCTAGCTGAGACTGAAGAGAGACCTCTTCCCCTAGTCCCTCCTGTTCAGACAACAGCGCCGAGAAGACTTTCGTGGGGAGATGGTGTAGTTACTGCTTCCGTGGCTTCTGGGAGCCGGCTTGAGGAAACAGAGTGTGGCAGGCTGCTGGCTCACGGCAGGCAGTCCCCTGCCCTTTGTCTGTAGGATGTCAGCAGGACTGTTGCCGTGGCTGTTGTGACCACAGTCAGTTACAAAGCTGGAAAGGGTCTTGGTAGGATCAGAAACCTACTCAGAGTCCTCTAGTTCGAGCAAAGAAGAAAAAAGAAGGGAAGAAGACTAAAGAGTAATTGGAGACTAGGAGAAACAGCGTCTCTCCTTCAGGACTTCAGGTCAAAGAAGGCAAAGAAACAAGTTCCATATGTAACCACCCAGCCCAAGACATCCCGGATGACCTGCTGTGTGGAAAATAACTGGCAGGCAAACTTTGTACGTTGTCTTATGTAATCCTATGCTAATCTCCTGAGCTAAGGGTCAGGACCTATTTTATAGATAAGGTAAAAGAGGGAGGTTCTGTTTAGACCGAAAGATCTTACTTGTCTAATTTAAGTGTTGGGTTTCACACGTCCCTTCTCAGTAAATTGGTGGTGTGCAAAGAATGATTTTAAGGCTGTCCTTTTTAACCCCCAATGGCCACAGGTGGTGATCAAGTACTGGACAATAGGAAAGTATTGCAAAGATCTCCGTTTAATGAAGCAGCAGCTCTGTGGTCTGAGGAGAGCAACGTGGGCAGTGTACCCTAGCGAAAGGTGTGTGCTTTTGGGAGGCAGGGGTTGGCAGCTCTCGGTCTGTGGTCCTCAGCCCGTTTGGAGCCATAGGCAGGACCTTAAAGACTCTGCCCTCCACTGCGACTTGCCCTCTTTCCTCCTCACCACGACCCTGGGTTCGTGCCCTGCTCCCTTCCTAGGAGACACTTGGCTTGGCGAGCTCTCTTCAGGCCCCCAGACAAGAACCCTCAGCTCTTAAAGGGACATGGCTAGGATGGCTAGGCTCTCCTTCTTTCTAGACGTTTCTCCTGCATCAGCACTGGTCAGTTCCTGGGAAAGGAACCGAAGACCCGGTCTCCTTTTCCACGCAGCCTTTTCCAGGCAGGCTTTTAAAAAAAAGGTTTATTGGCATATGCTTCTTATATCACACAATTTACTCATTCAATCATATAAGGAAGATTTGTGCAGTTATCACCACAATTGATTCCAGAACATTTTCTTCTCATGCTCATTGCTGTTAGCTCCTTATTTCCCCTGATCCCCTCCTGACAGGCCCCCTAGGCCAATATCAATCCAGTTACTGTCAGTATAGATCTGTCTCAGATTTCATGCATAGAAAATCATACAAAACACAGACAGAAAGCCTGCAAGCAAACTAACAACAACAGCAACAACAGAAACCTCAACAACAACGATTAGACAAAACAGAAAAACCTCAATCAGAAAAGAAAGCAGACAATATTAAAAACTGAAACAACTTTAGAATAGGTCAAAAGGGAGATACAAATGATAAAGTTATTACATTTTAACCTAATTTATATCTGCCGTAATTATCTTGACAAAACTCTCTGATAGCAAGGCTATTCACGTTTCTTGTCTGTGGCCGGAGGGGCTGACCTGAAGGCTTAATCCATCTGGGGACACTGCAAGTGGATTTTAGGGTTCCCCTGTCATTTATGCTTCTGTTGTTTGGTGCCATCAAGTCTGTGCTGACCCATAGCGACCCTACACGCACGACAGAACCAAATGCTGCATGGTCTTGTTCCATCCCCATAATTGTTGCCACGCTGAGCCCACCGTTGCAGCTACGGTGTCAGTCCATCTCCTTGAGGGTCTTCCTCTTTTTCTCCGCCCCTCACTTTGCCAAACATGATGTCCTTCTCCAGGGACTCCCTAGTCTTTTCTGTTAACATGTACAAAGTATGCGTGTCTTTACATACTATCATCTATGGCCTTCTACAAACCGGGCATTCACAATTTAAGTTCTGACACCATTCCCTCTTTTGGATTTGGATTTTATGCTTTATGATCCTTGGATCATACAGGCCAATGCACTTCTTCCATGTGGACTTGGTTGACACTTTACATGTCTGAAGATTTTAAGAGCCCAGACACGATTCTTTCTGCTAGCTCGGTACCATCTGTTTTCTTCACCACACGGTGCTATAGCACCCAGATCTTCAGTGATCAAGCCATGAAGGGGAACACAGAGCAGGGCCAAATCTTAAGAACTAATCAGATTTTTAAAAAGAGAATACTGAAGTACTTTTTTAAAAAAAAAATCTTTTAATTTTATTTATTAAAAAAAAAAATCTTAAGTACTTTTATTACAGCAAAGTGATGGCCAGTCTGCTAGGACTCGCAGTCGCCCTATGTATAGCAGAATGAAACGCTGCCCGGTGTGTTTCTTCTTAGGATTGTGGCTGTGTATGTTTGTGTCCACTGTTGCAGTTACTGGAACATTCCATCTTGTCAAAGGTCTTCCTCATTTTCACTTCCCCTCTGTTTTACCAAACATGATGTTCCTCTCCATGAACTTCTCCTTCTTGATAATATGTCCAAAGTTGAAGTCTTACCATCCTTGTTTCCATGGAGAAATCTGGCTGTATTTCTTCCAAGACACCATTTGCTCATTATTCTGGAAATCGATGGCACATTCAACGATCTTCACCAACACCATAACGAATTAGAAGTAAGTGTAAAATGAAATGTGAGCCCCCAATCCATTCATATAGCTATGGTTTATATATGTCTCTGGTTCACTTTAGAGACATCATTATCATTTATGATAGAGAACATTCTAAAACACCCCCTGGGGCATAAGGCAATTCTATTGCTGTGTCATTAATTTGTTCAATGGTGCAGGATTTTAAAAAGGAGCACTTGTGGAGTCATGGTTAATCGTTGGGCTGCTAACCACAAGGGCAGCAGTTTGAAGCCATCAGCCTTTCCTCAGGAGAAAGATGGGACTCCTGTAAAGGGTTACAATCTTGGAACCCCACAGGAGTAGTTCTACCCTGTTCTATAGGGTCACTCTGAGTCGGCATTGACAGAATGTAAAAGGACTGTTGGGGACAGGGAATTACGGCAGTATAGGCAGGCTGCAGGCCACCATACATGAATTGTTGGCTTGCACCAGGCAGACATGCTTCGGGAATTGAATACCTCAAGTACAAGGTGTAAATCAAAGCCCCTCCAATGCCCGGAGACCTCCACACTTGCGCTGGGCCGCCAGCAGCAGTAGCACTGCTCTGTGCCCGCTGCTGCACTGCTGGCTCGGAGGGACCCGGCAGACCTCCAGCAGGCTTCTCCGAGGTCACTGGTGACGTCATAGCGTTCTGCAGCCAGCTTAAACGTGTATGACCTCTAAGGGCAATTTTCTCCCCCAAAACAACCTTCAGGACCGAACCTGGAGAAAGAAAACCCAAATCGCTTTACTGAGATACAATTTGCATGTTAAAACACCCCTTTTCTGAGTACCTCTGATGTGTTCTGACATATTTATATGTCTGCAGAACCACTATTACAACGAAGAGGCAGAACTTTCCACCGTCCCAGAAGCTCCCATCCATCCACTCTCTGCTTTCCGACACACGAAGGGTTAGCTTTTCTTTTTCAGAGTTTCCTATAAATGAAATCATCCACTCTCTTAATCTGGCTCCTTCCACTCAGCATGCTGAGATTCAGCCATATTCTTGCCAGCGCACACACAAGGTCAGCAGTTTGAAACCTTCAGCAACTTCACAGGAGGAAGAGGCAGCTTTCTGTTCCCGTAAAGACGTACAGGCCCAGAAACCCACCGCGGGCAGTTCTACTTTGTTCTGTAGGGGCCGCTGTGAGTTGGAATTGATGAGACGGCAGTCAGTTTTTAATAAAGCTTTCATGAGCAAGTCTTGGTTTTCCTTTTTTTTTTACATAGTTTTTACTTCTTTTGTGTAATAACACTTAGAAGTGAAATTGTAGGGAAAAAAAAGTGAAATTGCTTAGACATGCCATCTATACCTGCTTAATTTTATAAGAAGTTGCTAAACTGTTTTCCAAAGGTATTACACCATTTGAAGTTCCCTCCCGCACTGAGTCAGTTTAGTTGCTCCATGTCCTGGCCATCACGTGGAACTGTCTGTCTTTTAAATTTTAGCCATTCTCTGGGGGCAGATAGTAGGTTTAATTTGCATTTTCTGTAATGATTAACGAGGACCTTGAATGGTTTAAGATCAGCTGCTGACCTGAAGTTTGGTGGTTTGAATCCACTAAAGCAATCTTCTTTCAGGACGATGGCTCAGGAAACTCTGTGGGGCAGTTCTTTTCTATAAGGCTTGGCCTGACCATGTAGTGCAGTAGACGGGATGCAGACCATATATATATATATTGCAGTAGGCGGGAGGCAACAGGGTTTAAAATGACTAAAGATGTTGAGCATCTTTATTTCTTCTTTTTGAAAATCAAGGCAAACTCACTGCCATTGGGTTGATTCTGACTCACAACACTATGTGGTTTCCAAGGCGATAAATCTTCACGAGAGCAGGAAGTCTTATTCTTCTCCCATGGAGCAGCTCGTGGGTTTGAACTGCTGACCTTGTGGTTTGTAGCCCAATACTTATCCTGCTCTTTTGTGAATTATTTAAACTGTTTGCTCATTTCTTACTGGTTGTTTCACTTTTTGTATTTTTGAGTTATAAAAGTTATATATATGTATATATACTCATACTATGGGCACACATACTACCTTTTCATATATATATTAAAAAAAAGACAGAAGTCTAATTTCTGAAGTTTTTCCACTTAAGCTTCATCCTTGTGATGTAGGCCCAGATTTGCAAAGATTTTTCTCTGGAAGTTGTATAGTTTTAGCATTTTCACTTAATTTCCATGGTGCTCTGAGGTAAGTGGAGGTTCACACTATTTTTCTATTTGAATATCCAAGTTGTTCCAGCATCATTCTTTATCTTGGTGTCTTTGTTAAAAATCAACTGACCATAAAGGTAAGTTTAAAGTACTGTTGTAAAAAGATACAAACTTTTCAAAATGTGAAGCTGTTGCTCCTGTCCAGAGTCTCCATCTAGGTCCCTACACTTCTGAAGGTTTTCATCTCTCCTGCTTTTGTCTGAAGAAATCTGCGTTCTTCAATTCACACCGCTTCCAAACTGCAGTTTTGACATCTTTGAAGGACTCAGATCATATTCTTTAGAAATAGTCTTAGAGCTTAGGGAGAAAAAATGAAATCTGAGAGGACAAGGCCAGGCTGTAAGGAGGATGGGGCAAGGTTTCCCAATGCATTTCTCAGAGGGGTCGGTGCTGGCCTCAAAGACAGAGCAGGTGCATTGTGAGGGGAGGGCACGGGGATTCCGCAGGATCCCTTTCCTGACTCTTCCTTACCAATACAGGCTTCCGTTATCCTAAACTTCTTCCTCAGAAGCCCCTATGATTGTTCTGTGTCCTTCAAGAAAATCCACCAGGATTACCACCTTTGGACCCCCAGAAAACGGTTACCATGACCTTCGGAGATGACCTCTCTGCCCTGAATGTAACTAGCACAGTGGGTCCCCCGGGAAACCACTGTTTGACTTACCTTCATCCATGGGTCTATGCCAAGACTCTCCATCTTCTCCCATAGATCTTACATAAGATTGCATTGTCCTGACAACTGTTGTATGGTAAAATTTAATTCCAGGCATGTCCCGTGTGCTCTCCCAGAACCTGGCCACCTTTACCCCATCAAGAGGTGGACTCAATGTGCTTGCTTCTGGAACTTGGATGGGAAGTGGTGACTGCTTCAAAGGAGAACCGCGGAAATGGTGCTAAGTGACTACTGGGGTCCTAAAAAGTGCTACAGCTTCATTTAGTTACTCTGCCTCTTGACCCCTTTAGGCTCATAGCTGGCATGTCAACGTTCGACCACCCTGCGCTCACCATGCTGCCAAGTCCCAGTGGAAAAGGCATGGAGAGAGAGAAGCCTGAGCAACCCCCGCTCTTCCAGTTTCTAGCTGTTCAAGTCTCCTAGTCCAGGTGAGACACGGGAGAGAAGGAGCCCTGGGACCACCGTGGCCCCAGCACTGTCTCATTGGCCACTGCACAAGAGACCACATCTGACCACATGAGCTGGTCCAAACTCCTGACCCACCGAAATGTGAGCTATAATGGATGTTTATTGTTATTTTGAGCCAGTACTTTTGGGGATGATTTGTTATATAGCAATAGATAGCTACGTAGTAGCTTCGAGTAAGTCTTGTAATCATTAAGTACTTTGACTTGGTTCTTTTAAAGGTTGTTTTTGATATTCTGAGCTTCATTTGTTTACACTTTCATATACATTTTAGAATCAGCTAGGTAATTTCTATTAAAAAAGCCCGTTGAGATTTTATTGGAATTTTACTGAATGTAAAATAATTTAGGGAGTGTTTTTCCCCGCTTAGCAATGTTAAGTCTTCAGATTCTGAATTGGTTTACGAGGATCTCAGTAATTTAGGGATTCTTTTATTTCTCTCAAGGGGCCCTGGTGCTATAGAGGTTATACTTTGGGCTGCTTACCGCAGGGTCAGCAGTTCAAAATCATCAGCCACTATTCCAAGGAAGAAAGATGATGTTTTCTACTTCAGTAAAGAGCTATAGTCTTGGAAGCTCAAGGGGGCTGTTCTACTCTGTCCTGTAGGGTGGCTACAAGTCAGAATTGCCCCTTTGGGTTTCTGAGAATTTAACTCTTTACAGGAATAGATAGCTTCTTCTTTCTCCTGTGGAGTTCCTGGTGGGTTAGAACTGCCAAGCGTGTGGTTAACAGGTCAGTGCCACCGGAGGTCCTTTAGGTCTTCCTTAGAAACCCTTTGTCAAGGTGAAAATTTTTGTTCTATTCTTAACAGAATTCTTAGTTATTCTGGGGGGTTTTAAACATTAAGAAAGATGTTAAGTTTTGTCTTTTTTTTTTTCTATATCGTTGAAGAAAATCATGGATTTTTATTAGTGTTTTTTTAAACACAGTGAAATACAGTAACTGCATTTTGAATGTTAAATATTCAGTCTCTGATGTGTTATCTTATTGATATGTTGCTGGCTTGATTTGCTGAAACCCTGTCATATATTTTGCATGTAGGTCATGAGAGCTATTGGTCTCTACGTTTCCTTTCTTGTCATGTGTTTGTTGACTTAGAACAATGGGGTCATTCACTTTGGTTTCATAAACGTAGTCCTCATTGCCATCAAATGAAGCCAGATCCGTATTCTGACTCATATCAACCTGATTGTGTCTGACACACGCCATGGCATTTTCAATGCTTCCTATGAATGTGAAAGTTGGATACTGAATAAGGAAGACAGAAGCAGAATTGGTGCATGAGAATGATGGTGCTGGGAAAGAATATTTAGAGTACCATGAACTCCCAAGGGGACAGACAAATCTGTCTTGGAACAAGCACAGCCAGGAAGCCCCTGAGAGGCAAGGATGGCGAGACTTCATTTCGCAGACTTTGGGCATGCTGTCAGGAGAGACTTGGCCCTGGAGAAGGACATTGTGCCTGGTAAAGTGGAGGGACGGTGAAAAAGAGGAAGGCCCTGGAGGAGGGGGACTGACAGCGGCTGCAGTGCTGGGCTCCGGCAGAAGAACAGCTGTGCGGGCGGCACAGGACCGGGTAGCGATCTACTGTGTTCAGAGGTCTGCTCGGAGTCAGAACTGTCTCTCTGCCATCTGACACCAAGAGGAGGTGGGGCAGGTTCCCTTCAGCACTCTTTTTGTGTAGGATTGGTATTATTTCTGCCCTCAATATTTGACAGAAATGATCTGGGAAGCTATCTCAGGCTGGAGATTTCTTTGTCAGAAAATGTTCAACTGTAGGTTTATTTTCCTTGCCAGGCGTGGTGGGAGGCCCCATGGAGCTGCTTTGGGAGATGCAGAGATGCTCATGTGTGCCGTTTCTTCTTAAGTCACTTTTGGGCATTTGTGTCTCTCCAGGTAGTTTTCGATTTCATCTGAAATGTTGACTTTATTGGCATACATGATACACTTTTCTACTCGTCCTGTAATGACGTTGTGAAATTGACACTGATGTTTCTTTCATTGCCGGTACTGATAATTCCCCCCAAAGAATGCCTACTCTACGCTCTGATATGTTAAGCTCGTATTTCTCAACTTCTGGAGAACGGAGTGGATCCCCAAATCTAAATTTCGAACACGTTTTCAGGTGATGCTGATATTTTGTAGAATAAAGACAGTTACTTTGAGCTCCCACAAGGGGGTGTAAGAGGCACGCATTTCTACTGCGATTCATAATTTTGTGTGTGGCGCAAGCGTGCTGCGTGATTTCTCAGCAAGCATTTGGCTAATTGCTACTTATTTCATTAAGAAAGCATACCACATGTGTCAGTCTACTAAAAATAGCATTTAACGTAAGCTGTATTTTTGTCAGAAAGTCGTTAAAATTATGCTCACAGAAGCTGGAAGCATTTCTTATCTCTATAGGGCAGAATAAACCTGCCCCTCGGGGTTGCCAAGGCTGTAATCTGCAAGCAAGAAACTGCCACTTGTGCCCCCCGAGAAGCTGCTGGTGGGTTTGGAAGCCCGGTCTTTGCGTCAGCAGCTAAGTTTTTCACCACTGTACCATCAGGGTGCCTTTCTCTGCGATTAGGTGTGTCAAGTCAGAAGAGTGAAGAGGTGAAAATGCTAGTAACAGTGGGAGCAAGTCATTTATCATAGGCTCTTATATGATATGCGATAGTACAGTCAGTATTTTATAAAATCGTCTCATTTAATCCTCACAACAAACCCAAGAGAGAGGTGATACTCAGCTTGTGTCTGTAGGAAAGTAAACTGAGATTTAGGGACACCCAATTAGCGCCCAAGGTCAGGAAGCCAAAAGAGGGAGGGGAGAACTTGAATATGACCCGTGGGAAGCCCACGCTCTTCTAGGTGTGGTCTTGCCTTCTGAGCGTTTTCGATTGGGGTTTAGAGCGGTGGTGTAGGACTCCTGGTTTTGTATTCTCCCCACCTCACTTTAAAAATTGAGATATAACTCCCGTCCTATAAAATTCACTCCTTTAAAATGCACCGCTAAGAGGCTTTGGAAAATGTATTCTCACAAGATTGGGAAACTATCATCGCCATCTAATCCCCAAGATTTTCGTCACCCCCAAAAGAAAACTGATAGCCATTCGCGGTCACTTCCTATTGGCTCTTCCCTCCAGCTCTTGGCAGCCACTAACCTATGATTTCTATGGATTTGCGCATTCTAGGCATGTCACATACATGGAATCATACAACACGTGGTCCTTTTGTGTCTGGCTTCTTTTCAGGGTTTACCCAGCTGGTAGGATGAATCCACATGCCCTTCCCTTGGTCTGACTCTTCTCTTTGTGGTAGCCTGGGTTGACGTGTGACCACCCCACTCCTCACTGCAGTGGAGTCGATTCTGACACAGAGTGACCCTATAGGACAGGGTAGAGATGATAACTCTTTACAGAAATAGAAAGCCTGATCTCTCCCCCACAAACTGCTTGGTTGAACTGCCAACCTTGTGCTTATGTGCCCAGTATGTAACCTCTACGCCAGTATTTAATTTAACCATGACCACTACCTTTTGGATCCCTTTATCAATTGATGAACATTCGGGTTGCTTCCATTTTCAGCTCTTTCAAGTAGTGTTAGGAGCACACATTCTTATGGGAACATATTTCAGAATTTCTCATGGCTATCGGCCTTGACATGGAGTTGCTGGGTTGAATGGCAAGCCTGAACCGAACGTTTTGAAGAGCTGTCCGACTGTCCATTTACGTGCCCACTAGCAGTGTTCGAGCGCTCCCTTTTCCTTGGCCAACACTCGTTATTGACTTGTCATATGCTTGAGAGATCAAATCAGTTGAAGGAGAAATCGCCATATCTAGGGGGGGGGGAGTTTAAGTAAGATTCTCTCTCACTGTTCAGAAATGACAAGTGTGGGCTTCTGCACGGTGGTGTGAAAAGATCACTGACCGGGGCTTCTTTGTCACTCACCAGCTACGGGACCCTGCATTGTCATCTAGCCCTTCAGCATTAGCCTCAGGTGTAGCTCTGGACTAATCAACCAGGAGAGCTTCTCTGGTGGTCCTGTCCCTGAGCCAAAGCAAGGCCATCAAGGCACGAGGAAGCTCTTTCACAAATTAACAACGGGACGAGGCACCGTGAAGTTCATGACGACGTGAAGTTAATGACGCAGCAGTGCAAGTACATCTCCCTGGCGTGGGCCCTTTTCAAGGCCCTCATTTCTTTCCACCCCGCAAACCACCTCCTCTTGTTGAACGACAGGGGCCAAGGGCATGCTAAGTCAAACTTAAAGGTAAATCGAGTTGGGTTCTAATTGACGTGTTTTTAATCTGATGAGACCTTGGTGTCAAGAAAGTCATGCAAGAATCTTCTTTTTCTTCAACTACAAACAGCATGGCCCCTGGCACCTGGACTAAGTGCTGGTGCCGGGGTGGAGTATGGCCTAAACAGCAGACAGCTTTCCGAGTCCCACGCGCATGCCTCCCTCTGGCTCCTCAGTGGAAAGCCCGCATCGTAGCTGGGCAGCAGCCTGGGTGCTTGTCAGCGTTGCTGTGGAAGGGTGGGGAGTGCATCAAGTAATTTTTTTTTCAGTAAGATGAGGATGTAACATCGATGGGTGGAGGTGGTTTTGAACTGCGTTGAAGTTCAACTTGAACTGTTTTGAAGAGCATGAGCTCTGGAATCAGAAGATACTGGGATCAACCCCTTGGTGCCATTGATGAGCGGTGTGCTTGTGGAGAGCCACTTCTCTGAGACCCAAGATTTTTCATCTGTAAATGGAAAATAATAATATCTACGTGCGATGTCTTCCCCCCCCACCCCCTGCATCTGCAAATCCATGAGCAATTCCTGGCATGCGGGTTTATCTCGTTTCCAGTGTAATTATTCATTGCATTATTTTCACTATCAAGAGGGTCTTGGCTGGGCTTGTAAGTCACGTGATCAGCCCTAACTGCCCCTTTATGAATGCTTGAGTGGTTTTAGAAAGATCATCCTGGGTGCATGTTGGAAAATTGACTTAAATGACAGGAGCCTAGAAACAGGAGTCCTGGCGGCACAATGGCCAAGCTCTCAGCTGTTAACGGAAAGGCTAAGCCACAGTCGCTTTACAGGAGGAAAGGCCTGGAGATCTGCTCCTACCAGGGCTTCAGCCGACGGAGCGGCTCGGCTCTGTCTGGCCGAGTCGACGCACGTCAGCATCAACTTGAAAGCGCGCAGCAACAGATTAGAGACAAAGGGGTCAGTCACGACAAGTCTGAGGCAGGCAGGGAGGGACTGCCCAGAGAAAAAATGTTTCTTAAAGGAGTTTGCAGTAAAAGTATGTTCGGATTTGTGAGAGGACCAAGTAGGTGACAGGAAACAAAACTCCCCCAAAGGGACCTACGAAAGGTAACACAGCTTCAGGAAGCGATGTCATGGGGGAGTGGATTGGGTTCCGTGGACTGCTCTATCAAAATTCTCCAAAGTGGATGACTTTCAGCAGCAGAGATGGGTTGCCTCCTAGAGCTGAAGGCTGAGAGTCCAGATCAGGGGTTATCTGCGTTCATTCTTCCTGAGACTTGAAGGCAGAATCTGTTCCCTGCCTCTCTCTGGAAGCTTCCAGTCCTTTCAGGTCTTCTTGGGCTTGCGTCCACAGTGGCACACGACCGTCCCTCTGTCTCTCTGTCTCGACTCTGCTCTTTTATAAGGATACCAGTCAAGTAGGATTAGGACCATCCTTCTCCAATGTGACCTCTTGTGAACCTACCTCAGAGCGTCTTTAAAGACCCTAGTTCCAAACAGGCTCACATTCCTAGGTGCAGTGGTAAGGTCTCTAACGTTCACAGAGCATTCTTGCTTTACTTCTTCCAAAGCAGCTTTATCTATTCTTTTTGTAGTCTGTGGTACTTTCAGCATTCTGCCAGCACCGTAATTCAAATGGAACAATTCTTCTTTGGTGTTCCGTATTCAGTGTCCAACTTTCACATGCTTATGAGGTCATGGGAAATACCATGGCTTTGGTCAGGTGCACTTTAGTCCTCAATAAATAGTGCTGGGACAATTGGATTTTCACCTGCAAAGAAGTGAAACAGGACCCATGGTTTACCCCACACTAAAACAAACAAACAAACAAACAAACAAAATGCATTAAGATCCTAAATGGGTAAATGAAAGCTATAAAAATTTTAGACAAATAAATAGGGACAACATTGTCAGACCTGACTTTCAACAGTGGAGTTTCTAAGATAATAGCAAAACAACAAGCCGCAAAAGACAAAATAAATAAATAGGACCTCATAAAATTATTATAGCACTCTGGGGTCACTATGATAATTTTTATGAGGTCTCATTCGTGTATTTTGTCATTTGCTTTTACTATAAAAGTTTCATTGCTGAAAAGTCTGGTGATGTTGTTCCTCCTTGTTTGTCTAAGAAGTTTACAGTGTGGTTTGCACGTTTTAGTATGCTGTGAGCCATGGGTCCTGCTATGATTTGGAACGGACTGGATGGCAGGGAAAGTAAACAAGCTAGAAACTTCTCTTTCTCAAAAGATGTTATCAAAAAGTGAAAAGATGAGCTACCAATGGGGAGACTATCTTTTGAAGTCAAATATCTGAAATGAATCTTGTAAACAAAATATACATAAACCTTCAACAACTTAGAACAAAATGACAATCCACTCACAACACAGGGAAAGGCCTCGAATAGACATTTTGAGAGAACATTGGAATGGCCTCTTGAAAAGATACTCCCCATTACTAGGGATCAGAAAGCGGCAAATCAAAACCACAACGAATGAGATACCATTTTTGTTCCCACGAGGATGGCTAATGTTTCAGTGCTATGGAGTCACTATGGAATGGTTAATTCTTTGGAAGTGGACAGTCGAGTCCTTCATTGTAGCCTGTTCCTAGTCTGGAAGCTCTGCTCAAATCTGTTCAGTATGGGTGACCCTGCTGGTGTGAGAAATAACACTAGCGATAGAGCTCCCTGCACCACAGCGACACCAAAGCCATCACAGGGAGACACACTGACAGGCAAGTGGAGTGGTGCCAAAGCAGTGCATGTGAACTATGGTGTTGGTAAGCGTGGTTGAAGTACCATGAGCTGCCAGCAGAACCAACAGATCGTCTTGGAAGAACTGCAGAATGCTCCTTAGACGCAAGGATGGCAAGACGTAGTCGCACGTACTTTGGGCATGTTGTCAGGAGAGAGCAGCCCCTAAACAGTCACATGATGCTCGCAGTAAAGTGGTGGGGCATTGAAAAAAAGGAAGGCCTCCGATGAGCTGGATTTACGCAGTAGATGCGACAAGGGGCTCAAACACAGGAACTGTTAGGAGGAGGGCACAGGACTGGGTGGTGTTTCATTGTTGTACACAAGATCTCTCGACATCACCTAGCAACAGGATGCAAAGATGAAAAATGAAACAGGAAATAGAAACCCTTGGTCAGGATATGGGGAATTTGCTGATGGAAGTGGTACAGTTATTATAGCAGAGAGGATGGTGGTTCTGGGTGTGGAGAAAGAACTCCCACAGGACACAATGGTTTCACGCCTAGATATACACCAAAGGGACCTGAGAGAAGAGATTCACAAAGAGACTTGTACATGGACGTTCACTGCAGCCAGTGCCCATCATATCCAGAGGGTAGAAATAACCAAAATCCCCACCGGCTAAAGCACACGTGCTCCACATATCCAATGGAGTCCTACGAAGCCAGGGGGGGGAATGCCGTTTTGGTACATGCTGCCACAGGGTGAGAGCTGGAACACCTTATGTGGAGTGAATGGTATGGTCTCACATATATAAAAAGATAGGAAAAGACCAAAGTTTATTAGTGGAAGAGGAGAAGGGGAAACGGGGGGCTAACTATGATGGGGAAATCGCATTGATTGAGAGCAGGGTTGCACAGTGGATCCCTCTAATTGCTGTCAATCCGTTGTATACTTGTAAAAGGTTGCATTGGCAGGAGTTGTGTTACAGATATAGTTCCACCCAGGACAAGAAGAAAGAGCAGCTCTTGGGGCGCTTATGCACCCACAGCACCTCGTGGGAGTTGCTTCCTTGATTTGGAAGTCCAGTGTCATGACTTGGAGGCCCTCCCAGCTAATTAGCCTGATAGTATGTTCAGTGCTTCTGTTCTACCTCCCAGGTCATTGTGTGGTACCTTGAGTCATAAAATTTTGCAAGCTGGCAACCCAGGCACAATAATGGGTCTTTGTTTGCCAGGAGCAAAAGAGGAAGCAAGAGAATCAGGATCAGGCCGAGGATTCGGATTGTGCATCTAGTTTCCTCCATGAACTACCACCTCCTTTGCCATGAGACTAGAAGAAGTGCATGCCGCTTGTATACGATTACTGTGCATTTTGATTTTAAAAATCTACAAAAAATCCTGATCAAAATGGGGAAATGCAAATCGGAACTTCAAATTTTCATGGACTCCAGATTTGCTGGAACCACAGAGGTTGGATGAACTCTGAAACAATTGCTCTGAGATAAGCTTTCAATTTTAAACAAAAGATATTCCCTAATTTCCCTAGTTTCCTAAGAGAGCTGCCACACTGTTTCCTATAGGAACTATCACATCCTAAAACCAAACATGAGTTTAGCATACCTGGTAAAAAGGTCTGCTTGAGTATTAGACCCTTGGAAGGACTACCTAGGTGAGATCGAACGGGCAGCAGCAACCAGAAAGGTTGGACCAGAACCTTGGTGGGCAGTGAGGTGATGTTCCCGGGGGAGCGACAATTCAAAAAGGAGGACGAAATGGCTGCACACATTGAAGGAAGATCATCAGTGTCCCTGAACTGTACATGTCAAAACTGCTGAACTGGTCGATATTTTGCAGTATATTCCCAACAAGATAAATAAAGTTTAGAAAATATAATTTGCGGTTGACAGTAAGCATGCAGAGCATGTACTTAGGGTGTACATACATTGGACTTGGCACATATTGTCTTATTGGAAATTCAGCCCTTTGACAAATGTAGACACCAACAATTTTTTAAATCATTTTATTTGGGGCTCATACAACTCTTAACACAATCCATCCATCCATCCACTGTGTCAAGCACATTTGTATATCTGTTGCCATCCTCATTCTGAAAATATTTGCTTTCTACTGAGCCCTTGGTATCAGCTCCTCATTTTCCCTCCCCGCTCCCCACTGCCCCCTCATGAGCCCTTGATAATTTATAAATTATTATTTTGTCATGTCTTACACTGCCCGATGTCTCCCTTCACCCACTTTTCTGTTGTCCGTCCCGCAGGCAGGGGGTTATATGTAGATCGTAGACACCAACTTTTAGTGGCCCTCAGTGACCTGATCAATGTTGTGCATCTAGTTAGTGAATGAAAAGAATTGGAAGTGGCAGCTCTGCCCGTGTTCTTCCCTTTGGACCTCAACTCCAACCTCGAAACTGCCCCTCCCTCTTCTTAAAGTGCCTGAGAAAGAAATTTAAAAATGTGTCCTGATCTAGTGCCAAGTAACCTAGTGCCCCCTTTAAAAATAAAATGCTAGGAGTTCACATAACTGCCGAAGAAGGCAGTCACTTGTTGGTCACAGTGCTCATTTGGGACCTAAAAAATGCTGAAGGCTTTAAAAACATTCTCATTTTCTATCATTGTGCTTTCTTGTACGGAGGCAGAATCATGGAACATGACCTGTGTTACCCACCTGAGCCCTGCTTTAGGGGAACAAGGGAACTTTGTGTATTTCTCAGTCCCGGAAAGGGGGGGCCTTGTCCCTGAGTCCAAAAGCAAGCTTCATCTCAGCTTTCAAGAACGATGTCTTTTCATGTCTTCCTGGGATGCATGAACCCCTGCCAAAATCCACGAGGGAGAAATCAGAGTCTCGATCTCACCTGCCGAGTGTGAGGTTCACTCGGGGCTGTGAGTACACTTCTCTTGAGGGCCGCAGTGCGTGCTATCCCACATATCACAGATGTGTGATGTAGAGTCCTTTCTATGGATGGGACATTTCACAGTACATTGAAAGCACACAGCTTAGCAATGCAAATAGCAAAATGAAGACCCAGATTTTCAAACGGGAAACAAAGGGAGGGAAACTCAGATATCCTCTAGCAAGACGGATGAATATGAAGATTGGGTAATAGAGTTTGTGGGACATGATCGAGCGCCCTGGAGGCATAGCAATTGCGTTTGGGTTGCTGATCACAAGGTGGGCAGTTTCTCCCTTCATAAAATGTTGCAGTTTTGGAAACCACAGGGGCAGTTCCAATCTGCCCTACAGAGTTGCTATGAGTTGATATCGACTGCAGGACAGTGTAAAGAGAGAGCGAGATCCATTTCAAGCAATTTTGGTCGAACTGAAAAATACACTGCTGGGTGAAAACGGCATGGCATATTTCAAAACAGCGCTCAGCATGATGTTGACTTAAATGTAAAAAATATTTTTAAAACAATAGATTTTCTGAGGATATAGTCATATGGACAAGTGTGTATTAAGGGTATATAATGGATTGAATTGTGTCTCCCAAGAGGAAATGTGGCAGTCCTCATGCCTGTAAGTGTAACCATGACCCTGTTTGGAAAGATAGAGCTGTTCTTTTCTTATCCTCATGAGACCAGAATCGAGTACAGAGGACCCTAAACATCATTTCTGAGTGGCATCTTCTGAAAAGATCAGGCTAGGCACAAAGACAGAGACACACAGGAGAAGCTGCCCCAGATGCATCTCCTACCAGCAAAGAAACATCCAGGATGCCTGGCAGTTACCAGAAGCTAGGCACGAACCTCCAGAAGGAAACAGCGGGACTGAGACCCGGACCTGGATGCTTCAACTCCAGAACGGTGAAAGAGCCCATGCCTGTTCTTTAAGGCACGTTCTTGTGATATTTCAGTTATGGCAGCACTGCAAGGCCAAGATTGTGGTTACATTGGCAGCTGGGAGGTGGTGGTGGTGTTGGAGGACCTGGGAATAGTGAGGAGGAGACTCTTTCAGTTGTATCTCTAGAAGCTGTTCAAAACATGGGCTCTATAGGGCCCAGGGATCAGGATTGGAGGGAGATTTATTGACAACCTGCGAAGCAGATGACACAACCTTACTTGCTGAAAGTGAGGAGGACTTGAAGCCCTTGCTGATAAGAATCAAGAACTGCAGCCTTTACAGTTCAGTGTAAAGATGGTCAACATCCTGACAACTGGACCAATAGGTAACATCATGATAAATGGAGAAAAGATTGAAGTTATCAATTATTTCCTCTTGCTTGGATCCACAATCAATGTTCATGGAAGCAACAGTCGAGAGATCAAAGGGCATATTATATCCGGTAAATCTGTTGCACAAGATTTCTTTAAAGTGTTGAAAAGCAAGGATGTTACTTTGAGGAGTAAGGTGCACTTGACCCAAGCCATGGTATTTTCGATTGCCTCATATGCATATGAAAGTTGGATATTGAATAAGGAAGATGCAAGAAGAATCAATGCATTTGAATTATGGTGCTTGCAAAGAATATTAAAAGTACCTGGACTGCCAAAAGAACAAATATATCTGTCTTGGAGGAAGTACAACCAGAATGCTTCTCAGAGGCAAAGATGGGTGACTCTTTGGGTCTTACACTTTGGGCGCGTTGTCAGTGGAGACCAGTCTCTGAAGAAGGACATCATGCTTGGTCAAGTCAAGGGGCAGCCAAAAAGAGGAAGGCCCTCAACAAGATGGATGGACACCGTGACCGCAGTGGTGGGCTCAAACGGACGAACAGTCATGAGTGAGGAGGGCGCGGCGCCAAGCAGCAGTTTGTTCTGCTGTTTATTGGACTGTTATGAGATGGATTCAGCAACACAGGCCCAGGGAGTCCCCAGGACCCTTTCAGAGGTCCTTCAAAGTCAAAATCATCTTCCGTGCACCACTAAGATGCTATGGGCCATCTCTCGGGTGCTGGCATCTGCCCCGATCGATGGCTCTGCGGTTTACAACACTGCGGGGGCCTTCGCATAAAGCAAGGCGGTGGCACTTCGTGCCAGGAGCCATCATTGTGTTCCTCACTGCCAGTCATCCAAGTAAAAAGAAACCTGCTGGTTTCCCTTAAGAATGACCTGGAGGAAGTGGCAAAACGTGTTCATTTTATTAAACCTCTGCTTCATTTACGCTTAATTTTTCCCCTTTAATATTCTAGGTGATGATGTATGCATAAAGCACCTTTGCTCCACCCCGAGGTAGCCTGCTCATCTTGGGCATTTGTGTATTTGAGTTGCAAGCTCACTCAGTCAACAATTCACTGGCCCATGGAGCACCATTGTAATTTGAAAGTGTGACTGACAGGTGAACTGTGGTTATTTGGACTAGGCTATTTGGCATACATATTTCCCTGGGGGAAAAAACTAAAATGAGCTTGCCGTGTCAAGGGAGATGACTGACGGTATTTGCTACCAGGGTTAAGTGTGAATTATTTAAGCAAAAATAAGACTTTCAGAAAACAGGAGCTTGACCGTTTCTCAGTACGGTAGGACTTTCTTGCTAAGATCCGTAGCAATGTTGACAAATGGGTTTGTGCTGTTGTTGCTTTTGCATATTAAAAGAGTTACTACTCAGAAGGTCTGCATAACCCAGTGGGCCACTGTTTTTCAAATGACTGATGTAATTTGTTAGAAAATCATGACATTCTCTGTTTCTCTTTATTTTTCCGCTCTCAAGTATCATTGACTGTAATATGTTTATTTCATCATGAACCCAGATTATGACTATTGGAGTAGTTTGGGCACGAGGCCACAATTCACAATATATATAGCTCCAAGAATCATCTCTTACTTTTCTCTTCTGATGATTTTCCCTTTCCTCCTCTTCCCTCGCTCCAATTCCCTTCCTCCTTCCCATCCCCTTCCTGTTCCCATGCTGCCAAGCCCAAACGGCAAGAGTCGCCAACAGCTGTTGCTGTTGGTCACAGTGAGGTGTGTGTGTGTTTGCGTGTGGGCATGTGTGTGCAGAGGGCAGGGCTATGGGATTTCAAATAAGTGCTGTTTTTGTGTTGCTCTCATGTGTTGGCATGAATACAAATCCTTCCCCCTGCTCTGCTATTTTAAAAAATAAAATAAAACTTGGATGTCAGAGAGGAGAAATTTGAGCCTGAGGCCTTTGTCTCAAATATTTTAGGCAGAGACATTTGGGGTGGTGAGGGAGACATTTTGTAATAAAGATAGTAGGCAGGAAATAGGTCAATGTACCTCTAGCAAAATAAGGCCAGCCTCCTTATTTTTTAAAATAAATAATTTTATTGGGGGCTCTTCTAGCTTTTATAACAATCCATACCTCAATTGTATCAAGCACAGTAAGTCATTTTTTTAGGAGTGGGGCCAACATGAAATCAGTGGAGGAACATACATCCTTGTAGCCTAACTGGAAGTCCTCGGAAGGATCATTCATTCTTCATACTGCCTGTCATGCTGGCGTTTCAGGAAGAAGGTGGGTCACAGCTGGTAGGTGGAGCGTTTTCAAACC
Organism: Echinops telfairi; assembly: GCF_000313985.2. NCBI lineage: Eukaryota > Metazoa > Chordata > Mammalia > Afrosoricida > Tenrecidae > Echinops > Echinops telfairi. The sequence continues at coordinate 13,467,346 of NW_022111310.1, forward strand.
TTGCCTTCTTCCTGAGAACTAAAACCCCACCATTTCTCTTCTTGGCACAGCCATCACGGTCATTCTAGCTCACAGCAATCTTATATTCACCCTCCTCTAAAAGTATCCAAGGAGAGGCAGCGAACGTGTGCGCTCGAGTTGGTCATCCTGGGTTAGCCTCTCGGGATGCGGTGTGGATGGGCAGCCACCTCTCTGGTTGGAGGCTCATGTCTGAGGCAGCACTGCAGCCGGTTCTCAGGGGACTGTGGAGCTGCCTCCCTGGTCATATCAGAAGCAATGAACACCTCCTGCACACCCACAATGCATCTGGTATGTTTATTATCTTATTCAACTCTGCCAAACACACAAACAAACAAACAAACAAACAAACAAAAACAACAACTGCCACGTTGATCCTGACTCAACACGACCTCCTGTATAGCAGAGTAGAACTGTACACTAAAGGGTTTTCAATGGCTGATTTTTCAGATGTTGAATTCTAGGCCTCTCTTCTGAAGTGCTTCTGAAAGGACTCAAACCCTCCACCTTTCAATTGGGCTTTGGTTTGGGTCCCTAGTGTCAGGGAATGAACCAGGCGGTAGCGGGCAGATGGAGAAGTTTCATTGTAAAGCAGTTGGGGCAGAGACTCTTGGAAAACTCTAGAGCTGGGATTGTCCTTCAAGGATGTCCTGCACTGAGGCCAGAGGGTTGAAGTGTGGCCTGGAGGGAGACAAGTGGTATGGAGGTAGGGTTTGGTGGCAGGGGCAGAAGATGGGAGGCAGAAGCTTGGGCTGCATTCCAGGGAGTCTGGCTTCTCAGGAGAAACTGAGGAAGACTTGTAATTACTGAAGAATTCCTATCTCCCAGTCAGGGCCTACGAAGCAGCAGTAGGTGTGGTATGGAAGCAGGACCAGTCTGCGAGATGCTGAACCCTGAGAGATGGCATCGCCTCTCACTCGGTGCCTTCTCATTCACAACCCCCTAGAACTCCCTCATGGAAATGAGCACCTTTATCAGGAGCCGATGGTCATATAGATATAGATATCTATATTCTGTCAGAAAAAGACCTGGAAAAGGGTCAAAGAGATTACTGGGGGCCCTCTCTAGTGTACCCTTCCTAGTTAGCTGTGCCATTCATTGCCTTTGAGCTATTTTATAACACAGTAAATTGTAGGAACTTGACAGTAATGCAAATAATTATTGACCATACAAATGCAGATGAATTTGCTGCACTATGGAATATTGACTAGTGTTGCATGTATTTTTAAAGTCCCGATTGCCTTGGTATGCGTGTTCTTTGCATGTTTGTATGAACTGGTGGCAGCATCTTACTAGTTCCCTCATATAGCAGAGTTAAACAAAGATTTGATGAAAAAAGGGTGTGTGGGGTGGGAAGCTGGTGATAAATCTAGTTCTTTTGTTTTCTAGTTTAGTTGCTTCAAATCCAGGGAACATTGAACTGCCCTCTGCAGAGACCTCTGTGAGGCTGCAGGGAGGAGGGGGATGCCAAGAATATTGAAGGACGGCGCTCCGCATGCGCCCCACACCCCCAGGTCCATCAGAGGATGTCTGCTCTCGTCCATAGGCGTCAGTTTCCCACGGAGGGCTCCCCCGTAAGACTTCAGCGGAACCAATGCTTCCATGGCTACAGAAGTTGCAAACCGTCCGATTTGGGCTTGCTACCCTCTCCTTACCATGGAGCGGAGGAATGAGGACTGGAGCGTCACCGTGTGTCCGGTGCCTTAAATGGAGCCATCTGTCAAGTGGGGAGGCACTTCACATTTTTGGTTGTAAATTCCTCCCGGAAAATATGAAATCCCAAACAGCACGCCCAGCTTCGGTGTGACATGGCGGTAATTACAGCTCTCCTGTTGGTTGTAGGCAAAAGAAGAGACCCTCATTGTGTGCGAACTACAAAAAAAAGCACACTGCTGCTTGGATGACACCATGTCCTTAATTTCCCAATCAGGACCGTCGGTGATGGCACTTAATTAAATCGTTTTCCCAGCCTGGTGGCATCCGGCAGATTCCCCTAGTAATTACTCAGGTTTCCAAGCGGGGCTGTCTTTCCCACTGCTGCCACACACGCTCATGGCAGGGAGGGTCGTTTGGACGGAGAGGAGAGCTTGGCTTTACCCTCATCACCTATTGGAATAAACACGGACTGATTCTAAGCATAATTCTAGGGAAACCTTGGTTTACACAATTTTTCCTGTAAGAAATTAAATGCTGAAGAGAATACAGCCAAGGCATGGAGTGGGAGTGACCCACGTATCCTGGCCTTTCTCTTTAATCCTGGTAAGGGGACTCTGTCTGCTCTCGGAGATGTTGGGTGCATAGTGAAGCTGAGAAATCAGCTTTCTGGTTCTCTCTGAAGAGGTGTCTTCTGGTCAGTCTTTCTTTCTGCTGACTGATCCATTTAATGCGTAGCTGAGGATGCTATCGTGATATCTGTCGTGCCTATCAGATGATGCTATGAGGCCATCAGGCCTACCAGAGAGGATACCTTGCCTACTTTCCCTAGACAGATGCATTTGACTCTGCTGGAGATCTGATGACTTATTTCCCTGAAGGAGTTCAAATAAATGACCCAAATGAGACCCTGGAGAAGGCATTAGGGATGAAGTAGAAACAAAGGATGATGCTTCTGTTTGGGCCTTGTCCTTGCTTGCTCCAGTGCCATCAGGTCCCCTAGGATGAGCACACCTCGTCCCCTAACCCTCCTCCTTCATTCTTGTGTGGCTGTGGGTCATCTTCCAGTGTGCTTGGTTACACGGTGACCCCGTGCACAGCAGAACGAATGCTGTCTGGTCCTGCACAATTTCCATGATCCTTGGTAGGCTGGAGTCCCTTGTAGCCACTGTGTCTTTTGAGTGACCTCCAGCCGCGTGTGTGTGTGTGTGTGTGTGTGTGTGTGTGTGTGTGATCTTCTAGCATCACGTGGCACAGTATTCTGTGGAAATTCATAAGGTTTGACCTGGCTAATTTTTTGTTTTGTTTTCTTTCTTTCTTTTCTTTTCTTTTTTTACTCCCCCCCAGTTCTTTATTATTACTTAATTATTTTATTGGGGGGACCTGGCTAATTTAAAAAAAAGTCTTTTATTTCTGGTCTATTCCAAAGCCTTTGTTGCTAGTCTGTCTTCAGGGCCATGGAAACCTGTCTACCATAGATGGCTCTGCTAGCATTGGAAATACTGGCAGCACGGCTTCCCAGCACGACAGCCACACGCAGCAAACGGACAGACGGACGGCAGTTTCCCTGCATAGACCTCTGTTTCAGTGTAAAGTTCCCTACCTGTCTTTGGGAGTTAGCTCTCCCTCTACAGAACACCCTTTTTGGACTTCATCTGCAGGGTCATGGGACCCTCCTTGGTTGTACCAGGACCCATCGTATGGAACTATCGATCCTTTTGGCAACCTCTTAATTTTCTGTCCGAGAGCTCTTTTTCTACCTTCAGTGCAGTCTCCAGGTCCTTGGCCCACAAAAGACCTCATCAAGTGGAGTCCCACCCTTGCATGCAGTGAGCACCCACTCTAGGTTGCTGAAGCAGCCAACTCAGGGTGCCGCTTGGTGTTGTTACCCCACTGTGTGGCACTATGTGCTGATCTTTGTGTCTGGTCTAATTTTTAGGCTAGGCTTAATTTACAAAGCAGCTATGTGCTGGGCTGGCGTAGCCACAAGCCAACAGCAAGGCACGGAGCCAACCAGCCGCCAGCACACAGGCATCAGGCCAGGGACATGTTCATGTTGAGGCCTGGAGGCCCCGGCTGTGGAGTCTTTGACTGCAGGGGGAAATGGACTGAGATGACAGCAAGTGATGGCTCCATTACAGCTCTGTCCCTGTCACCGTTTCTGCTTTTCTCATCACAAAAGAGAGACTACGCAAGGTATTTGCTTTGCCTGGCGCAAGCCCGAAACTATTCCTTGAGACCTTCTGACATGCAGGCTTAATGGTGCCAGTTGCTTTGTGGCTGCTTAGTAAATATTTGCCCCTCACCCCAATTGCGAGGCCAAATATGTCTAGTTAATGGTGGTTTCAGAGCAGAAATGTCCATTGCATTTCTCTTGTGTCCAGGAAAGGAGACTCTAGGACAGACAGACTTTTCTCTAAGTGACTCCAGCAGGAGAAATCGTCATTTGGCCTGAAGTGACGGCATCTCACTAAGAGTCCACCCAACAGGGGCTTCTATTGGGATGCTGAATTTGGGAATTAGAGGTCTACTGGGGATGCGATGGTCTCCTGGTATTCAACACCCCTGCTGACCCCTGACGTAGCGATTCATAATGTTTCAGTTACAAACGAGAGTTACCCAAGAACGTGGAGGATAGTCAGATGTGCCGTGTCTGAGACGGCATGGCAATGCAGTCTGCAGGGGCCTAGCTGCTTCTCCGGACCCATCCGGAGCACCTGACCCCAAGGGAAAACTCAGGGTTTCTTCTCTTGCCATGCCAATGAGGATCAACGGAGACAGAAACCACACCTGTTATTGTAACAGAAACAATTACTACACTAAAATTCACATTTGCATAGAATTTATAGATGAGAGAACACCTTTCCTGTATGTTGTCTTACTTAAACTCTTAGCAAAATTGAGATGAGGTGCATGGAACATCTGTTATGTATCTAAGCAGTTATCTAATTATTTTTTTTAAGATTTAGAATGCAAAGATATACATACAAAGGGAGGGGGGAATCAAAGGATACCAAGGTAAGGGAAAAGGTATTGCTGTCAAATCATAGAAACCTTCATTTCTTAATAAAGCGAAGCTAGAGTGACAGAGTTCTGCAAGTGGTGGCGTTTCCATCTTTCAACTCTTCCCTGACGAAGAGCTAAATACCTACACCCTCGTGGATTGTTTTTTAATTGTATTCCAAAAAGGTTTTCCATGAATATATATATAGATATAAATTTTTTTCCCCCTTGTGGATTGATAGCATGTTCAAACGACAGTTTGGGCGGCCTTGAAGGACTCAAATTGTGCTCCTTGTAAATGTTCTTCGTGTTTGGAATGAAAGCCGTCTGGAGTGTGGTAGGCTGGCCATATGGAGAGGGCAAGGGGGCCAGTGCTGTCCTCGTGGACGACCCTTGCTGCCCTCAAAGAACGAGCAAGCTCACTGTGTTGATGGAAACCCGTCTCTCAGCACTACGCTCCTGGCTTTTTTTTTAAACCCTTTTCAGTGTTCTCAGAACTTCTTAATAAGTCCCATGATCACCCTGGTCATCCAGAAGGCCCATCAAGACTACTCTCTTGATCCCTCCACAACAGTTCCCATAACCCTCTTTCGCAGTGGTTCTCCACCTTCCTCATGCCGCGACCCTTTCCTACCATTCCTCATGTTGTGGTGGTCCCCTAACCATCACATTATTTTCTTTGCTCCTTCATCACTGTCATTTTGCTTCTGTGATGCATGGGCGACCACTGAGAAAGGGTGGTTCGACTCCCAAAGGGGTCGTGACCCACAGGTTGAGAACCACTGCTTTAGAGCAGAGACAGGGAAACAGAGGGTCTCTGGAGGAAATTCCTGAAAGAAGTCATGCTCATCGAAAGCTTGAGGGGCAAAAAGGAGAAGGGAAGAGGACCTCACATGGTGGAGAAACAGCAGGAGTTTGTACTGAGAGGGGCAGCTTGTCCTCTCAGAGTAGATGTCCCAGACAGAGCGACCGCCCTCTTCCATGTCTCAGTGCCAGCGGGGCTAATTGAAGGAGGTACGTCTTCCCTTGAAAGCTGTTTTCCTGAAAAGACTGCGTCTAGCTGAGTGATCCTAGTGTGCAGTAGGACCTCCGCCAAAGTGTGCAGGCCAACATCCCAGAATAAGTCCTGGCTTCGGATATCGGAAGCCCTCGCAATAGAAGCCCTCGCAATAGAAGCCCTCTTAGAGAACAACTGCACATGCACCCGATTAGCATATTCGAGGCAGAACTCATCTTTCCCCTGAATTTTTCAGCAGTCTTATTGGCCTATAATTTCCCTCTCCTGCAATTCAATAGTTGAGTCACATTAAGAAGAGTTGTACAGTCATCACCACAATCGGTTTTAGAACATTTTCCTCATTCTTAGCTCCTCATTTTCCCCCAACCTCCCCTGCCATATCCCTAAGGTACTATTCATTCAATCCCTGTCTCTGTAGATTTACCTATCTTGGATTTAATGTACAGAAAAATATTAAACATATAAACTAGCAAACAAAAGTAACAACAATAACAAATTAAAACCAATAAAAACTTCAACTGAAAAGAAAGCAGAAAATATTAAAAACTAGAACAAATTTAAATGGCTATAAGGAAAATCAGCTGATAGGGTGCTAAATGTTATCATAACTGCACCTGCACCAATCCACTTTCCAAGGCGTTCTGCATGTGAGCAAAACTCTTCACAACCCTGGCCCATGCTCATAGGGGATGTACCAGGGTCTTAATCCACATGTATTTCCCTTTCCTCCATCTGTTTATTTTATTAATTATTTATTTGTGTGTGTACTTTAAATATATATATATATATATATATATAATTTTATTGGGGGCCCTTATAGCTCTTATAACAATTCATACATCAATTGTATCAAGCATTTTTGTACACATGCTGCCATCATCATTTTCTAAACATTTGCTTTCTATTTGAGCCCTTGGTATCAGCTCCTCTTTTTCCCTATTTCCTCCTCTCCCACCTTGGTAGCCTCTTGATAAATTATAATTATTTTCATATCTTACACTGACTACTGTTCCCTTCACTACTTGTTCATCCTCCTGGGGGGTGGGTTATGCACTGATCATTGCGATCAGTTCCCCCTTCCTCCCCTCCCACTCCCACCTTCCTCCTATGCTCCTGGTATTGCTACTCCCATTTCTGTTCCTGAGAAGTTTATCTGACCTGGATTCTCTGTGTTGTGAGCTCTTATCTGTACCAGTGTACTTGCTCTGGTCTAGCTAGAACTGGAAGACAGGACTGGGGTCATGATAGTAGGGTGGTGGGGGTGGTAAGGAAGCCTCAAGAAACCAGAGGAATATTGTGTGTTTCATTGGTGCTTTACTGCACCCTAGTTGACTCATTCCTTCCTTGTGACTCTTATGTGAGTGGATGTCCCATTGTCTATAGATGGGTTTTGGGTCTCTGCTCTGACCTACCTTATTCTCAACAATATGTTTGTTTGTTTTTTTTGGGGGGGGGATGTCTTCTGATGCCTGTTACCTGATCCTGTCGACACCTCATGATCACACAGGCTGGTGTACTTCTTCCATGTGGGCTTGTTGCTGCTCTGTTAAATGGCTGCTTGCTTAGCTTCAAGCCTTTAAGATCCCAGATGTTATATCTTTTGATAGCTGGGCACCATCAGCTTTCTTCACCATATTTGCTTGTGCACCCATTTTGTCTTCAGCAATTGTGTTGGGAGGGTGAGGATCACAGAATGTCAGGTTGTTAGAACAAAGTGTTCTTGCATTGAGGGAGGGCTTGAGCAGAGTCCCAAAGTCCATCCACTTCTTCAATGTATTGCCATAGACCAACACCTCTATTTTTATGGATTAATATATTTACATACTTATGTAAATATATTACATACTTATGTAAATATATTACATAAGTACACACCTGTATTTATACCTCTATCTATATCTTTGCTTCCTAGATCTTTCCTCTGTTTCCTTTGACCTTCCTCCTGCCCCACCATCACGCTCACCCTTCTTCTGCCTCTTAGTAATTCCTCTTAGCAAGATTGCTGTTGCTCCAACATCCCTGGGATCTCTACCTCCTCCTTGTTGATTTTAATTCCCTAGTTGTTCCCCTGTCTATGGTGTTGTTTGCTCACTGCTTCCCCTACTTTTAAAAAAACTAAAACAACTTTAAAGTGGTTCAAAAGGGAATTCAAATGATAATATATTACATTGTGACCTACCTATGCATGCTGTAATCAACTTTACAGTGCTCTGTATGATAACAGGACTATTCACATCCCTCAACTATGATCAGAGATTGATTCACCAGAGGGAGGCTTAATCCATGTGTCGAACCTGGAAATGGATTGGAGTTTCCACTGTCACCCAGAGCCGTCTGATAAACAGTGTTCACAGTTTAAGCTCTGCTGGCATTCCCTCCTTTCGATTTGGAAGATATTATTTATAATCCTTGGATCACACAGGCTGCTCTACTTCTTCCATATGGACTTAGTTAATGTCTCACTTAAATGGCTACTTGTTTGAAAATAAGCCTTTAAGGCCCCAGGTGCTATTCTTTCTGATAGCCAAGCACCATCTGGTTTCCTCACCCCACTTTGCTATAACACCCATATCTTCAGTGATATCTTCATGAGGCGAAACATCAAGCAGTGTCATGTCATAGGAACTAATTGTTCTTCAATTAGGGTTAGAATTAGGTGCAAACCTAAGATCCATTCATACATCTTGGTTTATATATCTCTCTGGTTCATCTTGGAGACATCATTGTCGTTTTATGTTAGAGAACATTATCAATCACCCCCTGTGGCATTATACCACTGTCGTCAAGTCCATGCTGATTCTTCGTGACCCTACAGGGCAGGGTAGAACTGGCCCTGTGAGTCTCTGGACTTGCAAACCTTGCTAGGAGTAGAAAGCCTCATCCTTCCTCTGCCAAGCTAGCTGGTTTCTTCCTGAATTTTGATGAATATCTATAAAGCCTTTCACATTGGAAAATGAATCTATGCTGTAAGTTCCTTCACCTCAGGAGGCCAGGGCTAGCATGGCGCATGTCCTCTTCATCTCCACTAACACGTTTCCTCCTGTTAATAAACCTTTGTCCTGTGGAAACTCTGTGCCTCTCCTGGTCCTTCTTGGTCAGTAGAAGACAGAACCCTCCTTTGTAGGAGTGGGCTGGGAACAGCAGTCTTACCTTCCAACATTCTGAGTTGACCTCTGCCTTGAATTTGACTGACCCAGCAGATCTTCTTGGAAGTCACCGTTTTTATTGAACCTCAATCTTTGGGTTATATTAGCAAATTCAAAGCCCATTTATGAATCATGAGTCACTCTGTAGACTTGCCTTCATTAGCATCAATTTTGATTAAAAGACTGATGTAATGGAAAGATTACTCTTTGAACTAGGTCGTTTTGGAGCAAGGCTTTTGGCACCCCTTGAGCTGAAAGCTTGCCAAGGCCAAGATGTTCACTTAAAATTGAAAATGTGGAACCATGTGAGATCCCAACTTCAGTAGCTGTCACCTCAATGGTGATTCGTGGTCTCCTTGCACTTGATTCGGGACACCAGCCACTCATTTTGCCATGATTGATGGGCTTCCTTCTCTGGTTCATCTGTGAGGACTTCCAAGCTTTCTTCAAACACTCAATCTATCTGAAAATTAGTTTTAGGTGAGTCAGTGTTCCCGTAAACTTGTTGCAATGCTTCAATGATTTGAGAAGCTGCCCACTTTTGTTTTGTTAAGAATTTTATATTCATCTTGACCTCAAAATTGTTTTCTTCCGTGGCACAAAAGTAGCCTTTCCTAAAATCTAACGATGCTCTACATGAGACTATGACAGGTGCTTTACTCAGAGACCTTCTCTGCAGCCATCTGCTGGTCAGGGGGATGTGCAAACACGTTTAGTTTGGAATAAGCCCAGGCATGTATGAACTGAGAGACTAGTAGTAATAACTGTTGATTTATCCTCATCGATAGTTATAGATATATTCATTAAACCTTTAAAAACTAATTTCACTTCTTATATACACATATATCATTTATGTATGAATCTATTAAAGTTGGTATTACAATGGGTCTTTTTTTTCTTGATTATCATTATTTGTTTGTTTGTGTGTGTGTGTATTCCTCTTCTCCATTACTCATTCATTCTTTGAGTGACAAATTGAGGACCTATTACATCCCAGGGGCACAGGAGAAAGTAAAGCAAATCAACATCCCAGGTGCTGACAACTCCTTCCCTTTTACTGGGTCAGTGTGTGGCTTTGGCGGTGGCCAAAGTTGGGACTGACCGAGTGGCCGGCAGTGTTTTTATTTTTGTTTAGTGTGACACCCCTGGCAGCCCTTCTAGCCCATGGCCTGGTGTGTGGGCTCACTCTCTTTCCTTTTTGCAGGAATCTGGGGCATTGTCCTTTGAGACCTTAAATCCTACCCCTAAAG
>NW_022111310.1:13479141-13509906 GCF_000313985.2 Echinops telfairi
GGCACCATCAGCTTTCTTCGCCACATTTGCATATGCACCCAGGACTAGAATCTTTTGTTTATAACTTTTCATTGTGAATTAGGAGAAGGTTTGCACACACCATAGCTTTGCTCTCCACAATGTATGTATTCCATTCTGTTTATCCACTGGGATCCCTCCAAGGAACCATCACGTGCCCTGCTTCCTACCTGGGATTCCTGTTCCATCCTCCCTTCTTCCCTAACTCTCTGAACTTTGTCTTCTTATTTTAAATGGTTGACGATTCTACCACTTAAGTGGAGGTGAGTTCAGTACCAGGCCTGAAGGGCACCAGACCTTGGGGATCCCATCGGTCTCTGATCTGACCAGTAAGCCTGGTTTCTTTGGAGTTTGAGTTCTGTTCACATTTTCTCCCACTCGATCCAGAACTTGCTAATGTTTTTGGAGCAGCTGGTGGGGGTCGCTGGGCACCATCAAGTTCTCTGGGCTCAGGGTTGTGACTGCTGGTGACATTGTGCACCAGTCCAGTAAGCTGACTGGACTTGCTGTTCCCATATGTCTAGATTTTTGTCAGTCTTCTTTCCTTTGGACAGGGAAGCAAACCAATTGCTGCACCGTAGATGGCTGCTCATGGATATCTAAGACCCCAGTTGCTACTGAGCAGATCAGGATGCAGAACATTTGTCTTTGTGAAATATGTTATGCCAATGGACCCTGCTATCCCCCTAGACTATGTTCCTGATCACTCACATCCGGTAACACATCCCCTTAAAGTCTTTGGTTATGTCTATTATTTTTTCTCTTATCTGTGGGTGTACTGGGGCCAGAATCTTAGCATTCCTTTTATCCATAATTATCAGAAAACTCCAATGACCATCAGCCCCCAATTATATTCATGATCAATAATGGCAGGATGATGGCAGAGACAAACGTAAACCATAAAACAAAGACAATGGAAGTGCCAGAGAAATCATGTCTTCCAGAAGTGGCAAATGGACAGTGACATGGAAAAGCAATGGCAAGGGAAAGGCGCAGGTGCTTTCCTGGTAGAAAGACTGTACTGTCTCTGTGGAGAGAGATCAGTGAGGATTTTAGAGTGCAAAGAGAGGAAATGTGGATTTTAGCCCATGATATCTGCCAGGGGTGAGTGACGGCTTTGCATCTGGGGGAACCGTGGCATGAGTGACCAGAGACGGGCACCTTTACTAAGGGGCAACTCACCAGCCAGCTGGGGCGCAGGCCTGCCTGTCTGCATGGTAAGTTTTCAAAACAGGAAACTGAATTTAAAAAAAAATCCTAAGTAGCTATCGAAGGGAAAAGGAGCCCTGCCGGTGCAGTAGTTGTGTGCTTGGTTGCTAAGCGAAAGATCGGCAGTCTCTCCATGGTAGAAGACATGACCGCTTGTTTCTTTAAAGATCACAGTCCTGCAAGCCTGCAGGGCATTTTTTTCTGTCCTGAAAAGTCATCATGAGTCCAAATTGACTCGGTGACCCGTACAATCACAGAACAACATCGCAGGAAAAGGAAAGTGAACCCTAGGAAGGGGGGTCTTTGATTCAAAGCCAGCGGAAGAGCTTGATCATCACATGAAGCTGATGCAGACAAGTAGCAGTGAAGCAGGTGTGCGATTAGAAGCAAATCAATGGCAGTTATCCGTGAAGTGAGATCCCAGAGGAAGCTCTGCACAATGGGCAGAGGACACCGGCTTAGGCTTGGGAGGGAGGTGGAGGCCAGAAACAAGGGCGGAAGGGACCCCAGGATGAATCAAAGAGGAAGAGAGTCATATGTCTACCGCTTGGCCCAGGGGGTGCCAAAGAAGGTAGGATGATTCCAATCTGTCTTTTCCACTTCTCTCTCGAGGATCTGGTCCTGGAACTGGGAATGGAGGAACAAAGGGCATCTAAGAGGGGAGTTGCAGCCCAGCACAGTGTAGGAAATCGAACCAGACTGGAATGAATTCCGTCCCAGAGATGAAAGGAACTGGACCTGGATCAAGCTGTGGTCAATCCCTGAGACATTGTTGAGGTTTGGCACCGAGCGACAGGTTGCAGGTGAATGAACACTTCGGCAGATTTTCAGCAGAGCCACCATTAGCCTGTATATAGTCTTTCTGTCAATTAAAAAAGAAAAGCACCCCATTCCTTAAGATACTTGGTATTCCACCTGCTGGAAAATTATCATTAATATATTGATTTTTTTTAAAAAGGAACAGGACATTTCATTGCCATCTGCTGGAGTCTTTTAAATTATATATTAAAATTATTTATTAAATTTATATATTAATTTAATTAATATATAAATTAAATTATATATTAATAAAACTAATATATAATTTAATAAAATTATATATTAAAATTAAATATTCAAACTAACAGCATCCACCCTGTGTCCGACGCCTCCTTGAACATGGCCCTGTGGCTCTGGTTTTAGGCGGATTACAGAAAACAGAGAGAGGGGGCATGCAATTGACTCTTTAAAAAAATAGATTGAGCCCCACTGTTTTCCAGTCTACCTGGACACATGGCGGCATCAAGTGTGAAGATCAGCTGTTCCACAGGTGACGCGGTGATATGTAAGGAGGCAGACTGCCAGGCTTTTCTCTGATAATGCAGGCGTGGATTCAAACTGCCACATTTTAGCCCACACAAAAATTTGAACTAACATTGGATGATGCTGAGGATCTGAATGAGACTCTTAACTCATCTGCACATAGCTACGTCTTCTAATGAACCGCACACCTTTAACACACTCCTGTAATTCCACCAAGCAACTGCATGTAGAAACTGCACCTTTTGACCCATGGAGTCTGTTATTATTTGGGGCTCAGGGATATCTAGTTTGTGCTCATTAAATTCATTGTTTTCAGTGTGTATTGGAAAGGAAATAAAAGACCTTAAAGCATATTTTGGAAATAATGTTTGTGTATGAGACATATTGAAAACAAAGTGACTCATCACCTATCCAGAGAGGATAGGAAGTAGAAACAACCCGAAGACTACACAGAGCATTCTGTCTGGGTTTCCAGAGTAGAAGAGAAGAAAAGTGTACAACAAAACACAAAAAGTCAGGTGCACTAGACAGGCAAAGCTACTGCCAAGAGATGCCTTCTAATCATTGAACTGAAATTACGCCTGAATGCCTCTTTGAGCTGAATCACAATTGGCTAAAAAATAAACAAAATACTCCATGGAAAAAATAGAATAACATTCAATTATTCCGAAGGCAAGCATTTAGAAAATAAGGTGATCAATAGAATTTGCCAAGAATGTCGATTAATGAAGAAATGCTAATATAGAGAAGATAATAGTTTTCAAAGAGCCCAATAGTTGTATGTTGAAAATGCTAGTACTCACGTTACATGAACTAATGGCATGGGACCGGGACTGACGGCCAAGGACCCCAAGGGCAGCCTTGTCTGGAGGAGGGGAAGATAGTTTTAAAGGGCAGTGAGCTCCCCATGACTATTCTTGAAGACATTTTTGTGGCTGGTCACATGACCAACATATTGAATAGGTTAGAGTTGACTCTCACTATTGTCCCTTTAAACTTCTCTGTCCCTTCCTCACCCCGGATGGAACCTTGGGAGGTTCCCATGGATTTTCAAATAACTTGTAGGGATTAGTGTATTGTTTAATTTTGTAGGCATTAATCAATCTAGTGCAGGTGAATAGAAAACTTAACTCTTTCATCCAATTGGACACAACATTCTGCCCTCGGCCACTGATGGCCACCGGCTTCTCACATTTTGACAATTTCCGCTATAGGTCAGCTCCAGGCTCTGTAATCTCCAGGGCACACGTCCAAGCTCTATGAGACTGGAAGCCCATCTTTGTGTGGTTTAAGGTGATCACAAAGCACCTCGACGTCCGGATGGGAAGCGGGGTTGTGGGGAGAAATGCCACTGTACAAGAAGTCTCTTTCCAAAGATCTCCCTGCCTCCCAATCTCTGTGACACTGCCTGCAGGCCCTTCCGATGCGAGATGAGGGAAGAACCACAATTGCCTCTCGTGTCTTAGCGTGTTCTACGTGGGTGGTCTTGGCCTGCTCTTCTCAGTTCAGATCTGTGATGAAAGGGAAAGTCATATATGAACATCCTGTCCCTCTAATCACATCCACCCACTGGGAGGCGGTTCTGTTGAAAATGAATGATTCCAGAGGAGTCATGATAATCAAAATGCTACTGCAATAGAAGTGGGTGGGTCATGCCTGCAACAGCATCCCATTCACTGTGGTTCACGGTCAAGGGCTGGTAGGTTTAGAAGAACACATTAAATACACAGGGTTCCCTGTCTTTTGGGAGCTCTCTAGAGACCTCCGGCGTGCACTAACTGCTAAGCAGTTCCTGTCAATATCTCAGACAAACCGACAGATTGATACAAAGCTAAATATAGGCTTACTGTACAATCCCGCAGTCACGCTCCGGTATTTACCCGAATGAATTGAAAGTACCTAAACCCAAACCAAGCATGTTGTTGAAAAAGTCTCTTGACTCCTCTCATGCCATCGAGTCGATGCCGACTCAGAGTGACCGTAAGGACAGGGTAGGACGGCCCCGTGGATTTCTGAGACTCTGACCCTCTATGGGAATAGAACGCCTGGTCTGTGTTTTCCTCGGAGTGGTTGGTGGTTTTAAACTGCTGACCTTGCAGTGAGCAGCCCACCTGGTAACTACGATGGCCCCAGGGCTCCTGCTCTGACTCCCAGTGCTCCTACACTTCGGAGCCTAAAAGACAGAGTAGAACTGCCTCTTGAGGTCTCCAAGGTGGCTGGTGTGCTTCTTCCATGTGGACTTACTTGACACCTCGCTTAGATGGCTGTTTGTTTGAAAACAAGCCTTAAGGACCCCAGATGCCAGTCTTTCTGATAGTCAGTTACCTTCTGATGTCTTCACCACACTTTGCGATCGCGCCCATGTCTTCAACGATCTCTGCATGAGGTAGAGCATCAAGCAGGGTTGTGTCATTAAAAACTAATTGTTCTTCAATGGCTTATATATGTGTCTAGTTCGCCTTTGAGACATCATTGTCATCCGATGTTAGAGAATATTCTCAATCATCTCCCTGGGCAGTACTTCCGTTACCATCAGGTCAATACTGACTCTTAGCGACCCTGTAAGGCAGAGTAGAATGGCCCTGTGAGTTTCTGAGGCTGCAAATCTTCTTGAAGAATTCTTAACATTATTGTGACTAAAAATAAAGGTATGCCATGTTCACCAAACAGAAATATCAACTGTTGAGATGTCTACTATCCTCACCTTCAACTATAAACTCAGTTTAATCTTAATCAACATCCCAGCAGGCTTTTCTCTTGTTGCGGTTGTGCAAATATGAAAACATTTCAAATCCAAAAATTTATATAAAATGTAGAATAATTGCAGGGATGGACAATTTAACCAATGGATATAAATGAAAAGTTCTATAACACACACACACACACAATGTAGACACAAGTGCTCAAAAATACATTATTGACCAGCAGATAGCATTATATTCTTAGAAAGGCCAATACCTAGATTCAGGGTGGTGCAGTAAATTATTTGTTGTGGGCCTTCTTGCTCTGTCTTGTTCTGGTCATGCCCACCAGATGCTGGGATGGTGCAAGTGGCATGCTTGTGGACGTGGACCATTATCGGCATTAGCTGACAATGCAAATAAGGTTCATGGGTGTGGGTGTAGGACCGTGTAACTAAGGTGTATGAAACTCACAATGTGATGCTTGTGGACTTGGACCATTATCAGCATCTGCTGACAATGCAAATAAGGTTCATGGGTGTGGGTTTATGATCCATTTTAATTTGTTCCAGTTTTTAACATTTTCTGCGTTCTTTTCAATCGAGGTTTTAATCTATTTTACTTTGTAATTCTTGTTAGTTAGTTTGTTTTTAAATGATTTCCTGTACGTGAAGCTCAGGATATGCATATCTATAGAGACCATAACTGGATTGGGAGATGGGTAGCTAATAGCAATGAGTACAAGAATGAAGAAAATGTTCTGAAACTGATGGTGATGATGATCATATAACTCTTCTTGATGTGACTGAACTATTAAATTGTATGGCATTTGAATTATATTCCAGTAACCCTGTTGGGAAAAAATTCTTGAACAACATTATCGTTTTCAAAGTAAAAAAAACCCTTTCATACATTAAAACATTTTGTTTATCCTACAATAAAAAGTACTTTTAATAACATCTGTGTTTTCTTCTCTTTTTTAATCTGTATTTTCTAATTGCTTATTGCAAATATGTACTTTGACAATTGATTTCGAACTTTGTCTTTGTATTCTGTATCTGATTAATTCATTCCCTAGTACTGTTGGCAGTTTTTCTCTAGCAACACAGTGTTATTCTACAAATTGAATTCCTTTTTGGGAACAGTTTTATTGACATATAATTCATGAATCAGGCAACTCAATGTTTATGTATATCAAAAGGAGTTGCGTATTCATCACCCTGATCAATTTCAGAACATTTTCTTCATTCTTCTCTCCATTACTATTAGCTCTCCGTTTACTCCAACCTCCCCTGTCCCCTGAGAAACTATTGATCTAGAGATTTGTCTTTCCTGGGTTTCATATGAAGAAAATAACTCAACTAGAAACTATAAACCACGAGACAGCAAGAACCCCTCCTCCCCCAGCAACTGCGACAGACTGAAACAGCGAAGAGCCTCAGAGCAAAAGACAGCAGATTTTGTTTCATGTTTCAGTCCTCAAGACAGAAGTCTTCCCTGAATGAGTGCGTATTGTTGAAATATTTTGCCTTCACAAAGAGACGAGCCAGTCAGGGTGCAGTATAGCACTGATGACACGCACAACTTTCCTCTCGTTCTTTAATGCTCCCCCCACTATCATGACCCCAATTCTACCTCACAAACCGGATTAGACCAGAACATGCACACTGCTACAGACAAGAGCCCACAACACAGGGAATCCAGGATAGATAAGCCCCTCAGGACCAACAATGAGAATAGAGATACCAGGAGGATAAGGGCAAGGTGGGGGGGAAAAGGGGGAGTCAATCCCAAGGATCAACATAGAACCCCCTCTCAGGGGGACGATCAATGGAAAAGTGGGTGAGGGGCAACGGAGGATGATGTAAGATATGAAAATAATAATCTATAACGTATAAAAGGTTCATGAGGGTGGGAAAGTGGGGGAGGGAGAAGGAAAATGAGGAGCTGATATCAAGGGCTCAAGTAGAAAGAAAATGCTTTGAAATGATGACGGCAACGTCTGTACAAATGTGCTTGACACAATGGATGAATGTATGGATTGTGATAAGAGATGTAAGAGCCCCCAATAAAAGTACTTATTAAAAAAAAAAGAAACATTTTGCCTTCAAATAGAATGAAAATTTCTCCAAAATGTTGATGGCAACTTATGTACAAATGTACTCGACATATGGATGGATGGATTGTTATAAGAGCTGTATGAGCCCCCAGTAAAATGATTAAAAAATATTTTGCCTAGTGTCCAATCCTCATTACTTTCTTAAATGAAATGGGAGCCAATAATAATGGTACAAGAATGAAGAAAACGCCCCAAAGTGGATTGTGGTGACGATCACACACTCTCTGTAATGTTTGAACTATTGACTAGTGTAGTGTGTGAATTAAATGCCAATAAAACGGTTTTAAAAACATCCCCAAAGAAAAGATAGTAAAGTGTCATAAAAATGAGAACACGTTGAAGATGGGTTAAAAGGTGCGCCTGACCCATGCCATGACATTTTCAACTGCCTCGCATGTGTGTGAAAATTGAACGTTGAATAAGGAAGGTGAAAGAAGATTTGATGCATTTGAAACATGGTGCTGGGGAAGACTACTGCAAGTACCGTGGCCTGCTAAAAGGACAAACCCATCTGTCTCAGAAGAAGTATGGCCAGGGTATGCTTTAGCGGCGAGGATGTGAGACTTCATCTTACATCATTTGGACATGTTGTCAGGAGAGACCAGTCCCTGGAGAAGGACCTCATGCTTCGTAAAGTATAGTGGCCGTGGCCCAAGAGGAAGGCCCTTGAGGAGATGGATTCACACTGTGGTTGCAACAATGGGTTGAAGCACAGGGACCATTGCGAGCACGGTGCTGGACCAGGCAGTGTTTGGTTCTGTTGTGGGAAGGTTGCTATGGGTTGGAACTAACTCAAGGGTACCTAACAGCACAGGGAGCCTGAGACCTACCCCTGCTCCCTTTTAAAAAGCTCTTTCTTGTCTACATCTTAGTATCCTTTTTTCTTGTGCACCATTTAAAATGTGTGCTCTATTGATGCATTTTAGGTTTCTTTGTATAAGTTCCTTTTTACTCCTTCTGGAGTGGAGTAGTAAATACATTTGTAACCAGTTATTTCTATCGGAGAAGAATTGACCAATTTTGTGTGAGCCCCAAGAGCAAACTGAGGATTGTTTCTCCCTTTCCTCCCTCCTTTCCTTCCTTCTGATTATTCAACAAATATTTTCCAGGCACATCAAGAAAAGACTTCATACCTTCCAGTTCTGCCCAATATAAATCATCACGGTTTATACCAGGATTTTGTAGTTCACTTTGTGCTTCCGCACACATATGGCCTTGTTTCATCTTGATAGCAGTACTCCATGGCAGGCATTATTATTATTATCTCCACTAATCAAGATCCTGAGCTTTAACAAAAACTGTAGTCCAGGTCACTCAGCCTGCTAAATAGGGAAGGCAGAGTTTGCCTTCTGGTTTTCGGATTCCAAGTTCTTTGCACGTCCTTTACCGGATACTGCCCACCGTATATCCCCTCCCCGACTCCCTTGGCGTGGGCATATAGTATCCGTGTAAATGTGCTGCTTTTCTCCGACAATCTTTCACCCAGACTATGAATTAGATAACATTGTACATGGCATCACTTCTATGTTTATGGCCTTCTTCTGTGATTTAAAAGCCAACAGTAATCTGTCAAATATGTTTCTGCTTCACGCATCAAAGCTGTGCTTTAGGGCTTTCCATGCGGGGACCATATGAATGCTGGTTGGAAGACAGGTGGCTCTGTCTGTCACCTGTTCACAAGTCCATCAGCTTCGGCACATAGCTCTCTGAGTCGCCGCACCCCATCACCTCCACCTGGAGATGAGCTCATTTGCTCGACAAGGGTGTGCTGATTGCATGTTGGCTACGGAGAGCAAAACCGTGCGTTCTGGACCAGAGAGCGTGCAGGCCACAGCATGCCTCACTACAACTCCTAAGACACTCGTTTTCCTAAAACAATGTAAACCTGGAGAGCATAACCTATTGAGAAGGTGGGGAATATCCCCTTGATATGTTTCCAGCTGGAAGAAGGGTAAATGTTCAGGTCATAGACGGGAAAAGCTAAGTAAAAAATTAAGTTTTTAAAAGGATTAAAATATTAAATTATAAAATGTTTTATATATGCTTGCAAATAATATATCTAGACAAGATAAAAAATCATAAAGTAGATATTAATTTAGCAGTTAGAACTTACCCAACGTGGTTGGTTTGGGGGCTACTCCTATAGCTCATCCGTGTTTCTTTCACAAAAATAACCAGCATTCTGAATTTTACAAACGATTTTACCATGCAGGCACTTCTACACAAAATGTTGCATTGCTATGCTAAGTTTTATGTAAGTAGTATAATGCAGGTACTTACGTAGTTTCCTGCAATTCACTTTTATGGCTCAGCCTTCTAGGATGTATCTGTGTTGTACAGCATGACTGGAGTGCATTCTTTTAATATGTTTACGAGACATTGACTCATCCGTTAACACATTGTGTGTACATAGAGAACATCCATCCACTTTCCTAATGGCAGACATCGTTCTGCTTGTTTCCTTGGGTGTGTATGTCATCAATGCAGTCACGAATATTCTGAACACATGACGAAGACTTCCTCTTGTGTGAGTAGTTGGGAGTGAGATTTCTGGGTGATAGGGGGTGGTGACGCTTACTTTAAGCAGCTGTTGCCAGAATAATGATGCCAATGTGCATGCCCACCAGTATCGGTTCCATATCCTCACAAACTCTTGGCACAAGACTCTTAATATTTGCTAATCCAGTAAGGGGCAATTGGGCCTCACTCTGCTCTTAATTTTCATTTCCCTTATTACTAATGAGAGTCAGAATTCCCGCATGTTTTTATTGGCTGTCTATGTTTTGTCTGTGAAATATGTTGAGTTTCCATGCCTAGTTTTCTTTATGTGTTGATTCTTTGAAATCTTTATATGTTTCTTAGGAATAATTCTTTAGGTTGATTTTTTTGTTTTAATTATGGAACCTTTCAATTAAAATTAATTAGTAATTTTAATATAGTCAAATTTATCAAACTTCTCTTTCATAGTTTGTGGGGGTTTTGTTTGATTTTGAATTTTGCTTAAGAAATCCTTCCCAATTTTGAGATGATAAAGGTGTTCTTGTATTCAAGTTATTTGGAAAGGTCTTAGTTATTCTTGACTCTGTGCTCTGTCATATAAAGTTTAATCAATGTCGTCAGGGTCCCTTAAAAATTCTTAGGGTTGGTGCCCCCCCCAAAAAATTAGGGTTTCAAATTATCTTTAATCTATAGATCAATTTTGTGTGAACTCTTTATGATAGTGAGTTTTTCTAGTCATGAACAATACTTGTCTTATTTAATGCTTTCCAACAAAGTTTGCATATTTCTTTGATAAAGATTTTGCATATATTTTATTTGGTTTATTTTTAAGTATCTGAGACTTTTTCCCTCTCGGTAAATCTTTTTCTGAATTATGCTTTCTTAACCTTTTGTTGCTGTTATAAATATAGTTTATTTTTATATTATATATGTCACATCTATTATATTATAAAATTACACAATATAATTTTGTATCTGTTCACCTTGCTGAACTTTCTTATAATAGTTTAGAGATTTCTTTTGGAGTTTTCAGATAGCCATAATTTCCGATATGAAAAAAGAACCGGCTTGTTTTTCCCTTTCGAAGTCCTATTTATTTTTCTTATCTTGCTGCTCTAGGGTCTCATACTATTGAAGGGAAATAGTGATAATGGGTGTCTTTGTTTTGGTTCTGATTTTAAAGGGAAAGTTAAAAAATTCTTATCGATAGTTGTTGGATTTTGGTCATGCCCTCTGTAAGACCTGGGGATTTCTTTTTGTTTCTCGTTTTCTAAGAGTTTTTAATTACGAGGGAGTGTAAGCTTTTGTTTCAGAACTTATTTCTGCGTATTTTGAGAAGCTTCTCTTCCCTCTTTCTTTCTGGTTATTTGCTAAAGTGGTGAACCCACTTACACTGCTGGAATGATCCGCCTGCATGGTAATGTGCATTTTAAAACACCACCGTGCTTGGTCTGCTAATGTGTGCTGAAGTGTTTTGTCCCTGCCTACGCAATCCGAGTGGCCTCTAGGAAGGAGAAGGACTTTCCCTTTCATGCCTCACTCGTCAGAGGAAGTGGGGTCCTTTATTTACTGCCCGTGATGAACCTGATTTATTTGAAGAAAGAAAACTTGGCCATCCCTTGTTATCCTTCCTTAATTTCATCTTATCTCGCTGAAATTCCTTAAAACGTCCGACGGTGGATGGCAGTCTTTCAAAGCTTGGAGGTCAGGGGAAGCTTCAAAGAGGAGACAAACCCAATCCAGACTTAGGGCCGTGGCGTCCCTTATGACAAGGGTTGGTTGCTATGAGACAGAGGAGACACAAAGGAGGTCAAAGCCCCAAACCAAACCCACTGCTGTGGCGTAGCTTTCAACTCAAAGCAACCCTGTAGGACGGAGTATCACTGCTTATCGGGGTTTCTGAGTGTGTGAGTCTGGGTACTTTAGAGGAACAAATCCACAGAAACTCATATGTATAAGAGAGTGTTTTTTATGAAGGACAAGTGCACATCAAGAAAACATTCCAAACCAGTGCTGCCCAAGCCCACAAGTCGAACATTAACCCATATCCAACACCAATCCATAAAGTCCTCCTCCATTTCACAAAACACACGCAATGATGCCGACTGCAGGAGGAAAGCCAAGTCAGTGAACATGTAAGTATCTCAGCGCTGGCAGGGGTCTCCACACAGCTGCTCCAGCACCCAGGGCTGCCTCAGGGTAGGTCCATGCAGCTTTTCCTCGGGGATGTCTTGCACCAAGTGAGCCTTGCCAGCTGAAGCAGGGAACTGGATAAGGCAGCTGCACCCTGGTCCGACCACCAGAAAGCAAGAGACCCAAGAACTAGAAAGGCGAGGCTCACCGAACCATTAATCTTTCTGCTCTTCAATTAGTCCCACATGTGTTTATCGGCCAGGTTGGCACAATAAACTTTAACTAACTCACTGAGTGAAACTGTACATCTTTACAAGAAGCAGATGTGTCCTCTTTCTCCTGTGGTGCAGCTATTGAGTTTGAAACTAGCGGTAAGCAGCCCAAGGCTTACCCAATTGTGCCATCAGAGCTCCAACTGTGTGTGCGTGTGTGATAACGCTCTCTCCCTCTCTTACACACACACACACACACACACACACACACACACACACACACAACTTTTGGTTGGCGCTCCGAAAGCCCTTTACCCAGTTTTTCTCCCTTCAATCTCTGCTCTCCTTCCTGCCACTTCTTCCAAGATTGTGGTGCTTTGAGCTGCCACTCTCAAGGCTAAGAGTTGCCATTCTTGACTGTCTCTTGGGAGGGTAACAATGGACCCTGAGATCCCGCAGAAGGAGGCACCTACCAGACAAGACAAATCCATCTCTCTCTTGCTGCTACCACTTACTTCGGGAGGCTTACTTTGATGCATTATAATGACTAAAGGACTTTCTTCCCATGAGGGATGAGGTGGGGATGAGGGCGGAGAACAAAAGCAGGTGGCCAGCATGCAGAACCCTGCCTGCTCATCTTACTTTCCGAGGAGGAGATAACCGAAAAGGAGGAGCTAAGAATCGAAAAGGAGGAGCTAAGAATCGAAAAGGAGGAGCTAAGAATCGAAAAGGAGGAGATAAGAATCGCAGAGAGTAGCCAGGTCTTCAAGTGTGCATTGCTCACTGCATCTCTGCATCTCTGCGAATGTCCTTTCTTTATGGTAAGAAGAAAACAAGTGTGCCCTCTGACTTGTGATACAAGTTCAAGAACAGAAGCAGCCAGCTCTCCCTTAATGGCAGCCTAATGCCTTTTGTTCTGTTCTTCTACATCATAGAAGCCAATGCCATCAGCTGACTGGTGGCAGACACAACAAACCAAAGAAAGCACAGGTTAGACTCCTCCAGGGAGGCATTTGGTCATTGATACCTGCCAGTTAATCTGTATCATGTAGCGGAAACACTGGTGATTAGGTGGGCAGAGGCTCTATTATTGGGCTTAGCTCCAGCTCTAATGCACAGCCTCTGTAGACTGGAAAGGTGGGATGGAATCTCTGTGTTTTCGGCCAGTGGTACCTGCTGACCCACCTACAAAGCTGATTGTGTTTCTAAAGATGTGTGGATCTGATTTGAAAATCCCTAGCAGCTAGTGCTGTGTGCTGAAATGGCACATTGCTTAGAGTGAGGTTTAAATGCCTTTGGGAGCAGACTCTTCACCTCTTCATCTACCACCCCAGGCAGGCTCTTCCTGACATGCCTTAGGTTCAGAGTCAAGAGCAGGTGGCTGCCCTTATCCATTATCCCTTGAAACCATTACGTCCTCTTCCACTGTGCTCCTTGAGATGGTGATCCGATGATATGGTGCTCATCATCCAAGAAGACCTGCTTCCAAAGTTCTCCTGTCGTGGCAGCCCTCGACAGAGGGAATATGAAGGCCTTGTTTGCCAGTATGTTTCTAATCCTCCCCCCAACCCCCACCCAGTATCCTGACATGTGCCAGGTGTTCAGTAAATGTGTTACCGGAATCTTATGTAACATCCCTGCTGACATAGTTTCAGTGGTTTCCTAAAGACATTTCTTCCTGCCCTAAGTACTTAAGGGCCATTCTGTGCAGCTTTGTGCTAAAAGATTTAAAGATTATCCCCCAGGCTCTGACTTCTTTTATGACTCCTAAACACCTAGAGAAAGCGCTAAGATTAGGAAGGTTACCCCACCTTGTGTCCTCATTAGCTGTCCGTGGGCCTTCTCTTATGTCTTAGCCTCCTGATTTCCCCCCATGGAAGCACTCACACCACCCTGCATCCGGAGTACAGGACCTGCCACATCGTTCCGAGGTTCTGTGCAAATTGAAAATGCAGGGTCCCTTATGAAAATGGCTGTTTTTCTTTTAAGGTAGTTGCAGCAGTGTGTCAAACCAAGTACAAGTCACTTCTGAGCACAGGCTGGGTGTGACTGCAGGACACACGTCTTTGAAAGCAGCCCTCTAACTCTAGACCAAACGCACTGCCACTGAGCCGGTTCTGACTCATAACAACCCCGTAGAGACTGATGGGTTCGAATTGCCGACCTCTTGTTGGCAGCCCAAGCACGTAACCACTGTGCCCCTGGGGTTCTTTCTTCCTAAAGGAACTTCTCAGTGCTCCCCATGTCGCCTTTCCTGCACACTACTTCCGTGTCAACACAGATCCTATAGGAAATCCTCCCCGGTCACTTAATTCTCAAGAACTTTCCCTCTCCTTTACGTTTCTAACAGCATTTTAGCAGAGTTCTTTTTCATTCAATTTTTAAGGAACTTCCAAATCTGTAATAGATCCTGTCGGTGGCACAGAGACAATACGTCTAAGCTCCTTGAGAGCAGGTCGTGGCCCATGCTGCCTGGCCTTCAAGTGCTCAATGAACATGTCGGGGCTTTGAGAAATGAGTCCATACATGAGTGCTTGCAAATCGACTTTTCAAGAAAAGGGCACATGTGTGTTAAGTAAATATCTACGGAGCACCTGCTATGCGTTCTCCTCAGACCCAGGAGTGGAGGGACATAAAAGGCAGAGTGGTCCTGACTTGCACGGCAGTTACATTTCAATGGAGGAAGGCAGGAAACACACCGGAGATATCATTGTGAAATCGTGAGGTGTTTGGGCGTGTCTGGAAGACTCTTCTGAATTGAGTAGCCAGGGAACCTGACCCTAGAAAGTAACATTTGGGCTGTGAACTGAATGACAAGAAGGGGGTTTGGGAAGGTGAACTGTCGTGTTCAATGTAGAGGAAATAGGCAATGCAAAGGCCCGGGGGTGGGAAGGAGCTGGAGTTGCAGGAAGGGACAGGATGCCAGAGAGGTAGGAGCCAAGTGTCCAGCAGGAGAGTAATGGGAAGAGGGCTGGGAAGGTATCTATTAGGATGCGGTAAGCCTGGATGAGGAATTTTCACTTTTCTTCTACGTGTAATGGCCTGTTTTTTGCTGGGCTGGGGGTAGGGATCCACCTACAGAAGGGTGAGGGGGTGGATTCAGTTTCATTCTTTGTAGATCCTGGACCGTGAGGTGGCCAGAGCAGGGAACAGGAGATCATGAGGGCTGCTGTAATCCGGGCGAGAATTTTGGGTGGCTTGATCTAGGACTAGGATGGTGATGTTTGACTAGTTGGGTGGTAATTGGTGCTCAAGGGATAGAAAAGATTCCAAACCCAAATGAGGCTCACTGCCACTGAGTTGGTGCAGACTCATGGCGACCCTATAGGACAGGGTAGAACTGCCCCTGTGAGATGGTGGGACTGTAACTGTTAACAGGAAGAGAAAGCCCCATCTTTCTCCCACAGAGCGGCTGGTGGTTTTGAACTGCAGACCTTGTAGAAAGGGACGCTCTGTCAAGTGGAATGGGAACCCTGGGTAGGTAGGACAGAGGGTTTACAAATCTGAGGGAGAGGGACCCCCAGGCGACCCAGCAGGGACATGCCTTTGGTCAGCCAAATCTGAGGAGTCAGAAGATAAAGAACAGCCCCGCGGTCTCATGACAGAGTGTTTCAGGCTGTTTCTCCTCTGTTTTATAGCAATGTCACACTGCGGGTCCCCAAGCTTTGGGGTCAGGGCTAAGCTGGCGCTAGAGCAAGGAATGCCTTGTCTTTAGTGACACTCCATGTGCTGGTGCCAAGCGTAGCTTCTGTCCAATTGGATCCATCCAGCACTGCATTATAAAAGAGGTTGACTCCATTGATGAACCATCCTCCCGCAAAGATAGCCTGGGGAGTGTGTGTGTGTATGTGTCTGGGGTGATAAACATCTCCTCTTAAATAATAACAAATCTTGGCTTCAAGGAAACGAAGGCTTATTTCTTACGGCAACCTCCTCGCATGTGGCAGATGGTGGCGGCATGTGGAATTACTCACAACTGAAGCCTTTCATTGAGAAGGATGACGTGACACTCAACTTATCATCTTCATCTCTGAGCTTGAAAGCGTTCTTCAGAAAACAAGCCAAGCCCAGGTGGTTGCTATTTTGATAAAGCAGTTCCATATTTTTGGCAGTGTGTCCATCATGTGTACACATGTACCGTGGGCAGAAAGGTTGCTCTGGTGTTTAAAGCTCTGATATAGCATGCCCCTGGATGAGATCTCATGGCATTTCCAGAAATGGATTTTCACTTCACTTACCCTCGTTCAGTAGTCTAAAAAATGCTACTTTGGGTTATTGTGTTAGTTGACTAGAGGAACAAATTCATAGACACTCATGTGTATGAGAAAAAACTTTATATGAAGAGTAATTGTACATAAAGAAAACATCCCAGCCCAGTCCAGATCAAGTCCATAAGTCCAATATTAGCTCATATATCCAATACCAATCTATAAAGTCCTCTTCAGCCTCACAAAACACATGCAAATATGCTGAATGCAAGAAGATCACAGGCCAGTGGGTGGGAAGTCTTGTGGATCCAGTGACGTTGTAAGCATCTCAGGACTGGCAGGGGTCTCCACGTGGCTCCTCTAGCCCAGGGCACTAGCTTAGCTCCACGTGTCTTGTCAGCTGCTATGTCTCCCAGGGAGTCAGCCGGGAAAGAGAGAGAGAGAGAGGGAGAAAGAGAGAGAGTCTCCCACCTCCAAGGAGGCATACAGGATTTCCCAGAATCCTCATGAGAAGGCCATGCCCACACAGAGGCCTCATTGGCTGTGACCTGATTGACAGACTAGACTCCACCCCTTCACTCTTAATCCTCACAAATTGACAACAGACTATATACCTAACACAGTCATATTTGCATAATAAAGGTATAAGCCATGTTCAAGAAGTCACTGGTTGAGTTTGATAGAACCACAGTACTGTAAACATAAACAATGAAAAAACAAAGAGCTGCATAGTGCAGGTGTGTGTTCTGGCCCTGTGAAGCACCTGGGAACCCAGTCGGGCCTGTTTTGTCCCAGTGAGTGCTCTCATGCTGACATAGGTAGGCTATTCAAATGACGCAATATTGTCATGGGGTTTTCTTTACCAGAGCAGCTGGACAGCCAGACAGTGGGGCAAATATGCGTGGCTGTGGCACACTGCGTCACTTGTGTAAGTAGCCTCTCTGTCCTGGGTGGACAGATACATGCCCCTGCTGGGCTGGGGCCCAGTTTCCCGGAGATGGCTGTTTCTGGATGGGAAAACATGTTCTCCCTACATTGAAGAAAGCTGTTTGCGGAGCAGGGAAGGCATCGGGCTGGCAGAAGGGTTGCTTTAGACATTGAAGGGGAGGCTGTTGGGGCTCTGCTGCTGGGAGCCCAGTTTCTCCATCCTCAGGTACCAGCCACCAAGGCAGTGGCTTTGCATGAAGTCCACTGTGCAGGCGGTGGGGAGAAAAGAAAGTTACAGCAGCAGCGAGTGAGAAAATACTGGTACAGGGCACTTGTGCAAATTACTAGTACACAAACATCTACGGAAGGACTTCAAAAATCCGTGGAAAATGGAATTCAAAGATAATGGGCATTTTCCACTAACTTCTTGAAGCGCCCTTAAAGTTTGTGCATTATTTGCATAACATATGGTAAATGTCTTTTCATGGTTTTAATGAAGCCTTCCCCATTTGGCCCCTCAAAGAGTCTGCTCTGTGCTAAACAAGTTGTCCTATGTGTCCTGGCCACAGGCAGCTTGGAAAACTATGTCTTGTTTCACGAACTCCACGGGGGCAAGGGCCATTAACAAAAAGTGCAGACCTGTGAAACCCAGAAATCCCTCCTGCAGATCTCAGCTTGTTTTCGGATTGTTGTAGTTACCTATTGTTGTGGGTGGTGGTAGATACCAGTGAGTCCATTTTGACTCCTCGTGACCGCTGAACAAGAGAATGACACGCTGCCTCGTCTTCTCCTGCTGCTGTGTTTGAGCCTATTGTTGCCATCACTGGGTGGTCATCTCCTGGGGAGCTTTTCTCTTTTTCACTGAGCCTCTACTTTAGCAAGCTCAGTGTTCTTTTTTTTTTTTTAAGCTCAGTGTTCTTCAAGAGGGCCTGGTCCATCCTGATATTGTGTCCCAAGTATGTGAGTCAAAGTCTTGCCCTCCTTGCTTCCAAAGAGCATTCTGGATGAACTACTGTGTACAAAGTACTGCAAATGGAACAGCTTACAATGATACGTATGTATCATCTCACCATGTCTTTGGATCAAGCATATCGACATAGTTTAACCATAGTCTGCTCTGTGGTTAGTATAGACTCTACCCATCACAGACATGTTCTCAGGACAGACAGGTTCCCAGAAAAGGACATCATGCTTGCTAAAGGAAAGGGCCAGGGAGGGAGACCTTCAACAAGCTAGATGGGCACAGTGGCCTCTAGGGTGGGTGGAAGGGAAGCAACCCTTGTGAAGATCGAAGAGACCAGGCATGCTTCCTCCTTTTGGGCAGAGGGTCTCTGGGTGGGAACCCACTCAACAGCACCTACCAACAGCAGCCATTGCAAGAAGATTGCTCCGCTTTTCTGTCTGGTTGGCTTCAAATGAGCCCTCTCTTGGCTGAGAAGAAGCTGCGTGCATGTTGAGTCATTGTTGATCCTCTGGCCTCCCTAAGAAACCCCATAACTAGAATATGGCCTTTGAGCTCCGTGTAGCCGTTGCCATGAAGCCAGCAGCGGAGTCGTCAGTGCTTTGGGGAGGAGGACAGGGGCAGGGCTGGGAAAAAGGTTGAGGGGAGGAGGTATTTTGACTTTCACCTCATAGGGGTCAGCCTTGAACTGATGTGATGGTCTTGATGACCTTGCCTCTCTTTGGCCTCAGAGGGGAGGTCCAGGGCCACCACACACGTTTGCAGAACCCTACGGCATGCGCATGAGGCCCCAGGAGTCCGAATCCATTTGAGAAGGAGATTTGAATCTTTAAAAGGAAAGACCAATCCCTGAGTCTGTGGACAGGCCCAGAGGTAATTCTCAAACAGGATGGTGTCTGTTGGTATTGCCATGAGAGTTGTTGTTTTTTTGATATAATGCGAAATTTCTACTTGTAGATATTTTGATCTGAGTCTGAATATGGTCTAAGAGTCTACATTTGCATGTAATGTTTTTCACAATTTAAATGCTGGTGGACTACAAAGCATTCCAGTAACAATGGGATTTTAGCAAAATACATCACATGTCAACCATAAGAAGGGAAATAGTCCTTACGCCCAAATTCAAGTAATTTATTTGCTATTTATTTTCCCCTCAATTATTAAGACATATAATCACAAACATCCAAATCTACTTATTTTTTTACTTGAGGTGTTGTATAACAATGCTTATTAGATGAAATAAGCCTGAAATTAAACACCTCCTCATTTTAATCCAATCATTAATCTACTCCACCCGGGAGCATTCATTCGCTTCCTTTCTTTTCTTCCACTCAAGAATGTAGTCACCTATAAATTATGAATGAAGTCAGCAGCCTTTCACAGCTACACAAATGATGCCTGCTCTGGACATCCAGACAATGTCTTCTCGGTATCTATGTCTCTAAATCACACTCCGATCCCTTCTGCTGTTGTTCTTCCTGGGAGAATATAGAGTAAAGCTTGGAATGACAAAGACTCAGAGAGTGGAGGCTTTGGTCTACTAAAATATAAATGATTGTGCTACAAAAATATGAATGAAATAAAAATATGTGTGTCTATAAGTTTGGGATAGTTTTATGACCCCAGGAAAAGTCATGTAAGATAAATTCTGTCCTGTATTGTGATTATTGTGTGTGTGAAGTCCGGAGAGGGATGTGATGATTGTGGTCATGGGGAATGATCAACTTTACCCCTTTATCATTGTAATATTCATTTGTTTACAGAAAACATACCCATGTTAATTTCTGTCCACGAGAGGTCATGCTGGTTCAGTGGTACAATTTTTACCTTACATGAAGGAGATCCAACCAATGTACATGCACAGCCACCAACCTTCTGTCTGGGGATGTTTGCTTATTGCAATGATGCTGAACTGTTTCAGGGGAGCTTGTAGACTATGACTGACAATCTACTCCTAAAAATCATCAAAATTCAAATGTATTTTATAGAAGCCTCTTTAAATGCTCCACAAGACAAAGACAAGCCATACCAATCAGGTAGTTTATTAGCATGAGGCAATCATAATAGTGTCCTAAGGATTCATGGCCATGTGGTTAATTACAGAAGATGGGAAATAAAAGGAATTTGTCATAAAATGATGACCAGAGGCTTTTGATAGGTCTTGTGTCAATTTGGTGGGCCAGAATTCTCAGGGCTTTGGCAGTTAACACCAAGTAATCTCCCATGATGTGGCTTAACATAATGCAATCCACTTCAAACTGGGATCTACTGTGAGCAGCCAGAGAGTTGTCAGATTAGGGTGAGATACAATAATACCCTTACTCAAGTCAAAGCCCTGATACAATGGAAAGAAAGTGTCCTTGGAAGCGTGGCTTGCTCCCCATACAAGTGGATCCTCTGGGAAAGCTTGCTTGTTGTTTTTTTGTTTTTTGCTGGGTCTGGATCCTACATCTGGCTCATCTACCTCCAGTTCTTTGGTTTGCTGGATTGCCTGCCAGTCCTGGGTGGCCTGTCACCTGACCTGCCAACTGCACGAGTCTTAGTAGGCAAGTACAAAGCACAGACAAGCAAACAAAATGGCTTATCGGTTACATCCTGCTAGTACTGCTCAAGCAATAGTCCAGTTACCCTAGTTTTGTTTTTTTTTTAATCATTTTACTGGGGGCTTGTACAACTCTTTGCCCTAGTTTTTATTCTCATTGTTACTCAGAAAAAGCCCATTCAAATCTGAGAAACTGATAAAAACAGAAGATGTTTCAGAAACCTCTCTGCAGTAGAGCATTTGTGCATTTTATTATTCTGACGGCGTGAATGTCAGTCTTAGAATCGAGAGGGGAAAGTACTAGGGTGACTTACGGACTCACTGCGTCTGGGGTGCAGGGGTTTCTCTGGGGACCCGGGGCTCTTAGTATCCACACAACTTGGTGGTTTGGACTGTGTGCCCCCCCCCTCCCCCCGCCCCGAGAGTAAACCAGTTCATGAGATGTGGCAGGAAAGCACAGAGTTTTATTGATTCTGACAGTCAAGGAGGCAGAGGAAATCAGGTCTGACAAAGAGCTATCTTCCTGACCTGAGGAAGGAGAGGATTTTTTAAAATATCCTATGAAAGGAGTGGGGCTGGAAAATAAATAGTAGTAATCTTGTAACTCAGTTACAGAGTATCTGTTAATACAGAATGTCTTCTATCTTAGTCTGCTTTCCGCTCCAGTGATGAGCAGTCAGCATCCTTTAGGGGCTGGTGGTACAACCGGATGTTTGTCTTGCCTTTCTCGTGGGACTCAGAAGAGTATGTCTCATGACTCTTTAGCAAGTCTTCCTATTCTTCTGGCTGAAAATGACAAACTAATGATTTGCTTCAACTTTTACTACCAAAGAAACTATAACAAATTATACTGAACTATAAACACATTTGAATAATTCTTAGCCTGTTATTCACTTATTTGACTGTAAATCTATTTAATTTTCTTTTACTTAAATCATTTCAGTAAAAGTTATCTTAACTTCTAACTTCCAGAAGAAAATCACAAAGGCAAGTTAATTCACCACGAACTCCAACTAAAACCACCAAGCTAGAGTCAAAGTCAAGCAAATTGCACGGAGCCCAGTAGTTCAGTGAGGCCTGAGGCGAGATGATTGGTACTAAAACTGTCCCAGGAAGACAGGGGTGTGTTGGCTACCGGCAAAGGACCCTCTGTATTAGAGCTTAAACTCTAAAGCACTTTGTAGAAGGCTGTGGCTTACAGTGGGAGCCCCAACTCCACTTAGAGTCCTGACATGAATTCAGCCTCCAGGTGAGTGCGTTCATTCTGACTACTAACCAACAATGGGAGTGCTGGTGGCATAGAGGGTTATGGGTTAAGCTGCTAACTAACCAAAAGGTCAGCAGTTTGAAACTACTAGCCACCCCTGGGGAGAAAGTTGGAGTTTTCGATTCCCGTGAAGAATTACTGTCTCAGAAACCCTAAGAGGAGGTTCTACCCTATCTTTTATAGCTGCATGGATTGGAGTAATTAAGCAGCAATGTGAACAGCTCCCTCTTCAGGCAGCGTGTGTGTATGACAGTAGATTAAACTGGCCCATGCTAGGGAGAGATGGTCTTCCCCTAGGGAACTTGCTTGTACATTCTCCTGGAAGTTGGAGTACTAGGTCACGTGGTTAGACATCATCCTCTTACCAAAAGAGTAGCCAGGTGGTTGAAGCGCTCCAGGACCAATGCTGTAAATTTGTTGATTTTTAACTGGGTCTGTATCCCAATCACGCACCCTCCCACCCTGAGCTTCTGTAAGACCACCTTCCACATGGATGAATTGGTCTACCACCAGTCATGATTTAGTAACAATTCTTTTGTTTTGGATTGTCTGTAATTCACCCCCATGGCGATGGTTCCCCGTCCCCCCTTGTGTCTCACGCTGCTGGTTCCCCCATTGGATGAATTTCTCCATGTCTCACGCTGATGGTTTCCCTCATTCGTTCCCCCCATTTGTTTCTGTCTTGTTTGTGTCCTGGTTAAGGCTTCATTAAGGAGTCTGAATTTTCTGTTCTCCTGCCTCCCCAGCCCCCATAACCCTCCCCCTTAGAGCATCTCAAAGGGACACCTGGAAGAAGAGAGGCAATAAAGTGGTATCATTGCCAGCTGTGGAGATAGAGATGAGGTGATGGGGCAAGGGAGACCTCCAGCTCAGATCTCAAAGTTTTACATTTCCAAGGGTCACTCTTGATGTGGGAAAGCAAGCCCTATCAAGACCTCCTGTCACTTCCGGCAGTGGGAATCATTCTGGATCGGGGTGGTTTCGGCTCCCTTTAATTACGTTTTTTGCTCACCAGTACATGATCCAAAAAGGAAATGGTGCAAACCTGCTGAAACTGACATGGAGGTGCTGACAGAGGATAGCAGTTAGATCTAAAGCAGAGACGGCTGTTTTGTTTATAGCTGGTGACAGCCCGGAGGTCTTCCGGAGAATCCATCAACAACTTTCTTTGATAAATGATTCCGCTGCCCAAGGGTGGGTGGAGTGCCCTGACAGGCCTTTTGCTGGCTGAAATCGAATCAGCACATGCCCAAGGCATGACAAGCCGTGTTTGTTGTTCACAGTGACTATGGGTTTTCCTTTCTCTCACCTTCTTTCTGAGACTGAAATCCCGTGTTTACCTTCATTGGCTGAAAGCAATCCATTATCATTCTCCTCTGTGTCAATAGGGGGCTGATCGTTTTATTTTATGCCTTTGAATTATTTGGGAGTGTGTGTGTGTGCAGTTGTTCCTTGAGGTTCCACAGAGACACAGAAGCATACACACAAACGTGCACTCACTGCCTTAGTGACCTTGAGCTCAAACCCCCAAAACCAAACTCACTGCCACAGAGTCGATTCTGACTCATAGTGACCCTCTAGGGCAGGGTAGATATACCCCTGTGAGTTTCTGAAAACCCTGTCTTTCTCCTTCTGAGCGACAGGTGGTTTTGAACTGCTGACCTTGTAGATTGCAACTCAACGTGCAACCACTATGACCCCACGTCTCCTTGTGCTGCTATAACCTATGTACCACAAGTGGGTGGCTTTGGAGAACAAAAATTCATTTGCTCACATTTCTGGAAGCTAGGAGTCCAAATAGAGCCATTCCTCCTGAGAAGTGCCTTGCTCCTAATTTCTAGTATCTGGAGTGGCGGTGAGGTATGGGGTTGCCAACGGCACCATCAGCAGTTCGAAACCACCAGCTGCTCCTCAGGAGAAAGAAAAGGAGTTCTAGTCATGAGAACAGTGACAGTCTCCCACAGACACCACAGGGGCCAGGTCTGCCCTGTGCTACAGGGTCGCTACGAGTCAGAATCAGTTCTCTGGCATGAGTTTGTTTGGGTTTCCATGGTGACCCTGGGCATTCCTTGGCATCTGTTGAACCCTGGGGATGTGTCTCTTCAGCTCTTTGGGTAACTCAGAAGGGACTAGGTTTAGGATCCACTCTTTTGCTACTCTGGGATGACCTTATTAGTATAGAATAAGACACTCCTTATTTCCAAACGGGCTCATATTTAGAGGGGCTATCTTTAGAGGTCCAGGGTGAGTACTTCAACACAGATTTTGGGGGAGGAACACAGTTCAACCCACAACCCTGTCTGTCGATCTGGGTTCAGCTTCTCTTGGCTCTTCTAAGAAGTTTCGTGGGTGGCGTTCACACTCTCTGATTCTAGCACTGGAAATCTGACCCTTGGTCAAGCCAGTTTCTGTTTCTGACTCTGGGCTGGACAAATAGAACTGATGGCGTCCACCCTAGTGGCAGCGTGGTGGAACCTGGGGGTTAACGTTCTGGCCTGACCGTGAAGAAGCAGCCCTGGCGGCACTGATCGAGGATCTGCCATCGGTTTTCCTTAGTGCTGTGGCTCTCGCTTGAGCATTCTGATGGTTTGCAGCCTCTGAGAAACCGAGTCAAAACATTTTTGGTGTGCTTCTTACTAATGATAGAGTTCTCCGAGTCCATGAATATGGGTTTTTCCCCCATATGTATTTGTTCTGTCAGTGTCTGCAAAGTTAAAATTCCTATACTTCAAATAAAAGGAAATAGTTGAATCCTTAGTATTCGATGCTCAGTTTTATAAAATAAAGACTAATGGAAGGAGATTGTTAAAATATAGTCATAATAATATGGACTCTAGGGAAAAAGAGAAAGAGACTATCTTGGTAAATTTAAAATGTAATCACAGAATGACACAGATTTTTAAAAATAGTGAATCTTTTGGGGAGGAACAAATGATGAACTACATGCTTTAATCTTTTAGCAGATACATATCCTTAATACTGGTGTCTCTTTTCCTACCTACATTCTAGTGCTTATCACAATAAGCTCTTCTAATTTGTGTATGGGTTGCTAAACAAATAAATGGACGTTGTTTTTTTTTTTTTGGTCTGGAGTGAAGGAATAGATCTTATTCTTAGAATCTAATGGAGCAAATGCCTTTTCTAATTAACTTTTATAAATAATTCAGCATCTTGCATATATAAATGGAAAGCAAAATAAAGTTGAAGTCACACAAATGTTTTAAAAAATTGAGAATATGAGAAATTTGTATTGCTAGCAATGTAGTGCAGAAAACAAGGCTCAGATTTTAAACATGTTCAATGTTTCAATATAAGATATATAATGGTATAGAAAAACATTCTTGGTATTAAGATCAAGATGATTCTAATAATTATCCTGATATATGAATTCAAAATCAAGTTTGCTTGTCTCCTCTGATTTTTATCACCATGTGAGATCTAGTAAGTTAATATGGCTCTTGTAGTCATAATTCCTTATGGTATATATTATAAATTCTGGCCTCTAAGCCTTTAGCTCTATTCTTATTTTGGAAGGAGTTCTGTGCTATGCTAAGGGGAAGGATTAAGGTGGGGTTAAGTCTCCAGTTTAGTAGAGAGTATGATCCAGGGACCACCCTTTGTTTCCTGGAGGGTTTGCATGATCCACTTGAAGACAAAAGCCACACCTCTACTTATAAATGAGCCACCCCAGAAGCAGAAACACTTAAAGGGAAGTCTCAGCATCATTGGAAGAAGACGCACCAGTACAGAATTTTCTTTTATTTTTTTAAATCATTTTATTGAGGGCTAGTACATCTCTTATCACAATCCATACAGCCTTCCATTGTGTCAAGCACATTTGTACATCTGTTGCCATCATCATTCGCAAAACATTTGCTTTCGACTTGAGCCCTTGGTATTCGGCTCCTCATTTTCCCCCTCCCTCCCCCCTTCCCCCTCCCTAATGAACCCTTGGTAATTTATAAATTATTACCATTTTGTCATATCTTACACTGTCTGATGTCTCCCTTCACCCATTTCCCTGTTGTTCATCTCCCAGGGAGGAGGTTATACGTAGATCCTTGTAATTGATTCCACCTTTCCACCCTCCCGGCATTGCCGCTCTCACCACTGGTCCTGAAGGGATCATCTACCTCGATTTTCTGTGTTTCCAGTTCCTAGCTGTACCAGTGTACATCCTCTCATCTAGCCAGATTTGTAAGGTAGAATTGGGATTCATGATAGTGGTGGTATGGGGCGGGTGGCAGAGTGGGGAGGAAGCATTTAGGAACAAGAGGAAAGTTGTATGTTTCATTGTTGCTGCACTATACCCTGACTGGCTTATCTCCTCCCTATGACCCTTCTGTAAGGAGATGTCCAGTTACCTAAAGATGGGTCTTGGGTCCCTAATCTGTACTGCCCCTCATTCACATCTTTGATGCCTGATACCTGATCCCTTCGACATCTTGTGATCACACAGGCTGGTGTGCTTTTTCCATGTGGGCTTTGTTGCTTCTGAGTTAGATGACCACTTGTTTACCTTCAAGTCCTTAAAACTCTAGATGCTATATCTTTTGATAGCCAGGCACCATCATCTTTCTTCACCACCTTTGCTTAAACACCTGCTTTGCCTTCAGAGATCGTGTCGGGAAGGTGAGCATCACGGATTGCCAGTTTAATAGAACAAAGTATTCTTGCATTGAGGGAGTACTGGAGTGGAGGCCCAATGTCCATCCATTGCAGCGTTTTCAAGGTCCCTGTTTGAAGTGGCAGAGGCACCAGAGGATGAAGCATGGGGACCATGGGACAGTGTAAGGATTCAGGCTGAGACCAGAAGCCGAGACGAGCATGAGACAGACCAGAGGAGCAGCACGGAGATGTTAGGACTGTGAGACAGAGTGGCAGGAGGGCTTCTTGGCCCACAAAAGCAGGCGCCAAGAAACTACCTGGCTGAGAGGCTGAGGATAAGAGACAGACCTGGCTCTGGCTGAGAAGAGGTGCATCGGCGGACCAATGGCTGAATCCTTAATGTTTTGTCATCCCACTGTGGTAGCCTGTTAACTTCCCCAACAAATCCCGATGATCGTGAGTATTGTCTGTGAGTTCTCTGTGGCCATTACTATGGATTATGGAACTCAGCAGAGAGGTAGAGTGTTGTGGGAGGAACGGTCAGTACCAGAATAGGTAACGGAGGATGGGGGTGTAGGCATGTCTGACCTCGGCCTCTGGGCACTATGGAAGCCAGAGGAAGCCAGAAGATAGCGTAAAATGTTATTATCATGTTTGAGTCAGTGCCAGCTTTGGATATTTTTTTTTCATGAAAATTCCAATTAATTTGAATTTCCTAAATTCTCTCTATTGGTTTCACTGGTTAGATAAACATACATCACTTTGTTTAAGATTTTGAAATTATAAAATGATATGTTCAACTAAGTTAAATTATGTTAGGTAATCTTTTATAAAGAGAGATGTGTAATATGTCAGTTATTGATTTCCTCCTGTCAGATTTTCTGTGTCTCAAGAAAATAAAAATCAGTTGCTTTGATTAAAGATGAAAATTAATTTTAAAAAGTACTGGGTATAACAGTTAAAATATACATATAAGATAATGGATGTGCTTTCTGTATTCATCAAGGGAACTGTGAAGTTTATTAAGAGGAAAAATACAATATAATTACCCATGTTTATATATTATCTAATTTATAGATCAAGCAGAGACTTATAAAACAGTTGGAAATCCAATATGAAGACCTTTTAATTTCCTGAACCATTTGAGGGTAATTTGACATTCTGATTCCCTGATCACGTTAGTGTGTATTTCTTACAAACAGTGCCATTCTTCCATAAAACCACAGTAAAATCACCAGAAATGGAACCTTAGCCTTGATATCACTCCCAAACAATCAAACACTATTCAAGTTTCCTAATACTATCCACTTTAGGAAAAGAACACAGCTCAGAAGCACAAGATGTGTGTGCGCGGTTATGTCTCGGTAGTTCCCTGGGCCTCCAGCAGTTCCTTGCCTTCCATGACCGCCACACCTTTGAAGAGGTAGGTTATTTTGTAGAAGGCCCCTCACTTTGAGTGTCCCCACTGTCTGCTCAGGACCAACGCTGATATTGCCGTTTCCCAGCTCTCCAAAATAGGGCATTGTAGAAAAGTAAGCTCAGTTATGCTTCCTCCAGGGTTACTTCTCAAGTACTGGTCTTTCTGTATTGCCACACTGCGAGCAGCTTCACGCAGCTTATACAGACCACCTAGGAAAACACCAGGTAGTCCCCCTCTGGAGGGGAATGAGCAGACGCTCTGTTTGTTGAAGTTAGACTCCTCTCGCGGCATGCGTGGGCTCCTCTTGAATGCTCCGGGTCACTTGGTGTTATCATCTTGGACTGAGTCATTTGAGCCGTGAGAATCAAGCTTAGTGCCTTTCTCTTTTCCACACATTTGGAGTCCTGGCATGTTCGAGAGGATGCCAGCTTTCTTGGCTCTGCCCTTTTTATGCCAACTTTCACTGCCCTAATTTGGGGCATCATCATCTTTTATCTAA
This sequence comes from Echinops telfairi, assembly GCF_000313985.2. Taxonomy (NCBI): domain Eukaryota; kingdom Metazoa; phylum Chordata; class Mammalia; order Afrosoricida; family Tenrecidae; genus Echinops; species Echinops telfairi. Next base: position 13,507,747 of record NW_022111310.1, read on the forward strand.
ACTGTGGTAGCAACCTTCTACATGGTATTCTTGCTCCTCATCTTGTTCACCCTAAACTCCAGCATCGACATTTTAACTGAATGCAACCACTTTGCCAACCTGATGTGTCAGCAACAGCATCAGCCTTAGGGAGAGCTATGCTACCCGACCTCCAGACAACACCACCAGCTGTATCACAATATGGGAGCGAGATGGGGCTTTCTACTCCTGTAAAGAGTTAGTCTTGGAAACTCAGGGGCTGTTTGACCCTGTCCCACAGGGCCACTGTGAGTCACCATCGACTGGATGACAAGGAGTTTGATTGGGTTTTTATATCCCAATATACACTCCCCTGCCACCGATATCCCAGGGGGTAGAACATTTCACCTCTCTTGAAATGTTGCTTCTGTTATCTAACAGTACTATAACAGAAGTACCACAAGCGAATGACTTTAACAGATGGAAATTTATTATCCTACAATTTAGGAGGCTAAAGGTCTGAATTAAGGATATCTAAAAGAAAGAGACTTTTTTCTTTCTGTATATCCTGATTCCAGGAAGTTCCCAGTACAAGGACATTTCGTTCAAATGATAGGCTCCAATCCTGGTTCTTCCCTATCTCTGCTCGATTGTTTATTCCCCAAAGAAATTGATGTATGAGACAACCTAATTTGGTAGATTATTTCCTTCCCCATCAACTGCCACTACTCTTGCTTCTTAACATCATAGAAGTTAGGATTAACAACACATGGGATAATCATATCAGCTCACAAAATAGAGGATAATTACAAAATATTGAGCACACTGGCTCAGCAATATGGACACATATTTTGGGGGGACCCAAATAATAAATGTGATAGAGCATGAATTATGATAGGAAATGAAATTAGTTCTGCTAGTCGAGAAACATGATTTTATTTGCTATATGATAGTGTATAATTCTCAAGGACGTAGAAATGATTTAAGGTATATGGTGAAGGTCTTGTAATTAGAGGGTGCAGAGGAGTATTGTCTGCCAGCTTCACTTTGCTGTCTATCAATTAAAGGACATCAAGGTCTCTGACTTTATTTAACCAACATGAAGTATATCTGGGTGACCCCAGACTGGTTTCCCTCAAACGTGTGGGTAAGGGGCCGCCTTTTCTCTTGGCCAAGTCCCCTAATGAGTCCATGGTGTCACTGGGTTGTCTCTGAGAGGCCATTGTTCATCTTCCGTAGTAGGTCAGACTTGGCAGTGGTAAAATAAATGTTCTTGCTACATCTGTACACGCATAATCATGGGCTGTTCTGAAAACATACGTCATTTTGTGGCTGATTGAAAGGAATCGAAAAACAAAAAACAAATAGCCTTTTCATCTTTTTGAGCTAAAAGAAAACAATAAATGTGCTCCAACAAGTGGGATGATCCCAGGTCATTTGTTGAAGGTTTGTGTTGGCTGTTGAACCAAGGAGCTCCCCGGATCCCTACCACTAGGGATCTAAGGGTTCTAAGATTCACCAATGAATCAGAAGTCAGCACTATTAGTATCTTGTGTATACATCCATTCATCCATCCATCCATACATACATGCATACATAAAGTCTATGAAAGCGGATGACACCTTATGTCATGTCTACTAAAGAAAAGAGCATCTTGGTTTCTGATAGGATCTCTCCTATCAGAATCTATTGGCTCATTTTACCAACTTCAGTAGAATTGCAAGAAGTTATCTGGGGTGATATATTTTCAGAGAACTTCACGGTGGTGGAAGAAGAGTGAGACATGATGACTCATACAGACTCCAGGTATTAGCACAAGCTTTATAAACCAGGTGGGAAATCTACACTTGTGTGCAATCTACCATGTTGTGAATTTTGCATCTCAGCAAAGTGACTTAATTAGTCACTGCACAGCTATTTAAGAGATGCTTCTCTCCTACATTTCTCTGACAGAAAAAAATATTTGCAGAGGTGCATGAAGAGATTAAGCAGTCCCTGTTGTAAAATATAAAAAGTATATAAAATTCCACAGGCCAAAAATACTCATTAGAGGGGTAGAATTGAAATTCAGTCATGCTAGTCAAATTAGAAAGCTGCCATTTTTTAAAGGTTTTTTTTCTAATCATTTTATTAGGGGATCATACTACTCTTATCACAATCCATACACACATCAATTGTGTAAAGCGCATTTGTACATTCATT
>NW_022111310.1:13511130-13531125 GCF_000313985.2 Echinops telfairi
TTCAACTCTTTCAAATTGTGTATTTCCATTTGTAGTGAACCAGAAAACTGCTAAACTACATCTATTAAGTGTTATGTCTATATTTAGGGTCTTATGTGTTTGTTTTGAATCAAGGAACACTGAGAAGCAGGTGAAAGATATGGAATGACTCCCATTCTTCCCCTTCAACTCCTTTCCCCCAAATTCTGGCTCTACCCTCAGGCAAGGCCTTCAAAGTCACCCATGGTGTGTTTCAGAATTCCTACTTTATAGCATATGAATGTGCCTATATTAAAATTCTCTCAAGCTTTCTCTCAGAGCTTGCTTGTTCTTTTTTAGACCCGGAGGTTGAAGAGTTTGGTCTTGTTGATGCATTTGACTCTTACTAACACTGTTACCTGAGTAAGTCATTTTATTACTCTAGTAGTTTCTCTTCTACTAGAATAAACTGCCCTACAGTATAATTGCAGGGTAAAAGTGAAATAGTATATATGCACTTGGACCAGCAGAACTTAGCCATGGACAATCAATGGGATTCTTAGTGTCAGCAAACTACATAGTGTTATAAGCAAAACATGGTGGTGCCACTTGTGTGTTTTGTCCTGGAAGAAGGTCTGTAGTTTTCATCAGATTCTCAAGAGGCTATGGCACTACAAAGGGTAAGAACAAGTGCTGACAGGTTACATACACCTCATGACAGCATTGTTGTTGATTTCCTAGTACTAAACTGGAGTCGTTAATTTTGTGACTTCCGAATTAGAGAAGTGTTCGTGTGCAGTCGGTGTACCAATAGGTGAGCTCACTCTATATGAATGAACTATTGAAAAATGGATATATGATGTAGGCACAACCTGCTCTTTTGTAACTATGTGATATCTACCAATATTGGCATAATTTTAATAAAAATGCATATATCATTTAGTCTAATGTACTCATTTCATTAACAAGAACGAAAAAATCATTTTTACATTTCTGTTCAGATTCACTTCTTCAAGGGAATGCCATGTAGATAAATAATGATATAGTTGTTGAAATGCTTCAAGAGGAAGATTATAAGAAAATTGTGATAAGAATATTGATATTAATAATAGTGATTATAGCTGCTATTTACTGAATATTTACTAAGTACTGTGCTTGGCACCTTATAGAAGATAATCATTAAAGATAGATAATAATGTCCTCCTTTTGTAGATGAATAAAGCTGAACTTAAGAGAGGTTAATTAATAGCACTAGATCATTATCTTCGGTAATTGGTGCCGCTATATTTGAAAGAGATTGCTAGTTGAGTACGTGTTGAACTGCTAACAGCAAGATTGGCATTCAAACCCACCAGCAACACTCTCGGGCAAAAAGTAAGGCTGTTGTTTCCAGCAAAGAGCTACAGCCTCAGAAACCCCAAAAGACAGGATCATTTTGAGTCTGAATCGGTTTGATGGCTATAGGCTTGGTTCGGGTTATGATGACAACAGAAGGCCACTTTTTGCCTAGGCTGATGGCTTTGTAAAATGAAGCTGGTTGGTGGTTTGGGCTCCTGGCAGTGGCAATAGGTTTTGCCCTGTGTCCGTGGAAACTGAGTATGGCCACGTGACTGAATCCTGGCCAGTAAGATGTAAGCAGGTATGTTGTCAGTAGGCAACTTCCGGGAGCCTTAGGCAGAAGCTGGCCTGTTTCCGATGCCCTTCGCACCTTCCTGTGGCAGGAATGCTGGCTTGATAGTTATAGTTGGATTGGCCATTTGCTGCGCCGTGAGGTGATCTTGGGAGACCCCCAAAGGACACAGACTGGATTTTGAGATCTTTGAGGAGGAGGACTGCTAAACAGGGTGGAGACCGTTTATTTCAACTTTCAACAAGCAGAGAAACAAACTTCTTCTTTGTTTACACCTCCTATTTAGTACACTTGAGCTTAATCCTATATGCCACAGGGAATAAATACATTGGGCAAATAGAGAAAGTGAGGATGGGTTTTCAAGAGGCTTCAAGAAGAAAAAGTCAAACAAAACTACGACCCTCCCCCAAACAAAAAAACCCAAACTTGTTGCAATGCAATTTTGACTTCCAGTGACCCTGTAGAGCAGAGTAGAGCAACTGCTTAGTGTTCGCGGGGCTGTACTTTTTACCAAAGCAGATGAACACATCTTTCTCCCATGGAGCCACTGGTAGGTTCCAACCATTGACTTTTTCCTCAGCAGCTGTGGGTTTAACCACTATGCCACGAATGTTCATTTTCAAGAGAGAAGGGAAGGTCAAAGAGAGGATGGAAGCTGGAGAGGACAAGGGCCGAGGAAGGGTTTTATGATTTCCAAATGTTCTCTAGATGTTTTGTGAATGGAAGCCAAGAAGTGACCTGGAATCCCTTTCCACAGAACAGCTCTGGGACTCTTCAGTTGGTTTGGCTTTGCGGCTCACCTTTCAGAGGAAAATGGGCAGCAGTGAATTCACCCAGAATGCTTTGTGCTGGTCTCCTGCTTCTCCTTTGAAGGTGCAGAGATCTTTCTCACCTGTAGAGCCACCACACTGCCTAAGATGCCCTCCCCCCTGTCCCCTGCTGGTGCGTTGAGCCCTCTCATTTCTGATGGGTGGCCTCAAGGAGACTGCCTCAACTTCCTACCTAAGCAAATCCTACTGAGTCGTTTCTGACTCCCCGCCACTCTATGTATGTCTGGATAGCATTGCGCTCCCCAGGATTTGGGGAGGACTGGCAGGTCTCCAGAGGTGCTGCTGTGGTGGTTGGGGTGGGGGACTCAAAGCCCAACCTTTGACCTAGCTGCTGAGCTAACCATTTGCACCACTCAGGGACTCCTAGGCACCCCCACTTCCTTTTGATTCTCCACCACAGTATTTTATAAACATCTGTATCTCAATGGAATCCTGTACCATAAAAACTCACCCAAAGTGTGCACTACAATAGTTTTGTCATCTGTTTACAGAGCGGTGCACCATTCTCACTAACTTGAGAGCATTCATATCGTTTTACTAGGTAACTACAGCATTGCTTCCCTTGCCTGCCCATGGTGTTTGTTTCTCTTTACCTTTCTTTCCCTGTCGTTCTCTCAGCTGACAGGTGCTCCTGCGGTGGCGATGACTGCCTAATGCTGCGCCCTCAGCACCGTGCACAAGCCTACTCCCAGAGGGACCAGCAGGACAGGAAGCCAAGGCTCATCACATCTGCTCTTTAGGAGGCACCCGAATGGGAACCAGGTTTCTATTCTAGAAACCGTTAGGAGCAGGGGAAGCTCAGAGCGTGTATAGGGAGGGACTATGTGGCCAAGGGCTTATTTCTATGGGGTGGGGCCATGGTAATTCGGACAACCATATTGCGATAGATCTATTGTTTCCACAGGACATACTAGGGAAAGTGCCATTGGACCGGGCCTTCCTGGCAGGCAGGCAGGCAGGCGCAGGATGCGGAGCGGTAAGAAGAAGGTGATGGGGCTGCCAAGGCAGCGTCACACTCCCCGCATTAGAACGCAGCCACGCAGCTGGACTCTTCCTGGGGAAACTTAGGCTGTTACAATGGCGTTGCCAACCCCCTGCCCAGCCCCGATGGGCTATTTGCAGAGACCCAACGCTTGCTTCCTTCTCTCTCAACTTCAAAGCGCCCAGAGCTGCAACCTTGCCAATGGCTCAATCGTTTTCATACGCCGCTTGGGCAGTGACACCCCTCTGCCTACCCTACCTCTCAGTGGGCCCATCTGCCGAGCCGCCCCGCCCTCCCAGTCTCAGAGCAGCGCCTTCTGTCCCAGGGGGCCCGCCAGCGCACCTGGCGCCTTGCGCGCCCCGGCCCTGCGCGCTGGTGGGGACGGGCAGGGCGCTGCTGCCAGCGCGCACCCTCCCCCGGAGTACTCAAGTGGAGTGGCTCGTCTAGCGCCCGGTGAACCACATTATCCAATTGCTTCCTGTTTTATTCGCAGGCTGGGAGCTGAGAGAGCCTGAGCGTTCATTTTCAACCCCCGGAGGAGGAGGGGGGCGGTGCGGGCGGGGAGGGGGAAGGCTCCCGGCTCCACCTCGCGCGCCGCGCGGCCAGAGCGCTGGGCTCCGGGAGCGGCGAGCAGCACAGGTGAGCCCCGCCGCAGCGCGCCCCGGCGGCCTGCAGCCTGCGATGGAGTGAGTATCCCGGCGCTGCGCGCGCCGCTCGCAGCCCTCCTCTCTGCGGGTTGCCATGGTGACCGAGGCAGCTGGCGATGCGGGCTGGGTCCCCGTCCGGGATGAGTATTTGGTTTCAGCCCCGTGTGTACGCCTGGCGTTTCTATAGCAGTGGCCGGGGCGGCAGGAGGCTAGGGGCAGGCGACCGGGAATGCGCAGTTTGGGGCCGCCGCCCCTTGGTCAGCAGGCCTGGGGAAGGGAGGATGGACCCTGCAGGCGTTCCCCTCCTTGCTCCAAGCGTCCGCTTCTCAAGCAGTTGGCCGCGAGAGCCATTCCTTCCCATGCCTAGTCATGTCAGCATTATTGGGACTGCAGTTACCCCCCGCCCCCCAAAAAAGGGGTGGTGGTGGTGGGATGGGGGCGGGGATGGGGAGATGGGATGGGACTGTGTCACTGCAGATCGGAAGCAAACGTGGTTCGGTGTGAAGTGTAATGGAAGGATGCTCAGTTCGTGGGTAGTATGAGTCAGCCTGCCATGCCAGAGCTACTAGAAACCGTGAGAGCACCCCCCAAATCCATGTTCTGCGGGGTAATTGAGAAACGAGACAGAAATGTCCAAGCAACCAGCAGTTGAATGACAGCGTCTGGTACCTTGGGCACACCGGCCTGGGAGGGTGGATGAGAGGGCATGAGGGCAATGGAGGCGAGAGAAGCGGTTACCCAAATAAGATACAATGAGGAGCCCCGCGTCTTGGGTCTGCAGTTCCGTGGCCTCTGCGTTCGCATCCTGCCTGGCTTTCTGGTCACACACCCAGGCGGCTGCCGCCGCCGAGGGCCAGTCTGACAGGCGGCAGCCCGGCGCTCGCTCCAGGGGAGGGTCATTTTTGGAACGGTCAGCCTTCCCTGCTCCTGTTCCCTTCCCACGGATACTCTCATGACATTGTGGCTGTATGAAGTCATATTTCAGCGGGAGATAATGTCATGTTTTCAGGAACCAGGACAATCCTGCCAGACCTGATACACCCTAAAGGCAGCCTTTCTCCTCTGCGTATCTGATGGTGTAGATGCAATTTAATCCCCACCAAAAAGGCAGAAGTGAGAGGCCGTGTGGCATTTTAGGAATGAGGAGCTCTGGTGACAGGCCCCGCCTTGCCTCATACTAATGCTATTGATTTTCTACGCCAGGAACTGAATGTCTCTGAGCCTCAGCCTCCTTATTAGCAAGTGATGGGAGAGACATTCCTTATCCACTTCTGAATGCTACTGTGCAGATCAGATAATATTTGTGCCTCTTCTACAGGGTTTGTGCATTGTAAGGTAGATACAATTCTGAGGAGCAAAAGGAACAAGCACTGAGATTCAGAACTGAGTTCTGGAGTCAGATTGTCTAGGCTTGTGTCCCTTGATGCTTTGCTTACTGATGTTCATCTTTACAGTGCCTCATTTTCCTCCCCCCATCTGTACAATATTTCTTAAGTAATTATTTCATATGATTTTTATAAAGATTGAAAAGATGCTATCTATAAGGCACTTAGGCCTGGCATAGAGTGAGTGCAATACATGTAATCTACATTTTATCTCTTGTCTTTTTTCCTTACTAATGAAACGTGGCCGTTCAGTGGTTAAGTGCTTAGCTGCAATTTCAAAGATGGGCAGTGGGACCTGACTAGCCACGTGTGGGAGAAAGACGTGGCAGGCTGCTTCAGCCAAGCTTGCCAAGGCCTGTTGTCATTGAGTGCATGCCAACACAGCAGTTCTACTCAGTCCAAAAGGCCCTATGCGTTGGGATTAGTTGGAGTACAACATTTTTGTTTTTATAGGCTCTGGCATTCTCTATTAACATTCTCTGGGGTCTCAGGTTGGCATCAAGCTGTTCCCTCCAGCCCCCTGGTAAATTCAAGAAATACGGTGCTCCAAGGGCAAGTCTTGGAATAACATAACTACAAGATACCATTGTCGATATGAATAATCAACTGGAAGACATGGCTTGGTGTCTATAGCAGAAACTGGGCAACTTGGTTTCTGGTATGTCCCATTCTGGTTCTTCACTGCTATTTTCTCAGATAGGGACATTGTCCTTCACAAGCATATTGATCATTTAAGTTATCCCACTGTGTAGCATTGTAGCATATTCCGGTTGTTTTCTGGGGCAGTAATTTTCAGTTCATCATCTCACATTAACATTCGAATGTATACTGTAGGCTCTCAGATTGGATACTTAATAACCACATAATAACAGTGTACCCATTCAACCGAACATGGTGTCACTGAGCTGATCCCAACTCCTAGCAAGTCTATGTTGTTAGGTGCTAATAAGTCAGTTCTGATCTACAGTGATCCCATGCAAACGGAATGTAACACTACCTGTTCCTGCATCATCCTCACAAAAATTGTTGTTTGTGTTTATTGTTGTAGCCACTGTGCCGATCCATGTCCTTGATAAACTTCCTCCTTTTCACTGGCTCTCCAATCTACCTCGGATTATAGCCTTTTCCAGGAATGGGTCTCTTCTGGTGACATGTCCAATGAGAGACAGAATCTTGCCATTCTCACTTCTAAGGCGCATTCTGCTTGCTCTTCTTCTTCCTCAACAGATTTGTTTGTTCTTTTGGTAGTTCACAGTATCTTCCGTGTTCTTTGCCTTTAACACCACAGTTCAAATGCTCCAGTTCTTCTGCATTCTTCCTTGTTCGTCGTCCAGCTTGCACATGCATCTAGGGTGGGTGAAAATGCTGGGGTTTCACACCCGGCCCTCTAGCTGAGAAGCAAGTAAGCCCACATGGAAGAAGCACACCAGCCTGTGTGGTCACGAGGTGTCGAAGGGATCAGGTATCAGGCATCAAGGAACAAAAAATCATATCATTGTGAATGAGGGGGGATGCGGAGTGGAGACCTAAAGCCCATCTGTAGGCAACTGGACATCCCCTTACAGAAGGGTCGTGGGGAGGAGACGAGCCAGTCAGGGTGCAGGATAGCACTGATGAAACATACAACTTTCCTTTAGTTCCTAACTGCTTCCTCCCCCCACTATCATCATCCCAATTCTACCTTATAAATCCGGCTAGACCAGAGCATGTACACTGGTACAGCTCAGAGCTGGAAACACAGGGAATCCAGGACAGACAAATCCCTTAAGACCAATAATGAGAATAGAGGTACCAGGAGGGGAAGGGGAAGGGGGGGGAGAAGGGGGGAACTGATCACAATGTTCTACCTATAACTCCCTCCCAGGGGGACAGACAATAGAAAAGTGGGTGAAAGTGTAAGACATGAAAAAAAAATTATATATTATCAAGGGTTCATGAGGGAGGGAGGGGGGAAAGTAGGGGGGAAATGAGGAGCTGGTACCAAGGGCTCAAGTAGAAATAAAATGTTTTGAGAATAATGATAGCACAAATGTACAAATGTGCTTGACACGATGTATATATGTATGGATTGTGATAAGAGTTGTATGAGAAAGGAACTCAGTCCTCTTACTACTCGGTCCAATCTGTGTTTATATAAAAAAATAATTAATACAGACCAGGAACAAGATTCACTCACTCCTTTTTTCCCTTCATGTAACCAACTAACGTCAGTTGAGATTAGCACTGGGAAGTAAAATGGTCCGGAGTCTTATCCTCATAGAAGACTAGCTATCGAGTTAACACAAATACCCAACCCCATCCGGGAGGAGACCTAAAGGCCAAGTACAAGCTGTCCAAGTTTGAAGCCGAGAGACAGCATGTGCTGAAGGCCTGGGGCAGGAGAGGCCTTGGCGAGGTGCGAGAAGGAAAAGAGGGTCTGGGGGTGAAGATCGCTCAGAGGGGAAGGCAGGGCAGATCACGGAGTGTGCTTAGGCCACGCAAGAAATCGGGGTTTTATCTTGGGCACACTGTCCAATTTTGGCATTACAACGTCACATCTTAGAAATAGAAAAAACAAAAACAAATTTTTTCCCTTTTGCAGCAATTTACAACAATGACATAGGAAATGCACCCCAAAGCTGCAAATGTCTGCGAGCAGAGGGGACCGGCCCATCTTCCAGCCAGAGAGATCATTGTGTGCCAATATTGGATAGTGCTGACTAGGCCGAGGTTCCCAATTTAAAATGAAACTTGAGGGAAAATGAAAAGATATAATTATTTATTCATGAGCATTATTCATTTGGATACAATAAGAACACCTTAGGTGAAGCAAGATAAAAATCTAGATAATCAATGAGCTAGGAGAGTGCTAAGTGAGTGGATGTTTAATTTTCCAGACTAAGGTGCTGTGCACAGAACATAGGAGCCTTACGGTGGGGAACCAGAAAGCCGAGCTGTTGTACTGTTCTGTGTGGTATCAGCCTTTTGACATAGGTGCGCTAAATACCAGTAAATAGCAAGTGTGTGGCTGCCTTTGTCAGTGGGTCAGGCACCAGATGATGCATGCAAACCATGCGGGTGTTAATTGGGTACTCTACCTTGGGCTTGGTGATGTCTCCTGGGACCTAGCCATCAAACAGTATGGTATGCAAGAGGCATGAGGAACACAACTTGGGAAGTCTTAGGTCATTTGTTGCCATTCTTGCAGGCTGTGGGGGGGGGCGGTTTCTGGCAATGCTGTTGCTGCTGCAGAATGGTCTGATGGGCACAGAGGTGGCATTGCCTATGACCCATCATCATATGTCTGTTCTTCACATAGACGTAGCCAAGGGTTGCGTGTCCATCACCTAGAGAAGTTCAAAAAACCTCTCAAGTCTTTGTCGTCTCAAATGAGCCCATCGAAACTCCAGAAAGAATGTAGAAAGATGCTGAGTCACAGATGGCCTCTGGCCCTTAGTATATGACTTCATTCATTCATTCATTCATTCAGCAAGTGCTTAGCGAATATTTTCTATTTGCCAAGTGCAGTGATAGGTACATAGGACAGTGGCACAGCACAGCCTCTCGCTTCAAGGAGTGCCCAGCAGAGTCTGTATGTGACTGACGGGGAAAGTGTGCTTGAACCATTGTCCTCTCTGATTCTCCCTTCATGTTGCACAAGGTGTGGTAGTGCACATGTTTGCCACATTACACTGTTGTTGCTGTTAGGTGCCATCAAGTCAGTTCCAACTGATAGTGAAGCAATCGTATGTACAACAGAATGAAACCCTGCCTGGGCCTGGGCCATCCTGGGCCTGAACCATTGTTCTTTGGAGCCCATCGATGTAGCCACCCTGTCAGTCCATCTCGTTGAACGTCTTCCTCTTTTTTAAGGTCCCTCTACTTTACCAAGCGTGATGTTCTTGTCTAGGGACTGGTCTTTCCTGACTACATATCCAAAGCGCGTGAGACAAAGTCTCCCCATCCTTGCCTTTAAGGCGCATCCTGATGACACTTGTTCCAAGACAGGCTTGTTTGTCCTTGGAGCAGTCCATGGTCTTTCAATAATTTTTTTCAGCAACATAATTCAAATGGATCAATTCTTGTTTGTTCTTCCTTATCCAATGATCCACTTTCCAGTGAAAGTTGACATATTATAGGCATCTGATAAAGATGTTTAAAATGCATAAGCCTTTCACACATTAACTTTAAATGTGCTAACATATAATGAACCAGAGAGGGGCGTGTCATGGATGAGAAGGGCACTGCAGACAAAAGAAGTGTGTCCTTCCGTTTTCTGGTCCTGACTCGTGGGAACCCGTTAACTTCACTACTAACCCCACAAGGGTGAGTGTTGTTTATGAGTTCTGTGTGGCTACTGCAGTGGATCATAGGACCTAGCAGAGATGTATGGTGCTGTGGGAGGGATGACGGGTGCCAGAGTAGGAGGAGGAAGGATGGTGGGTGGAGGCTGCCTCATAGACCGATGTGGAGTTGGCCTCGTCTTCCCACTTGTGTAGCCAGAGGAGGTCAGGCTTGGGAACTAGGCTTCCCTCTTGCTCCTCAGGACTGGGTGTGGCCATGGCTTCTCTCCCACTTTTCTAAGGCAGCCCACATGCTTTTCTTCCGAGCTAAAGGTTGATGGTTTGAAATCACCCAGTGGTGCCAGGGAAGAAAGGCGAATGCTAGAAAGATTTTAGCCAAGAAAACCCAATGGACCAGTTCTACTTTGCAGTATGTGGGAGTCAATGGGAGTTAGAAGAGACTCAATGGTGGGTTTGTTTGTTTGTTTTTAGTGCTCCGCCATCCCTGCTGGTTTAATCCAGTAGTTCGCAACCCTCCTCATGCCGGCGACCCTTTCAGACAGTTCCTCGTGTTGTGGTGACCCCCAACCATACAATTATTTTCGTTGCTACTTCATAACTGTCATTTTGCTACTGTTATAAATTGGGCGACCCTGTGAAAGGGTCATTTGACCCCCAAAGGGGTCGCGACCCACAGGTTGAGAACCGCTGGATTAATCACTAATCTTAAGAACACAAATGATCATTTAACCTGTCAGTAATATGTAAAGGGATGCTCCTTCAATTCCTGCCAAGTCGATTAGTTAATTGACTACCCTCTACCCTATCTTGCTCCATCCCCTTCACAGATGGTATAAATTCGAATCAATGGGTCCTATCTATTCTTATTCTTCTCCATGCTTCATCCTTGCAAGGGGAGTTGTCAGTGAGACTGCTCACCTGGCTTCCAGCGCTTCTACTTCCCGATTAGTTATAGCCCATTGACTCGCTCCATCACTGAACAATCCTGAAGGGTTCACTATGTGCTGGAGAAGGTCCCTGGGGAGTGACAGTGGTTTCTGATCGGCTGGTAACCTAAAGGCTGGTGGTTTGAACCCACTCAGAATGTCTGTGGGGGGACAAGGCCCAGAGAACTGCGCCCAGCCCAGGATCCCCACTGGAGCAATTCTACTCTGCCGCCCAGGAGGTCACCCTGAGTCTGAGTCAACGGAATGGCACTGGGTTTTAGTGTGGGATACTGTGCTAGGTGCCTGTGATACAATAGGAATAAGACACTGTCCTTGCCTTCATGAAGGTCACAGTCGAATGAGCAACAAGTAGCTATAATAAAGTATTCTAGGTGTTAATCAAATGATGTATGACATCAGGCAAATCTGCTTCATAAGACCTCTTTGAAGTATTAAGGAGCAAATTTGTCCCTTTAAGGAAGAAAGGTGGTTGCATCAAGCCATGGCTGGACAATGAATAAGGAAGACTGTAGAAGAATTGATGCATTAGAGTTATGGTGCTGGCGAAGAATATTGAAAGTACCACAGACTGCCAGAGAACCAACAGATTGTTGTTGTGTGTTTTTTTTTAAATCATTTCACTGGGGGCTCTTATACCTCATATAACAATCCATATATCAGTTGTATCAAGCACATTTGTACAGATGTTGCCATCATCATTTGACAAGTTTCCATGATGGTCAGCTTCCCAACATGATCGCTGAAGACAAAGCAGGTGCATAAACAAATGTGGTGAAGAAAGCTGATGGTGCCCAGCTATCAAAAGATATAGTGTCTGGGGTCTTAAAGGCTTGAAGATAAACAAGCAGCCATGTAGCTGAGAAGCAACAAAGCCCACATGGAAGAAACACACCAGCCTGTGTGATCATGAGGTGTCAGTGGGATCAGGGATCAGGCATTAAAGAACAAAAAATCGTATCATTGTGAATGAGGGGGAGTGCGGAGTGGGGACCCAAAGCCCATCTGTAGGCAAATGGACATCCCCTTACAGAAAGAAGGGTTGTGGGGAGAAGACGAGCCAGTCAGGGTGTAATGTAGCAATGATGAAACATACAACTTTACTCTAGTTCTTTAATACTTCCTCTTCCCCCAACCCCCCACTATCATGACCCCAATTCTACCTTACAAATCTAGCTAGACCAGAGGATGTACACTGGTACCGATAGGAATTGGAAACACAGGGAATCCAGGACAGATGACCCCTTCAGGATCAGTGCTGAGAGGGGATACCAGGAGGTTGGAGAGAAGGTGGGGTAGAAAGGGGGAACAGATTACAAGGATCTTAATATAACCTCCTCCTTGGGGGATGAACAACAAAAAAAGTGGGTGAAGGGAGACATCGGACAGTGTAAGACATGACAAAAGAATAATAACAATTTATAAATTATCAAGGGTTCATGAGGGAGGGGCAAGACGGGAGGGAGGGGAAAAAACGAGGAGCTGATACCAAGGGCTCAAGTAGAAAGAAAATGTTTTGAGAACGGTGATGACAACAATGTACAAATGTGCTTGACACAATGGATGTGTGTATGGATTGTGATAAGAGTTGTACGAGCCCCTAATAACATGATTTAAAAAGAAATATAGCCAGAATGTTTCTTAGAAGCGAGGATGGCATGAGTTTATCTCACATACTTTGGACATGATACCAGGAGAGGCCATTCTCTGGAAAAGGACATTGTGCCTGGTAACATAGAGGGTCAGCCAAAAGGAAGAAACCTTCAAGGAAGGGATTGCCACTGTGGCTGCACCAGCACTGTTGTGAGGACGGCATCGGGGCAGAGATGTTTGCTTCTGTTGTGCGTAGGGTCACTGTGAGCGAGAACTGACCCCACAGCATTTCACAACAATAGCAGCATGTAGCTCATGTGAAAGGGGAGGATCGAATGGAACACTGTCGGAAGCACAGGGGAGGCGGATCGAAACCTAAATGAATCTTACAAGGTCTGGGCTTTTAAAAAGGTTGTCAAGATCGAAATCTATTCTCAGGCCCTGAGATGCCTTTATCATGATAACTCTTTGCTTCTAGTGGTTTGAATAGTCAGTTTATAACAGGTTAAGCCACTTTCTAAAAATAAGAGCCAATCCAATCCTACTAGTAAATCTAACTTGAAATTAACTTAGCCTTCAAATACTTTTGTTTGCGTTAATGAGCCTGTGGCTAATGCTACCCCTGCCGCTGACTCTTTGTGCTGCCCACTGTGGGCAACGCCTGCCCCCTCGAGGCAGCTTTCTAGCAGGTGATGCTTGTGATGTTGCTGGTCTGTGGGCCCTGAAGCAAAAACCAACTCACTGTCATTCTGACTCATAGCAACCCTATTGGACAGGGTAGAGCTGTCCCTGTGGGTTTCCGAGACTGGAGCTCTTTATGGACGTAGAACACTTCATCTTTCTCCCATGGAGCTGCTGGTGGTTTTGAACTGCTGACATTGCAGTTAGCAGCACAATGTGGACCTACTATGCTACTAGGACTTCTAAGACACAGATAAGACCTTATATGATGCAAAGAGTTGGTGGTGGGGTGGGGCTGTCATCTCATCTTTTATCCTTTCTACCTCATGATAAGAGAGTGCTCCCTGACTTGGATGGAGTTCAGCACTCTGTGAGTGAAACAGGTAAACTTAAAGACCACCTGATTCTTCATTTTAGTTGGTATTAAAAAATTCACATGAATAGCAGCAATTTTTGTTTACTTATTTTTACAGCAGAACTGGGTAGACAGCTCTTATCTTTTAAAACATGAATTTAAAAAAATTTGTGCAGTCATAAATAATTATAATCTAAAAAATCTTAGCGATTTATTATTTTAAAAATAACTAGTTATGGATCTCATTATGTACAACTTCCTTTGACTGCCAAAAGGACCCTTGGTGGCACAGTAGGTTATGGTTTGAACTGCTAATCAAAAGGTTGATAGTTCAAACCCAGCAGCTCCTTCATGGGAGAAAAATGAAGCTGTCTGCTCCTGTAAAGATTTACTGTCTTGGAAACCCCTAAGGGACAGCTCTACGAGTCAGAATTGACTCGATGGCAGTGGGGAAGATTGCAAATCAGTAATATTTTGGTCATATGGTAAAAAGAGATACATTGTATTACATGAAAAGTCAGGAGATCTATGCATACATTTTTTCCAAAAGAAAAATTTAGTCATTGTGAGACTGCTCCAGATTCAGGAGAAAGCATTCATTTGTCCTTTGAAATGTAAGATTATTCACTTCTCCAATATAATTTCATATGGACCCCGAAATATCATGACAGAATGGTTTCTTGAAAAGAGAAAATGGTTGAGTGTTTTAAGCAGCACATCTGGGGATGGGAGCGGAAGCTTAATCTGTGAGAAATCAGCCAACAGTTTAGCATGCTAACTTTGCACAGTTGATAAAAGTGGAAGTGGATATGAGGGTGTATATATGTGGCTCCAGGGGAGAGATAGAGGGGGATGATTGGACTTCGGGTGGAGTTAGTGTAGTTAAAGACCTGTACTCAGAGGAAGTAGCTTTAGGGGAGTTAGTCCTCAGAGAAGGGCAGGTGAAGAATATGCTGCTGCTGGTGGGTAAGAGCCTGGGCAATGGAGTGTTAGAACTTGAGCGCTCTCCGCTCTGAGCAATTTGTCTGGGATTCTAGAAATCAAGGGAGGGATGATGATGATGACCAAGACTGGGGTGTGGCAGTGTAGATTTGAAGATTGAACACACAGAATTTTTGGTGGACTATATACAGATTGTGGCAGACCAAAGGAGGGCCCATGGTATTTTGGCTTTAGCTAGTAGGTAAATAGCATGTAATTTATTAACATAGAACACTCCGGTTAAAGGAAAGAGTAAGATTTGATCTGGGCCATGTTGAGAGGTTCATTAGACATCCAAGTGGACACGTTGAGAAGACAATTGGCTCTATGAACGTTGTGTTTAGGAAGATTCAGAGGTGGCTATATAAATTAGGGAATCATCTTTTCAGATATAAGCCATGGGAAGGAATGAGATCACGTTCAGATTGCGTGTGGATTTGCGTTATCAAGAGAGACCAGTTCCTGGAAGAGAACTTCACACTTGGTCAAGTACAGGGTCGGTGTAAAGAGGAAGATCCTCAACAAGATGGGTTGGCAGGATGGCCGTATCAATGGGCTCAAACACAACACCGGTGAGCGTGGTGTAGGGCCGGCAGTGTTGTGTTTTCTTATACATAGATTTGTCATGTAGTGCTTTTCTACACCTGACAACAATATGCATGGATGGAGACAAGACTCAAACGGATAGCCTAAGCTTTCCAATAAAACTAATCAACAGTGTTGAACCCCTGCCTTTGACTGTCTACTGGTCCTCCAACAGAAAACAGTTACTATTGTAGGATCAGTGGCCATGTCCCTTCCTGGAAACAGCGCTGTTTGTATCAATGCATCATCATTCTCACTTTCCCTGGCCAGACAACCCATTATTTTCTTCTTGGTCTCTTTCATTCTCCCTCGGGTTCCCAGGGAGGCTGTATGACTTTTGAATTGAGTGACTCAAAATAGGAACACATGCATCGGATCCTGGTTCTTAGATACCTGGAGTTGCTCTGTCTTCTGTCTGTCTGAGGACTGTGCTTCAGCACTTCTTTCTGTGCTCCTCTACACCCAACCTATTTCCAGAGCATTTATTTTCTGCCCAGGTTAGTCAGCGTCAGCATCCGTTATGTGTGCACAGAGAACCCTACACCACTGACCCATCCCAGTTGTGCTACCGGGTGGCCTGGCTCGTGTATGTGCAGTCATCACAGTTGTCCACTTTGTGCTGCACGTCTCCTGGGAACCAGATCCGGCTAATGCTTTGGGATCTGCTGTCGCTGCCAATGCTTCTGATCGACTGTGAGAAGAGACCTTGACAGACACCCAGAGGAGCAGACACCTAGGAGTGAGAGTCCAGGCTCGAACCTGGACTGATGGAATCCAAGGGAAAATGCCACCTGCCCCGCTTCAGAAATGAAGGATGGAGCCTGCTCATAGAACCAAGAGCATAAAAGAAGCAAAGATTCCCATCACCGACCAATGTGAAGGTGGCTTAATGGTGATGCCGCTACTGCTTTCTGCGTAAAACGGCAATGCATAAGCATTTCCATTCTTTCAGTTGGATTTGTACCGTTCTATCTCATGGAAAATATAGAGGGCATTTGGGAATTATTTTTCTAAATTAAGACTCCTTTGAAAAGGGCACAAAACACCTCCAATCACAATAAAAGGACGCTATGCTGGGATTTGTCCCATAAGTCACTAGAAACAATGTTGAAATGAGCTCAGTATTCTAAAACCTTTTTTTTAAGTCCTTTTAAGTGTGTATGTTTAACTTTGATTCATGAACAATTAACTTTATATGAGCATTTGGTCTGAATCGTCTATAAAAAGTTATGTGAAGGGAACAATAGAACTTTCAGTTAGAACAGAATCTGTATGATTATAACCCAAACCACAGTCACTGTCATCAAGGGCATCCGGATTTCTCTGGACCCCAGAGGGCAGGATAGAACTGCCCCTGTGGGTCTCTGAGACTCACCTTTTACAGGGGTCGAAAGACTGTAACTCCTGACAGGAGTACAAAGGCCTGACTTTCCCCACAGAGCAGCTGGTGGTTTCAAACCACTGATGGTGAGGTTAGTAGCCCAACCCATAGCCACTCCCCCCTACTCTGTGACATTAGAGAATGATGATGAATCGGTCACATCTTTCTACCCTAGAAGGGTGTGTGAGTCCCCACTGGAGACCTTTTGGTGATCACCTTAACCAGGGGTCCTGGAAATAAGGTTAACATTAAGCAAATGCTAGACTCTAATCTTGAGGGATGAAAGTTGGACAATCTAAATAGTAATAACAATTTAAGTTATTTAAACCCTTCTTATGAATAATAATGTTGAGATATAAGTAAACAATGACGACTTTGTATTTTATTTCCTTCCAAAATAGTTTTTGGATTGACTTACAAGTCAAAGCATGTTTAGAAAACATATTACCCAATAGAAATAGTTTACTAATAGAGGGAGGAAAGAGACTTTCTGCAAGATGGGGAACTAGGCAGAGGCTCTGTACAGACCTTGTAATAATGGACAGAGAGTTCTGCTTAGAGCTGCTTCACATCTTTGCAAGACGTTAGAGACACATAGAAATTCTGCTTACTTCAGTTTAACTTGTTCTCTGAAGCAAGTGCCACACCAGAATCCCACATGACCTAAGATACCATTCTGTCATGTTTAGCAAATTTAGGATATGAAGTATGAATTTGGAGGTGGATAGAGTGAAGCGTGAGATGGGACATTAACATATGTTTCATTGTTTTTCTATGTTTGTCTGAGAAGCATTTGCTGTACTTACTCCCAGAGGAGAATTTTCTGTGGTGATACTTGGAGTTAAAGATTAATTTGTAAATATAGTAAACTTACTTTTCTTCCACACAGATCTTTTTCATGTTTTTGGTTAGATTGACTTGTGGGTACTTTTCAGGTTTTATTGCTATCGAAATGATACGTTTTTGGGTGTTACCATTGGGGTTTTCTACTTGTTTATTATGGTAGACTAGGAATTAATTGATTTTTGTACATTCATGTTATATCCAGCAACGTTGTTCAGTTAAATAGATTCATTTGCATTTTTTCTGCCAGTAACGATAGCTTTAGGTCTTACTTCAAATTCCATACTTCTGATTTCTTTTTCTTGTTTTAATGCTTAGCTAGTATTTTTAGTTCATTGTTGAGTTGAAAATATATTGTGATCAGATTTGTCTGATTCTTGACATTGAAGGGACTATTTCTAACCTCTGACCATTTCATACCATGTTTACTGTAGGTTTTTCATAATATTTAAAAAATTTCTTGTTCACTGTTTCTTATAGCGGCAGCTGATATGCTGAATCCATTACTTGTAAATCCCCCTGGAATATGTTTATACTATTTATACCTAACAGGAGCTCTGTTGGCAGTGGTTACATGTTGGGCTGCTAACAGAAAGGTCAGCAGTTCGAAACCACCAGTTGCTCGCTGGGAGAAAGATGTCCATTCCCTTACAGAGTTACAGTCTTGGAAACTGGCAGAGCAGTTCATCCTGACCTACAGGAAAGCTATGAGCTGAAAATGACTCACGGACAGGGAGGTTTTTATATATGTCAAATGGATACATTTATTCGTTAGCTGGGGAGGTCAAGAGGGAGACTGATGAGAAGGACTGTGTTTATAAAGCTTTGTAAAGCTCAGAGCTGCTATAAGAGGAAAGAGGAAACCAACATTTGTGGAAGCCTTACTATGCTCTCAAAACGGTCTCAGTTAATGCCGACAATGGTCCTATGAGAATATTTCAGGTTGGTGTTTCACAGTTTGAAATTCATGGATAAATGAAAATTCAGGCATCTTTTAAATACTTTTCTTTTTAATAGTACTTCCTGATATGTGCATATATTATAAAATAGGTATTTTAATTTCCTTTTGAAAAGCATGTGGCTGTACTTAATAACCTAGGAGAAAGATGAAGCTTTCTACTGCTAGGAAGAGTTCCAGTCTCAGAATCTCTCAGGGGCAATTGTGCCCTGCCCTGTAGGGCTACTAGAAGTCAGCATCGAGTGAGCAATGTACAACTAAGAACCCAAACCCGCGGCCATCAGGCCGATTCTGGCTCACAGCGACCCAAAGAGCAGGTAGAACTACCCCAGGGTTCGGAGACTGTTAACCCTTTGCAGGGGTAGAAAACCTTCTCTTTCTCCCATACTTAGAATGGTGGCCATCGAATTAAACATCCGTCTTGGTGCCTACCCATTGATAGGCTAAGGGCGAAGCTAGTCATCTAATCATGGGACAAACTTAAGCTCCAAGTGAGCAAAGGGGTCCCATAGTTTACTTGGCCATAGTTGGTACATGGATCTATTATTTTGTTGTTTTCTTGTTTCCTTTTCACTACACATTAATGAAAGATCTCATGTTAGCAGAATTCTGCCTACAATTAGAGGCTCAGAGCTGTTCAACGTTCATATCTTTATTATCCCCGGTGTAGTTCAACTTTAACCCTCCGATCCTTGTTGCTTTAATTGCAATAGATAAGAAAAAAAATTTGGTGCCTCTTTGACAGGAAGACGTTGCCATTAAGCTTTCTTAATCAACACTTTCTGATCTGGAACCAAGTGGGTGTTTTGCATGGCTGGTCTACGGTTGTACTCACCTCAACACTCACCTCTACCTTGTCTCCCGATGACAACTCGCTTGACTTTCCTTTGCCTGTAGGAGTTTTTAGAACAATAGTAGAGGACACCCACATTAAATGAGATCTGCCGGACAGCTCCTGAGGCAGGCTGCCATGCCATGTTTTCAAACTGGAATATCTACAAGATACTGAACGGGGGTGAAACATTCAACACCCAAAGAGCCAAATGACCTATTGCCACCGTCTTGAAGGAATCTCCGTTAGCAAGGAGTCCTGGTGGTGGTGTCAGGCAAGCATCTGACTGCGCAACAGAGGTTGTTGGCCCACAGCCCCTCCATGGGAGAACGATGAGGCGATCTGCTACTAGTCACAATCCACCTGAGGGGCGTGGGTTTGGTTTGGTTTTAAAACCGCAATAGAGTTGGGAATAGGAAAGCAGGCAGTGCTACCTAAGCTTTGCCTCAGGGAAGAGAGTAGCCTCATTTCCCCCAAGTAAGTTTAAGAGTATTTATCCTTTCTTCTCTCCCTGCTTATTTCAAGGCCTATCTTCTATGAACACCATGTTCAGAAAACAGAGAAGAAACTAGGGAGTGATTATTGCTTGTCCCCTGTACCCTTGGAGTGCAGCTAATGGGAAAAGTCGTCCAGGATAATAAGGACAAGATCATCGATGGATGGTGGTACCTTCACTAGGGTAGGAACACAGCAAGGAAGAACAGATTTAGGGGCGAGATGAGGAGCTGTTCTGTTTTCTACATGTGAGGTTTGAGATGACTGTGTTATTTACTTATAGATACTGAGATTTGATGTTCCTTTAGTTTTGAGTATCCTTATAATGATTTAAAAAAAATAGTCTCAAGGGAAATAACTGGTGGACCTTTAGTCATGGGAGGGACGTTTGATGGAGAAGTGATATGATTAAGAAAACATGCAGTAGTTGAAGCCAGGCAGATGCGTGAGAGGAATAAAAGCCCTGGAGCTTAGGCCTGGCCAATGGCAAGGGCACGAGCAGGCTTGCTGGGACCCAGAGGAGAGAAAGAGTCTGTCGTCTCTGGACCCAGAGGAGAGAAAGGGTCAGTGGTCTCTGGGACCCAGAGGAGAGAAAGGGTCAGTGGTCTCTGGGACCCAGAGGAGAGAAAGGG
>NW_022111310.1:13532269-13539644 GCF_000313985.2 Echinops telfairi
AGAGAAAGGGTCAGTGGTCTCTGGGACCCAGAGGAGAGAAAGGGTCAGTGGTCTCTGGGACCCAGAGGAGAGAAAGGGTCAGTGGTCTCTGGGACACAGAGGAGAGAAAGAAACAGTGGTCTCTGCCAATATTGTTGTTGGTCTGATAGGTCTATGGACTGAGAATTTGCATCTCCTATTCTCTTCCAAAGCTCTTTCGGTTGACTCCCTTCTCTGAGAATATGTATATGTTCACGTTTCTTACATGAATAAAAGAATCCTCTCTTGATCCGACGTAACATGGAAAGAAGTTATGGACAGAGTGTTGTCTCAGAACCCGAGTCTTAGGCTAGGGTATGAGTCTATCTGTAGCTATCTTTCAAGGAAATGGTTCATGCAATTGTAGAGATGGACAAGTCCTAAATCTGTGGGTCTGGGACCAGGCTGCAGCCTCCTAACTCATCAGTTGCAAGGGCTGATGGACCCCAAGCCTGAGGTCAGTGAGCAGGCTGCTGGCTCACGTCCCTCAGACCCTTGGATAGAGGGGATGAGTGGGTGCAGGATGAAGAGAGGGTGAGCCCTGTCAGAACGTCCCGATATAGACGTGTCTTACTTTATGGTACTCTGCTTTCTTGTGCTTCACAGATAATTGTGGTTTTCACAAGGTGAAGATTTGTGGCCATCCTGGGCCATGCAAGTTTATAGGTACCATTCTCCCACAAGCCTGTGCTCCCGTCTTGTCCCTGTGTCACGTTTTGGTAATTCTTACAATATTTCAAACGTCTCCATGATCATATTGCACACTGACTAGATGACAGCACGGTGTGTTGAGTCACTTACATGCAATGGGGAACAATAAAAGTAGCGTAACTCACTCTATTGTGATATTTGCTTCACTGGGGTGATCTGGAACTCAACCTATGGTATCTCCCAGGTCTGTCTGCAGATTGGAGGCAGGCCCCACCCCCTAAGGAAACCTTTTTCAACTGATTAGCTGTTCACATCAGATCAAAAAATGGAAGATATTATCTGCAGCCACTGAAAATCATGGCCTGGCCAAAATAACACAGCCTCAACTTTCACACCAAGGGAGGGAGAAGAAGGAATCATCCATACTGTCAAATGCTTCAGTTTAAGTAAAATATACACTGCGAAGAAGGAGCCCTGGTGGTGCTGTTGGGTAAGCATTGAGCTACTAACTTTAAGGTCAGTAGTTCAAATCCACCAGCTGCCCTGTGGGAGAAAGATGAGGCTGTTCCTATAAATATTTGCAGTCTCAGAAACCCTGTGTATCGTCATTATAAGTTGGAATTGACTTGGTGACAGTGGGTTTGTTTTCTTTTGGTTTGTGCTGAGAAGTGATGGCTGGAATTGGGTAATAAGTCGCAACTGATTATTTTGAACAGAGAAGCTTCCGAGGAGGAACTAGAGCAAAGGGCACATTCTCATGGACTCAGGAAAGCAGAGGGGCCAAACCAGAGGACCACAAGTCTTTCTACAAATTATTTGGAAAGTAAAGCAAATGGCCAGTAGCTAAAAGGCTTCATAGGATCAAGGGAGAATTCCTTTGTTCATGTGAGAGACTTGGATACATTAATCTTCTTTAAAAAAGCAAATCAGCTGAAATTGATGTGGGAGAGAAAAACTAAGCAAGCTCCCAGTGGCCAGACTCAGGAAGGGATAGATAAATACAGCGGCAAAAAACCCCATGATTCTGTGGTGCATGGGGACCAAATTAAGGATCTGTAGGAGCCCTGGTTACTTAATGGGTTGTGAGTTGGACTGCCAACCACAAGGTCAGCAGTTCAAAACCACCAGCCACTCCCTGGGTGAAAGATGAGGCTTTCTAGTTCCATAAAGAGTTACAATCTTGAAACCTACAGGGGCAGTTCTCCCGTGTTACAGGGTTGCTAGGTGTCAGAATTAACTCAACGTTAATGAGTTCAGGGTGTGTTTGTTTGACTAAGATCCTTTAGTTCTTAAATGAAATTATGTTGATGTTGGGGAATACTGAAAGCTTGAAAATAAAGTCTACTTGGCCAGAGAATTCTTGTCATTCCAAGGATGGGCTTGGCTTTGTCTTACACTGAAAAATCGGTCTTACATTGCCATATATTACTTCTAGCCCCTATGTCAGCGTTCAACCATGAACAACATCAATAGCACCACCTAATAGACTTATTTTTATTTTTAAAAGGTTTTGCGATGATTAAAATAAATAATGCAATTGTATTGAAAAATAGGTTAAGATCAAAACAAAAGGAAAATGAAGTTTGGGAATACGGATTACAATGCGCAGCAAATGGATGTCCTATTGTTCAGTTGCTAACATTGGGCTGTGAACTTAGTCTTAAGCTTTCTAGCAGTAGCCAGAACAAAGAGGGACATACACTGGTTACAAAATCAAAATGCCTAAGCCCTGCAAACACGCATGTGCCACAGACCAATTATTACAGGGGAAAGAGCTTTTCTTACTACCGATGCTTCGAGAAAGTGTTCTCATGGGTGACATTTGTCCGTTTCCACAATACATGGGCGCGCAGGCTTCATGGATCCGTTCTTGCAGTGCCTCACACTGAAAGTGGACAGCAAAATGACTCTAGCTCTGACCTTTTGTAGAATGAAGTACTGGTGAGGACCACTTGATAGGTGATTCAGTGCCTGCCTGCTAACTGAAAGGTCAGCAGTTGAAACCCACTAGCCACTCTCCAGGAAAAAGATGCAGTAGTTTGCTTCTGCTTCTGTGATGATTTCTAACCTGGGGAAACGTAATGGGGCAGCTGTACTCTGTCCTAGAGCGTCACTGTGAGTCAAAATCAACTCAATGGTAATTTTTTTTTGGTTTTGTTATATATATTTTTTGTTTTGTGTATATATATATATAAAAGATTCTGACCACCTCATAGACTCTTGGTACTGACACAGCATAGCTTCTTGAACAAGATATGTCAACTGTCCTGCCCTTAATTTTCACTGCCCTTCAAGACCCTGAAATAAAGATGACCTTATTTCATTTCAAATGGATGGAAAAACATCTCTGTTTCAGTTGCCTTTCTCATTGTTTAGCATGGTTTATACTCAAGGCATGAGAAGGAAAGCACTTGATACAGGAGCAGTTAACAGCTTTAGGGCTCATGTAGACACATTAAGACTTTCAAATAGATGTAGTTATGAAAGCCACATGCTTATCTCCAGAGACGATCTATGGGTCCTGGCTAATATCCAGCACAGAGAAGGTGCAGACAGAGGATATTAAAGTTCTGGGGACAGGAAATCACCATTGGCCCAAATGTTACAATGTTTTATTTCTGGCCAGATATAAACCAAAATTTAATTATATTCTTGATGGTTTGGGCTTGATAAGTGTAATACATGCTGAGTCATAGTGGAAATCAATCCTTTTTTTTAAGTGAGGAATGATGTATTTGCTTTAAAATTTAAAGAAACATTTTATTATGGAGAAATCTATGTAATAAGAGATGGCGATTTTTACAGATACAACTCAATGACATTAGTGGCATTCATCGTATTGTGCACCCAGCCCCACCTCCATTTCCACATTGGTCATCACTCCAAACAGAAACTAAGTGACCTTGAAGCAATGGGCCCCTCTTCCTTCCTCCCACCTTCCCCTTGTAACCATTAGTACTCTTTATGCGTTTTCCAAATCTAGACATTTTTTAGGTCATTTTAATGGGGGTTCATACAGCTCTTATCACAATCCATACATATATTCGTCGTGCCAAGCACATTTCTACATTTGCTGCCATCATCATTCTCAAAACTTTTTTTTTCTACGTAAGCCCTTGGTATCAGCTCCTCATATTTTTCCCTTCCTCCCTCCCACATGAACCCTTGATAGTTCATAAATTAGCATTATTTTTTATGTCTTACACTGCCTTTGTCTCCCTTCACCATTTTTTCCTGTTGTCTGTCTCCCTGGGAGGGGGTTATAGGTAGATCATTGTGATCAGTTCCCCCCTTCTCCCCCACCTTCCCATTCCCCTCCTCGTATCATGACTCTTATTATTGGTCCTGAAGGATTTATCTGTCCTGGATTCCCTGTGTTTCCAGCTCTTATCTGTACCCATGTACGGGCTCTGGTCTAGCCGAATTTGTAAGGTACAATTGGGGTCATGATATTGGGGGGGGGGTGAAGGAAGCATTAATGAACTAGAGGAAAGTTGTATGTTTCATCAGTGCTTTACTGAACCCTGACTGGCTCGTCTCTTCCTTGTGACCCTTCTGTAAGGGGATGGACAATTATTTACAGATGGGCTTTGGGTCTCCACTCCACACACACCCTCATTCACATCGATATGATTTTTTTGTTCTGAGTCTTTGATGCCTGATCCCTGATCCCATCAACACCTCATGATCACACAGGCTGGTCTGCTTCTTCCATGTGGACTTTGTTGCTC
The DNA here is from genome assembly GCF_000313985.2 of Echinops telfairi. NCBI lineage: Eukaryota > Metazoa > Chordata > Mammalia > Afrosoricida > Tenrecidae > Echinops > Echinops telfairi. The sequence goes on from NW_022111310.1 coordinate 13,536,670, forward strand.
CTCAGCTAGATGGCTGCTTGTTTATCTTCAAGCCTTTCAGACCCCAGACACTATATCTTTTGATAGCCAGGCACCATCAGCTTCCTTCACCACATCTGCTTATGCACCCATTTTTTCTTCAGTGATCATGTTGGGAAGGTAAGCATCACGGAATGCCAGGTTATTAGAACAAAGTGCTGTTGCATTGAGGGAGTACTTGAGTAAAGGTCCAATTTATATGTTAATACTTAACATAAAAATATATGTATATAGATCCATTTCCCTATCATTATATATATACATATGTACATGCCTGTATTTAGCCTCTATAGATGCCCTTAGCCTCCTAATTCTTTTCTCTATTTCCTTTTACTTTCCTCTTGTTCCACTACCATGTTCAGCCTTCGTTTGGGTTTCAGTCATTCCTCTTGGTTATGTTGCCCTTGATCAAGCCCGACCAGGCATCCTACACCCTCCTTGCTGTCGATTTTAGATCACTTGTTTTTCTCTTGACGCTGGGTTTGTTATCTATCACCCACTTCCTTTGCCCCGCCTCCCCTCTCCCGAGTTCCCCGAACTGTCAGTCCTGTTGTTTTCTCCCCTGGATGATTTTCCCCGCCTATCTTATTTAGATAGACATACAGAGACAATCATAAGCACAAAAACAAAACAGAGCAAAACAAAATAACACAACAAAACAAAGCCAAAAAAAAGAAAAGCCTATAAATAGCTCAAGGTTTGTTTGTTGATCTTTCGGAGTGTTTCTGGTTGAGTCTGATGGGGTACCATGCCCTGACCCCAAAGTCTATTTTTGGTATTCCCCGGGGACTTTATTGCTTTGCTCCCCGTGCTGCTCTGTTTCATGCCCTTAGCATTTTGCCCCAGTGTGGTGGGGTCAAATAAGGCACAGTTCCTGCACTCTGCTTCCAGTGTTGTCTCCCATAGCGCTATCGGTCAGTGAGGGATGTCATGTCTCGTGGTGTGGCCGGCCCTGTGGTCCTCTCTGTGCATTGGCTGCTCTGAGCAGGAATATCATCCTCGGGCTTGGTGGGCCAGGATGTGTTCCACTCTCTCCCCTCCCTCTTTGTTTGCCTCTGTGTGCTCTGATCAGATGTGCCCCTCTCCCTGAGCTGTAGCTTAAGAGCTGTCCTCTGAAGTGAGCTCTTTCGGGGAGAGAGAATGGGGTCCACATAGTTGGGATTGGGGCCGGCCCCACAAGTCTCTCTATTGGTTCCCTATTTCACACAGAGAGGGAAAGAGGGACCAGACTTCAACCCGGTGTGTGAATGCAACAAATCTAGATATTTCATCAAAGTGGGATTATATACCATAGGTCCCTTTGTGCCCGATTTGTTTGGCTCAGCATTGTGCTTTCAAGGTTTATACATGTTGAAGGATGTGACTTGCAACATTTTGTTTAAAAATGATATTCAATATGTAAAGCTCTCTTTTCTCCACTGAGATGAGAATGCTGAGAAATACAAGGTGACACCCAACAGGCCACGATCAGGACTTGTATCTGCCCTGGTCGATCTAATTACAGAAGCCCCCCTCACCTGTGGAGACTATTTAGAAATCTCCATACACCAAGAAGCCCACCAAGGCGCCATCTGTGTCTACGAGAACGACATTGGGCTTTTTGCTTGGTGCTTCTTCCTCTGAGGATTGCAGATGGCACCGGTGGGGGTCCCTGTTGAGAGCGCTAACTGAAATGACAGGGCTTCCATTTTTGACTTCCATCAGATCAGAGGGAAGGAATTCTCAATGAAAGCGGGTTTGGAAGTGAGAAGAGCAAGCTATCCCATTGAGAGATGAACCTGGGCGCAGCCAGCACGGAGAACAGGAGGCCAAGGGAAGAGCTTGGATCTGGTTCCTACACCAACCACTCAACCTTGTTCCCCTCGGTTCCCTGGAGACAGACCTTGTCGATCACCAGGAAGAAGTAAATTGCTACTGTCTTCCTAGGATACACCTTGTCCCTGAGCTTCACTTTAGAAAACTTGGACACATCATATGATCTTTGGAAAGTAATTGAACTTCCGGGCTTCAGGTGCCACTTGAGTCTGATCTAGACTAATTATATTTGGCTTTCTCTTACCCCATTGGGAAATGCAGCACGACATCAAAGCTCAATAGGTTTCTAAAGCTCAAAGGTCATCTGCCTTCACTTTGTTCCTGGTGTGTGAGCTCCAAGGTGAATGCACACCCCCTCTCAATGGGAACTCACTTAAAAGTAAATAAATAAACCTCCCAAAGATAAAGAGCTTCCTTCCGCTGACTGTAGAATTTTCTTGGTCTCCGATGAGGAGATGCTTATTAGGTTTGACAGGATGCCTCAGGCCCCTCGCTGTGTGACTTGATGGGGTGCAGTGATTGACCTGGTGCGGCTCTTCTAGCTAGCGGTCCACCGACTGACTGGATGGGACCAGGCAGACTAGGTGTCTGTTCCCTTTTCCTGTTGGGTCTTGGGCTGAGGCTGAGTTTAATTCTCTTTCTCCCTTGTAAAGTCAAAGAAGGTCAGACACTGCCTCCATACCATTTTTATACTTGGTAAAGTCACCTTAATCAGTCTGAATTGTTCCCGTGTAGAGTGGAATAATAATAACCCTACCTCACTAGATAGATGTGTGAGTAAGAGTCCCCCCCCCCTTTCAATTTCTAAGTGCTAATCTCATATTGTATTGAGAACTATTCTCAGAATGCATCTTCATCAATGACTCATATCTTGGCTGTGGTCCCCCAAGATGTCCAGGTGCCAATAGTACACCAGGTATACCTGCGTTGGCTGAGTCCGTTTCCTCTCACCTGGGACCTGTATGGTTTTGTTTTGATTCAAATAGGACAGATTATGTTTAAACTCCATTCCCTCTTTTTTAAAAAATTATTTTATTGGGGGCTCATACAGTTCTTATCACAGTCCACACATGCATCCATTTTGTCATGCACCTATGTACATTTGTTGCCCTCATCATTCTCAAAACATTTGCCTTCTACTT
>NW_022111310.1:13540888-13543826 GCF_000313985.2 Echinops telfairi
ATGCACATAGATCTGTTTCCCCACACTCTTATATAAATATATTTACATATGTACATTCCAGTCTTAAAGCCTCTATACATACCCTTTGTCCCCTAGTTCTTTTCTCTATTTCCCTTTACTTTCCTCTTGTCCCACTATCATGCTCAGCCTTCAAGCCCAGGCACACACAGAAACCTGCCCACACCCATGTGCAGATGAGTCCATGTTGCCTGGAAGGTGATCAGCCAAGCCAATCACACAGGGGTGTGTAGTCATGTGTTATTTCACTTGTTCCCAAGACCTTGCTAGAAACGCTCCTCTGAAACAGGTGGATGGTCTGCTCCCAGCTCAGCTTCACAGCTCAGCCGTGTTCCCAAACGTTGCCTCCAAAATAAGTCTCAAACGTATGCTAAGAATAGCTATGATCTTAGAATCTCCAGAATTCTTAGCCTTTTTATGCCTTGGATCTCTTTGGCAGCCTGAGGAAGTCTACAGCCTCCTTCTGAAAATAATCCTATAAAATATTTAGCATTGACAAATGCAAAAATAATCACTGAAGGATAACCCTTAAAATTACATATTTATGATATAGCAATACTTTTCTTAAACCCACTGCCATTGGTTGGATTCTGCCTCAGAGAGACCCTATGTGAGGTTTCCAAGACTGTGAATCTTTATGCAGGCAGATAGCCACACCTTTCTTAGGCAGAAGGGCTGGTGGATTTGAACTGCCAAACTTGAGCTTAGTAGCCCAATACTTATCCTACAGCACTACCAGGGCTCATAGTGCTAGTATAATACACTATTATATAACCTTATTTATGTTATTATATACAGTATATGCTACATATATGTCAGAGTATACACTTTCATATAGAGGTTCTGTACTATATAATGAGCTGCAGAGATGGAAGCAGTTAATCACTCAGCTACTACAGCAGTGGTTCTCAGCCCTCCTAATGCCACGACCCTGTCACACGCTTCCTCATGTGGTGGTGACGCCCCAGCCATAAAATTATTTTTGTTGCTACTTCATCACTGTCATTTTGCTACTGTTATGAATCGAGTCACCCCCGTGAAAGGGTCGTTCCACCCCAAAGGGGTCGTGACCCACAGGTTGAGAACCACCGTCTAACTAGAGAAAAGATGGCAGTTGAAACTCATCTGGTGGCCTGCTTCCATAGACACAGCAAAGCAAACACGCCAGAAACCAAGCCAAACTGGATGAGGCAGCTCTACCCTGTCACATGGCGTCACTGGGAGTCAAAATCAACCCAACAGCACCTAACAATAATAACTTATAGTATGTATATTATTGGGTATGATAATTTTTTATTAATGCATTAACATTGCAAGTCCAAGAGAAGATCTAACCATTAATTTCAAATTTGTGATTTGTGGAATAGGTACATCAACATATTTGCAATTTCCATAATACAATATGGAAATATCTGTGATTTATATAGGTCACAAAGGCCCAGGTACTGTTAATGCTACTGTACTTTATTACTTATATTCATAAGGGAAACCAGACCACAACCTCCCGACCATTGAGTGGATCCTGACTCATAGTGACCCTATAGATCAAGGTCAAACTGCCCCTGTGGGTTTCTGAGACTGTAATTTTTTACGGAAGTAGAAAGATCCAGCTAGTGGCTTTGATGGCAGGCCTTGAGGCCAAGTGTGTAACCAGGAGGCCACCTGTGCTCCTTCCTAAGGAAAAGGAACATCCCATTTACATGAGCAACTAGTGGGGGAAAATATGTAGTATTTTCTATTTAAATTCATGGATTTCTAGAATTCTATGTCTTTAATTCTATTTCAGGTTGAGGTCCTCAGATTTTGACAATAGTTAAAACAGATCAAAATAGAAATATTAGGAAAAATGGAAATATATGTGTGTATGTATACACACACATATATACACACAGTCATATATGTGACAGTTATCAATAAGAATGCTATATTTCAAATAAATAGCAATAAATGTATTAGGGACTGACATAGCTTTTCCCACACAATCGTCTCTCACTAGTTATCTATTGAGGAAACCAGCCCAAGCATTGCTTTGCATCGCCATTGATGGTTTTACTCTCCACCAGACTATGAACTCTTGGGGACCCGGTAGCCTCCCCATGACCCAGGAGCCAGCAAATGCTTGCTGAGCGACAACCAAAAAGGCGAGGTGATGTCGTAATTAAATCAGAACAACGTTACCCTGTCATCCGCTCACCTGTGCAACAGTCCTAACAATCCAGTGAGAGGTCTCCCTCATTTGTGGCAGAATACTATCCCATAGCCCCCTCCCATGGCGGGTACATCATATATCCAGGATATGATGTCACTTAGTGCAGTGTACTTGCCAGGTGTGGATCATCCCTCCAGGAGCCCTACTGGCACAGTGGTTAAGTGCTCGGCTGTCAACTGCCAAGTCTGCAGTTTGAAGCTACCTGGCAGTCTGATTCCATAAATCTGGTGGTTTTGAAAATCCTATGGGGGCAGCTGTACACGCGCACACACTTCTAATGCCCACTCAACCTTTCAATTAAGATATTGTTGAAGACTGGCTGACGTGTCGTAAGCTTTGTCAGAAGCACTGCATGTGGTGTGAGCACACAGCACAATGGGAGGAAACGAGGAAAAAGACACAATCCCGGCCTGTGAGTCGCAGGCCGTCCAGTAGGGAAGAAACCCAAGGCTATGCGTCATGAAGGGACACGGTGCATGAAGGCAGCCCGAGGAACCGGCATGGCAACAAGCCCTGAGGCACTGACAAGGGTGTGTTCTGGGAATGGTGGCTTCTTTTTTCTTTTCCCCTTTTAAAATCACTTTATTGAGGGCTTGTACAGCTCTTATCACAACCCACACATACCTCCATTGTGTCAAGCACATCTGTACCTTTGTTGCCATCATCATTTTCAAAACATTTTCTTTCTACTTGAGCCCTTGGTATCAGCTC
>NW_022111310.1:13545477-13552157 GCF_000313985.2 Echinops telfairi
TTATAAATTATCTGGGGGAGGGGAAAAAACGAGCTGACACCAAGGGCTCAAGTGGAAAGCGGGTGTTGTGAGAATGATGAAGTCAACACATGTACTATGTGCTGGACACAAATGACGTATGTACAGATTGTGATGAGTTGTATGAGCCCCTAAAAAAATGATTATTTAATATTAAAAAAAAAGATCAAACCTACCATGTGGGAGTTTTGGGGTTTCTTTTCTTTTTTTTTTGATTAGGAGTTAAGGCATATATCATATCCTCCCACTTTGACTTGATGCGTTCACACTGTACATCCATTCTGTCCCAATCCACTCACTGGGCTGACCCCGGATGATCATGGTGGTGTTAGAGCCTCTCAAAGCCTGCAGTGCTTTAGCTCTTCAGACTAAATCGACCCACAGTGGAAGTACTGCACGAAGAATTCAGGCAGCTCCAGATTTCTGGACGGAAGAGAAACGTCTACGTGTGAGCCGCTTCACAACACCACAGTGACGCACCGCTCTGCTCTCCAGCTCCGGACAGCGGATCCCAACTCGGCATTGCAGTAGGGGTTCCCAGTGATTTTCCCAAAAGAAGAAATATCAGAGGATTAATAATAGGTAATCATTGGATCCAACCCGATTCTCTGGCCTAGCCTAAGTAATTAAGCAGCCGTCATCAGCTGAAGGTCTCTGTTTATCTTAACGAGAAGCATCCGGATTTACCCAGGCTGACAGTTTCAATGGAACTCCAAACATAATTTGTAAACTCCAGTGACCCGTGTTACCTCTCAAAATGGTATAAATGGAGCCATTTCTGAGAATGTATGCGGTCTCGATGTTTGTGGGCCACTTTGTTGTGCTTACTGTAGGGAAACCATTGCTGTGTGCATGGTTGACTAGATAATCAAAGAGTTGTCATTTCTACTGAAAATGTTTTCCACACCACCATCTGTTTATGGACCCCATTTAATAAATACACAGAATTATAGACTATTTGAGAAGGGCTTTGAGAGTGCTCTAGCCCAACTGGGTAATTTTAAGCACAACGACTGAGGCTAAGAGAAAGAAAGGCTTGCCTAAAAGTCCTTCAGGGGTCTCGGGTGATGCAAAGGATTAGCATGCTGGGCTGCTAACAGAAAGGTATGAGTCCCCCACAGAGATGCCCGGAAGGAAGGCCTGGTGATTTACTCCTGAAAAAACGAGGTGTTAAAAACCCCAGGAAGCAAAGATCTATTCTGATGGAAGTGCAATGATCATGAACTGGAGGTGACTCTGTGGCAACAGATCTATTTCATCCTCGGACCTTGGTGAGAGCCCAGGTCTGTGGGGTGGCCCTGCTGAGGTGGCTGCCACGCGTGGGCAGTCTGGAGCACTTCCTCCTTCCTGTGCTGGGCATCAGTTCTGCAGGATCACACGCATCCTCTGCTAAGGACGATTTTGCAGGAGCGCTATCGTGGGCCAGGCTCCCTGGCCTCTCCTCTGACTTTTTGCCTTCATGTCTGAATTTCCTTCTCCAGTCCGACTCCTTGGGCCACTCTGAGGCCTAGTGCCGTAGGCACCAAGTCTGTGAACGCTGAGAAGAGCCGACCCGTGCCCGTACTCTGGTTCCCACATGGCTGGCTTTGGACTCCCGTTGCTCCCACCACCCCTCACAGCCCCCAGGTCTTTCACACGCCTCCGGATCAGCCACGCTGTGGTGGTTCGGTGCCATCTAGTGGGTTCTGATCCACTGCACAACAGAACTACACACTGGCTGCCCGATCGGGCGCCACCCTGCCAGATGTGCCCATGTGTGAGCTCCTGACGGCAGCCATGGTGTCAGCCCATCTCGCTGGGGCCTTCCTCTTTAACCCCCATGTAGGAGGATCGAGGTCACCTCTTCGGGGTGGACACAGGCGCTGTAGAACTGCACTCCTCATTAGAGTGCCAGCGCTGATTAGACAGCTATTGCTCCTTGACTCAGGTTTTCCGCGTGTAAAATGGGGGCGATTGCCTGTCATGAACTTTCACGGAAATGATGTATATGGGCTGCTAAGCATAAGGAGCACACCGAATGCTTAATCCAGGTGAACTGATATTGTAATGCTCGCAGTCTCATTCCCTTGCTCTCTTGCTTGTGCCCACGGGGATTCAGGAGCATCCTAGCCCCGGAAATGAGTGTGTGCTGCTCTGTGACGGGGAGAGAGGTTCACGAGAGAGATAGCCTTCTTTGACTCTTGGGCTCTTTCTTCTAAGCTGCCAGGAGGTTCTGAAGCTCCAGCAGCCTTCTGAACCAATGGGCCTTGCTCAAGGAAATCCTTCGCTGCAACCTCAAGGGAGGGCTGTGGCTTGCCTTCTGTTCAGGCTGCATTTTGGAATCTGTAGGGAGCTTTTGAATGGGTTGCCATCGGGACCCCAACCCCAGAGCCTTAACTTCTAGGGAGTGGTCACCAACTCCCAGGGACCTTAGAGGACAAGGTAGAACTGCCCCTGTGCATTTCTGAGACTGTAACTCCTTAGGGGAGGAGGAATCCCTGTCTTCCCCTGCAAAGTAGCCAGTGGGTTCAAACTGCTGACCTTGGGGATTGCAACCCCGTCTCGCAACCACTATGCCACCAGGGCTCCTTGGACCCCCCCCAACCCAGAGCACATCAATCAGACTGTTCTATGGGGACAGGCTTCATGCGGACAGCAAGAAGGGCTTGGTTATTTTGAGCAAGAGATGTCACTGGGTTTCTAACTGAGAGAAGGATGCAGCACGGAAGTCAGGCAGTGAGAGTTATCAGTTGGGGCAGGGCTTTGCAAACGATCTGTGGTAATAACCAACTTCATTTTTTTCCCTAATCCATCACAGTCAATGTTTGGGCAAAATAAACACACACACAAAATGAACTGCTCAAATGTTACAAAATTTATGACTCAAAACTATGCTCCTAGAAAAGTGAAATAAAAAGATATATACAGAATAAAATATCTAAAATCTGTATTCAGATCAAATACAGAATCATTTTATAAAATTACTAAATAGCAGTTAAGCATACACTTACTGACTCTCTGAGCTAGCAGTTCCTCTCCTGGGTATTTATCTAAGAGATGTGAAAACATATAACCACACAGAGAATTGCACACGAGTGTTCATAATACCTTCCATCCACAACAGCCCGAAACTGGAAACAACTCAAATGTCCATTACCAGTAGTGGATGAACTGATAAATAAGTTGTGCTCATCCCTAGTATGGAATATGATTTACCAGTACACAGGAATCCATTGCTGATACACACAATATAATGGGTGATAAAGCATCGTGCTGCGGCAGGGGTCCTCACCCTTCTTCATGCCCCACCCTTTCATCCAGTTCCTCGTGGTGATGACCCTCCAACCATCACATTATTTTTGTTGCTATTTCATCACTGTCAGTTTGCTACTGTTACGAATCATCATGTAAATATCTGATAGGCAGGATGTATTTTCATTGTTACAAACTGAACAGCATTAAAGCATAGTGATTCATCACAAAAACAATATGTAATTATATAGTGTGAAATATTTATTTCCAATGACAAATAAATGAAATTTAGTCTTGGAGCATGGGGTATCATGGGTAACAGTCTTCACATAAGGTACTCGTCTGTGGGCGTATCTCCAGGCGAATCTGCCTGGAGACGGATAGAGGAGCGGTGTCTCAGTTCCTAAGACCATCCGAAACATGTATTTTCCAATGGTCTGAGGCGACCCCTGTGAAAGGTGAATGGACCACCAAAGGGGTCGCGGCCCACAGGTTGAGAACCACTGTGCTAAGTAGAAAAGGCAGACCCAAAGGGCAACATTCTGAATGAGTCCATTTGTATGAAATTCTATGACAGACACCAAGTCACAATGACATGTTTTTTCAAGACAGGTCGTGATAAAAAGTATACCCGTGGTTACTGGTGGGGAGATAGGGACTGGCTAAGAAGCATGAGGGAGGGCACATGCTGGGGGGATGGAGAGGCTCTGTGTCTTGATTACAGTGGACATTGGATGGCCATAGGCAGTTGTCAAAAACTCCTTAAATTATAACCTTAAAATGGCAGGACTTTGTTATATGTCAGTTACATCTCAGTAAAGCTGGTTGTTACATTTGCTATACAATGCTCTACAGAGTTCTTCTCTAGTTCTGTTCTTGTGGCAGATGAGCAACAAATAGCTTCTACAGCGGCCCTGGCCTGGGGCCATACTCTGAGAGCACTGACTTAGGGGATATTGTTGGTGGTAGAGCCCCTGTGGGTTGGCATTCAGAACCCTGCACCATCCAGTGGGACCAGTGTCTTTGGAGGGTTTTGGGAGGAATGTGGGGCCAAGGACCAAGACAGCCCGTCTCAGACTTCAACAAAGGGTGGGAACATCCACTGCAGGTCCATCCTTGGAAACACCATATGACACGTCTGTTTGACCGCAAATGAGCTCAAAGGAGAACTAGTCGAGCTCTCCTGTTTGGGGAAAGCGGTTTAATTCTGAGCGTCTGAAGGGTGGACAGCATCGCTGAGTCTGTAGAAGGGATTAAGACTAAACAGAAACCTACCAAACGCACTGCCAGGGAGTTGATTCCCATTCATAGCAACCTTATAAGGCAATATAGAACCGCTCCTGTGGGTTTCCCAGACTATAACTCTTTTTTAAAAAAAATCATTTTATTAGGGGCTCATACAACTGTTTTCACAATCCATAAATACATAATTTGTGTCCATCACATTTGTACATATGTTGCTATCATCATTCTCAAAACAACTGCTTTCTACTTGAACCCTTGGTATCAGCTCCTCATTTCCCCCCTCCCTTCCCGCTCCCTGCTCCCCCTGAACCCTTGATAATTTATAACTTATTATTATATTATCATAACTTACACCATCCGACGTCTCCCTCACCCACTTCTCCACTGTCCATCCCCCAGGGAGGAGGTTATATGTAGACCTTGTCATCTGTTCCCCCTTTTTCCCTCACCTTCCCTCCACCCTCCCGATATCGCCACTCCCTCCACTGGTCCTGAGGAGCTCATCTGTCCTGGATTCCCTGTATTTCCAGTTCCTATCTGTGCCAGTGTACATCCTCTGGTCTAGCCAGACTTGCAAGGTAGAATTCGTATCATGGTAGTGGGAGCAGGGAGGAAACATTTAGGAACTAGAGGAAAGTTGTATTTTTCATCGTTGCTACATCGCCCCCTGACTGGCTCATCTCCTCCTTGAGACCCCTCTGCAAGGGGATCTCCAGTGGCCTACTAATGGGCTTTGGGTCTCCACTCCACACTCCCCCCATCATTCACTATGGTAAGATTTTTTGTTCTGATGATGCCTTATACTGGATCCCTTCGACACCTCATGGTTGCATAGGCTGGTGTGCTTCTTCCATGTGGGCTTTGTTGCTTCTGAGCTTGATGGCCACTTGATTACCTTCAAGCCTTTAAGACCCCAGACACTATACTTTTTGATAGCCGGGCACCATCAGGAAAGCTGCCATTTTTAAGATGTGACTTATCAATCGGGTGGTTTTCTTTTATATTGTTAATACATCATTTGTGTTGTTCATATATGGTACCTTGCGTGTGACAAATGAATTTTGAATTTGCATTCCCCAATTAAACGGTTTGAATTCATATAAATAGTATGGAGATCTCAACTCCTGCAGCACTGGTAAGGTGGGGGAGTGCCATGCGAACGTTGGTTGCAGTCTCCAAATAATTTCCTTTTTGAGTAACCAAAATATAAACAGTAAAAACCTCCTATGGAAGAGTTTGAAAAGCCTCCTGAGTCTTTCTAAACACAGGTGTTAGCATGACTATCTTGTGATGCTCCTACACCAAAGGATTCCAAACTGCTGTTTTGGTTGTTGTTGTTGTCTTGTGCCCATTTTCAAAATTTTCTCCCTCATATTTAGCTGTTACTGCCTGATGTAACAATTGTTCTGTTCTTCAACTCTTTGAAATTGTGTATTTCCATTTCTAGTGAACAGAAAACTGCTAAGCTATATCTATTAAGTGTTATGTCTATATTTAGGGTCTTATGTGTACATCCTCAAGTCCAGCCGGATAGGCCTGTATTTAAATCTCTATGACTACCCTTGCCTCCTAGTTCTTTCCTCTATTTCTTTGTAGTTTCCTCTTGTCCCACTATCATGTTCTGCCTTCATTTGAGTTTTAGGCATTCCTCTCGGTTACATTGCCCTTGATCTAGCCCTGCCAGATCTCCCATACCCTCCTTGATACTGATTTTGGATCACTTGTTGTTCCCTTGTCCCTGTGCTTGTTAACACCCTCTTCCTTTCCCCCGCCTCCCCTACCCCCATGTTCCCCGGATCTGTCATCCCATTGTTCTCTCTTCTGGCTTGTTTATTTCACATATCCCTTCCAGGTAGACATACTATGTACCATCACCAGACTGAGTGCAACGAAGTAACAACAGAAAGTAAAACAATAGCTACAACAATGACCACACACACACACACACACAAATGCATGAATAGTTCAGGGTCTGTTTGTTTTCCTTCACCGGTGCTTTCCAGTCAAGTTTGATGGGGTGTCATGCCCTGGCACCACCTCTATCCCTGGGGGCTTCATTGCTTTGCTCCTCCCGCTACTCTGCTGCATGTCCCCAGAGGCTGGCTTCAGTGTGTTGAGCTCATGGCGGGCACAGTTCCTGCCGTGTGTCTCCAGTGTTGTCCCCAGTGGTGATATGGGTCAATGAG
>NW_022111310.1:13552447-13553284 GCF_000313985.2 Echinops telfairi
TCTGGCTAGCAACTCAACTCTCAACCTAACATGTCCCTGGGGGTTAGAATTTTCTGCAAAGCTTCAAAATAAAAACCAAACCAACCAACCGGACTCACTGCCATCAATCGATGCTGACTTATAGTGATCTTACAGGACAGGGTAGAACCACCCCTATGGATTTCCGAGGATGTAAGTCTTATGGGCCTTAAGAAGGTCCTCTTTCCCCTGCAAAGCAGCCGGTGGGCTCACATGGCTGCACTTGCCACGGAACAGCCCAAGTCTTAATCATGAGCCTCCGGGCTCCTTTGCAAACTAGATATTAATAAAGATTTATGGTTTGAATGAGAGGAAAATCAATGATTACGTCTGAAACCTGCATCATGGCTCCATTCACCAGGCTCTCAAGAAATTAGGCACTGTGGCCAGGCTCATCAGAGGTTGACAGGCTCCAAGAAGCGGTACATTTGCTGTGGTCTTTGTAATAACCGAGTAGACCCTTCGTTGATAATTGGTTATGGGAGTTTGAGACTGTCGTTCACAACTCCCTTCATCTTGGTTGGGGGGGACCCGTGCTCCTTCTTCAGGGTGGACAGTGGTCCTGCCCGATGGCATCCTTCTCTAGAGGCCTAAAGGCAATCAGCACTACATGTGCTCGGCGGGTGACTCGTTGGCTCTGAGTCCCTGACCTCCTCTGGCCTTACCTTTGTTCTCTGTTCAAAACAATACCCTTCTCAGGTCTGTTGCAGTCCCAGCATGAGCTGGGTCTGAGGGGTGTCTCTAGAGGGCACAATAAACAGGATCCCTGTTGCCCACCTAAGCCTGAACCAGTTGAAAGAGAAAGGAAGCTGCAGATGG
>NW_022111310.1:13554379-13555297 GCF_000313985.2 Echinops telfairi
TATGACAGAGGTCTGATCCCTTCCCATACCGTTAGGAGTTGAAACAAAGCTTATTTAGTGTTGCATCAAAAGACAAGTGTCTGCAATCGCAATTGCATTCATGTATGCTTATCCCTTCTGATTTCAGCACGGGCATCCTGACCATGCGGCAGACATGAGTATACATCAGAATCAAGGCTAGAAAAAGAGCTTTTAATTGTGTTGGTGGGGGGCGGGGTCTGGACAATCTTGATAGCAGCGGAAGATGGGGAAAGTTGAAGGAATTCCGTGAAAGAACTGGCTGTTCGCATAAATCAGAGGAGGTTAAAACAGAACCATGGTATGAAATACACAGATGTTCTCCTCAAAGCACTTAGATCTCTGCGGTGCATCGATGCTACTTTGAATGCTACACAAACACGCACGCGCACACAGCTTCCTATCGCTGAGGCTAACGTTGATTAAGCAAGGTAAACGCTGAGACGGCGAGTGAAGCGGTTGCATAGGGATCTGTCTGCATGGGGTGGGGTGCCGTGGAGGGGCTTCGAGCCATAGCGACCTGTGCACCGCAGAACGACATGCTCCCAGGTGCTGGGCCGTCCGCGCGCTGGACTTTCTTATGGCTGAGCCCCGGGCGCAGCCACTGCGTCAGCCCACCTGCAGGAAGCGCTTCCTCTTTTGTGCTGCCCTTCCACTTCACCAAGCATTTAATTTCCAACTTTTATTTAGTATTTATCATTGCTATAAGGCAGACCCAGCGAACTCGTTTGTTTTAACTTTGTATCACCAGGTCTTGCAAAGCTCATTTATTAGTTTTAATAGTTTCCATTTTTTTAATTGTTAGAAATTTCTACCTAAGGAATTATGTCATTTTCAAAATAAAGACCACATTAATTCTTCTTTTCCTGTCTGAAAATCTCTTATTTCTTTACTTGCTGT
>NW_022111310.1:13555556-13562218 GCF_000313985.2 Echinops telfairi
TGCCATCTTCCACCCTCGGCTTGGTGTTTGGTATCTTCCAGAGCTTCCCCATGGGATCAGGCTCAGGTGAGACTTAAATTGTCACCACAGCTTCCTTAACTTCTTTCCTAGTTCCTTTCTTAGTCTCTTTCACATCTGTGAAGGTTTCTGTGTTCGTCTGGGTAGACCAGAGAAACAAATTCATAGACACTCATGTGTATGAGAGAGTATTATATGAAGGGTAATTGGACATTAAGAATGCATCCCAACCCAGTCTAGTCCAAGCCCATAAGTCCAATACTGATCTATAAAGTCCTCTTCAGACCATGAAACACATGCAATGACACCGAATGCAGATTGATCACAGGCCAGTGGGTAGAAAGTCTTTGGATCCAGTGGCGGGGTAAGCATCTCAGCGCTGGCAGGGGTCTCCATGTGGCTTCTCCGGTTCCCAGGGCTGCATCAGGGTAGGTCCGTGTGGTTTCTCCCCAGGGATGTCTCACAGGGAGTCAGCCTTGTCAGTAGAGAGTGAGCAGAGAGAGAGCATCTCTTCCCCCTCTAAGAAGGAAAATGCCAGAGTTCCCAGAACTCTCAGGGGAAGGCCATGCCCACACAGAGGCCTCATTGGTTATATCTTGATTGACAGGCCAGACTCCACCCCTTCACTTGTGATTCTCTCAAATTGACACCAGATTATGTAACTACCAGTTTCCCTGGAAAGCACTTCTCCAGAAATCCTTTGCAAAAGAATCCTCACAATAGTCTCTACTTCTAAAGAATCCAGTCTAAAATCTCCATCTACAGAGGACTCAAATAAATTAGTATATAGCCAGAAGAGATGAACAGTTTTATATATACTGATAGAGGATGATCTCTAATATAAATTTGCTTTTCTTTTTTTTTTTAATTTTTAAAAAACATTTTATTAGGGGCTCATACAACTGTTAACGCAATCCATACACACATCAATTGTGTAAAGCGCATTTGTACATCATTCTCAAAACATTTTCTCTCCACTGAAACCCCTGACATTAGGTCCTCATTTTTCCCCTCTCTCATGAGCCCTTGATAGTTTATAAATTGGTATTTTGTCATATCTTGCCCTGTCCGATGTCTCCCTTCACCCACTTTTCGGTTGTCTGTCCCCCAGGGAGGAGGTCACATATAGTTCCTTGTAATTGGTTCCCTCTTTCCTACCCATTGTCCCTTTACCCTCCCTGTTTTGCCACTCACACCACTGGTCCTGCAGGGCTCATCTGTCCTGGATTCCCTGTATTTTCAGTTCCTATCTGTACCAGTGTGCCTCCTCTGGTCTAGCCAGACTTGCAAGGTCGAATTCGAGTCATGGTAGTGGGAGTGGGGAGGAAACATTTAGGAACTAGAGGAAAGTTGTATTTCTCATCGTTGTTACATCGCACCCTGACTGGCTCATAATGTTCAACTGTGTATTAGGTGCCATCATTTATGTTGAGCTGGAAAGCAGTGGACTATCTCAGGAAGTTTAACCAAGAAATGGAAACAGTGTTTGCCTGGTTCAAAGTGAATCTTCACTTGGGGGTGCGGGGGGTGGGATGGGGGGAGAAGTCAGGGTTAATTTGCATTTTATAATCTTGTCTGCCTTTTATATACTTCACCATGTGAATTAATGCTCTATTATAGTCTAATTATTTCAACAGTTTTAAAGCATATACATTTAATACTATCAACTAACTTACACTTAAAACTAAGCCAAACTCACTACCATTGAATCAATTCTGACTCATAGTGACCCTATAAGACAGAGTAGAACTGCCCCTTAGGCTTAAGAAAATAGTACTTTAAAATATTACTTGTTCTCACGAATAGATCACATTAAAAAATTAGCATGTCAGCTCTGTAAATGAAAATGTATTTTCCTAAGGTCCCTGGGGAGTGCTGGAAAATTATCTGATTGTCCATTTCTTAAGAGTTTCCTCTGCAATTTTCTTCATTTGCTTAGTAAACAGTTAACCTAATAGGGAAGGCCGGGGGAGCTTCCACATTGACCCTTTCCAAATGATCACAAAATACCTTCGCTGAAATAAAGGTGCTTTTGCTGAACTTAGACTCCATTATCACGCATTCTACTTTATTAATTGAGAGAGATTTCCCGCCTCCTTCGCAGCTGTGGCTGCATGGGCACCACACCATTATGAGTGCCATGTGGCCTTTGCTTGCAAATTATACAGGCACATCTGCTGTGGTCTGTACATCAAATGAAGGATCAAACACGCTGGGCTGAGGAAGGAAGTGACAGAAAATGATGGCAATTCATAACCCTGAAATCTGAGGCTACCCCTAGTTTCTACCTCTTAAGACAGAGGTCATGACGATGCAGAAGCTAATTTTGTTGTTGCCGCGGAATCACGGTAGAGGATCATTCCTCTTTCTCCCGCTGCCCTTTCCTTTACTCCGAGACCAGAGTGGTTAGCAACCAGAGCCCTACCTTCAGCCGTGTGGGTGCTGCTTTTTGACACAGGCAAAATGCTCTTCCAGAGTCTCAGCCTATAACCTCTCCTCCTCCTCTCTCCTCCCCGCCTGTGCTGTACATCCACTCAGAGAGGCCAAGGCAAACACACAATAGGAAGGTCAGTAGGAGTGCCTCTTTGAGGGCTGGTCATTTGTTCATTCAATAAACATTTACAAACACTATGGGGCAGGCAGAGTGGCCACACAGAGGTAAATACAAGGCATTTGCAGTCTGCCGTGCAAATGATTAATAGGCGTGGCTGCTAACCGAAAGGTGGGAGGGGAGACTTCAGGCAGAGACACCCCAGGAGAAAGGCCTGGTGGTTTATTTCTGAAACATGAGACACAAACATTTACACGGGGCAGAGTTGTGTTCTGACATACGTGCAGTCACCATGAGTCAGAATCAATCGGATGGCAACCCTTTTCTAAAGTAGTTTAATCTGCAGAGTCAGATATTAAACAAGTGTTCTTTTAATGTACAAAAAGAAAAGAGAGGACTACTTCGAGTACAGAAAAGAGGGGCCTTCAACAAGTCGTGGGAAAATTCCATTATCTTCTAATTCCATTTCTCCAGAAACTTTTTGGAGTCCCCTCATACACAGGCAGTATTTAGACAAAGTACGAAATCTTGTTTACAAAATAACAGTGTGATATATGAAGTTGGACTTCCTATATTATTTTTAAAATTCGGTGCACTAGAAACAGCCCACACAAGAGGGAGAAGCCAAAGTGGACAGGTTGAGTGGAGATCAGAGAGAAGATTTGCCAAGGATGAGATGCAATCATTCGGTGGACAGGACACTTTTTAACTATTTGAACGGTCGAATTCAACCAACAAGTTACCATTCGCACCCTGTGATCTGGCAACATGTTTTCATGGTAGAACCACATGGGACACGGGTGTGATGGCAAAAACTCACACATAGTTCTTAGGGGCATCAACGGCACCTCTGTCAGGTGGGCACTTCGAAGGCCAGATAAAAGCTGACAGCAATTCATGCCACTGACCCCTGCCATTTCACCTTTTAGAATTTTGAAAAATCAGAGATACGGGTAATTTTATACAAGGATGTTCACTGTAGCATTATTTATTACCATGGAAAAGTGCAATCTGTTCCAAAATTGGGTAGTTAAATTCACTAGAGAACGCCGAAGCTGACTTAAAATGCTTATTTTCAAAGACTAAGCATAGTGGGAAATAGTTAGGCACGTTGTTAAGTGACGAAAACAGGAGCGCCCAGGAGGAGCCCAAACGGGTTGTTGTTGTTGGGCCCATGGGCCCTCAGGTGTGCTGCGTTGAGCTGTCCGCAGGATGGTCAGAGCAGATCGCCAGGCCCGTTGCCTGAGCTGCCAACCATTCCCTTGGTAGCCAAGTGCTTCAATGGTGCGCCACCTGGAGAACCTGACAGCCGGTTCTTCAAAGCCCAAGGAATCATTCAAAATAATCTGAGTGGCTATTTCTAATAACGGGGTAAGGGAGGATTTTTACTACCGTTTTATGTCTCCCTGGTGTCTTCTAATCTCAAGTGTGAACAAATATTATACATTAAAAAGTTATACCAGATGGAAAGGAAGACATATAAGCATTTCCTGTATACCCAATCCAGATAGTTACAGGTAAATACGTTTCAAACGACCATTGAAACACTTTGAAGGGTCCTGCTGGCCTTCTGAATACAACTGTCCTGTGACCTCAAAATCCCTCTGGAATGTAACTCAGTGTCCACAGTGACAGCTCCACGCCCCACTGGGAATCTTTGGCTACCTTTTAGAACGCACTCTTATCACACCAGGGTTCTTGGGAGGTTAGGGTCTTTCATTCCAAAAAAACAGATGTGTTACGTACCTTTATCCATTTTATCTGTCCCAAATCTTACTCTTTCAAACTTGCCATTTCAACACCAAATAAAAGAAGGCTTTCATTAGAAAATCAAAACAATGAGCATGTTTAGCAAATATGCACTAATATTTATATTACATAGAATATTTATGAATATTCTCGTCAATAACATGACTAGAACTGCATTAAGGGTTAGTTGTGAGGTATTATATATGGTAGACATGGAAACTACAGCTGAAATGCAACTTATTAGAACTGGAAAAGAAGGAATGTATTAAGGAAGGCTTTGCATGAAGCATGAAAACTTTAAGAGGTAATATAAGCCTGGGACATAAAAATTGTAGTTGGAGATGGAAAAAACCATGGACAACATTTTATGACTATAAAATAAATCCTTGGACATGATCATGGATTTTTTAAAAACATTTCTTAAAAGCACTGTTTTCATTTATCCATCTATTTTAGCTCCCTTTTACAATGCTGCTGGGCTCTCGGTCAGTCTTCCCAGACAAATACTTTCAGCACTTTATAACTTTGCATAACCATATTTCCCCAGCCAGTCTAGCAGGAGCCGCTCCAGGCCTTCAGTGAAGGGTTGTTTCATGTGGTAACTTAAGGATTTTTCTGATTATTGAAAATTTCAATATAGAGCAGTTGCCATTTATTCAACAACATTTTATTGCACACCGATGTGTTTTACGCAATATTTTTTCTAATATTGCCATTATATTTGGAACAGGTCTTAAAATGGTTATTTTGGTCAATAGAGCATCAATTTTCTATACCAAAAAGGGAAGCATTGGACCAATCATCTTGTGAATGTTAATGACTAATGCAAAATCCCTACGAAGGATCCCGGTGGTTTAGTGGATTACAAGATGACTTGTTAACCACAAGGTCAGCAGTTCAAACCTACCATCCACTCCTTGGGAGAAAGAGGAGGCTTTGTGCTCCCACAAATGTTTACAGCCTCAAAAAGCCAAAGGGACAGTTCTATGCTGTCCTGTAGGGAGGGTCACTATGAGTCAGAATTGGCTCGATGGCAGTGAACTGGATATTTTTATTTTGAAGAATAATTGTACATATTTATGAAATTAAAAAAACATTATCAGAAAGAAAAGGGGATGATGTTGGTATGAAAGTTTAGTGTGATTGTGTTTCAGGAACAGAAACCTTAGATACATAAATTTAATGTTCATAAATGATTCAGAATGATAAGCAATAAACACCTTTTATAGTAATTCCAGAAGCAAAAGAAATCCCTTACTTGGATGATAGCTTGAAAATGCTTTGCTTAATTAATCTACTGAGGGCATTAGTTTGACTGTACAATCTTAGGATACAAGAAAACTCATATTCTTTTATTTCCTAAAAGTGTATGAATCCGCTCTGAGCTTCTACGCTGATGTCAGGGAGGAAATGCAATCAGTAGTCTTTGTGGGCACTTTCCACTCACCCTGACTGGGAGACCTAGTAAAATGCTTTCTAGAATCCACTCTACTGGGAAGTACTCTCAGCCTCGGTCCATGCTGGTCACTTCTGAAAAGCTCCTTGGCCAGGCCTTCCTATGGTACCTACCGTGTGGAAACTTCTAGCCACGAGAAGATGACAAGGGGAGATCTTTATGAGAACAAATCATTTCCTGGCATCTGGGAGGCTGTCGGGCAGAGAAAGTAGTACTTTTAGGGAGTAGGCTTACTGGGTGGGTGGGGGTGGGGGCATTGCCAGTGGGAATGGAGATTTGATTCTCTGACCCAGTAGGTTGTAGGCACTGGAGACCGTGCCTGTGAAACCTTCAAATTCATGGTCTTCCAAATGCCCCCACTCTTTAGCCCCTGAAGTCATAGCAACATCAGTCTGGGTCTCTGAGTTACTCTACACGTATGATGTGCAGATGATTGAAATCAGATGATCCCTGGTTGTGAATTCATGGATATAAGTGTATGTATTATTGACATGTAACCAATTGAATGGGTAAGAGCCACAATATTTAGGAGAACAAAGTTCTTGGAATTTCATCACGGAGAGACATTTCACTGCGTTGGGGGGAGGGGGGGGGCCGATAAACATCCAGAGAAAAAACTGCAAAATGGGGGTTCTGATAGATAATGCTGCCATCTTTTTTAAAAAAAGACATTTTATTGGGGGCTCATACAGCTCTTATTAAAATCCATACATCTATACATAGTGTCAAGCACATTTGTATATTTGTTGCCATCATCATTTTTGAAACGTTTTTTTTCTACTTGGGCCTTTGGTATCAGCTCATTTCCCCCCTCCTTTTCCCACCCTCCCTCCCTCATGAACCCTTGATAATTTATAAATTATTATTATTTTGTCATGTCTTACACTG
>NW_022111310.1:13562977-13591095 GCF_000313985.2 Echinops telfairi
ACTTAACATATAAATATATATACATAGATATATTTCCCGATCGTATATATAAATATGTTTACATATGTACATGCCTGTATTCAGACCTCTATAAATGCTCTTTGCTTCCTAGTTCTTTCCTCTATTTCCTTTTACTTTCCTCTTATCCCACTATCATGTTCAGCCTTCATTCAGGTTTCAGTAATTGCTCTCGGTTACATTGACCTTGATCAAACTCTACAAGGCATCCTATGCCCTCCTCACCATTGATTTTGGATCACTTGTTGTTCCCTTGTCCCTGGGTTTGTTGACACCCTTCTTCCTTTCCCCTGCCACCCTCTCTCCCATGTCCCCCGGGAACTGTCAATCCCATTGTTTTCTCCTTCAGATTGTTTATCCCACCTATCTTATCTAGATAGATATGCAAAGACAATAATAAGCACAAAAACAAGACAGAGCAAAACAAAACAATGACAAAAAAAAAAAGAAAAGCTTATACATAGTTTGTTGACCTTTAGAAGTGGGTTCTGGTTGAGTCTGATGGGGTGCCACAACCTGGCCCCAAAGTACAATTTTGATATTCCCTAGGGACTTCATTGTTTTGCTCCCCTTGCTGCTCTGTTGCATGCCCTTTGTGTTTTGTCTCGGTGTGGTGGGGTCAGATTGGGCACAATTTCCACTGTGCCTACACTGTTGTCTCTCATAGCACTATGGGTCAGTGAGGGATGTCATGTCTCGTGGTGGGGCTGACCCTATGGCCTTCTCTGTGTATTGATTGCTCTGAGAAGGAATATCATCCTTGGGGCTTGGTGGGCCACGATGTGTCCCACTCTCTCTCCTTCCCTCTTCGTTTGCTGCTGTGTGCTCTGATCAGCTGTGCCCCTCCCCTTGAGCTGTAGCTTTAGTGCTGTCCTCTGAAGTGCATTCTTGGTGTGTGTGTGTGTGTGCGCGCGTGTGTGACATCTTCAGATATTTTAAATTCATGCACCACCTCTACGCTTGAAGGAGGCCAATAGAGCCACAGGAAATGTCGTGGTGAGGTGCCCAAGTGCCTATGATGGCCTTTTCTACCAGCTCAGGTCCTCTCACCTCTTGGCCTTCGTACATCGCAGGTCAGATCTCTAGACGTAGCCCTCTCCTACTGGCTCTCATGACGGTCTGACTAGACTGCTCTTCCCTTCTCCCTGGCAGGTCTCTAAGAGGTTGATTTAAATTATTCCTCTCTCCTTAGCCCCCAGGTCCACCTGCTGAGAGTCAATAAACTCATTGAACGCATGGGTGTGGGCATCAAGTAGAGCTCAGCATTTAACAGGTGCGAGACCTTCCCCACATTTTAAACAACATCTGAAAAATAAAAATGATCATAAACGGAACTTTCCCTTGGAGAATTTTGTGAGCCAAAGTGATAATGTATGAAAAGCAGGGAGCACATGATGACTGGGTCTGCAGACCCCATCTGTGATTGTGGGCATCTGCCCTTCAAACCAGTGAACGACCTCACTTCTTGTTTACCTGGAAAACGAAGACCACCCAGCACAGCCCTCCGCTATCCGACGCCTCCACATATCACTGTCTCCATGTAGCCACCTTGATACCTCCAAGCCTGTGGTTTTGAACGTGATTGTTTATGTCTCAGGTTCTTCGACCCAGGACCATTCCCATATTTTCTGGGATCTTCTTTGGCTTCCCAGAAAATTTGACACTTTTGAGCAAACTTATTGAAAATGGTCCCTTTTTAGATTTTATTACTTTGAGCAATCCTGGCCCACTCTTCAAGGGTACTCATCTTTCTGGGTCACTTTCCACAAGCGTTTCCTTAACAATTTGTTCTTCCCTTCTGTACCAACTTGCTGCAAGGGCTTCCATTGTGGAGTAAACATGTTATAAGAACCCCACATTCTGAGAAGTGTCAACAACAGCTGATGCTAGACACCTCTGTATGACTTACCGAGAGGAGGCAGAACTGTCCATTTAAATAAAATGGTATTTCTCTCTCTTTTTTTTTCTCTCAACTGCATCATAGTAGTAAGCGCACAGATTACTCGGGTTTAAATCTTGGCTCCACCTTTACTGTGCACCTTTAATTGAATAATTTAACTTTGTTGCATTATAAAGTCTCTCCGTGACTGCTTTCTCATTTATAATAAGAAAATAATAATAGCACTTATTGTATAGAACTGGATTAAATGAATCCATTATTTTCAGCCACCTCTCATTATAGTAGATGAAAACTTCAGATATTTACATACAACTGGGTTCTAGGTATGCAACTAGGCTTGGCCAACTTGACCCAGAGTTTGAGTCAGGCACTAGGGATAAAAGCAAAGCAAAAGGGACAGTGAATCATCCATTGTGATGGCAGATGAGAGTGGTAGCAGTGTCCGATCTGAAATCCAGGGACAATGTCTGTGTCCAGTGCCAGGTAATAGAAGCAGTGCCGAGCACAACTCTGCAGTGCTTAGCTGGGGTGGTGTTCTTGCTGAACTTTATTTTAGCCGTGACCCTGAATGTGGCCATGTCTCCTGCTCTCACTTCTCTTCCAAGCCTGTTCTCCAATTTCCCCAGAAACTGGGTGAACTAATGAATACCCTTCCTTGTAATCAATTAATTTTCTTCCACGATCAGTTTCTCTACTTGCAACTATGAATATTGTTTGATACAGTCAGCAAGCCAAGGTGATTTTCATCCCCAAAGATCCCCAAGATCCATCTCGTTCCATCCTGTAGGCATTAGGAAGTGACTACTTGTGCCATTTATGATCTCATTCAAACTTCATCCTAGCTTAGTGAACTAGATAGACTAGTGTCCCTTACACAGATGAGAAACAGGCCCACTGATTAATAACATGTAGAATCAAACCCAACCCCATTTTTTTTCTTTCCTTTCAGTTTCACTGCTGTAGCTTTTTGCCCATGACCCACTGAACAGAAGATTCCAACTCTTCCCCTTACCGATTTGCTTCCTTCTTTAAATTACTGTGGGTGTCATTGCCCAATCTCTTCATAGAAGCTTTGGTTTTTCCTCTGTGCAAGAGCCTGTAAACCAGTTCCCTTCGAGCTAACTGAAATTCACGTGGACATCCCGTGTCTACTGGAGTAGAACTGTGCTCCCTAGGGGTTTCATGGACTGTTTTCTCACAAGTAAACCTTCTCGTCTTTTTTTGGAAATGCCCCTGGGTGGACTCAGACACACCAATCTTTTAGTTAGTCATCAAGTGCATGAACCATTTGCTCCCCCCCCTCCCAATGTTGCCATGAGTGAGAATAGACTGGATGCCAGTGAGTGGGTGGGCATAGCTACTTCCTATTGTCAACACTATTAGATATCCGAAAAGCCTTTTCTCTTGCCTCTGTCCTCTCTGGCCATATAGCTTACTAATTCTAAACAAGTCTGTCACATGTCACAAGCACAAGCCTGTTTTCTCGAAGTCTGGCTTTACTTACCGCAGA
Organism: Echinops telfairi; assembly: GCF_000313985.2. Taxonomy (NCBI): domain Eukaryota; kingdom Metazoa; phylum Chordata; class Mammalia; order Afrosoricida; family Tenrecidae; genus Echinops; species Echinops telfairi. The sequence continues at coordinate 13,566,406 of NW_022111310.1, forward strand.
CAGTAGGCCTTCAATAAATCTCCTTCACATGCAGACAGACTAAAACCAAATATTGAGTTCACTCCTCATATTTTTATTGTAGAACCTAAATTCTATGGCAATGATAATTTGGGGAACGATCAAATAAGCATCGAGCATCATAAGACAAAATCTATCGGAATGTGTTTGTCTTGGCAGACGAACATTTGGAGTGGAAAATGCTTCCTAAATATAAACACTGTAAAACATGTGCAACATCAGGACTCTATTATTAGATTGCCAGAAGTTTTTATTTAGATGTCAAAGAATTTGCATGGCTATACAATTCCTGGAATGGAATTGGGGTTTGTGCTCTGAAATCGATCTGGGCAAGCCCTGTTACACAAGAACATTCTTAGAAAGTCATTGAATATCTATTCTTACTCACGTATGCCCGTGGCAGAGTGTCCAAAAATGTAACCACCACAAGGTACCACTTGTTTCCTATTTTAGTTACACTGCAAATCCTCCAGGGGCAGGCCTGGATGCTTTGCGACATCTCCCATGCCTCTCTTATTGCCAGCAATGGGCAGTTGAAGTCTAGATTTGGGGCAAAGTAGGAGATGGTACCAACCAAAATGAGACGAGGAGGTTGGGCAGGGTAATACAGAGGGCTGGACTATATCTTGGCATGGATGAACTTGGACAGACCGAAGATTGGTCATGAATGACAAGACCACCCATTCTGTGTACTTGATTATAACAAGGGGTTGGCTAAACAGGCTCTACCTGGCTCATGCTGTACAATACTTTATTATTTAACTCCGGATGGAACTACTTGCATCCCCAAAGAGATCCTGATATTTAGTAAGTGTTATTTACCACTATTAGTTACACCTGAACATGAAGAAAACAAAAATCGTTACAACTGGACCTGTAAGCATCATGATGAATGGAGGAGAAATTGGCATTGTCTATGATTTCATTCTGCTTGGCTCAACAATCAACTCCCATGGAACCCAACCCAACTCACTGCCAATGAGTCAATTCCAACTCACAGCAACCCTATGGGACACAGAAGAGAGCTGGCCTTTCAGGTTTCAGACACTGTTGATCTTTATGGGAGAGACAGCCTCAGATAGACTCATCTTTTTTCCCGAGGAGTAGTTGATGGGCTTGAACCACTGACCTTTCAGTTAGCAGCCCAATGCATATTCTGTAGTGCCACCAGGGCCCCTTACCCATGGATCAGCAATCAAGCGGTCAAATGGTGTATTGTATTGGTATAATTTGATACGAAAGAGCTCTTTAAAGGTTTTTAAAAAGTAAAAATAACAATTTGATGACTAAGGTGCCCTTGACCCAAGCCATGGTCTTTTCAGTCATCTCATATGTGTGCATAAGCTGGACAATGAAAAGTGAAGATGGAAGAATTTATGGTGATGGCATATGAATATTTTGAATTATGAATTCAAATAATTTTTTAATTATGGTGATGGCAACGAATACTAAATATATTGTGGACTGTCCAAAGAATGAACAAATCAATACATTCAAGTTAAAAGAAATACAACCAGAATGTTCCTTAGAACTGAGAAGAGTAAGACTTTGACTTGCTTACTTTGGGCACATGATCAGCATAGACCAATGTAACTAGAAAATATTATCATGTTTGGGAAAATGATGGAAACCCACAATGAGATGACCCAATAACCAAAACAATGGACCCAAACATGGTGAGGCTTCAAAGAGTTCACGGAAAAATGAACTAGAAGATAATGATTTTTTTTTCACGAACTTTTTGAAGCCCCTTCATATACCAGTGATTAAGAAGATGGCACTAAACCAGGCAATGTTTAATTCTGAGAGAGAGAGAGAGAGAGAGAGAGAGAGAGAGAGTTGTTATGAATCAGAGCTATAACTTGACGGTAACTAACAGCAGTGACGACATGGAAGGAAGTTGGGCAGCCCACATTCGGGGCCTGATAGCTGGTTCCTTTCCCTGTGGATCTGGCCCTGATGTTGGAACCTGAATGAGGCTTTGCTTGAGTAGTATCTTGCTTTGATACCAGCCCCTTCTTACCTTATGTTTTTTTCTGCATCCCACGTGCCCTTCCCAAGACAGCTGTCACTGTATTATTGCTGCCATTTGACTTGAGTCCATTGGGTGACTCTTGCCAGGACTTCTTTCTCACCTGGGTCACTGCTTAGGATGGCTTAGGGCTATCCACAACTTTCCCTCAGTGCCATCCATTACTGCCTCTGGCCAAACAAAGCCCATCCTCTCAGGATTTGTCTTCCCCTCATCTGACCCAGTTGTTTTTGTTAGGTGCCATGGGGATGGTTCCAACCCATACCAGCCTATGCACAACAGAACAAAACACTGCCTGGTCCTGCATCATCCTCACAGTTGTTCCTATGCCTGGGTCCATCCAGATCCAGTAGACCAGCCTTATTTCAAACCTTGGCCACCTGCTATCTACTTCTCAGAGAGATATCAGGAGCATAGAAGGCTGTCAGGGGCCTAGCTATAGTTTAAAGGCTCTGATAGCCTCAACAAGCTAACAGAACGTAGGCGTATGAACAGCGGGTCTTAAAGATTTTGCCAAAATGATCACGGTGTCTACTGATTCATAGGTCCCATTGTGCTGAGTAGAAAAAGACATCCCATTTGGATAGAACAAGAAAAATCCTCCAGGTAGACAGAACCCACCCTGGGTTAAAATTAAACTGTTGCCGCTAGCGCCACTCCTCAAACTCAAAGCTCACTGCCATTAAGTTGATTCAGACTTATAGTGACCCCATAAGACAGAGTAGAATAGTTCCTGTTGGTTTCTAAGACTGTAACTCTTGACAAGCTCATCCTCCTTCTGTGGAGCAAGCTGTTGTTGACCTTGCTGTTAGGGGCTCAATGGGCAACCCACTATGCCACGGGGGCTCTTCCCCACCCCGCCCCAAACATGCCCATATCCTAATCTCCAATGCATGCAAATGTGATCATCGTTGGAAAAAGAATCACCATTGTGATCCAGTTAAGGATATCGAGATATGATCGTGTATTATTTAGGTGAACCTTAACTCTAAGAAGAGAAAAAACACAGAGTTACATGAAGAGGGAGGCAGAGACTGGAGTTATGCAGCGAGGCGCCCAGGAACACTAAGGTTGCTTCTGTGAGAATTCTCAGGGCTTTTGGTGAGATCATGGTAGGCTGACCAATGGCTGGAACCTCAGCAGTCTTTCAGAGCAGGAGAGAGCAAGATAATGCTTTTTATTAAGGCTTTATTTCAAACAAGTGATGATTTTCTGAGCTATCCCTGTGGTGTGCATGCACAGATACACCCTTGTGTGTATTCGTGCTTGTGTGTGAAACTCACATTAAAAAAGTTGCCTTTAAAGAACTGAAAATGCATGAACATGGAAAATTTGAACTTGTTTACCCAGTAAAAGAGATAATAAAAGAGTTTTCTATATTTTTATGCCCCATCTCAGAATTACTAGGAAGGTCTGTGTGCAGTTTTAAGTAATATTCTCTATATTATCTCTCTAGCGTTTAATATCCATTGGAATGGCTATACAGCACCCACAGACTAAATGTACAATTAAACATTTATTAAGGAAACCAGCCGCTTGTCATAGCAGTGATAAATGCTCAGGATAGCTGTTTATCAGGACAGGTTACAATGTTCTTCTAGGTCTGCTACTAACTGCCCTGAAGGGCATACCATTCCCCTGTAAGGCTCATTCTGAGGACATGAAGCTCCACTTCCATGAGTCACCTTCCCCAGTTACGTGCCCACAGGCACCCTTCTCCACAAGCCAGCCTCCTGCAAAAAAAGCACTCGGCTTTATTTGTTCTATGGCTTGGGACGTCCACCACTCCATTTCACGTTCTGGATCCTGGTTCTGTTGCTACTCCTTTTATGTCCTAGCTGTGCTCCGCATCCAGGAGATGCCCTGCGTAAGACTCTCAGGTCTAGAGGACGTGTTCCATGCCTGACTCTCAATGGAATGCAATCCCTCCTCCTGCTTTCTCAGAGGGCTCATTTGATGTGCAGCATATATGCAGCGTTCCAGATGATCAATCCTGTTCACAATTACCCACTGGTAAATCCTATCAGCATTTCCCCCCCGACCTTCTTCCCAAACCCACGCAGGATAAAGTACTTGGGTGGGTGGGAGTTCAGAGATTTGGGCTAGAAGAACCACATTAAATAATTCCCTGCCCCTACAAGGTCCTTGCTTAAAGAGTAGTTAAAATAAAGTTGCTGAACAATTCGCTCAGACATTCTCCGTGTGTTATCTCACAGACAGTGGCAGAACATACAGCAAAAGAGAAGGCCAATCTGAAAGCCTCTTGCTAAGCTTCAAGCTGATGTACAGTCACACCTCAACGTAGTTCTTTATAATAAGGCAGTTTTATCTCTCTCCAGGTGGTCTTGGTAGACTTATGGAATATGGTTTCCTGATCACCAGAGGCTTGTCAGCCTTCTAGTGGCAAACAACTCAGCTCTCAAGTCCACCTGGAAATGATTGTTCTGATGCCTCTTGTCTTTCATGTGATCCCTAATAAAGGCTGCAGAAAGAATGTGGTTTGCAGAAAGATTGAGGTGTTCCAACATATTGTTGATTGTCCTGATGACATTCAAGCAAGCCAACAACTTTTCATTTGGATGTTTTTAACACAGTGAACCACCTGAACTTAAGAGTTATGGAACATTAAGGCCTGAGGGGCTTAGAGGTCTCATGTTTACCTCTCATTCAGTGAGATTACCCTCTGTGGCTTCCTCTCTAGGTGATCCTGAGCCTAGCTACCTGTATGAACATTCTCAAGATTTCTATTCTGGTTGTTCTCTTTCCATGAATCTAGTTTCCCTGTCCCCTTACATTCTCATCTTTATATGAAAGCAACTATTGACCACTTGGTCTCATATAAGTGATTTTTAAAAGGAACACGGTGCCATAGTTCTGTTTTCTAAGGTAACAAAGACTAGACCTCTTCCCTCTCTGGTGGGCCAGGAGGTGTAAACAATTGGACAGAGGTCTTGGTCTTGACATCCTTCTGCTACTGAACGAGCCAGGTGGTTCAGAATCTCTCAGAACCTTGGGTCCTTGATGTGAAGATAAGAATTGCTGTCATCTGGGTTATTGTGGGGTTTGAACAAAATAATGTATCTTAACCAACAGCCACAGTACCAAACATATATAGCGGGCATTGACTGAATGTACCCCTCCTCCTCTCCTTGGCAGCTCTTCAAACACTTGAAGGCAGCATGTCTGTTTCCTTTCGGTCTTCCCTTTCCCAGGGATTGTTCTGCAGATCAAAGAGATGGAGTTGAAAGTGGAGGTTGGGGTGGGAGGAGATGGGACAAGGGGTGAGAACTATCTAAGTCTGTGTTTTCTGAAGTATAGGTATTAACAGATGGTGAGAAATATTATTTTTGGTAGTATAGAATTGGTCATTATCTATTTAGTATTTTATAATTGAGATTTAAGTTATTTATGCCACACTGAATATATGCTTTATTTTATAAACATATGAAATACATGCTATAGTTGTCTTCTATTATGACCTGCATTGAATTTCCACATATGGTAGTGATAAAAAGTTTGCTCTAAAAATAAATTTATTTAAGAATAAATGCAAATCAAGTATTAAAAAGATCTGGTTATTATATTGTTTAAAATCAAGGGTTTTTAAACATAAAATTGTTGCTCTTATTAACTAGGCAGATTGCCAATCTGTTTCTTTATGATTTTATCTCCAGGTGTCCGGAGGATGTTTCACGTCCAAGACTGATTTAGTGACATCTCCCCACAAAAGGTTATTAGTGTCCAGTTAACACTGATTGCCAAATGCTGAGGCCCCGCGGCTCTGAAATGCGGCAGATATTGTGCTTCTCCTCCTCCTTTCCTTGCCACTTGCTGTTCATTACTAACCCCTCACTCTTTCCCCAGAATGTGCCAGGCCCGCTCCATCTACACAGCCATGGTCTGGGGGCTCTCTTTAGTACAAGTCAAGGTTACTCTGAAAGCCTCTGGTCTTCTCATCTTTAATCTCTCCCCTGTTCTTTTCTTTCTTTAAAAATAAGAGAACACAACTTTTTGTTGTGATTTGGGTGCGAGTTTACAGGCAAGTCAGGTCTCCATTCAGCTATTCGTACACATTGTGCTTTGGGACATTGATCACAATCTCCACAATGGGACACCACGCTTTCTGCCCTCTGACTACTTCCATTTGTCCTTCTCGCCTAGTCCTTCCTGGCCAAATGTTGCTCTTTTGATCCTGTATGCTTGATCTAATGAGTGCGTATCTCCCTAGTGCTACTGGTCACCTTATAGACTGAGATTTGACACCAGTGTGGGTTCAGTTCCCGGATTGAAGGGTCTCTAAGGGCCATAGTTTGAGTTCTTGCAGTCTCTATCAGACCAGTACACTTGATTAAAAAATTTTTTATTTCACTATCTCCTCCATCCTAAAATGATCCACTAACACCTCTTAAAATAATGTTATAATGCCGATTTCATCAGTCTTCCTTCGCTTGAGCATTTCCATATCTGTATCCCGCACCATACTAATGGGTATTTGACCGTCGGATGGTGTTACATGTGTGCACCGAGGAGGACAGGGACTTGGAGGAAGAGAAGTCACTAGCTGATTTAACAAGAATAATTTACTAGCAAAGAGAATGGCAACCATTTATTACGCACCTGCCCAAGCTCCCATTCCTCCCACTTCCTCTCCCCACCTTCCTTACTGGGAATACTGGAGGCTGGCAGCTCTCAGCAGTCTCTAGGAATCACCCTCACCTGAAGACAGCCACCTCCCAGGTTCAGCCACATCCAACGACTGATACTCATCTCCTTGCCTCAAAGCAGATATTGCAGAAAAGTATCACAGTGGCAATGATGTAGTCGGGGGCTAGGGTTCATGCAAAGCGTCCAGGCCCTGGGAAGACACATGAGGGCTAGGCAACTAAGGAAAACCTTACAGGAAACTTAGATCAGGACTCAGACATCAAGAAGTGATCAGACAGCATGGTGAAAGGAAAGAGGCTTGGAACAAAAGCAATCTGACATTGATTCCCCTCAGATTTATTTATGCCTGTCTGACAATGGACAATATCGGTGCCATTGTTAGCGGCTAAATGTGCCTGGGAGGGATGGACATCAGCGCACGCATCCAGTCCCTCACATGTCCATTCCCAAGGGCGCATCATCACTATTGTACTTCTACACACACACCCTCTAGCTACCCTGCTTTCCATCCTCCTCAATAAATGTACCCCAGCCCAGCACCTGCCTTCTGTCTTTCTTCAGAAATGCCCATCCTCAACCCAGGGCCATCAGATCCGTTTCAGAAGGGCTTGCTTAATGCTACCTTCAGACCAAGAATCCACATCCTTGATACTTAAATAATCAGTGTGGTTATCTTTGTTTCCTTCTCATCTATATATCATAGAAGGTTACCCTAAGAGTTAGTAAGTTCTTTTGAATATTTGGCTGGGGATGGAGCCTCTACTCTCACTTGGGTTAGTGAAGCTAGACAGGGCACACAAAGTCAGGAAATACAGTATTACATTTCTCATCCTAAAAATGACAATTTCTGGAGACCAGTGTAGAGGAGGATACACTGTCTTATAATTTTCCCCCACATTCTAGACCTTGGGGCCTGACTCAAGTTATCGCAGTGGATAGTAACAGGGAAGACCCCAAACACTGCGTTCTGGCAATTCCAAAAAAGAGCAAGAGGGCAAGTGTCACCAGTCAGGCAGAGAAGCAAGTGGGGCAAAGAAGGGATGGGAATTTGACATCCTGGGAAGGAACGGGAAAAATCTGAGGAGTGGGGTAAAATGATCCCCAGCCCCCTCCTCAGTAGATGCGGATTCTGATGTTTCGAACATGTTCTAAGTCCCCATTAGGACAAGAGTCCCAACTCTTACCCTAACTCTTGGAGGACAGCATACTTCAGCCTCCCTTCTCCTGTTGCCTGGCCTAGAAGATTGGAAATATCTCAAGCATGAGATCACTACAGACCACTTTTATGCAATGCCAACCCTTCTTAGAATAATAGGTCACAGAGTGCCCATCTTAACCAACTTTGTTAAGCGAATGTACTTTTCTCTATTTATTACCACGTGTATGGTGCCCAGGTGATTTTGAAGTGTTTTGAGAATACTGCTGGGCCTGCACTTTTCTGCCAGGTTGACGCGAACGACTAAAGCATTTTAGCATCTGGAGCTAGGAAATACTGAAGACCGTCTGGATATTTTCCTATGCGAGTGATTCTTCTGTCAGCCAAGGCAGAAGTAAGATTCTCAAGAAGTCAAGCTGTTCCATGATGTCATTTTAGGAGTGAGCATCATGCAAAAATATGGAAAAGAAAAGGATTTTTATTGTGGATCCTTGCTTGTCAGAACTCTCTGCTCTTTATGTCATGTCTTTATTCTCACGTCTTCATGCAGTTATAATATTATTGAGAATTTAAAAAGCCACATGAATCAAGCCATGACTGCACATGAACCCTGTTGAGCATCCAGTCCCCCATAACTCCCTGTTGTTGAGTCAGTGACTCCATGGGCTAGACTCGAGGACCGCTGCTCCACGGAGTTTCCAGGGCTGGAAATCTTTACAGCAGCAGATTGATTACCTCTTCTTTCTCTTGGGGAGAAGCTGGTGGGTTCAAGCCACAACCTATGGACAAGGTCTAATGCTTAACCCATGGTGCCACCAGGGCTCTTCCAATGCCCCATATTGGTGGTTGTTGGTGTTAGGTGGCCTCTTGTCAGTTCCGACTCAGAACGACTTGATGTACAACTGAAGGAAACACTGCCCGGTCCTCACAATTGTCATGTTTGAGCCTATTGTTGCAGCCAGGTGCCAATCCATTTTGGTAAAGGTCTTCCGCTTGAATATTGACTCTATAGGCTAGCCAGCATGATGTTCTTTTCCATGGATCAATCTCTCTTGGCAATACGTCCATGTCCAAAATACGTCAGACGAAGTCTCGCCATCCTTGCCTCTAGAGAACATGCTGCCGTACTTCTAGGACAGATCTGCCCCTTCTGGAAGTCCATGCTGTAGTCAAGTCTCTGCCAACATCACAACTCAAGTGCATCGATGACTCTTCGGTCTTCCTTATTCATTGCATACAAATGAGGAAACAGAAAATACCATGATTTGCATCAGGTGCTCCTCAGGCCTCAAATGACACCTTTGTTTTGTTAACACGTTAAAGAGGTATTTTGCAGCAGACTTTCCTAAACGCAATGCACTGTTACTCCCATGGGCATTGATTATGGACCCAAGCAAAAATAAATTCTTGCAAACTTCATTATCTTCTTTGTCTATCATGTGGTCTATTCCTCTCGTTGTGAAGTTTTCGTTTTCTTTACAATAAATTGCAATCCATAATGAGAGCCGCATTCTGTGGTTCCCATCGTCAGGTGCTTCCAGTGCTTCTGCACATGACAAGGTCGTCGGCCTTCCTCCCATCCTGACGGCTCACTCGTCTCCACAGAGCCCAGCTTCTTGGGGGACCTGCTCAGCATTCAGCCTGAGGAAGGATGGTGAAAGGATCTCACCCTGACCCACACCGTTCTTAATTTTAAACTGCGCGGTACTCCCTTGTTCTGTTTGCATGACTGCCTCCCGGTTCATGTAGATTCCGCAAGAGCACAATGAAGTGTTCTGGAATTCTCATTCTTCTCAAAGGTATCCATAGTTTGGATACGATCCACATTTCCAGTCCTCCAATGGGAAGGTGAATTCAATGTCAAGGACCAATGAGGAAATTTTGATGATTTATTGTTTAGATCCCATTCATTAGACCGGCATAGGATTCCTTGATAAAATCCATGACACCTACTTAAATTGCATTTCAGAGAGACAATAGATAACTGATAAATATAAATATGTCCTATGCGATGACTATTTTTTCATCTAATTTTACATAATGAATAATGTTTTAATATATACCGTATATACTCGTGTGTAAGTTGAGTTTTTCAGAACATTTTTAATGCAGTTTTTGTGGTAAAATTAGGTGCCTCGGCTGATATTCAGGTCGGCTTATACTCGAGTATGGACAGTATGCCTGAAATATTGCATGGAATATACTTATACTAAAAAGCATTTATAATTTATCTGAAATTAACATATCAATGAGCATCTTGTATTTTTATTTGCTGTATCTGACACCTCTGGGCAGGTGGGAACCTGAGAAGACTCTTCCCTGCAAGGAGAAAGCCAGTTCATGGTGAACTTTTAATCTGGGCAAGGGGGAAGGAGAAAATTTTTAGCAATTGCTAAGAAGGTCAAAGTAATGAATGCTTTGATAAATTATAAATTTTTATTATTTTATATCTTATACCAACTGCTGAGGGAGAGAAAAAAGAGGAGCTGATCCCAAGGGCTCAATAGAAAGTAAATGTCTAGAAAATAATGATGACAACATATGTACAAATGTGCTTGATTCAATTGATGTGTGGATTGTTACAAGAGCTGTAAGAGCCCTCAATAAGATGATCTTCTCATAAGAAAGAAAAGAAAAGCAATGAATGCTGCCTCATCAAAAGCGTTTCTCTCTTTAAGAAGGCAACGGTTACAACAGTGTCATTATAACTAAGGGGCTGGGAAGAGTAAAGAATGAGACAGTGATCCACATCTTGACAATAGGGTGGCCAGTGTTCGGTCACCAGTTGTGGGAACCTTAGCAATGTGCTGGGGAAGGAAAGAAGCAGCAGCCATGAGGAGTCAGGATTTCAGAGTTGACTTGGCTTAAGGACTAATTCCTGATGGGACAGCTGGTGTTCCTGATGGGATAGCATGGCGACGTTGGCCTTCCTTTGGGATGGCATTGAAATGTAAGTTGCATGTGGCAGATCGGTCGATGGGAGAGAGCCCAACCTTCCTGAAGAGAGGGCTGACAAGAAAGAGTTGGGTCAACAGCAGGGACACTGGTGGAAGAAACTAGAGGACAGCGAAGTGGCAGCTAATGGAAGTTTCGTTCAACACTCTTGGGTGTCTCCTGACACTCTAAAAATCCTGCCAAGATAACCTGCTTGATTGTGGCGTAAGCAAGAGGTAGAGCTGCATCAGCTCACCTGACTGCTTTGGTCAGGATGTCTCGGGGTTTCAGAGGGGCTAGACCCATGAAGCCCAACATTGAGCCCAAGCCTGATCCTGGGGTAACCACCACTAGATCACCTTCATGTATGCCAGGAACAAGCTGCATTCCAGACGCCATTTGGCGAAGCAGCGGAAACAGTTGGAGAAGCAGGACTGATTGACACAGGAAAGGACAGGCCAAAAAGGCATGTGAGTCATCCTATAAAGATAGCACTAGACATCATGAAAGGTCTTTGTTCCTTTACAAGCAGAAACAATTATAAAAAGGTGGGCACCCGCTTTTGTAGGCTGTGTGTGATCTCTGGCTCGGCTCCCTAGCCCAGCAGGAGGCTGTCCTAAAAAAGTGATCACTGTGGGGAGCTCTCAGATTGAGCCGCCTAGGCCTGCTGCAGAGGTTTCCATTAGGTCTGAAGTGCAAATTGATTGCATTTAAGGTATTTGCCCTTGTGCAAAGTCATAGAAATAGATCCACTGGGGAGGCCAAAGCTTCAAAGAATTTAATGGAGTGGGGGTGGGCTGGGAGGTGAATGGGAAATCAAAAGAGAGAAAGTGATGAATATGGAAAGTAGAGATAGGGTCTAAGAGAGGTTCCATAAACAGGGGGGTCTATTTTGACTCGCGTCCTACCTATTTGTGCAGTCTGACAACATTCAGAAGATTAGTGCTCACTAGACATACGGTTCTCATATTTATTATTAAACCTAAGTTAGACTTTACAAGAAAATATTTTCAGTGCAACGATCAGCTTCTATAAGGCATTCCTTACTAGTGTCACTTTGGACTAAGCGGATTGATATTAGAATGTTGAAAAGGTCATTGACTGGAGATGGACAGTGTTGGACCTGTGCTTGGTCTGACTTCTAAAGGCCCAAGCTGTCCGAAGTTGAGCAATGCTCTCCACAGGCCAATGTTTTCCCCCAAGCCCTTGAGCCTGAACTCCCCCCCACAGCCCCACCCCTGACCCCACCCCCTGCCCCGCCCCCCACCGGCTTTGGTGCCAACATGTGTCCCTGGTCTCGTGGCCTGTTCCTTCCACAGATCTGCCTTTTGTCTTCCCCGTAGCTCCATTCGCATTCTTACATGTAAACTCAACTACTTCTCTTTCAAAATGATGGCTTGTACTTCCAGAGTTGAAACAGAGGCCAACAATGCATTGTTCTGCCAAGGAAAAACATACTAATGGGAATAAAATGAAAACATTTATTTTCTCAATTCAAGGCCAAACCTGAATTTAATAATTGCTTGAATTTAAAAATAAACCATTTAAGAATTAGTTCATTGATGACAGATTCAGTCTGGAAATGTGATATCAAGAAGCAAAGACAACAAAGCTCTGTTCACTAGTGTGAAAGAGTCCAAGCATGTTGTGTTTAGTTTTGTTAATGGACAATCTGTGTACCAAGCCCACTGCCATCAGATTGATTCTGATTCACAGTGGCCTCTAGGGTTTCTGAGGCTGTAAATCTTGATGGAGCAGACAGTCTCACCTTCCTCCCAAGGAGCAGCCAGCGGATTGGAATCACCAACCTGTGGTTAGTAGTCCAACCCTTAAGCAGATTGGAATCACCAACCTTGTGGTTAGTAGTCCAACCGTTACCCGACAGATCCACCAGGGCTCCCTAATCAATATACATTCCGTCTAAATAAAAGTTCTCTTTTCAAAGAAGATCATAAAGATGTAATGCTGAGGGCACAAGAGCACTGAGCTGAGTCTCTTTCCAGCATGCGTGCTGCGTCAACCATAAACCCCCTGTAGCCTCGAAGGTAAGTTCCTGAACCTCAGGTCCTGTAATCTGAGGTATCACCTGTAAATGAAAGGATTAGGGAGACAGTTACATATCACCACAAAATTCTAGGTTCTGGTTCCACAACAAAGCCTATCTAATTCCCTAAACACTAAGAGGTTTAATTGAGTGAAAGCCAGTGATTCATTTAGGATCTTGCCGTGTTTTAGGGTCACCTGGATGAATGTTAACTGTGGTGTTGATTAAATGTGGGAGAACTCGTGAGATTTGGGGCACTGAAGACAACACCAGTTCTTCTAAACCCTCTCCATGGCATGCATGGAAGAGTGGGGGTAACCAGATGAGCATACTGAAGTCTAAGAGCCCTTGACCTTGATCCTTAGACTCCTCGAGGTGGAGAGGATTGGTATGGAGGCAGGCCACCCTCTAAGCCAGTCGTGGTATGTCGTGGCATCTTAGTCAAGAGGCACTGAACTAGGAAACAGTTTACTATTGAAGAGAGAGTGGCATTTTACTCACTAACATAGTAGCTACTAAAAAGAATATTTTTATTATTGTTCTTTACTTTTTTTTAACACACACATGCATGTGTGTTAAAGTTGGACAATGAATAAGGAAGACTGGATGCATCTCAAGTGGGGTCCTATAGAAGAATATCGAACGCTCCATGAACTGCCAGAAGAACAAACCAATCTCCCTCGGAAGGCGGGCAGCCAGAATGCTCCTTAGAAACCAGATGGTGAACCTTTGTCTCACATATTTTGGACATGTGATCAGGACATGGAGAAAGACATCTTGCTTGGTGGAAGGTCAACAGAAAAGAGAAAGGTCTCAACGAGATGGACTAGCAGTGGCCATAACCAAGGCCTCTCAAAGATACCATCAGTGAGGATGGCAGCCCAGGGCAGAGTGCCCGAGAAGGATCAGATTTGAAAGGGGTGGATGGTGCAATTCCATAGGTGACACCTGAGTGTCACCTCTGAGACCTCTGAGTGCAGTGATGGAGAGGCTGGGCAGAAACCCAGCTCTGGAGGTCAGGAGGGAAGGAAGTCTGGGTTGAGTGTTTGCGATGATATTCCCGAGAGAACATGACCAGCAGCCAATGACAGGGCTCTGGGGACACTAATATTTCAAGGGTAGGCAAAGTTAAGGAGCCAGAGAAATGCGTAAAGTGTATTTGGAGTCCCTTACAAAGTGCTTTCGTGTCATTTCAGTGGTGAAACGCATAAGAAAATTTATATCTATGGGTAAACATGCCTGGAGTTATGTCATGACACAAACACAAACAAGAGCAGTTGCCTTGAAGGAATGTGTCCATCCACTCATTCACAGAGAACACATTCACTTTTTCAACCCATGTTTACTGAGTGTCTGCTACTCTCCTGGATTATGATAGCTATTGGATATTGAACAGTGAGAAAAACAGGCAACACCTTTCCCTCACTAAAAAAATTCTGTGCCATCGAGTTGATGCCAACTCATAAAGACCCTACACGACAGGGCAGACCTGCCCGTATGAGTTTCTGAGATTGTAATTCTTCATGGAAGTAAAAAGCCTCTTCTTACTCCTAAGGAGCTGACTGGTGGTTTTGAACTACTCACCTTGCAGATCGCAAAACAGCTCGGAACCACCAGGGCTCCTATTAGTAGAGTTTTATTGTAACACACACACACACACACACACACACACACACAGTTCGGGATTATGTCAACTTGACACTCCTTACTAGGGGTGGAGCCAAACTTGTCAATCAAGTCTCAGCCAGATGTTGTAAACCTTTTGTAGAAGAGCAAGAGGAAAAGGAAGATCTTGCTCTCTGCCACATTGCCTTCCTGTGTTAGGACTCTAACAGGCCTGCCTCAAGAGGCGGCCCCACCCATGCGGGCCACCCAATCCCGAGAGCTGTCAGCACCTTGCCGTGTTTCCACCGATCTTGGAGTCACTCGACTCTGAAACCACCTACGATCATCTTGCTTCCTTCTCTGTTTTTCGGCGTCACAGGCCTGCAGCTGTGTGGGTTGGAAAAGGGATTTGTGGACAAGCATGGGGCTATGGACTTGAGCTGGACGGGGCTGAGCTGCCTTCTCCATATCTAATTACTTCTTGATATAAAGCTCTTTCTTATACATAACTGTCCCTTGAATTGCTTCTATAGACAACCTGGTCTAAAGCACATGCACACACATCCACTCAAACTCACTGTTGAAGACCTGGTCCCTAGGAGGTAGAGCAGAATGTAGACCGTACTGTGTTTAGGGACAGGATCTTTTATCTTCTTGAAGAGTTGTTTGTCATTCCCACCAATACCTTGATTGGACCCTGTTGTTATTTGTCTTTTTTATTCACTTAAATGGTTTACTGGATGGTTGAATACAGGATTCTAGCCCAAGTATGCTTTTCTTAAAGACGTCCCCAGCTAAGCAGTGAACGGAGCAGCTCTGGCATCTGTCTTACATTACTCAGGAGCTGGGCAGCTGCAGGCTGAGCTCATTCTGCACAGGCATTGGCAGGCTCTTGATCTCACCCGGCACCGTCACTGCTGGATGACAGGGAAGCAGGGGAGGTCACGCCGCAAATCTGAAATGGCAGGTTCTGAAGACCAAGCCTGTGGGGATCGTGTCTATTGGAAATTATTTCATTTTATTCCATTGTTGGGATATTTTAACTCCATGTCTTCCAATGCTAGGAGAAGTGGGGGCACATCTACCCTATCACTTTCCTCTTTTAGGGGTCCTTTAGATTTGGGGGATAATTTCTTAGCTAATTAGAAGATCAGAGGTCTTTTCTATTGTCTGGCCATATGTTTTGGGTCTCGATCAGCCAGCAAAGCAAACCCATTTCTGGAATTTTCTTTCTATCAAAACCAAGATGTTGCCTTGGCAGAGCTGCTAACCAAAAGACTGGCGGCAGTTCAAACTTGCAGCAGCTCAGAGAAGAAAAGCCCGGGCCATCTGCTCTGATAAAGATTTCAGCGGAGGAAAGCCTGTGGCGCAGTGTTCAGTGCAGTCCTATAGGGTTGCCATGGGTCAGAATGGACTGGATGAAACCCAACCGCAACAGTGTCACTGATGTCACTGGGTCCTTGTAAGTAATTCCCATTCAGGATGCTGGGTGCTCTCCACATCCCTTGTTTTTTATCCATTGTTGAGTTGAGGCTCTGTTGAAAGCCTAAAATGGTTGTGGTGCAAAGGAAGGAGATAGTCTTTATGGGTGAGAAAATAAGGTTTATGCCAGAGCGTTAGGTGTCCCGACCATTTTATTTTATTTATTTATTTAATCACTTTATTAGGGGCTCATACAACTCTTATCACAATCCGTACATACAATTGTGTAAAGCGCACTTGTACATTCATTGCCCTCACCATTCTCAAAACATTTCCTTTCCACTTAAGCCCCGGCAGTAGGTTCCCTCCCCGCTACCCCCTCCCTCATGAGCCCTTGATAATTTATAAATGATTATTTTTGTCATATCTTTCCCTGTCCAACATCTCCCTTCACCCACTTTTCTGTTGTCCGTCCCCCAGGGAGGAGGTCACACTTAGTCCCTTGTAATCGATTCCCTCTTTCCAACCAACTCTCCCTCTACCCTCCCAGTGTCGCCACTCACACCACTGGTCCTGTAGGGCTCATCCGCCCTGGATTCCCAGTTTCCAGTTCCTATCTGTACCAGTGTACATCCTCTGGTCTAGCCAGACTTGCAAGGTAGAATTCAGATCATGGTGGGGTGGGGTGGGGAGGGCCCCAGCCATTTTATTAATGAACTTATAATATCCATTACCTCTCGTGTTGAAGTAATTACATATGAAGTAGCTTTCAGTAAATTCATATGACAGATTGGAATCTAAATCTATTAGGCAACCATTTGGCCCAACAATGAATGCTTTCAGGGATTTGTTTTACAAATGCAGCCACAGACACATGCAAAAGGACCTTATTTATTGGAGGGTATAATGACAGAAAATTGGAAATAACTTAAATGTATATTAATCATGTTGCTGCCACTGAGTTAATTGCAGCTCATAGTGAGCCCACACGGTATGGAAGAACACTGCTCTGTGGGGTTTCCTTGGCTGTTATCTTTACAGAAGCAGTTTGCCAGCCCTTTCTTCCACAGAGCCGGTGGGTGGGTGTACACTTCCAACTTTTAGATCAGCAGATGATCTGAAATGATTGGCACCACCCGGGCTCCTGGTCTATTAAGTAGGGATTCATCAAATAAATTGTGATTTAGCCACACAATGGATTACTACATGGATGTTAAAGGGAAAAAATTAATCTATTGAGGGTAACGATCCCTAAACTATACTTTGAAGAGCTGACCTCGGTGACAAAGGACACTTAGACATGTGTGCACACACACGTATGTGCTTTCTTGTCCATGCATTCAGTGTTACTGGTAGCATACACACGGAACTAAATAAGTTACCACTGGAGTGGGGCAATGATAGGCATGGGAGGGATGCTTTCCACTATAATGTATTTTGGTACCTTCTGACATTGGGCCATATGAACTATACTAAATAAATACCCTTTAAATTTAAAAACATCTTTTATTTGACATTTGAGGTCCCTCAAACACTGTCTTTACTGCTGGACAGCCCTCTGCTCCAGACACACAGACCCCCTTGCACCCTGTAATCTCATGTGTAGTTCCAGCTCTAACCAAACTCACTGCCCGTGAATCGATTCTGACGCATAAGGACCTGAGAGCAGGGATTCTCACCTTTCCTCACGCTGCGACCCTTTCATACAGTGCCTCACCTTCTGGTGACCTCCAACCATAAAAGCATTTTCATTGCTACTTCATAACTGTCATTTTGCTGCTGTTATGAATCATCATGTAAATATCTGATATGCAGGCTGTATGTTCATGGTTACAATTGAACATCATTAAAGCCTAGTGCTGAATCACAAAACAATGTCATTCTATATTGTGAAATATTTACTTCTAATGACAAATAAATGAAATTTTGTCTTGAAGCATGGTGTAGCATGGGTAACAGTCTTCATATAACAGCAGTAAACTACATTGCTACATTTTGCTACAGTATGCGTAAAAAGCCAACGTCAGTGCGAAGGTTGAGGTCGCTTCTTTCTCACCAGATCAGCATGTCTGCATGTGGGCCGACCCGCCTGGAGAGGGAGAGAGGAGTGGTGTCTAGGTTCCTAAGACCATCGGAATATATGTTTTCTGATGGTCTTCGGAGACCCATGTGAAAGGGTCGTTTGACCCCCAGAGGGGTGGCGAACCAAAGGTTGAGAACTGCTGCCCTATAGGATGGGGTGGCACTGCCCTTGTGGGTTGCTGAGATGGTAAATCCTCATCTCTCGCCCATGGAGCTGCTGGGGTTTTGAACTACAAACCCTTGTGATGATCAGCTCAATGTGTAGGCTACTGTGCCTGCCATCGGGGCTCCGTGGTTCTCGGTGGGCTTGGTGGAAGTAGAACAAAACTGGACATTTGCCTTTGAAGGGGTGTAGATGGTACTACGGGGTCACTTTGAGTAGGAGACGACTTGACGGCAGTGAGTTTTGGTTTTGCTTGTCTTGAGATGAAACTCCATCTATCTGGATCCCCTCTCCTCTGAGGCCGCAGTGAAAAGCCGGGTACCTTCTGCCACATGCTGTTCCCTCTCTGAGCCTCTCCTTGGAGTTAGGATTCCACAGGTAACTTTTGTTTGGACAGCATCCTTCCCACCCTTCCCTTCCCAAGGCAGCAGGACCCGACTTGCAGGAGAGAGATGAGCCGTAACCACTAAGCTTGTGCTGCAGGGGGTGGCTCTATCAATCCACACACCTTCCCCACGGCAGCTTTGCCTACCTGACTGTGAACTTACCGGTCCCCAGAACTGAACTCCAGGCAAGATCCCTACTGACTAGAGGCCACTTTCCTCCTTCCTCCTACCGCACCCTCCACGAACTCCTGCAAATGGGCAGTGACTCCCCGTGGCACTGCGCAGCGCTGACACTGGGACCACCACTTGAGCTGATGTGTGTGAAGATGCTATGCCCTCCAACTCAATGCACTGATGCATGAGCAGATAGGTGTTGAGAAGCACCTTACTACCATGTTACTAATGACGGTCAAGAGCCCAGTCCTCTCAAGGGACTCATGGCCCAATAAACAACAGTTATGTCTTTAAGATAAGAAGAGAAGATAGACGCTAACGCCACATGGGGTGAAGGGAAAACTGTGGAGGGGAGACTGTACTTGATAAAGGAGATTTTCAGCGGGACAAGTGAGGAAAAGGATGAGGGAGAAAGACATTCCAGGGGAATTAGAGCCAATGCTGTTGAGCTAAAGTACATGGTGCCTGTAACGAAAGGAGGGCCACGGGAACGGAGTCCTAGACATGAGTTCAACAAAACTGTGGAAAGCAAGGACGTCTATCTGTTTTTCGATGCAGGACACACAAGAGACACTCAATGTTTGTTTCTGTGAAGAAATGAATGTTGTAAATAAATGATGAGATGTTCGTCAGATGCAGAAATTAGCAATACTAAATTACTGGAGGATTTTAGGCAGGAAGGAGGTTAACATGGGAACACATTCATTTTGGATAAGCACCCAGTCAACTGAAATGCTAATAAAAGGTAATAAAGGGGCTCAGTACAAAGTTGAGATACAAAATAAGCATAGAACATCATTCACTATACATATATGTAATTTCTAGTCGTGAAACAAATGGCAGTATACATGAAAAACCACACACTCAAATTAAAATATGCAAGACCTACATTAAGCAAGTATAGAACTTGGCAGGAGAGCAAAAGGAAGACTTGGCTGAAGAAAGAAAAATACCATGTTCTTGGCCAGGACTCATATTATAAAGATGTCATGCTTCCCTAAATTAATATATAGGCTTAATACAGTTTCAATTAAAATCCTAGTGGGATTTTGTGGTATTCGACAAATAGTTTCTAAAACTCATCTGTATGTACAAATAATGAGTATAGCCAAGAAAAATTCAAAAAACCCAAGAAAAATGGGAAGAGAGCTTGCTTAGTCAGATCAAAAGGCGCTGTATAAATGGACAGTAATTAAAGCAGCATGGTACTGGAGCAGGAGCACACATAAAAATGAAACAGAATAAAGTATCCAGAAACAGACTTATGTGTGTGTCTGTAATTAGCATGTGCTAGTAAGCAACATTAATTGAATACTTACTATGTGCCTGAACTGTTCTAGTAGTTTGTGTTATTCATTTAATTCTCAGAGAGCACTATGGGGCTGCCATTATATTGTCCCCATTTTAGATATGATGATCAGACAGCACATCTAAGTTCAGCTACATGCTTATGGTCACATAGCTAACAAGTGACATCGCAAGCTGTCTCATGCTAAAGCCCTCTTTTCAATCACAGTGAATCAATAGGAAAATGATGTATTATCCAAGTCACTGTGCAAAGACCATTGTTAAAGAAAAACAAAGAAAAACCAAGAACAAAAAAACTGGCTTTCCACCTACCTTTTCAAAAATATGTATTTCATTTTCCAGAAGAAAACATAGGAAACTATGTTATGATCCCTAAGAGACTGACAAATCTGACTATATAAAAATAAGACTTGCCTCTCCTGAAAAGTATTGTTTAAAGGGAAATTTAAAACCTAGGAAAATACTTGCAGACTATATGACAGCAAAGGGTTATTATCCTTTAGATGTAATTCGTTGCATAGCTTGAAAATCACTTTATTTAAAAAGCAATTTGGCCTTTTAGTCCTGATACCAAAGCCCCGCTCAATAGATGACATTTCCTGAGATTGGCTGGTGGGCCCCGCTAGCCTGCTATTTACCAGAATTGGCTGGGATAGCTCCTCCCTGTAGCTGACCTTGACATGGATTGGCCAGGGGACCTCACTTCATGACTGATGAAAACCCACTTTCTATTATCAAATAGATAAAGAGGCAGGAGAGGGGCAGGTCCTTTGGACATTCAGGACCTGTGCCTTGGCCCAGACTTAGTGAACGCCACGGTACTAGAGTTAGACCCACTAGGGACAATTAGAAGTGGAGGGCTCAAAGGGGGGCAGTGAGCAGTCCCCCAACGTGACAGCAGAGTAGAAAACTGAACCCCAAGGAGAGGCCAATAGCCAAGCCTGGCGAGTGATGTCTTTAGACTTCCTGTTTGAAAGCGTTACGATGGGCAAGACGGAATCCTGGCTTCTCGGGAGGGGAGGGGAGAGGAAGTGAGGCCCCTTAGGGTTGCCCGCAGGGCTCGTTTTAGGCCTTGAGGCCCTCGACTAGGACTGCCCCTTAACCTGGCCCTTGGCGTATCTATGTTTCTATGCCGAGTCTTTGTTTATAGTCTTCTCTGTGCTTAAAGTTGTTATTGCAGTTGGGTTGTTTCCACGAGCTCTCGTGACCAGTCGAATGAATTATTAAATTCAATACAGACGGAGTGCCCTGGGGCAAGTGGCTGGTGTCAGGCTGTCCTTTCAGGTGCTGTCCAAGAAAGTTCCTGGTTTACAGTAGTTCTTACATGTCATTCATAGTGCAAGAAATGCAAATAACCAAGAAACATATGGTAAGATGCTCGCTCTCAATAACAAAGAAAAGCAAATGAGGTATAATTGTTTCTCCTATCAGAACGGTAAAGAGCAAAAAGATTTATGTGCTTATTGGCCAGAACATGGGTGGGGACAATGCAATGAGGAATGATATTAGTGCCGGCGACAGAAAGGAAAACTCAGGAATACTGATCCTGACATATTAAAATTATATATTCTTTTCATTATGGATGTTCTTATGTTAGCTATTTTAAAATAGTGCATTAAATATTTTGAATTGGTTACTGAGTTTTTCAAAGCTTCTCTGAATTCTGTGCCTTACTTACCTTGTCCTGTTCCCAGCACTGGGTGGAAAAATTGTTACTCCCTTTTGAGTAATAGCCTGAAAATAGAAATAAAAATGCTGAACATGCTCTGTTAACAATATAGCAATCTTCCATTTACATATTTGTTTATTTTGGGATGCTTTATTTCATTCTATTGACACATGTGTCTGCCCTTTCATCCGCACCACACTGTCTCGATCATAGTAGCTTTCAAGTAAGTTTTGGAATCAGGTAGTATGGGTCTTCCAACTCTATTAATTTTTATTTGCAAAATTCTGTTGGTGGGATTGGACATATGCTACTGATTAGTGGGAACTGGTGTGATGACACCTAACAACAGTAGCAATTCTAGGTTCTTTGTCTTCTCATAACACTTTAGAGTCAACTCTTTGATTTAGAGGTAATGCTCCTATTGAGAGTTTTAGGAGCCCTGTTGGTGTAGCGGTTACACGTTGGGCTGTTAACAGCAAAGTCAGCTGTTCGAAACTATCAGCTTCTCCATGGAAGAAAGGCTAGGCTTTCTACTACTGAAAGGAGTGAGTCTCAGAAACCCACAGGAGTAGTTCTACCCTGCCCTATAGTGTCATTGTGAACCAGCACCGACCTGATGGCAATGCGTTTGTTTGTTTAATTGGCATTTTTATGGGAATTGTGTTGAAAGTATGTGGGTTAGGAATTGGGCTGCTAACCAAAGGTCAGTGGATCAAACCCACCAGCTGCTCTGAAGGAGAAAGATGAGGTTGTCTGCCCCTGAAAAGATTTGGAAACCCTAAATAGGGTCACTATGAACTGGCTATGGTTTTTTATTTTATAGATCAGCTTGGGGAAAAACAATATCTTAATAATGTTTGACCCCCCCAATCCATAAACATTATATTTATCTACATTTATCTAGGTCTTCTTTAATTTCTTTCCTCAGTGTTTTATAGTTTTCAGCATATAGATCTTGTACTTATTTCCATGTATTTTCAAAATATTATCATCTAAGGTTATATTAATGATCGTTTCTAGTAATGTTTGAGACTTTCTAGTGCCTTGTGCAAAGTAATGCTAAATACATTAGTCATTATTATCATTGTGCTGTTTCCGTCTAACTTTTCCGTAGCCAGCACAGTAATGCACCTACGGGAAGCCGAGACGAAAACTTAGAAACAGTGAAAAGATCAGGAGCCACGATTCCAAGGCCTCATCTGCTATTAGAGGACCTGTGAACTTAGGAAAATTCTTTTACCTAATTTTAATTGAATTTAGCAATTTTTATTTATTATAAAGGTATGTGAGGCAGAAATCTCTATAATTAAGATTTACTTTAGAATTGCCTTACATTGATAATAAAACAGAATACATGATTTTCCATAAACCCTAAAGAGTTGGATTGCATTTAGAAATCATATTACACTCTAGACCCTGTATCATTAGGCATTTACTTTTCTCAGCTTTGTGAGAAAATTGCATCATTCCAGGAGCGCAGAAACTGAGATGGACCAGGGACCAGCAGAATCATATTGTCCATGCAGTGCTCACTTCATACTGCACACAGTCATGCAGTGGGTTGGGGAATGCAATCATTGTACCATTTAAATTGTTCTTTCTGGTTTGCTTTTCCCGTCTAACTCCCCCCCCACCCCCAAGACCATGGTCGTGAACGCATATCATTTATTTTGGATGTACGCTTCTAGTCCCCTTTAATGATACTTGCTCTGCCAACCCTGTGGGTAGCTATGAGGATAATACTATAATTCAAAGGAGGATTAAAATATCATATTTATGGTTGGCTTGGAATGAACTGGAAGATTTGATGATTCTGTGATTCTAGACATGTAATTTTAAGCAAATCACTCAACTTTCATGGACTTCACTTTCCTCACCAGTCAACTGAAACTAAATGAAAGCATTTCTCAGTTCTCTTCCATGATTAACATTAGAAAGGAAAAATTCTGTTGTTCCATATGAAATCCAGTGACTTTTCCGGTAACTTCTGCAAGGGATTGAGGGTAGAGCTTTGAGGCTGGGAGGCAATGGTCTGAGAAGTAGAAATTGTAATGAGTCATGTAAGTACGTGGACTTTATTCAAGATGTTGCGGGCATTATTCCCACCTCACAGGTGACAACGCTTAGCATGTAGAAGACAGAATAATGAGGTGAACAACAGAATAAAACCTCTTTGTTTTTAAAATTATCTCGTGGTCACCTTTTTATGGCACTGTAGTTAATGTTCAAAAGTTCAGAAGCCAATTTGCAAATAAGCAAAGCTTCAAATCTGCATTCTTTCTTAGGTGGCCCAGATTCATGCTTGGCAGCTCATTCTTTGCTATGGGAACATGGTCTACCCAAAAACGATTAAATTATTCCAAAGAATTAACTGTGTGTTCTCCGCAAAATATCAACACATCTCTCAAAGATACTCTGTTAGGCCAGCCACCTGGTACATGCCAGAGAAAGACTGGGTTGAGTTACTACAGAGGGATTTCTATTCAAGAGTTTAAACTCTCAACATTGTGAACCCATCTTTGTTGAGTCTCTTGCCCCCAAAGCTTCTAAAGCCAGATTTAAACATTAGTCCAAAGATGCAAAGGTATTCTAAATGGAAGAATATTGAACCTTTGCAGATTTGGTTTGGAATAATTTTTTCAGAAATGCTATCAGAAAAAAATATAATGAAACAGCCCCAACAGCAACATCATGAATGGTGACTCACATCGATTAAGAAATTTTTATGTTAAGCATTTTTTGTATATTATAACATTTACTACTCTGGCCCCATGGGGTAGACATTGCTATCTCCGGTTCACAGGTGAAGACAGGGCTGCGGAGAGACATGTGACTCACCTTGCCTTCTGTCTCATACTGGATCCGCAGTGTGAAGTTGGGAGGGTTGACTTCCGGGGCTGCTGCAGCCAGCTTCCTGCCAGACACCAATGGAAAATGATTGCCACACCTAGAAGGAAGGAAGCGGGAAGGGAGTGAGCTGAGAAAGATCTGTCCTGTTGGCAGCAGCTGGGAATCCTGCGGGGGGGTGGGGG
>NW_022111310.1:13591195-13607579 GCF_000313985.2 Echinops telfairi
GGGGGGGTGGGGGGAGTGGGTAATGGTTATACATGGGACTGCTAATTGCAAGGTCAGCAGTTCAGAAACACTAGTCACTGTCTAGGAGAAAAATGAGGCCTTCTAGTCTTGTAAAGAGTGAAAACTCACAGGGGCAATTCTGCTCTGTCCTAGGGGGTCGCAGAGTTGGAATCCACTTGATGCCCGTGGGTTTGGCTTTGATTTTCATTGCCGACCGGAAGTGGCAGTTCACATGTCCTGCTCATCCCTACTTCCTCATTCCGGGAACCAAGTTCCTGAACCGCACTGGAGAAATAAGTTAATGTTCCATGTAGCTGAAACATCTTGTAGATATTTTAGGTATTTGCACAGGGATTTTTTGACCTTTGAATAAGATACATGCCGAGAAAGGTCTTGGAATATTTTAACAAAGTGCTAAACTGGGATAGGCCTGGTGGGATTTATTTTGGTCTTTGTTGGCTGCTACTCTTCAAATCCTGTTGGAATGTTTAAGTTTCTAAGAGAACACTTGCAAGATTTTTTTACTGCAATGTGTTTTATCCAATTAGATTGTCCTTTTATCAAAGGTGACACAGTCAGTTGACAAACTCTTCAGAGAATGGTTCCTGATCAGGCCTTGCCTCCAAGAATGATCCAGGCCAGTTATTGTGGACATGCTGTAGGCCCTTAGACCACCTCTAAGCCAGTCCCCATCAACCTCAATGTATGTTGACCTCCCATGTGTTAAGAGTAGAACTGTGTTTCATTGGGTCTTCAGCGCCCCACTTTTCAGAACTCCATGGTGATTCCTGTTTTCTAAGTCCCTCTGGGTGGATTCTCACCTTCTATCTTTATGGATAAATGGCACATGAACTGTTGGCACACCTAGCGAGGGCATCTCAAACTTACCATGCTCCAAACACAGTACTCAATACTTACAACGGGCACCCACTTCCCCCATCGTTTACAACTGCTGCTGACTTCTTTAAAACTTATAAGTACAGGTGACCAGGCACAGGCTCAGGCCAGAATAGTCAAAGGTGTTGTGAAGACTGGCTGTCTTCCACCGGCAGTTTCTGACTGAGGAGGGCCTTATGATCGATCACATCTTCTGCCTCAGCCCTTCAGCAAAAGAGACTGAAAGTAATTCTGCTGTCAGTGCAGCATGATAGACGGTGCAGCTTAAACTGGGGATTAATTAAAGGCGCCTGTATTTTGACTTTTCTGCCAAAACCACCGAGGCAGATTCTCCCAGAATGTAAGGCTTGGGTTTGGCATCTTTGGAGCCGCCGGCTAGCTTTCTGTGCAATTAGGCTGCTAGGAATTACAGTTCTTTCCCCAGAGGACTCTATTTATTTAAAAGAAGATTTTGCTGTGTGGAAGTTTGCTGCAGAGAATGCTATCATTTGGTCCTAAATTATGTCATTCTTGATTTCCTTCCCCTTTGATAGAAGAACACACATTTTTCTCTCTGTGGGAAGGAGCCTGTATTAGTCTGGGTACTTTAGAGAAACAAATCCACAGAAATTCATGTATAAGTGCACATCAAGAAAACATCCCAGCCCAGTGCTGCCCAAGCTCACAAGTCCAACATTAACCCATATGTCCAACCCCAATCCAGAAAGTCCTCCTCCATCTCACAAAACAGACACTATGATGCCGACTGCAAGAGGAATAGCCGAGTCAGTGAATGTGTAAGCATCTCAGTGCTGGCAGGGGTCTCCACTCGGCTGCTCCAGCACCACAGGGCTGCATCGGGGTAGTTCCATGCGGAACTTCTCCTCAGGGATGTCTTGCAGGAGGTGAGCCTTGCCAGCTGAAGCAGGGAACTGGCTAAGGCAGCTGCAACCTGGTCTGACCTTCAGAAAGCAAGAGACCCGAGAGGTAGAAAGGCAAGGCTCACAGAGCCATTTATCCCTCTGCCCTTCAATTAACCCCACACGTGTTTATCGGCCAGGTTGGCACAATAAACTACTTCAGAACCCTTGTGGCACAAAGGGTTAATGACTTGGCTACTAACTACATGTGCTCCTTCAAACCCAGAGAGGCGGTTTGCTCCCATCAAGAGTGACAGTCTTGGAAATCGTCCGCAGCACATTTACCCTGTCCTGCACGGTCTCCATGACTTGATCCCAGGGAGTCTGGTTTTGTTTGTTTGTGTTGCTTGCTTGCTCCCGACGGAGTTCCTCGAATCAACTACAACGACCCAATACTATAGCCAATGGTGGTTCCTTTAAATGAATGAAAACAAAGGTAATTGTCATCAAGTTGAGTACAACTCAGAGCACCCCCTCTCCCAAGCCCCGTGTGTCAGGTAGAACTGTGCTTCAAGAGGCTTCCAGTCGCTGGTTTTCCAGAAGCAGATCACCAGGCATTTCTTCTGAGGTGCCTGCGAGTGGACTCAAACCACCAGCAGTCTGTGTGTTACCCATTGGCACCCTCTGGGGACTCCCTCTTGGATGAATAAAAGAACTACAGCAGGGTGTAAATGCCTGGAGGAGACAGAAAGTATGTGGCAGGAAAGGCTTGGAGCTGGGTATTGAAGACTGTAGGAGTCTTTATGCAAGTTCAAGGGTACTATAAGTTGTGTAAAGACCCAAGTACAAATCAATGGCAGTGAAAGCTTGTACACATAAGGATAACAATCCTTTTCCTGTGTACCCTGTTCTGTGGCTTCCCCAGAGCTCTCACATGCATTCCTTGGAAGCCTGGGAGTTAGTGTGGTGTGATGGCAACAGCTTCAGCTTTGGAGCCAAAAAAACCTAGAAAACTCAGCCCTCCGACTCTGAGCAGCTCAACCTCACCACGGGCTCACCATGTCCATCCTCACATGCTCAGGGTGTACGCGAACATCTCCCTGGCAAGGTGGTGATCACTGAGATGCCCCTTGGGGTGGAAGCGACAGTTTGTATTTATAATGATTATTGTCCTTATAAGGAGGGTAGGTAATAATAGTTGGAGAAATTTTTGTTTGCACATCGGATTAATGAGTGGTCTGGATGCAAGTTTGAAAGAGTTAGATTAGAGGGAAATTGCTTCCCTTTCATTCAGTCAACACGGAATGATTCTAAAAGCTTACTGCGAAGAGTAGATCCTAGGCACAGAAAAGCAATACCGTGTGCATAATGATGAGTGGTAGGGCAAAAGAGAGAGCAAAGAAAGTTGTAGAATGACTAGTGTGGGAAGGGGAATCCGAGGAAGGCAATCATCTTAGGATGCCTAGAGAAAGCCTCTCTTTGAGTTAGAGGACCCAGTCGTGCAAAGTGTGTTCCAAGAGTGTTTCCGTTCCAGAGCACGGCAGTACAAAGATCCTGTGATGGGAAGGAAGGAGCGAGGTGTTTGATACCTTCCCGAGAAGGTCAGGGTGCCCGGGGTGGGAAGAGGAGTGTCTGGGAGGAGGGGAGATCTGAAAGGTGGTGGAAAGGCTTGGACAAGGCATTGGGATTCTATTTTACATGCGGTGGGAAGTTTTCAAATGAACACTCCCCTTGTTTGGTGAGTGTTGAAAAGACCATCCCTGTTGGTGCCACGTTGGAGACAGGGGGAAGGATGTCTAAGGCTGGAAGGGTAGTAATAGGTGCAAGAGACAAGGAGAGCAAGATTCTGTTGCATCCAGGGAAGAGAATTGGAGGAAACATGCCCTCTACTCAATCCTCCCTCTGTCTCGGTCAGGAGGGACAATGGAGAGAAGACACCTACTCAGGGGACATGTGTTAGTTCTCAGTACGGTGTGCAATGAAATCTGCCTTCTAGCTCACCTACAGAGCCGTCAGGAAGTTCTGCACTGGTAACAGTGCATTAGGAGAGTGGATCCTGAATGGGAAGTGGGGTGCAGTGTCGTGTCCAGCGTATTGATGGGCATGGTAAGAAGCAAAGCTGTGACCGATGGGCTACACGCATATTCCAAGCAGGAACTCATTGTATGCCTGTCTTTCCTCTTCTCCAATGCCAGTTTTGTTTTCCATCACTGTATAGGTCTATTTATTTGTGCGGTGCCATTTAACCTGCTAAGGGTTTATAACCCTTGGGGCTGTATCGCCCAGAGAAGGGACTGAACTACGTTAAATTGCTCTTCGTTTCAGTGCCAGCATTTAGCATCATCATTTGGGGATGAATCTGGAAATCATCAGGGATTCTTCTTTCTCTTTTGCTGCTACCGCTGATAGCGATTCCGCAGCTGAGTCGGGGAGAGTTGCGTTTGATGTTGTAATGGCAGGAAATGGAAAGTTGCTGCTGTCAGCCACTTGGCCAGAATCAGAATTTATTTTGCACCGCCAAAAAAAACACAAAGAAGCTCTCAAAGACTAGAAGAAGATGGTACCCAGTAACCAAACTACGTACCCTTGGGGAATGCAGTCTAGGAGAAGCATGGCTACATATCAAAAGTTGGCTAAAAAACAGCTAAGACGAAAATGACTGCACATCCTATGCCTTTAGTAAATCTGTAAAAACTCTGAATTCTTTGATCACAAGCACTTTACTGACTTCTTCCGTAAGCAGAAAGGGGAGGCAGCCTTCATATAAAACCAGACTGAGCCCATCACCGATTCCGACGCACCGTGGCCCCAGAGGGCACAGGCGATTCTGACACACCGCCGCTGTGAACTGCCACCCTTCTCCTTAGCAGCTGAGCACTTAATCACTGTGCTACCAGGACTCCTTAGCCTGCACAGAATCCCACACACGGTCATAAAGGGGGAACTGGGAGAAGCTTTAAGCAGTTTGATTCTCATGTGTTTTTCCTCTAGGGGGTGGTAATAAAGTACATATTAAGATGTCAGACAGGGCAAGATATGACAAAAATAATAGTTTATAAATTATCAAGGGCTCATGAGGAAGGAGGGAGCGGGAAGGGAGGGGGGAAATGAGGCCCTAATGCCGGGGGCTTAAGTGGAGAGAAAATGTTTTGAGAATGATGAGGGCAATGAATGTACAAATGCGCTTTACACAATTGATGTATGTATGGATTGTGATAAGAGTTGTATGAGCCCCTAATAAAATGATTTAAAAAATAGTAAAATTAAAACAAAACAAAACAGACTCTAGGTGATTGAACCTTGACTCAGCGTAAACCCCAGGGGAACCCCTAATGATATCTAACTTTTCTCAGTTTTTCTTAGGGGTGAGTTTAGAGTCTGCTGTGTTTTCATTCCACTTAAAGTTCTCCTTCTCTTTGATTGTCTCCTCTTTAGATCAAGAATCACCTGCTTCTCCCCTTTGCAGCAGCAGTGAATATTTTGAGAATATTGCTGTCATATTTTTTTTCTCTTAGCTGTGTCCTGGGAAATTCATCTAAACTATCACACAGGAACAAATCATGCATCATAACTGGCGTGTTGCAGCTCATCAAGAGAGGATAAATGACGAATCAAAGATTTAACCCAGCATAGAACTAACTATTGCTGGAAGTTGCTGTCGATGGCAATGCCATAGGTAGAAATGCTCCCAGGGTTTTCAGAAGCAGATCATGAGGCCTCTCTCCTGAGGCACCTCTGGGTAGGTTTGAACACCCAACCTCCTGCAGCTTGTTGGGTACTTAACCATTTGTACCATCTAGTCTGTCCGAACATAGAACTACACCATCAAGCATGTTATCAACTAGCCACATGTGCCTATTTCAATTTAGATGAATGAAATGATATTAAAATCCAGTCCTGTTCATAGAACGATGAGGATTTTTAGTTCCATAAGGAGTTAATCTCAGAAACTCAAAAGGTGTCCCTGTAGGGTAGCTATGAATCTGAACCACCTCAATGGCACTGTTTATTTGTTTGTTTGTTTGTTTCAGTCAGACTAACCTTATGTTAGAGGCTCCACCAACACATGTGGTCAGTAGCTGCCATATTGATGGTACCGATTCAGAATTTTCCTCATCACAAAAAAATTCTGTTAATAGCTTATTAGCTATTTAATAGTTGGAATCAAGGGAAGGGTACTTTAGAATGTACCAAAACACCAGTTTCCATGGCATTTTAATTTCATAACTGATAGCCACTGCTGTTCTTGGTAATGGATCTATGTGTTGGAACCAAATAGTTAGCCCAGAGGAAGAAACGTGAAGCTAGCCTTTCTAGCCTTTCCAGTGCGGTTGCATCGGATTAGCTTGCAAAGTGGCCAAACACATTGGAGGTAAAGAGGGTCCAGCTGCTAATTAATCACAAGGGCCCTGCTGCAATGAGCTTAGCCCGTCTTATCCCCGGAGAAGTAGGCTTCTTGACATCCACCTTTACATTGCTTACCTGACCTGGCCAAGAAAAGGCCTTTGCAAACCTTTCCAAGTTTGAGACACTCTTATGAGCTAAATGGTTCCGTTAAAGAGCAGAGAGCAAATGTAGCCAATTCTACTTCTCAAACATTATCTTGGGCCAAATGGGAACTTCAGTTTATTCTTCAGGCAGGTTTGAAAGAGTGTGTTCATCAGAGCCTGATGTTTGTCCTTGACACCAGACTCTTGGTCTTTCTCTGAGCCTTTCTGTGGTCCGAGGTGGCATTGGTCTCCAGAAAGTTAGATTCCAGTTGAGTTTGACTCCTTTCTCCTAGGGCGGCGGGGAAATGCCCTGTGCACATGGGCCCATGTTTGCTCACAATCTCTGAGTGGCTATAGGGGTCCGTGATCCGAAGGCTTCCTGCACCTGCTGAACCTGGGTAGAAGAGAGCTTCATAGTGCTCTTCTAATCATGATCCCACTGTAATCATGATCCAAGGCCACTGTGAGATACGAGTACAATGGTGTCAATGTAGAATCGGACGCAGAAAGGTGAAATGAAATGCCAGTAGTCACACAACAAGTTAGTTACAATATCAAGAAAGGATGCTTTTGAATGAAATCTTACTACATGACCAAGAAGATTGTCCTTCACTTCATTCTGCTCCGCTCCTAAAAGTCACGTGCTGTGTGTGAGGGGGGGAAGGGAAGGTGGTGTCGATACTGAGGGTTTAATAGACTTTCCTTGGGGTGTTTATTGCTTCTGTTCAAAGCAGCAATGGCAGGTCTTCTTTTATGCACCTTGTCATCATGGTGGGAAGCGAGACGAAGAAGAAAGAGCCAGTCTTTCCCAGCTCTTTAAGACTCTACCACGGGGTTGCCTTCGGCTTGCATGCAACAGGCGTGGGAAGCCAGGCTATCTCTCTGGCTTTTGGATCTTAAGGAATGGGGCCAAATATGAAGAAAAAAGTCAAGTCGGCGTTTCTCCCATGACAGCTATCTTTAGTGCGAGCTGAGGTCATGCCCCACCGTGAGAGAGTTGTCTGCTCAGAAGCTGGGGGCCAAAATCACGCTGATTTCTGGGATCTGGCAAATCACCAGCCACCCCAGCACCCCGCATCAGACCATTGCAGACTTCTTTCCCACTCTTAGCAGCCCTGTTGGGAGGGGAGAGAACGGCTCCCCAGGATTCCGAGGCTGCAGTCCCTGTGGAAGCAGATGGCCTCATCTTTCTTTCAAAGAGCATCTGGTGGGTTCCAACCCCCCATCTTTTAATTAGCAGGGCAACAGCTTCACCTCCTGTGTCCAGGGCTCCTTTCCACAGGCAGAAGCTGCGTGAAAATCCCGTGTTTATTTTTTTAATCATTTTATTAGGGGCTCGTACAACTCCCATCACATTCTATACATACATCAATTGTGTAAAGCGCATTCGTACATTCATTGCCCTCATCATTCTCAAAACATTTCCTCTCCACTTAAGCCCCCGGCATTAGGTCCTTGTTTTTCCCCTCCTTCCCCACTCCCCTCTCCCTCATGAGCCCTTGATAATTTATAAATTGTTATTCTGTCATGTCTTGCCCTGTGGATCTCAGGAAGCCCCTCCTGTGCAAAACGGATGGCCCTAAACACATAAATATCTGTGGTTGTATCTATGTACTTGTACACGCACAGCAGAGCCAGGCTTTTTCTTCCCCTCTAGTGACTGTAAGTATGAGAGCTATTGGTGGCTTATATTTAAATAGAAGGAGCTGATCATTTATTGGAAGGTATGTTCAAAGAGTGTGGTCAGACTAAAGTCTTTTCAGCAGAAAATGAATTCAGATCGCCCCTCAGCCACTTAACATCTAAAATGGTTCAATTAAGAGGAATTTCCTTGATTCAATTTTTTAGCAGATGTTTGTGGCTGAGTTGATTCTGACTCATAGTGGTCCTAGACAGGGCTTCCAAGAGTGTAAATCTTTTCATGAGAAGACAGCGTCATTGTCTTCACAGAATGGCAGTGGGTTTGAACGGCCAACCTTGTGGTTAGCAGCCCACCACTTATTCCCCCAGTGCCGCCAGACACACGGCTGCTTCTCATTCACAAGTGACAAGATCTGACTGCCGTTTTCTGAAGGCTGAAGACAGCCTCTCCTCCTTTGAGCACAGCTACACCTTCGGTGCTAAGGTGCAAATCACACAGGCCATCGGGAAAGCTGAGTGGGCTTACAGAACTGGATAGCCTGTAGTTTAGCCATCGCTTCTGCATGTTGATCTTACTCTTTTTAATTTTTCATCCTGTTGTGCTTGGAAATGGCTTAGGAAGACCTTATAGCAAAAGATCCGTTCACCGTCTGAGTTAGTTAATTGTGCCAGCCTGGCCCATAATCACATGTGGTGCTGGTTGAAAGGCGGAGGGATAAATGGGTGGTGAAGCCTCGCCTTTCTAGTTCTAGTTCTCGGGTCTCTTGCTTTCTGATGGTCGGACCATGGTGCAGCTGCCTTAGCCAGTTCCCTGCTTCAGCTGGCAAGGCTCACTTCCTGCAAGACATCTCCAAGGAGAAGCCGCATGGATCTATCCCGATGCAGCCCTGGGTGCTGGAGCAGCCATGTGGAGACCCCTGTCAGTGCTGAGATGCTTACACGTTCACTGACTCACCTTTCCTCCTGCAGTCGGCATCATTGCCTCTGTTTTGTGAGGTGAAGGACTTTGTGGACTGGTGTTGGGTATGGGTTAATGTTGGACTTGTGGGCTTGGGCAGCATTGGGTTAGGGTGTTTTCGTGATGCACATTTTCTTTGCATAAAACTCTCTCTCTTATACGTGAGTTGCTGTGGATTTGTTTCTCCAAAGTACCCAGACTAATACACCATCCGTGAGACAGCATCTGGGATGGGCTTTGCTCCAAAAGCAATCATTCTTATCCCAAATCCTGAGGTTTAGGAGAAATGCTAAAGATCACAGTTCAGGATCAGAAGACAACAGAGATCCTGGGAACCACACAATCAGCATGAAGCCACAGGTAGTTAATAGGATGGAGTCATAAAGACCAGTGATGAATCTGACCCTCCCAGCTGGAAAGAAGTGCCCGTGGACCCCTGATTCCGAGGACAGCACGGCCAACAGTTTGCCTGTGGAGACCGCAGGGAGTGACAAATAAACTCAATGACTCCCTGGCCACGTGGCCAGGGTAACGTCTGGCTTCAAGATGCAAAGAAGTGTCACTTACCTTGTCAAGTGTACCTCTGCAAAGAGACAGAAGCAAATGAGACATTGGCAATAGCAGCAGCCCCAGGAAATGAAAATGAAGCATGCCAGTAGTCCCTGCCAGAGACAAAAAGAAGTGAGCCAGCCACCTCAGAATGGAAGGTTGATGGAAAACATGAATGGGGCTAGTTTTAGCTAGAGGCTGCTAACTGCAAGGTCAGCAGTTTCAAACCACCAGCTGCTTCATGGGAGAAAAGCGAGGCTTCACTGCTTCAGGAACTCACAGGTGTACTCCTGCGCTGCCCTCTAGGGCAGCTGGCATAGACTCATTGGCAGTGAGTTTGTTTGTTTGTTTGTTTGTTTGTTTGTTTGTTTGTTTTGGAAGCACCAGCAGTTTGCACTTGCCATGCATTTCTTGACATCCTTTACAATTCTTCCCATTTTCTTCATAGCATACTTGGGAAGTAGGATGACAATTCCCATTTTCCGGAGAAAGAAACACTAGCGGAGAATGCCAAGAGAAATTTTCAAGTGTCCACAGAGCCTAGTACTGAGAACTCACCATTTGGTGAACCCATAGCTGCCCCCAGAGGCTTGCTGCTTGCTGGGTCCTTTTTGCAGAAGGCACAGAAATGAAAACATTCAGAAGAACATGATCGTGCATTAAAAGAAAAAAAAATCTGAAATCTGAAAAAATGCTACCAGAAATCATAAGTGCATTTGGCAAGGTCTCGGGATAAAAGCGTCATTTACAGACACCCATTGCGTTTCTATAGATGAGCATAGAAAGATGAAATAGAAAAGTATTTACAGAAACGTGCATGCCTGGGAAGCTTTAGGAGCAATGATAGCCTGAAGGGAGCCTGCTGTCCAGCGGGAAAGGGAGCCGAAAGAGCACCACCCACCACTGACAAGCCAGTTGTGACTCACTCCTAGAGAACCTCTAGCTAGGGCCGGGCAGAACTGCTCCATCGGGTTTCCCAGGCTTTTACAGGTTTCTAAAGTTTTACAGAAGCAGACTGCTTTATTTGTCCTCCACAGAGAACCTGGTGGGTTCGAACCCCCCACATTTTCGGTTAGGAGCGCAATGCTTAGCCCCCTCAACTGAGCACAGTGGCTGAGAAAATATCACAGTTCTACATTTACATATCTGCAAACTAGGGACTCCTCATACAAGCCCTTTACGCAGGCTGAGAGGCGTCTATAAAGTAGCCTGTGCAATGCCATCCAGCTCAAAGACTCCCCCAACCTGGATTTTGAATTCTAGCCTCTCTGACCCAGAACTCTTGTTTATTGAAGATTCATTATATTAACATAAAAGTGAACTAATGGCCAAATTAACTAAATCATCAGCATTTGTACACTAAATGGTGGGAAATTCCAATATACTCTCTACTTTAAGGGTTCAAAGCATTTCCATTTGGCTGTAGGTTGGTTTTCAAAATCCCAGCATTATAATTCAGTAACATCTGGAGCCTGTGTAAGGTGGAAACCTGTCAGAGAAGGAAAACTCAAAGGAGTGATAGAAAAGTGGACAGTCCACCTCCTGTCCATGTTGGAAACACTTGTGAGATCCTGGAAAGAAGGCAGCCCCATGGAGTTCCCCCTCTCCCAGGTTCCCCGGTCATACTCGGACTCATATTACACGAGAAGCTTCTAGAAGCTAGTATCTTCTAATTTCATGTTCCCACGAACCTTTGAATGCCCCTTGGATATTTCGCCAACCTTTTCCTTACATTACTTCGTTTGATTCTCCCATTAACTTGTAGGTAAGGGAAAGCCGAAATGGTGACCATTTTACAGCCAAGCAGACCCCAGTTGGATTGGGTTTTGTCGCCATCCAGATGAGGTTGCTTGTATGTGAGCGCTAGGATTGGTCGGAAGCTCTCCTTTAGAAGCATCAGTTCACAGAGTGCACATGACTTGCCTGATGTGGCTCTCATGAATTCAAGTAGTCAAAGAGGTGACTTAGAGAATGTTTGAGCATTGGAATATATTTAAAGAACTGCAATTTTTACCGCCATTGGCTTTTATCCAATACAACCGACAAGGGTAAAGAGAGAGAGATTAGGCCTTAAGTTTTAGAAAATGTTCGAAGTTGCATCCTCCCCACTACCTCCTCCTCCCAGTCGCCCCCCAAAAACAAAAACAAGCTCCACTGCCATTGAGTCCCTTCCGACTCAGACAGGGACATCCAATATATAGAGACATTGAAAACTCATCTGGAATAAGCCTATTTGATAAGAAATAGAGATGGCACAACAAAAGGGTTCACACATGAAAAGTTCGATTTTTCCTTGCTGTATAGGTACTTTGATCACAGATTTTTTAAAATTCAGAGTTGGAAAGGGATCTAAGAGTTTTTCTAATTAAGCCCCATCTTTCCTACTTGAGCGAGCTGTAGGGCCATGATTTTAACTCATTGCTTATGGCTACACCACTAATTAGTGGCAGAATTGGTCTCAGAATCCAAAGACTGGCTCCAGCCCAGGTCTGTGGTCTGATACCCTAAGCTTGGGGATTTTGTTTTTTCCTGTTTTCAGTTTGTATTAGACAATGCCAATAGTAACTTTTAGGTCTTTAAGTTGGAAGGTGATTTTGAAATGCAAATGATGGCAGTTTGACAGTTTAGAAATGACCTGGCTGATCTACTGCGGGGCCATGAGGGAAAAGCTCCTGAATGTGGGCCACTGCAGGGTTGTCATCCCTGGGAGATTTCCATCCGGAATACATGTATCTTCTTGCTCTGCAATGTCTCATCTCCAAGGACTTGTCCAAGCTGCCTTCACAGGCCCTTGACTTTTTTGCCGTATTCTTTGAAGTAAGTTGTTGGTTTTTCCTGAAATAGATCTGCTGTTCATCTTGTTTATATTTCGAATTGCAAGTGTTTGGGTCAGCAATTTCAAAGAGCAGTCCTATCAGAAAATACATGCACTAGCTCAATGTAAAGTTGCCCCTTGGATTGCCCATCATTTCCTATCATTTCCCATCATTGCCCATTTATTCACTTGTTCATTCAGTCATGTGTGTAGCAAATACTCCAGGGGGGTTTCCTTCAGGGTAGGAACTGTTTGGGATATGGCATTGAACAAAATTTAAATCCTGACTATTATGAAGCTTTCAATCCAGGGGAAAGAGATATGTCGGCAGAAAATGAAGGTATAGTAAATTAGATGATAGATAGATCTCAGATGTTGATGAATACTATGGCAAATAAGCAGGTTAAGAGGAGATAGGACCACCATGTGGGTGAGCAGTGGTGGGGATTATTGTTTTATACAGGACGGTTAAGGACAGTGTCTCTGCTAAGGGGGCATTTGTGCATAGACCTGATAAAAGTAGAGAAACCAGTCTTGGTGAGATAGGGAACTGCTGAAGGTGTTCAAGGCTTGGAATGGAATGAGGTAAAGAGAGATGGGGAATGAGGCCTGAGAGGTAGGAGATTCGAGGTCATGTAGGGACTTATACAACAATATAAAGATTTTTACTTTTTTTGAAATAACATTTTTTTAAATTGAGTTAAGATTTACATAAAGTAAAATATTCGGTATTAAGGCTTCATTTCAAAGAGTTCAGGCAATTGTATGTACCTGTTTAACAACAAGCAATGAACCTTGCCTGCTCAAAGTGAGGAGGATTGGAGGCACTTGCTGATGAAGATCAGGATGGATTACAACCCAATGTCAAGAAGACCGCTGTCCTCACAGCTGAACCAATAAGTAACCGATAAATGGAGAAAAGATTGGAGTTGTCAAGGATTTCGTCTGACTTGACCCACAATCAATGCTCATGAAGCGGCAGCCAAAATTTCAAAAAAAAAAAACCTCTGTAGAGGACTGAAAATCAAAGCTGTTACTTTGAGGACTACGGTGCACTGACCCAAGCTGTGGTATTTCCAGTTGCCTCCTATGCATATAAAAGTTGGACATTGAATAACGGAGAGAGAAGAAGAATTTATGTATTTGAATTGTGATGTTGGCTAAAAATGTTGCAAGTACCGTGGCCTGCTCAAAGGACAGTCAGCCCTGTCTTGAAAGAAGCATGGGCAGCGTAGTCCTGAGAGCAGCGGTTCTCCACCTCCCTACTGCCGCCACCCTTGAATGCAGTCCCTCATGTGGTGGTGACCCCCAACCATACCGTTATTTTCGTTGCTACTTCATCACTGTCATTTTGCTACTGTGATGACTCAGGTGACCCCTGTGAAAGGGTCATTCAACCCCCAAAGGGGTCTTGACCCACAGGTTGAGAATTGCTGCCTTAGAGGCAAGGCAGACTTTGTTTCATGCACTTTGGACATGTTGTCAGCAGAGACTGGTCCTTTGAGAAGAACCTCATGCTTGGTATTGTAGAGGGCAACCCAGAGAGGAAGGTCCGGGACGAGATGGGCTGGCACAGAGGCTGAAACAATGGGCTCAAGCACAAGAACAATTGTGCGGAGGGGGCAGGCCGGGGCGGGGGTGTCCTGTTGTGCAGAGGGCTGCTATTGGTCGGAACTGATCTTACGGCACCTAGCAACAACAACACGTAACCAACATGCAAAACCAGATCTAGAACATTTCTGTCACTTTAGAATATTCTTGTGACACTTTCCAGTCACTTCCTCTACCTGCCTGCCACCTTCCAGAGGTAATCAGTGTTCTAATTTCCTTATCCATTCCTGATCTTTATTAAACCAGCATCATGTAGTACGCGTGTGCTTTAATCTGGTTTCTTTCCCTCACCCAGGTCACTGCATGTAACACTGCTGAATAGAAGTCCATTGTTTAAATATATCACCATTGGTTTACCCATTTCCTGTTGATGAGCATTCAGGCTATTAAAATTTTTTTTGTAATAAATCTGCCATATATCTTCTTATAAAAAACTTTTTGTGGACATATGGTTTCATTTCTCTGAGGAGCATACCTAGGCGTGGAATGGTGGGGTCATAAGGTAGATAGATGCGTGCTTAACTGAATTAGTATGTACGTATTAGATATATGTACTGAATTAGATGTATGTACATATAACTGCTAGTTTCCCCAAGCAGTGGACCATTGTATACTCCTGCCAAGCAATATAGATGAGCATTCCAATCGCTACAGATGGTCACCAACATTTGATAGTGTCAGGTGTGTGTGTGTGTCTGTGTGTGTGTGTGTGTGTGTGTGTGTGTGTGCTTGCTTTAATCATTCTAGCCAGTCTGAAACATACCACACTGTGGTTTTAGTTTTCCTGATGACTAGTGGTGCTCAGCTTATTGCCACGAGCATTTTGACCACCTGCAAACCTCTGTGTGTGTGTGTGTGTGAAGTGTCTATTTGTGTGGTTTGCTCATTCTTTAAATGTTGGCTTGTATATTTTAATCATTTTTAGGAGTTTTCAAAATACATAAGTATATTCTGGATGTAAATCTTTTCATCTATGTCTACAGATATATGTGTACATACAGTGGGGTTTTTTCTTTTCCTTTTTAAAATCACTTTATTGGGGGCTCATACAACTCTTATTACAATCCATCCATCCATTGGGTCAAGCACATTTGTACATTTGTTGTCATCATCATTCTCAAAACATTTACTTTCTACTTGAGCCTTTGGTATCAGCTCCTCATTTTTTCCCCTCCCTCCCCACTCTCCCCTTCCTCATGAACCCTTGATCATTTATGAATTATTATTATTTTGTCATGTCTTACACTGTCCAATGTCTCCCTTCACCATACAGTGATTGTTTTATTTTTATTTCCTTTTTAATGGTATTTTTGGTGACATACGTTTTTACTTGGGATGAAATCGAAATGATAAAATTTTATCTTTTTAAATAAGTACTTTTTGTTTCCTATATAATGAATATTTCTTATCTCAAGATCACACAAGTATTTTCTTCCACAAGCTTTATGGAGTTGGTTTTAATTTTCGTTCTGCGATCCATCTTGAGTTAAGGGTTGGATATGGCGTCTGGTCAAGGTTAAGATGCAGACACCAAATTCCAGCACCATTTGTTAAAACGCTTTTATTTCCCCATTGAATTACCCTGGCAGAGAGACATTTGTTTATACACCAAGTCAGAAGAACATTGCCAGACCATTTTAAGCCTTCCTTAAGGCAGGTAGCACTTTATCCTGCCCTGCAGTTGCTTCGTACATTTTTAAAGGCATACACATACACACGCTTTGAGGAAAGGGTCATCGTTTGCTTGTGATTTCATCCCCAACAACAGCACTTGGCTAAATGCTTGCCATATCATAGGCCCTTTATGAATGAATGAATGAATTCCAGCAAATGGCAAAGTTAGCTCAAGTTTCCCCCACTTGGTGTGGGGACATACTCCCACGTTGTCTGTGTTCTCTAGGGCTCCCGCACAGACTGCGGGCATTTCTGTTGACAGCGCTTAGTCTCAGGTTTTGCAATATGTCTGCGGGATCACGTATATCTTTGAGCCGTACCACATCAACCTATGCGGGCCCCTTGCAGGGTTAACGTAGCTTCCATTTTTGTTTATATTTCTGCTTGTCATATTTGGGTGGAGCCGATTCACAAGCACATGTGGGCAACAGAGAAATGACATCTGGACAGCAGCCCCGTCGCCGTTCTCCCAGCTCCCCCTCAGATGCCCAGAGAGATTCTGAAACAAGAGAAAATGCTCACTACAAACTCCGAAAGCTAATTGTCAGACAGCCTGTTGCCAAGACCCAGGAGGGGTCTCCCTGAGGGGACGGGGCTGAGGGGGTAAGGAGGGTGGAGGGTGGGGTGGGGGGATGACGCTAAACATCAGGGGATGGGGAGGAGGAGAAAGCCTTGTGATGCTGCTCCCGGAGTCTGCCTTTTAAGGAGCCCTTTCGTCTTGTCCAGACAGAAAGCTGGGTCCCCTCCTCCTTCCAAAGAGCTGCTTCCTTTTATGGCAGCTGTTTCCCATTCTCCCTTTCCTTCTTTCTGTAACTCCTCAACCTCAACCACTCTCAAAAGAGGAGGCCCGGTCTTTTGCTCTCGTGATGCCCACATAGTGTTTCAGTGCACCCCAGGAAATGCGCTTCCA
>NW_022111310.1:13608466-13612142 GCF_000313985.2 Echinops telfairi
GTCTTTTGGAATTCCCAAGTTTCCAAATGTATCTTGCAAATCCCTGGTGATGTCTCGCTGCATGTACTGGGGTGAAGTTCTGAGGCTCAGTTTCTTATCTGTAAAGGAGAAGGTAGTCCGAGAGTCACTCTGTCAGGCCTGAGGATCTTCTAATTTCATCAATGTTTTCAGGGCTACCCAAACAACCCAACAACAACAACAAACACAATACCATCGAGTTGATGCTAAGCATCTGGGACAGAGTAGAACTGCTCTGTGGCTTTCTGAGACACTTTAGAGTCTTCCTACTTTCTACAGGAGTAGAAAGTACGTGTGTGTATTTGTAGCACACACTTGGCCCCAAGAAGGAGTAGACTTGAACTACACACCCCAGTCAGAAAATACACACATGCTCTCTTGTCTCGCTAAGTGGCACCCAGTGTTGACCAAAGTTTTATTCGGTTGCCAGATTTTTAGCACAAATAAAAACAGGCAGAAACCATCAACTTTATTAGCCATAAACACATTTAGAAAAAAGTGGCAGGCAGTCGAGGCCACTGGGAAGCGTTTCAAAGGAGTCTGTCCACGAGCGTGCGGAGGGCCAGGCGCCAGAACGCCTTGGCTTCTGCGCTGGATCCAGCAATGGTCTGCGTTGCCCCACCTGTGACCATGCAGCTTCATAAATCAGACCCCAGAATATAGTTTATTTGTGCTATGACTCCATTCAAATTGTGTCAGCAAAGCCAACTGCCCTCATCCCATTAAAAAAGGCAGAAACGATATTTTTTTACTAGTTCAGAGGTAACAATATGTGTTTTGTGACTCTACAAGCTAGCCACAAAGTGTGCTGGAATCTTGGCCAGGGCTGTGCTGTGCTCCCCTGACAGGGTTCACAGCCGCTGGGAGCACTTCAGTCTGCTTAATGGGCTGCCTGGGCCTGACCTTATATGGTAGTTTCCCTTCTGCACAAGGGAATGACAACCACTTAAGGGTGTCAGCCAGCAGGGAACAGACGACAGCAGAAAATCCACTCTGTTCTTAATCCTGCTATGTCCTGCCTTGCGCTATTGCTCAATGGGCCTGCTTTTTGATAAAAGAATTTGGGAATGCCAACAGGTTTGGAGGGAAATGGAAGTCCTTTAAAAGAGCTCGCCAGCTAATTTCATTTTAGAAAGCACCGTGAGGTGAATCCCCTGGCTGGAGAGATTAGTTGATAAACCCAAGTTGGCAGAGGCTCTGAATAAATGAAAGACATGGATGCCAATGTCAGCTACCATGTGGATATTTGATCCCATACTTTGTCGTTTGATCATTAATTTAATTCAATCTTTAGGTCGCACTAACAGAAACAAGTTTATTATGCAGAGAACTGGTTTGATGGGTCCTGAGTGCATCCAATGTGCT
The DNA here is from genome assembly GCF_000313985.2 of Echinops telfairi. NCBI lineage: Eukaryota > Metazoa > Chordata > Mammalia > Afrosoricida > Tenrecidae > Echinops > Echinops telfairi. Next base: position 13,609,850 of record NW_022111310.1, read on the forward strand.
AGCCCCATAGAAAGGAGCCTCTAAACTGGAGGACGATGGGGAGAATGATGTCAACTTGGTGCAGCCACGGTCTAAGACCTTCAGATTAGCAACTCAGCAAATCACCATAGCAACCCTGTGAGGTTGTTGTTGTTAGGTCGGACTCACAGGTACCCTAAGTCCCCACGAATGAAACACGGCCAGTCCTGCGCTATCCTCACGGTGCATTATTGCAGCCACGGTGTCGATCCATTTTGTCCAAGGTCTTCCTCTTTTTTGCTGCCTCTCTACTTCACCAAGCATGCTGTCCTTCTCCAGGGACTGGTCTCTCCTGACAGCACGTCCAAAGTGTGAGACACAATGTGTTGCCATCCTTGCCTCTCAGGAGCATTCTTCAAGACAGATTTGTTTGTATTTTTTGTCATCCATAGATAGTATTTCCAATATTCTTCTCCAGCATGGATTCCCCTTCAGTCTTCCCTATTCAATATCCTACTTTCACGTGCACATATGAAGTGATTGAAAATATCATGGCATGGACCAGGCACATCTTAGTTCTCAGAGTGACATCTTTATTTTCAACACTCTAAAGAGGTTTTGTGCATCAAGCAGATTTACCTACTACAAGGTGTCATTTGATCTTCGGACTACAGTACTGTTTCCATGGACATTGATTGTGGGTCCAAGCAAGACGAAATCCTTGACCACTTCAATCTTTTCTCCCTTTATCATGAACTAACCTAGGGGCCCAGTTGTGAGGATTTGGGTTTTCTTTACATGGAGTTATAATCCATCCGAAGGCTACTATCTTTGATCTCCATCAACCAAACTGCATGGGCTCTTCCTTGGTTTTCCTGGTTTTCCGTAGTCCCTGTCTGACTTTCACAGGCATCTATGAAGGGGTTAAAATACCATAGCTTGAGTCCGGTGTCCTTGCTTGTTGATATTTAAAGAGGTCTGTGCAGTAGATCCATACTGCTATATTCTCACGGTACAGGTCAGAAGCTGGCAAAACTCACACGGCTGGCTTGTGGCAGCCTGCAATGGCTCCGTGAAGACTCTAACATTGATCACGGGACAGGGAGCATGCTGTAGATGGCAGGAAGTACGTGAGAAAAAGCATGGAACAGGGTGCAGGGACAAGTCCTGTGGGACCAAGACACATGGAAGAGGGTGGTGTGAAATCACACCGGAAACACTCTTTGGTGGAGGGAGGCTCCTCGTATGCTGGTGCACCACGATTACTATCGCAGATAATCAAAACCGATATTTTGGTAGTTTTTTCATTGTATTAATCGTTCATTTCTGTCTTGTATGTCCCTAAAAAGGCCACCAGCTACAAATCCACTTGCCTCGTTTCTCTAAACCATGGTTTTAGGAGCCACCTCCACTGCCTCCTCACCACCACACTGTCATTTAAGTTTCTGGTCTAAATATGCTTCTCATATATAGCCCAAAGGAACAAGCAGTCCAAATGCCATCAACCAAGGAAGAGGTCGATGAAACAGGGTATACCATACAATGAAAACTTCTTCAACCGTAAAAAGCTAATGAAGCCCTGATCCTGATTACATGAACGAATCTTGAAGCATTCAGTAGAGTGAATGGTCAGACACAAAGGAACAGGCATGGTTTGATACCACTCACTGAACTTACCTAACAGTTGTGATCAAGTTCACTCTAACTCATGGCAATCCGATGTGTGTCAGAACAGAACTGTGCACCAGGGAGTATTCAATAGCTGTTTGGGAGGAAGTAGATCAATCACCAGACCTTTCTTCCGAGGCACCCCTGTAAATTACAGCCTCCAATCCTTTAGCTAGCAGCTGAGAGCATTAACTATTTATACCAGTAAATACCTAGAATGGGTAGATTCACCGAAGTGGAAATGTGTGATTAGCAGGGGCTGGGGCGAGCACACATTGTTGACTTATGGCTAAATGAGATAGAGTTTTTGTTGGGGTTATGAAAAAATTTTGAAGATAGTGGTGAAAATGTAACACAACCATGAGAATGTAACTAATGCCACTGAACAGAACACTTAAAATTAACTGACTGGGATATTTTCTTGTGTATGTATTTTAACACACACACACACACACACACACACAAATTAAATGCGTGCTTTACTTTGGAGATCTTTTTAAAAAATTTATTCCAGTCCATGTTTAGTGATGGCTAACAATGTTTATAATGGCTTGAGGTTGATGTAGAATTTGAATAACATCACACACAATCATGTAAACTTTTTTTTTTTCTTTTTTAACATTTTATTAGGGGCTCATACAACTGTTATCCCAATCCATACACACAT
>NW_022111310.1:13619034-13620477 GCF_000313985.2 Echinops telfairi
GTCCAGGTGCACATTTATTCTTTGGACTTTGGGGATTATACATTGATGTGGGGGTGCAGCATCTTTCCTAGTACAGCTCCTAAAATGACTGAACCATAAACTTGTCTTTCTTTCTCCACTCCCTTGTTCTGCCTATTAGCTTCCGCAGGAGGAGGCCTGGTGCTCTTTACTCACAGTGCCCAGGCCTTCCGTAACACATAGAAGCACTCTGCATGTTGGAGACCGTGAACTTGAATCCCTGGTTAAGCTTTGGGATTTACAGCCTCAACTGCCCCAGCCTGGCAGACGTCACTGGGGCGTCTTTATACCAGGAGCTGATTTCAATACTGTCAATATTGTCTATGACTTTCTGATTTATCAAGACAAGCTAGAAACCCTAAATTTTAGGGAAACTCCTAGAGGCTAGAAAGACCTCTTGGGCTGAGGGTTTGGAGATTCAGCTTAAGGGTCAAAGGAACTGCATGAAATAAGGAATGCCAACAAAAGACTTACAGCTTCCTTTACTTGAGATAAAGCCTATTGACAGAGATGGCTGTTTTTGGTTCCTCATTAACAGAGGAGAATATATATATATATATGCATTGATATAGTTATGCAGAAATAACAATGTAAAAATAGCAACATAGTAATAATAACGTACTGCTATCGTGTTTTAAAAATGTTAATTCCAAATGCCTGAATTAGAACAAAGGATTTACTGTACAACTGAGTCAGAACTCAGTACCTTCTCACTGGGGAGGCTGCCCTAGGGTGTGTGCTGTGTGACCTTCAGAGGCCTGCCGAAACCAGACTGGCAGAGTGACCTCGGCCACACAAAGAGACTGGGCTAAGAAGGGATGGTGGCTGCTTGGGCTCAGCCAACTGTTGCCTTGAAGATCTTCTGAGTGATTTACACATGGGCCAAGCAAAACATGCCTTGACCATCAATCTACGAGCTTTGTTCTAGAGCAGCTTTCTTCACTTTGCGGCTTTCTATCAGGATCGGAAGCACAAAGTGCAAGTCAGCACACGTTCCTTTCCCAATAAGGAAAACTCCGGTCAACACCCATGGTGCAGAGACCCTTGAACGCCCTGCACTCACCACCATTTCTGGCTTCCTGAGCAGACTGCATGCTCCGTTTAAGGTGCTGTGATCGTATGAGCCTTTCCAAACGTACTCCAGTGCAGTCAGCTTCTTCTAGAGCTGCCTGGACAATTCCCTTTCATTTGCTTTCAGATGTTTGCCACCACCTCCCCAAGCCCTGTCCCTGTGCCTGGATTGCACTTAGAAGATGTCTAAAGTGAGTAGGGAATTGTAGCTCGTTTGGGCACGTCCAAGGAGCGCCTCCATTCAGAATCTGCCCTCGATTCCCATGGTGAAAATCAGAACGTTGGAGAATAAATTACTCACATGTCCGTTCATTCTGGAAACGTTCGAAGGATGTTTACATTGAAACCAGATGC
>NW_022111310.1:13621571-13647894 GCF_000313985.2 Echinops telfairi
ACGGTTCTGCCTCTTTGAGCTTTCTGGGAATACAGCTGCCTCTGCTGGCGCAGCTGACCGAGCAAACTCAATCAGTCATTTCTCATACGTTTCAACCCGCTTTGCAAATATGTGCGTGAACGTTTAAAGATGCTTTTCTGTAAACCGTGGGGAGTGTGGTTCATGCCCTACATAGTCATTTACAGTTCATTCATCAAGGCCTTTGGGGGCCTTATTCATTTTAATTAAATGACACAACGGATTAGCTAGGATTAAGTCATCCAGCAGTGGGCTTCTTCACCATTTGGCCGAATACATGAGTCCTGCTCTTAATTTATTAAAACAATATTTTAAAATAGCACTTTCCCCCCTTATTTCCAAAGTAATACAGGTTTATTTTGGATAGTTTTGCTAAAAGAAAAGACTAGAGCAAACGGAAGCCCAATCAGAATTGAACCAGCCCAGCACCATCGCGGCCAATGTCTCCACATGAACTCTTCACCTCTTTTGACTAAGATGGCCTTCGATGTTCAGTAGCGGATATTGTACTCCACGTTCTGCTCCTGCGTGTCCTCTGTGTTAAACATTTTCCTTGATCTTTGAGATCACGAGTTTTAGAAATCGTCACTGTGTGCCTTCTTTCCTCTTAATCAATGGCACCCTACTCAGCCAGTTGCTCTGACCTTACACCTGGGCACCTTCCCTGACTTGGCTCTCTCACACCACAACAGAAGCCAAGGCAAGTCCTGCTGGTCCTCCGGCCAAGGCCAGTGGTTCCCTAGCACCCACCTTTAGCATCCCAATCTAAGCCAACCATCCTTTCTTAGCTGCCCACATCTGTTAGCCCCTGTCTTGCTCCCTTGGTGCTGCCATAACCCTAGTACCATTCAACAATTAGCTTTAAAGAAGAGAAATGTGCTTGCTCACAGTCCTGGAGGCTCTAAGTCCAAACTCAAGGCATACTTTAAGGAGAAGGCTTCGTTATCCCTTGTCCCTGTGTCTAACACTCCCCCCCACCCCCTCCGGTCTTTAGTAACTAACAAGTGATTAAGTTTAGGACCTAGTTTATACTGGCATGTGCTCATTAGCATAACAAAGGAACGCCCTATTTCCAAACATGATCACACCCACAGACATTAAGAGCCAAGAATTTAACTCGTATTTTGGGGAGACATAATTCAATGCATACCCCTCCTAAGCGCCCCCCCTTCCTCTCTTACCCACCATCCCTGACTCAGCAGCTAGAACTGTCTTTAAAAATAAACTAGATAATGTCACTTCTGAAACTCTTCCAATGGTTTCTTGTGCAGATACATCCCAACTTCTTATCATGGCCAATTGGGTTCTTTATCATTTGTCTCTCCAATCTGTCTTCCTTCACCTCTCAGCACTCTCCCCTTACAATGTTCTGGCTACAGAGGCCATTGTGCTTTCTTTGAAGGGGTCAGACTGGCTACCATCCCTCTGCCTAAAATGCCTTCTCCAGATCTTGACATCACCACCTCAGACCGCTCAGGCCTCTGTTCCAATGACACCTGGCCATTTGAAGCTCGGGATGCCTTCTGGACAACTCTCTTGAAAAGAGCACTTTGCCCCCACCATCCCCCCCTTTATCCCTCTACCCAGCTTAGCCCTGGAGCTAACTACCTGATACTAAATATTCATTTGATTGCCTTTTTATTTTTTGTGGTTAACATTTTCCACTAGAATATAAGTTTCATGAAGATAGGGACTTTGCACTTTGGCGTAGGGTGTCATTCAGCTCATATTTGCTAAAGCCACGAAAGGCGGCGGCACAATTTTTCATTAAATGGGAAACCCTTGTATTAGTTTCCTATTGCTGCTGTAACAAGTGCCCCCAAATTTAGTGGCTTAAACGATGCAAATTTATTCTCCTACGGTCTTGGGGATCAAGAGTCTACATTCAACCCCAGTGGACTAAAGGCAAAGTATTGGCACTTTGTTCACTCTGAAGCCTCTAGGGAAGAATGTTTTCTTGCCTCTTCTAGGTTCTGGAAGCTACATGTATTCTGAGATAGTTAAAGTTTATTGTGCCAACCTGGCAGATAAACACACGTGGGGTTAATTGAAGGGCAGAGAGATAAATCAATGGCTCAGTGACCCTCGTCTTTCTAGTTTTCTGGTCTCTTGCTTTGTGATGGTTGGACCAGGGTGCAGCTGCCTGAGCAGTTCCCTGCTTTAGCTGGCCAGGCTCACTTCCTGCAAGACATCCTCAAGGAGAAGCCACATGGATGTACCCTGATGCAGCCCTGGGTGCTGGAGCAGCCGTGTGGAGACCCCTGCCAGCGCTGAGGTGCTTACATGTTCATGGACTCGGCTTTCCTCCTGCAGTCGGCATCATTGTGTGTGTTTTGTGAAACTGAGGAAGGCTTTGTGGATTGGTGTCAGACATATAGGCTAATGTTGGACTTGTGGGCTAGGGCAGCACTGGGTTGCGATGTTTTCTTGATGTGCACTTACCCTTTATATAAAACTCTTATACATGAGTTTCTGTGGATTTGTTCCTCTAATGTACCCAGATTAACACATATTCCTTAGCTCATTGTCCTATCCTTTATCTTCAAAGTTAGCAATTTAGCACCTTCCAATCTCTATGGCCTCTTTATTTGTTTTCATATCTCTTGCTCTACCCCTGTCTTCATCAACGCATCACCTTTTCGGATCCTGGCTCTTCTGCTTCCCTTTTACAAGGACACAAGTGATGACCTTGGGTCTATCTCAATAATCCACTATAATTGCCTCATCTCAAAATCCATAACTTAATCTCATCTTATATGTCCCTTGTACCCTGTATCCACATGGACTACTGGAGAAAGGCCATTATTTTGTCCGTCATAACCATGATGGGCCTTTGTGTTGAATTTTTGAATTTTCAAAACTACAAATGATATCTTCATGAGTCTCCTTATGCATACAATTTGTGCCTACCTTTTTGTATTAACTATATTGCCAAAGATAGCATCACTTAAATCAATGGGTCTAGCAGATGAGCAAAGCACGGCTAAAGAAGAAGAATGGAGTAGGAGTCTTCACATCTTCTGATCTCAAAACCTACCACTCCGCCTGGTACTGGTACTTCAACAGACTCATAGAACAAAGGACCAGAAGTGAGGACCCAGAAGGAAATCCACCCCCCTGTGGACCGTTGATCTTGATAAAGAGCAAAAACTGATTAAATGGGGGAAGAGACAGCCTCTTTAACAATGGTGCTGGCAAGACTAAATATCTATTTGTAGAAAAGTGAAACAGGACCCATATCTCACATCATATAAAAATGATAAGATACACCAAAACCTAAATGTGAAATCTAACACTATACAGGCTGTCAAAGAAAACGAGGGACAAACTTAGGTACCCTACTAGATGGCATTACTGTTAAGCCTAACCTAACCAAAAATGCAGAATACAGTCAAGATGAATGGAACCTCTTAAAATTAGGCAATTATATGCACATCAAAAGATTTTATCAAAAGAATAAAAAGAGAACTCGCAGATTGGGAGAAACTTTGACAATGGCCTATTAGATAAGGAACTCATCTCTAAAACTTATAGAAAAAATTACCTCAGCAACAACAAAAATATTCTAGTCAAACAATGGGTGGAAAACAGACACTACAAAAGATGTTCAAGTCTACAAACACATGAAAAAGTGCTTGTGATCATTAACCTTTGAACCCACTACCAATAAATCTATCCATCTATAGATGTCTGGTGTGTCCGCCTCATAATGGCTCTTTCAGACAGAGTAGAACTGCTCTTTAGGGTTTCAGAGAGTAAAAATATTTACAGGAGTAGACAGCCTCATCTTTAGCCCATGGAGTGGCTGGTGGGTTTGAACCACTGACCATGTTTAGTAGCCTGAAATCCACAGGGGCAGTTCCACTTTGTCCTATAGGGTCTCAATGAGTTGGGAATTCCTTGAAGGCAGTGAGTGTTTTTGTTTTATGAATGGATGCATAGACAGCCACGCAAGCTAAACAAATGTGGGAAGGAGCTTGGTACCATACACATGGATAGATATATAGAGATGTGACAGAGGATATTTATATACATGTATTTATGCTGAAAATGTATCTGTGAGTAAAGTCGAGCATACAGGAGGCAGAATTATGAAAACTTCTTAGTCATAACCCAACATTTCATGGGAATGAGTTACTGGGCCTTGAGTTTTAGGGGACATCAAGGACAATTGGCACAGCAGAGTCCACAAAGAAAATATTCTACACCTTACTTTTGGTGAGTCGTGAGTGGGTCTCAAAAGCTGTGAGAGACCATGTAAAATCGGTCTTTGTCCATCCGGAGTTAAGGATTATGAAGAAAATAACAGATGCATGCAATTAGTCCAAATGACTAATACTCTTAATTGCCATGAGTTGATTCTGACTCATAGAGACCATATAAGGACGGGGTCAAACTGCCCCTGTGGGTTTCTGAGAATGTAATTCTTTACAGAGGTAGAAAGCCCCATCTTTCTCCATTGGGGCAGCTAGTGATTTCAGACTGCTAACCTGGCAGTCCGTAGCCCAACTCATAACCACTACACCACCTCAACTTCCATGACCCTGAGGGCAGAAGAGCTGGATGGTGTCTGGCTACTTACTACTACCTATGTTCTCAAAGGGATCACATTAGAAGGTTCTAGAGCAGTGGTTCTCAACCTTCCTAATACCACGACCCTCATGTTGTGGTGACCCCACCAACCATAAAATTATTTTCATTGCTACTTCATAACTGTAATTTTACTATTGTTATGAATCAGGTGACCCCTGTGAAAGGGTCATTCAACCCCCAAAGGGGTCATGACCCACAGGTTGAAAACCACTGGGAGAGAAATGTGAAACAAAACTCAAGATTATCAAACAGACCGGTGGACTAGAGATTGGTAGAACCCCCAAGACTGTGGCCCTTCCTCCCTTAGGTCTGGAACTCAAATTTTCAGCCAAACAAAAGAAGACCCACAGGGTGAGCAATACTAGGAGGGACACTGTGTTCTTTCGAACAATCAATCATTCAGATCAAAAGAGCAGCATTTTTCCCAAGAACAAATTCAGAAGGCAGGAGAGATGGAAACAGGAAACACAGGGAAGCAGTGAGGCTAAGTGATGTTACATAACAGGGACTGCCATCAATAGCATGACATAAAACGGGTATGAATTATTGAATGAAAACTGATTTGCTCTGTAAAATCTCATCCAATTCACAATAAAAGCTGGAAGTGAATGGATGGATGAATGGGTCTATGTATTTATGAAAGTTGTGATTATTACCACCAAAGAGCCTTCCTGAAAGCAGACACGGACATCAATAGTTTATGACAATATTCTTCGGAGTCTCCCTAATATTGAGTATACAAACCAAACTTGCAGCCACCGAGGCAATTCTGGCTCACAGGACCCCCTGTGGGTTTCTGAGACTGAAACTGGAGTAGAAACCCCAGTCATTCTCCCACAGAGCATGAGGATCGCAGCTCAAATCATAACCTCTACACCACCACGGCTCCCACTGTATTGAGTATAATTACTTTAAAAATATTGCCCACTTTGATATTCAACATAGTGGTCATATGTTTTGTTTCATTGTATATTCATGAATTGAGCAACTCTTCATGCCTTTTGCCTTATGTAGGAATGGCTTGTAACCATATGGCTATTGGAGTTATAGTTGCCTATTTAATTTACCTTCCAATTTTGATTGCGTCATTGTTTTCCTTGAAGACATTTTGGTTAGTTTTTAGTTGGTTTTATCAATTTGGTCTTTTAGGACCTCTCCTGCTGCTTTTAGACCCAGAAACCCTGTCCCCATCCTGACACTAGACTTTCACTTTTTATACTTAGCTCTTTAGCCCATCCCTTCTTGAACAGACTGCACTTTGTTCTGCCTGTTAACCTGGTGACTGTCAATCTATCTATAAACAATTTTTTTTATTGTGGTTTGCTGAAAATTTACAGAGCACATTCCTTTTCCATTCAGCCATTTGAACACACGTGGTCTCACGATATTGGTGTCAGTCCCGTCACTGTAGCAGCACTCCTCCTACTTCCCGTCTTCCCTGGATGCTCCATTTCTATTCATCCTTCTTCCATGCATCTTCCACTTCCGATGGTCCACGTTGGCTTTTTTTTTTCTTTTGGAAAGCAGAGCGGAGAAAGGGATAGGGGGACCGGATGTGGGGAGGGAGTCTGAGGCAAATACTGTCTGTCCTTTGGGTCTCTCTGGCGCATTGTTCTGAGGAGTTCCTCCCTGGTGTTATTGTTTATTTCATAACATGTCTATTGCTTAGCTGAATGTTGATCCCTGAGGCTGGGTACATTTCCAAGCCTGAAGGAAATCTGAGGTCCAAAGTCAAGGGGGTGCCATCATTTGCGACTAGCTCAGGAAGTCTTTTTTATGATTTTGAATTTTATTCTCAGATATTTTCCCCTTCCACTCTGATCCTAATCAGAGCAGCCAGTGGTGGTAGCTGGACCATTGAATTCTCCTGGTCTCAGGTTAGTACAAGGCACACTCTTGTAGTCCATTAGTCCTTTAGACCAGGGGTGTCAAACTGGTGACCCACAGGCAGCATGCGGCCCCCGAGGTAATTTTTTGTGGCCAATGATGCTCTAAAATAAAATGAAAATAGAAAAAAATTGTTATGAAGAAAATAGAGCTTAGGGGAGATTGAGACAAAACCATACACATAATTCCCTCATTACATTTTATTCCAGAGAGTCGTGGGCCACAAAAAAATTACCTCGGGGGCCGCATGCGGGGGGCTGCCAGTTTGACACCCCTGCTTTAGACCAATGGTTTCCTTGAGTCTTTGATCTGCTTCACGCTTCTTTCCTCTAAATAACCAAGCTCCCCACCACAAAGCCAGTTCTCACTCATCGCGACACCATAGGACCCGGTAGAATGCCCCTGTGGATGTTTCCAAGAGTCTAACTGTTCATGGAGGTAGAAATCCTCATCTTTAGCCCCTGTGGTTGGTGTTTTTGAACTGCGTACCTTGAGGTTACCAGCCCAACCTATAACCACGTCCAATATAGATTAAGGAAGAGCTGTCTTATTTCCCCTGTGTATGGAGCCCCGCCAGTGTGCCCAGCATTTTACGTTATCCTCCTGACCACCTGCAAACGAGCATCTCCACTGTGTAGATCAGGACATTGAGCTTCAGGCCGCTTACGTGGCTTGTCTCCAAACAATGCCAGTGACTGGAGAGCCTGGGGACGCCTCGTGCCTCGTTTTCAAGGCTAGTGAAGGAGAAGCAGGAAGACTGTGAGGGCCGGAAGAAGCAGCTTTTGGTCTCACGCCAGATGCTAACCCAGGACACTCGTACTCTGCCCGCTGCAAAGTTGTTGTTATTGGTCAGTTCCAGCGAGTCCGTTTCAACGCGTAGCAACCCTGTGCACAACAGAAGGCAACACTGCACACTCCTGTGCCATCCATCCTCGCAATTGTTCCCATGCCGGAGCCCATTACTGCACCCAGGGTGTCAATCAGCTTGTGAAGGGCCTTCTTGTCCACTGCCCCTCCGCTTCACCAAGCTTGATGTCCTTCTCCGGGGACGGGTGTCTCCTGACAATATGTCCAAAGTATGTAAGATGCAGTCTTGCTGCCCCTGATGTTAGCTGCCTCTAAGTCAGTCCCTGCCCTTGACTCATGCCAACGCCAAGCACAGTGGGACTGGACCTTTGGTACTCCGATGTTTTCATTGACTGGATTCTAAAAGTAGATCACCTGGTGGTTCTTCATAGTTCATCTTAGTCTGGATGCTCTGCTGAAACCTGGCCAGCTCCACAGCCCCAGGTAAGCCCCCGCTGCCAGGAGATTGGCAGCTTGGATTGAGAGGGATTGGTCAGGAAGGTGAGAATTACATCATTGAACCATCTCTGCCCTCCCATCATACAGCAGGTTGTTAAACAAATGAATAAAAGACATCGATCCTTTTGAATCTTTTAATGCTCATAGAATGCCCTTGATTTTTCTGCCCAATGGGCTACTAGGAATTTTCTGAGGACTACATTCTTTAAGTTTCCTGTTTAATTAAAAATGTTTTGAGAAACGATGTACAAATGCGCTTTACACAATTGCTGTGTGTATGGATTGGGATAACAGTTGTATGAGCCCCTAATAAAATGTTTTAAAAAAATAAATAAATAAATAAATAAAATAATGAAAAAAAAAAAAAAGAAGCACAAGTTTTCTCTCAATCTCTGTGATTTTGTCAGGGTACACCATCCCACCACATGGATGGAAGGAGTCCGAGGGAGTTCCACTTCCCCTCTTTTGGATTATGTACCATTTGGACCAATAATAGGGTTTGTGTCCCATCAAGAACACTCAAGAAATATCCAACTCATCTTTTTTTCATTCTGTTCTTTAGCTGGAACCTAAGGTGGTAAGAATCAACATATAATAAAATAAACTTAGTATGAATACCTAGAAATGACCTGAATTTTTTTGCTTTTGTTTTGATAAAACGGGCTATATTAAAAGTAGTAATGAAATTAAAGAAAAATCTAATTGATGGCATTTCAAGTCAAAGACAAAGTACAAGCATAATTTGCCTCCACACATGGCATTAGTTTATGTCTAAGAGCAACCTGAATGCTTGAAAGTAGATGGCTGTCAGGAAACGATGGCGGTATCTGTCAGGTTGGGGATTGCTATGAAAATGCGACCGGGTCTGGTAGCACAGTGTGAAGTGTTGAGCTGCTGACTGTAAGGTCAGTGGTTTGAACCCACCGACAGCTCCCCAGAGGAAAGAATGAGGCAGTCTGCATCAGTAAGGTTTTATAGTCTCGGAAACCCTGTGGAGCAGCCTTGCTCTGCCTTTTGCTGTTGGTTTTTGGAGGGTGTTTTTGGCATTTAAAAATCCTTTCCTTAATATTATACATCAGCACAACACTTTTCTTTCTTTTAAAAAAAATCTTTTTATTGGGGGCTCATACAACTCTTATCACAATCCATCCATCCACCCAATTGTGTCAAGCACATTAGCACAACACTTTTCATATATATATTTGTTTATTTACTTATAAGATTTCAAATGCATACAATGTTGGGTGCCAGTCATAGGCTCCTCGGGTGTCAGATGCTTCATCAGGTAAGAAACGAAATCATCTCAGGTGTGTGACCTTCCTCGTACCTTTGACACCTTGACACGGTCAAGGTCGGAATGTGACTCTGAGTCATCATCTCTGCTGGGGGGCGGGCGGGGTCTGGAACGCTGGCTGGCATCCTGCTTCCAACTGGCATCTTGCTTCCAGCTGGCCTCTTGTCCTCCCGGTTCCTTTTCTCCAGGGACCACTCTCTCCTCCCGGGAGTGGTGGTTCGCCTCCGGGCCTGGACGTTGCTCTCCTCTCGAATGAACCTGCTTCTCTGGTTCAAGAGCCTCGAAAGAGACTGCGGGGAAGGGGTGGGGTGGGGGGGGCTCTTCTCTCGAGCTTCTCTCTCCTTTCCCAAGTGTGGTCAGCGCTCCGGGTGCCTTCCCTCCTGGAGGGGACTTCCCTGGGACTTCCCCTCTGGTCCATTGGCCACCATCTGCTCAGGCAGTGTATCTCTCTGTCCCTCTGCTGCCCGGTCCTTGGGTTGGCACACCCCAGTGTTCCCTTGTACGTGTGGTGTGCATTGAGCTGGCCTTTTGGGGCCTTTTGGGTCTTTCACATGTGGCCACTTTCCCCCGGTTGTCATGATTTGTGGAGATCGGGCTGGACTCCAATGCAGGATGCTGTTGGCAGTGGCAAGGCGGCTTCTCATTTCTGAAACACCTTGTGGACCTGTGCGGGCGCTGTGCTGGTGGCTGCTGGGGTCTGACTCTTGCTCTGTCTTATACGTTGGAATCAACTTAACAGCAGTGGGGTGTTTTGATCTGAGAACAAAAATAAACAAAGTAAAAAAATGTATTCTATTATGTCATCCTATGCATTTAAGGGTTTTCAACCCTGTGAGTGTCTCATTCCTTGACATAATTATCTCTCTGAAATGATTTCTCTTTGGGCAATGAACTTTGGTCAGAAATGGGTAGTGGCGCCTGGATTTTAGGCCTACGTTTCCATTTGAATTTTGAATATTTGTCTGTTTAATATCTTGAAACTTTGCAGTGATATTCTATCCCAGACAGTAAAAGACAGTAGAAGAAAAGCCCTTGTAATTCAATGAATCCATTGACTTTGCTCACTAGCGACCAACAGAGGGGATTGCAGGAGCTGCAGGTCTGGAAACAGCTGTCCATATAGATGTATGTGACCGTACACCGCAGAGTCTGTGCTTTATCGGTACAACCTGGGCTAACGTCACTCGCTTACCATGGGGCCAGAGAAAGCTCAAGTCCCATCAAGGGCCAAAACACACTTCCCGTTCCTATTTTGTCACTAACACAGAAATGATACTGTTTTCTTCCCAGCCCTCTACGTGGCTACGCTTCCTCCTCCTCTTCCTCCTCCTCCGTCCCCCCTTTCCTTTGAAGGCGGACAAGGGTGGAGGGTGGGGAGGAGCAGAGCTGCTGAGAACTGAGACCAGAATGCGCATTAGGAATCAGTCTCAGAGCCAGCGGCGCTTGCGTACAAGGCAAGAGATTAAAGTTCTAATATTATGTAGCCTGAGCTGGACATACCTAACTGGACAGAGAACCCAAGAGAACAAATGGGCCCAGTGAGACCACTGTCCACTGAACCTTGAATAGTTAGGACCTCTTTGAATAGCTCTTTGGGGAGAGCAAAGGTGATTCCAGAGAAGCAGGTAAAAACCCCAAGACTACAGGCAAAGGCAGCGTAGCAGCTTCCAGGGGTTGGTGTAGAGGGAACCAGCAACTGATTAAGTCCTATTAAGTCTCCCCACCTACTCAAATTTGGATGATATAGTGGCTTCATCAATGGGCCCAAACATAACAAAACTTGTGAGGATGGTGCAAGACTGGACAGTGTTTTACGTGGGTGTACATGGGGTCACGAGGAGCCAGCGCCAACTTGACAAAGACTGATACCTCCAGCCTGCCCTTTGTGTACATTTCTCCTACTGTAGGCCGCAGGCTCTTCTACCAGCTCTCCACTCAGTCTCTGTCTCCTCCTAGGCTCCAGCACATAGTCATTTGTCATCCCAAATAAATTACTGCTCCCTCTGACTCAGTTCTCTCGTCTCAAAAATAAGCATGCTACTACTTCATGGAGTTGTTAGGGGGAGCTAAATGAATCAGCATTTGTGAAGTACAGGCAATCCCCCGTTACTAACGGTGGTTGAACTCCTAACAACTTCTAACCCAAACCAAGCTTAACGGCCCTGGAGTCACTGCTGACTCATGATGACCCCCCATGGGTTTCTGAGACTGCAACTGGGTCAAAGGGGAGATCAAATGATATAAGGTGTTGAATTTTAATCTAACTATATATACCTTCAATAATGCACTTTACACATTCGCTCTTTCTGATAGGAAGGCTATCCACATCCCTGGTCTTGGTGAGAGAGGATTCTCCAGAGGCTTAATGCACTTGGGGACCCTGCAAATGGATTTTGAGCTTTCACTGTCTTCCATAGCCTTCTGCAAACTGGGTTTTCGGAATTTAAGCTAATACCATCCCCTCCTCCAGGCTGGATTCATTATTTACAATCCTTGGATCCACACAGGCAGGTGTGCTTCTTCCAAGTAGACTTAGGTCAATACTTAATTTAGATGGCTGCTTGTTTTAAAACAAGCTTTGAAGACTTTAGACACTATTCTTTCTGATACACAGTCACTATCTGATTTCTGCACTACACTTTACAATAGCACAATACCTTCATTGATCTCCTCATGAGGGCAGGTATCAAGGAGGGCTGTGCCACAAGAACTAGTTATTCTTAGATTAGGGTTACAATTAAGGTCTAATTCCCTTCATTATCTATGGTTTATAGATATCCCTGGTTCACTTTAGAGACACCATTATCATTTTATTGGGAAACGTTACAAATCTCCCCATGGGGAGAATCTGCATTTCTAACAAGTTGCCAGGCTGATGCTACTGTCCCATAGAGCACACGTGTTGAATAGTAAGACTTAGGTGGATTCTGGTGTAAGTAAAGACTCCTGAGCCCAAGCAGACATAACCAATAGTTTGGGGATTTTGTACCAACAAAAGGACCAATTATGGTAGTGGTTAGGTGGCTCCTATTTACACACAGGTCTGTTGTCCACCTATTGCCGCACTATACCGAGAAGCTTCCCTCATTTGGCCAAACTCTGTCAGGAGATACAGGCAGGCTTTCTGCACTTCACTGATAAGATATGTCAAGCTGATGTCCTGGGAGTTCTTTGAGAAAACAGTTGAGGAAATGCTACATACTTAGCACTTAGCTCTTCAGGTTTGAGAGCCCGGGGTCATCATCGTTCTACAAAGAGCCATGACTGTGCATTTCAACTGTGGATTCCATGACCCTGTCAAGAGAGAACAGTGTTGCTGCCTCTGTTTTGGCCACAAATGACTGGAGTGTTTTCCAAACACCACTGAATGTCAAAGTTTTTGAGTACTGCTAGGTCCAGGTATTGCAACCTAGTGGTCTACAGGGAAACTGAGCAAAACAAGTAGAAGATTAAAATTAAAAGAGGCTAACAGATATCACCTTTGCTATGGATTGCAATCCAGTGTAAAGAAAACAAAAATTGCTCAACTGGTCCAATAGATAACGTTAGGAAAAGATTAAGTTGTCAAGGATTACATTTAATTTGACTCATGGAAACAAGAGTCAAGCAATCAAATGTTATACTGCATTGGGCAAATCTGCTGCACAAGACCTCTTTAATATGTTGAAGGACAAAGGTGTCCCTTTGACGACTGGCATAGGCCTGGCCCAAACTATGATATTTCCAATTTATGCATTTGAATTATGGTGTTGGCAAAGAAGATCGGCAGAAAACAAACAAATCTGTCTGGAAGAAGTGCAACCAGAATGCTCCATCGGAGGAGGATGGCGAGACTTTATCTCACATACTTTGGACATGTTATCAGGAGGGACCAGCTCCTGGAGGAGGACATCGTGCTTGTTACAGCAGAGGGGCAGCATTAAAGAGAAAGACTCTCAAGGAGGTGGATGAGCACAGTGGCTGCAACTGTGGCCCCCAACATAACAATTGTGAGGACCGGGCAGAACCAGGCAGGTAAGGAACCATTGTTTCGTCTACCACAGCACCTAACTCTGAATTTCCATCACTTTTTCCTTGTTCCTGCAGGATCCTACATCAAGTGTCTTTGTTCACATACTCATCTCCCGGCAGCGAGGTGTGCTTTGTTTGAAAATAAATTAGACCACATTACATTTTGCCTTAACCCCGCCCATGAATTCCCATAACAAGTAGGACACTCTTGAAAGATATCGTAAAGATTTCTTTGGCCTGTGATCTGGTTCCACCACTCTCAGGTCTCATTTTCCACTGCTCCTTGCCTCCCTCCTCTGCCCCAGCCACCTGTTCTCTTTGTGACTCCTCTAACAACCCGAGCACAGCCATGTTGCAGTGGCTTTTCCATGTACTGTCCCTGTAGCACGTCTATCAGTATCTGAATGACTCCATCACTGGCTTCATGTGGGTGTTTCTGGGGGGAATGTCACTTCCTCATCTCACCCCTATACCAGTCCTCATGTCATCATCTCTTGTTAGTGTGCATAGGTCATCTTCATCACACGCCTAGAGTTATACTTTGCATTGATAACTTTTACAAGTCTCTCTCCTATTAAGTCACTGGCTAGACAGTAGACAAGTGTTATCCTGGGTGAAGGGAAAGGCAATATACCATAAAAGGGAAGTTGGCAGAAAAATGATGGCGATAGAGGCAGATACTGGGAGATTTGCAAGAGTTGAAAGCAACAGGGGCCAATACTCTTATGTACATGGTTCTGCAATAAGGATGATCCAAGAGTAGATGCTTGGTTAGCCCCGCAGGCTGAACAGGGATGGAATGGAGGTGAGAGTAGACCCATGAATGCATGTAGGGTTGACCGAGGATATTTGTCTATGTGTACTTACCTATGAATGCGGTGGAGCATATAAGAGACAAAGTGAGAAAACTTCTTAGACGTAACCAAATACCTTGAGAGAATGAGTTGCTGGGCCTGGGGGATCAGAACCTTAGTCCCAGGGAGCACCAAGGTCAGTTGGCAGACCATCGTCCACAAAGACCATGGTCTACATCCTAGTTTGCTAATAGAGCTGGGGTCTTAAGCTGCTGAATATCCATCTAAGTTGCAACTCTTGGTCTCTCCCTGTTGAGAGGAAACAAGAGTGATGAAAATCAAAAGGCCTTGGAAACAACTAGTCCAATGATGAATGGACCCAGAAGCACCAGTCTCAACCAGTCCAATGGACCAATGCACCAGTTTCTACAGCCCTGTTACTAGAAGAACTAGATAGTGCCCAGCTACAACTACCCACTGCTCTAAGAAGGAGCCTATTAGATGGCCCCAGAGAGAGTGGGAGAAAAATATGGGACAGAACTCACAATCATCAAAGCAAACAGCCTTACTGGTTGGGTAGAGCCTGTGGAACCCCCAAGACTATGGCCTTTGGTCACCCTTCAGGTCTGGAATGGAACTCACTGCTGTGTTAATCAGCCATTTAAGACAAGAAGAGCATCATTCACCCAAGGACAAGGTTCAGACACTTAGGAAAGGACGATAAATGAATAAAGAAATTAGATTATTTCTCCTATTCCTGGATATAAGTGCCAAGAAGGAGCTTCTTTGTCTTGTTCTCAGCTGATCTCTAAAACCTGACAATTTCTAACATGAATGATGTGTGTAATATATGTGTAGAAAGGAAAGAATGAAGAAAGGGGTAAAAGGGGGTGGGGAATCCGCTTAGTTGACTGGCCTTTTTATCGTGGTATCTAAGGGCTTTTCTCTAAGAATGTAAAATGCTCTGTAGGGAAAAATATACTTATACACATGTACTTGACAATAACTAATTCACTTTCAACGTCTATAAAATATACAGTTTCATACAACAATACAGTTTCCATGTTTATGACACTTACATCATTCCTCACAGCACATGCTTCAGACCAGCTTACCACCTGATATTATCCTATCTGCCACTTAGCAACTGTGTAACCGGAAGCTCTCTGTACTTCAGCCCCTTACGTATAACATGGGGGTGATAGTAGTACCACCTTCCCAGGGCTGTCATGAAGACCGCTATTAAAATCAGTATAAACAGTATCATGTGTTCACTAGAATTCAGGAAAATACTGAGGTTGTGCCTTTGCTCAACGCCCCCCCCCAACCCTATATATTTTGTTATATTGATTTTTTCCCCCCACCAAATACATGTAAATGTTTTCTCTATGGTCTGGGATATTACACTGCTTTTTTTTTGGTTTGAATAATAGGATGATCCAATTGGGAACTTTACTTACCCAGAAGACGTGAGTGAAATCTAGAGGCTGCTCCAAAGTCTGGCTAAAAACCCAGAAAACCGAACCCACTGCCGTGAATCAATTCCAGCTCCCGGCGACTCTGTAGGACACACCAGGACTGCTCCAGGGGGTCTGTGGGACTGCAGCCCTCCCCCGAAGCAGACTGGCACATCTGGTCCCCATCGAACCTCGAGTGGGTTCCCACCCACACCAGGGCTCTGAGCCCTAAACGGCAGTATCCTTTCCCCTCGTTCCGCCCGAGTGCTGGCGTTTGCAACCCGAAACCCACTTGCCTTCCTCCTTCGTTAGATCACCGCATTGGAAAGGCTGCTTCCCTCTTATTAACAAAAAACGCTGCTCCGTTTGTTTTGGCTCCAACCGATGTCACAGTGCCTTGAACTCAGCGACAGACTGTTTTCCTTGGAAGTGAGGGAGCCCACTGGTTTCGAGTCAGGCTTGGATTCTGGCTGGAAGGTCCAAATTGAAAGTAAAATGACTTCATCCAGGCATGGTGGGAGAACGCATGGTGAGCCTTGGAAAGTGGATTTTGAAGGCTGGCGGATATTCACAATGGTGTCTAACAAAGCGGAGCCCCATGTTGTGGACAAACCATTTTATTATTCTGTTTACAGACAGGGCTGTGCTTCATTTGAGGGAATTGAAAGCACAGGGGCCTGATAGATAGTTTGGTTCTGCCTTTATTGTTTCAAGCCAATCTTGGAAGGCAAAAAAAGATAGAAAGGCTCCCCACTGGCTATAAATAGAAGGCAGATAAATGCCTTCTGGCGCAGACTGTGGGCAGGCCACTCTAGAGGGACTGAACTGTCCAGGGAAGCTTTTTGGCTGGGTGAGGGACAGTGGCGGTTGTGCTGGCCCAGCCCGGGGAGGGGATTGCCATTTCTGAGTCGGCAGCTGTGAGCGGAAATGAAGAAAAGTCGGCTCTCAGAAGTGTTTGCTGCTAACTCCTTAGGGCTAGGTCAGGGAGCTCAGAGGCTGAGTGCAAGTTACACAAAATCCCAGGGTCTTGCGCGAATAGCCCAAGCGAGCTTCCTGGCATGTGGACGTTAACCCACTCTGTGCGCTCATCTCCTTCAATGCTTCTGATGTGCTTGCTTCCCGAGCTGAGAACCTTTCAGATCGGACGGTCTTGGTCTTCTAAGAAGGGTTCCTGCAACTCCAGAAAATTGTACACAAAATGGCGTGTGGGTGGCCATGGCTCAGATTCTCAAAAGGATGTCGTGACCCACCCACCTCCCAATCGCACTGTAGAACACTTTGTGCTTCGGACTGTCTTCCTTCCATCTCACATGCAGAATTGGGCATGGTCAAAATATTACCCAAAGGTTTGCACAGCATCAAAAGACCTTGAATTGCAAACCATACAGATTAGAAGCAGTGGTCACTTTAGCAAAGCAAGAACATTCATGAGGAAGTGATGATCTAGTGTGAGAGGCCATGCTGGGCACAGCTGTACCCACTGGGCTGGGCAGACGGCACAGGGGACTTCTGTCCCCTAGGAGCTGTCATTCAAACATACACATCACCTAGCCTGAGCAGTAGAGACACCAACACATAAAACCGGTTATGGCCAGAATTGGAAGATGGCCTTCATCAAGCTCCTAGAATACGCTGGAAGCTTTGGATTCACATACATTGTTTGCTCTTCACAAGCACCTTATGAAAGGGATACTATTAGCTTCCGCATTTTACCAATCGAGTATCATAGGCTCAGAGAAGTCAAGTAAACTCCTCGAGGTGATTAAGTAGTAAACTGGGATTTGATGTCAAGTTTGTCCGGTCCGTACTTCCTCCCCATTTAAGTAGCTCTATGACATACAGTGCAGACAAGCATCACGGTAGCTAAGGGGACAAACAACTAACAAACAGACAAGACTTTCTCAGGACTGTGGTATTATGATATATCGAGTGACAAGTCTATTACTCTGCAATGCCAGGAATTGAGAGACATAACCATGTTCTTGCTCAAAGAGACCCACAGGCTTACCCCGAGGGGGTGGGATTTCTGGAATACTGCAAAGCTAACTAGAGGAGACTTGGAAAGTTAGACAAGGGAGGGGGAGGCTGCATTCCAGGCATAACTCATGGCATGAGAAAGCACCAAATTTGGAGTGGGACAAGCAGATGAAGAAGGTGTCAAGTTCTCTAGGGAGTAGCAAAGGATGCTAGAGGCTAAAATCAGAGTGGAGATCTGACAAGATACTGTGGTGACTTAACTGAGCCTAAAACAAAGGAGGATCGCCCCAGCACCCATATAACGGTGGGATGCAGAGCCCCAGATGGAAATGCTGGGCCATCTACCATTCTCTCAACCAACTCCCTGGCAACAGGAAAAGCTAGACTCGCATACAACAGCCTCTTGGGCTAAACCGTGATGGCTTGTCCGCTCGCGAAAGATGGTGCAACCAGGGTTTGGCTTAGGGGTGAGTGAGAAATAAGAGAATCCTGTAGGGACTTGTTTTTCATTGAATGGGAAGAGGAGAAGGCATGAAGGGTGCACAGAATGCACCTGGGCCCCAGCATCTGGCTGTGGGTGTCCAGCACTTACCCCAACCCAGATGGTGGGTGGGATACAGCAACCGCTCTCATCCCTCCTCCAGCAGGGCTGCCCCAGCAGAGAGAGAAGGCTCTATAGCACCACAATAGAAAGCAAACCAGAGTCACAAGTGGCCTTTTTTTTCTCTTCCTGGCGCAGATACTGTTGTCACTGAGGAGGCCCGCAGGACTAAGGAGATTATATGTCCTCCAGGGTCCGACCAGATTCGGGAGCTCATGGGAGCTAGGGAATGGTTGGCTCGAATGCACAAGATCTGCAGTGATTCCTACTGACCTCCCTCTCAGTAGAGTGAGTGCGAACCATACAAACACTGTCCTTTGTCAACTAAGCAAGGGTGGGCCCAATAATCTTCCAGAATAGCTACTTTTCACGTGGTGGCTCGCACGGCCAGCTCTTTTCCAGGGAACTCCCTCCCTTCTCCTGGTTCCCAGTCACGAGGCCGTCTTTGTGTCTACTCTTTATCCACTCCCAGCCCTCCTCCCCAGCTGTCCACCCCTGCCTCCAGCCCTTCCCTTCTACTGGGATACATTTAGTTCTGAATGAATGTGGAGAGTAGACCATATTAAAGCAAACACACACCAAATGGCTTTCCAATCTAGACTTGACCCAAAACCTACTGCCACTGAGTCCATTCCGACTCATAGTGACCCTAGGTAGTGTGTCCAAGGCTATCCAGCTATGGGCACAGACAGCCTCACCTTCCGCCCACAGAGCAGCTAGTGAGTATGAACTGCTAACCTTGCAGCTAGCTTATCAGACAGTGCCACCAAGGCTCCTTGATCAAATAGCGTTAAAATAATGGTTTGACAACACACAATTGACACAAAAGATGCGCAGTTTTCCTGCTTCCTGCCCACTTACTTATCTGTGCTCCTTCAACAAGCCTGTCCTGAGAGCCCTAGACATTTTCATGGCAAACTGATAATAAACATGTCTTTATTGAAGTTATATAAACAAATAGCTCCGTCTATCAGGCTGTTTGTTTGCAGGCCAGATGAATCACTAATGACTTGTGTGTGGAGGAACGTCAAGAAGCCCAAGAGTCCAGAGACGTGGAGGCATCTTTTATTTCAGGGATTAGTGGAGTGTGTTCTCTGGTGAGCCTGCGGATGCTGCCCAGGATGGCGGCCAGTCCTGCACGCATTTTCCCACTGACTGCCCAGCGTGTTCCCAAACCCCTGGCCTTGGTGTCAGCCCTTTCACTGTTGTCCCTCACACTCACAGGGTAGTTCGAGTTCTCAAAGCATACTCTCCCTCATGAGCCCCTTTAGTCCTCTGAAAAACCTGTGGCACAGTTCACTATCCCTCTTCTTGTTTCCGAATAGGAAAACCTCAGCTCAGAGAAGTTATGTGGCTGCTATGACGCCACACAGTAAGTAGCAGAGGGAGGATTCGGTCCTAAGATTGTGACTTTATTGTTTTCTTTCCACTCAACTTTATACGTTGCTTTGACCCAAAGCCCATCTGTAGACAATTGGACATCCCCTTACAGAAGAGTCACAAGGAAGAGATGAGCCAGTCAGGGTGCAGGATAGCACCGCCGAAACATACAACTTTCCTCTAGTTCCTTAAGGCTTCCCCTCCCCTGACCACTATCGTGCCCCCAATTCTACTTTACAAATCTGGCTAGACCAGAGTATGTACATGGGTACAGATAAGAGCTGGAAACACAGGGAATCCAGGCTAGATTAACCCCTCGGGACCAGTAATGAGAGTAGCCATACCAGGAGGGGAAGGGGAAGGTGGAGGAAGAAGGGGGCAGAACTGATCACAATGATCTACCTATAACCCCTTCCCAGAGGGACGGACAACAGAAAAGTGGGTGAAGGGAGACGTTGCTCAGTGTAAGACATGAAGTAATAATAATTTATAAATTATCAAAAGTTCATGAGGGAGGGAGGGAAAAAAATGAGGAGTTGATACCAAGAGCTCAAGTAGAAAGAAAATGTTTTGAGAATGATGATGGCAACAGATGTACAAATGTGCTTGACACCATGGATGGATTGTGATAAGAGTTGTATGAGCCCCCAATAAGATGATTAAAAAGAAAAAAGAAAAGTGCAGTATGTCCAGCAGGCTCCAGCTGGGAGGGGCCACAGTTCAGTAAGAGCTATTTTTGAGACCAGCTAGCTGTTGCTTCTCAGTGAGGTAGACTTGGAGGGGCCAGGACCCAGATTAGATTGGTGTTGCCAATGTATGGGGGGTGTGACAGTGTGCGCAACCACACTACGTACCCCTCTGTGGCATGGCAAAGAGCATCTAAGGGTACTCCATCCACAACCGGTAGAAGCCAAAGGTAGGTTTCTCCAACTCCATCGTTCCTTCTCCAGGCGGCAGGACGGATGGGATTTAGCCGATGGACTGCCTTCCCTGGATCCCCAGCCCCATAGGAAATCCCTCTCTTGTCAGCACCGCCGACTTACCGAACGTCTACAGCGTTACAGAATCCCAGCAGACAATGAGAGTGCTGATGACCACACTACAAGATGGGGTTACAAGCAGACGTAGCACATGGTGGTCCTTGGGCTGGGCAAACTAGGCCAGTCCCAGGGCTCCCTGAAAAACCCACGATCCGGTTGTATCTACTGGCACCAGATAACCAGGTTGTGGTAAAGCCTGATCTTTCCAAAAACATGTCCAGTTTGTGGCCAAGTCACACCCAACCTTAAACACAACACTATCCTCCACCACACAAATTATGAGTGATTCATCTGGCCGCAAGACAAACAGTTCCAAATTCTGAGCTATTTGTTTGCATAACTTAAGTAAAAATGTGCTTGTTATCAGTTTGTCGTTAAAAGGTGTAGGCAGGGGCCTAAGGATGGAATGGCAGGAGTACGGATAAGCCAGAGGCAAGAAACAGAAAAGGTATGCATAGAACCTGCTTCCTATGAAGTCAGCAGCTCTCTTCCTATGCACTCAAAAAGTAAGCTTTTTTCTCCATCTTTCCCAGGGTTCATCGATCTCCTCTATTAAAAAAAATATTTCATAACATTGTCTTTTTTTTCTTTTAAATCATTTTATTGGGGACTTGTACAACTCTTATCACAATCCATACAGCAATTGAATCAGACATGTTTTATGTATGTTGCCTTCATTCTTTTCTAGACATTTACTTTTTATTGAGCCCTTGGTATCAGCTCTTCACCCCCTCCTTCCCCACCCTCATAAGATTGATTGTACATTGTTATTACTGATAGATTACAATACTGATAGATTGTACATTGTTATTACTTTCATCTCTCACACCGACCACTGTCTCCTTTCCCCCATGTTTTCTGTTGCTCTTCCCCCTGTAGAAGGGTATATGGTTATGTGTCGATCATTGTGATCAGTTCCCCCTTTCTCCTTTCCTCTCCCCCTCTTCTGCTACCCTTCTGGCATCACTGTTCCCACTCCTGGATTCTATGTGTCATGAGCTCCCATCTTTTTCTTTACCTGTGTACATGATCCTGTCTAGTCTGAATTGAGAAGCAGCATGGGGGTCATGGTAGTGGGGGGTGAATTCCCTGTACTCCTGCGGACTGGCCTTGGGCCTCAGTTCATACCCTCCCTCAATACAAGAACACTTTGAGATGCTCAACCCTCCCCCCACCCCCCAACTCGATTGCTGAAGACAAAATGGGTGCATAAGCAGATGTGGTGAAGACAGCTGATGGTGCCTGGCTGTTAAAAGATATAGCATCTGGGGTCTTGAAGTTAAAAAAATGACCATCTAACAGTGAAGCAACAAGCCCACATGGAAGAAGCACACCAGCTGGTGCAAACATGAGGTGTCACTGGGACTGTGTAACAGGCATCAGAAGATTCATAACAAACAACAAACAAACAAAAACGCATTGGGGAGAATGAGGCGGGGGTCAGAGGAGGGACCCAAAGCCCATCTGTAGACAATGGAACATCCCCCTAGAGAGGGGTCACAGGGAACGGACGAGTCAATCACGGTGCAGTAGAGCACTGATGGATTATGCAATATACCTCTGGTTCCTTGAGGCTTCCTCACCCCCCACTATCATGACCCCAATGCTGCTTCCCACTCTGGACTGGACCAGAGCATGCACATAGGTATAGGCAAGAGATAAAGCTCACGACACACAGACCCCAGGAACAGGAATGGGACTAGCAATACCAAAAGGGTCGGGGGAAGTTGGGGAGAGGTGGGAAGGAAGGGGGTACCCATTGCAATGAATAGCACATAACAACACTGCCCGCTTCTTGGGGAAGAACAACAGAAAGGGGAAGGGAGACAGCAGTTGGTGTGAGCTATGAAAATAATAACAATCTATAATCTATTAAGGGGCCATGGGGGTGGGGGTGAGGGTGAAGAGGAGCTGATCCCAAGGGTTCAATAGAAAGTAAATGTCTAGAAAATAATGATGGCAATATATGTACTAATACGTCTGATACAATTGATGTATGGATTGTAACAAGAGTTGTAAGAGCCCACAATAAAATGATCTTAAATAAATAAAAAAGGAATTCCCTCTACTGCCTTCTTATTTACAGTTTTAAATTGCCCTGCCCCCAAACATAAGAGTAGAGATGTCAATGAATCTAAACCTGGTTAACAAATTCTAGACAATAAATGATATGGAGCAGAAACCTCATCCTTCATTGATGAACAAGGGGGAGACAGGAAGAATGAAAGGTCTACGCATAGAGTGATCTGGTTTCTAAACAACAACACCACCAACAACTAAACAAGCCAGAAAGCACTGCCTACAAGGGCCAGGAAGACAATGGCATTCACTTAATTTGGTCTATGGTACATTTAATGAAGCAATGGTGGGGGTTGGGCATTTGAACTTGCCCTTTTTTTTTTTTACTTACATTCACTTCCTGCTTCCTAATCTCCCTTTTAAAATTTTATTTCAATAATAAGGCTATTCTGAGCCACCATCTGCACAACATGGCATTGTCCCCAAATTCTCTGGAAAGGACAACCCGATGAGATTCAACATCCCATATTTTAATTTTCCTCTCGAAACTAAGGCGACTGAAGTTGTCCAGTGCAATTTGTGCCCTGAGCACAAGCAGGCCGGGTTAGTTCCAACCCTCCAGCTCTGTTCTTGGACACTCTTCTTAGAGCATCTCGGTTCTTGTAGCAGCTCACAATGTCCAAGTGAATCAAGATGAAATGGGGCTATCAAACACAAATACAAACACTTATTTCTAGTCAGATTTGCATGGGCTGATCCACTAGGCAAAGGTTGTATTCAACATAGACCTTAAGTGATGTCTAGCCAAACTTATTTCCTACACAGGCCCTTTGTTTTCTGTCTTCCTGTCTCATGGGCACTCCTTATGTGTATCTACTTAGAGGAAAAAACAGAGTATACTTGAAACCCCATCAACTGCCTCAATGAGTTCACAGCCACAGGGGCCAATAGGGCCCCAAGCCCTGTCCTCCCCTTTATTCTATGGTATTTTGTTTCTCTTTCATCATCACATATGTTTTAAATGACCAAACATTCTCAAAATATCCCAGGCAAAAGCAAGTATGACGGGAGCTCTAGTATCGCTCTTTAAATTGGTTTGTCCAGGATTGAGTGATTGAGACATTTCACAATGGTAACTCTGGCTCAGGAAGACTTTAACGTGTCTCAGTAAGAACAGTGATTTGGTACATGGAATGCACCACTGTACTGTATCTTTTAAGGTTTTAAAGGTTTAGAAGGCAAGTAGTAGCCAATAGCACTAGACTTTGGATCCCCCTGAAGTTTCCTCTGTAACATCATGGTACAACTTCTGGTATAGAATCAGTACCCAATAAAAGTTCATTATAGAAGTGGCATGCTTTGAGTTTTAAGTGTCTATCTTTGTGATGGGTTCAATGGCTTAAAATGCTAAAATTTAGAGACTTGAAGTGGGAAGTATTAGAAGAGGAAATCCCCTTTCCCTCCACTCTTTGTCCAATTAAGGACCTTTCATCTCAGGTGGCTCCTTTCTGTTAAAACCAACAGAAACATTGTGGTTTGTGGAAGCAGAGAAAGACTATTTATAAAAGAATAGTATTAGACTAGGTAGCTCCAAAAACAGCCAGGAAGGCTAGCGAAGGAGACTTGGGCAAGGGGCAGGATCAAACACAGGGTTACCAGCCTGAAAGAATTCTCTAACCTTGGGTTTATTTCCATCTCATTAGCAGATGCAATCTGAGCCCAGAATGTATGCCAGGCTGTAACTGCCAGGGGATCTGAGAAAGGCAGTGCCGCACATTTTCCAGCTTAAATAATGGGAGGTAGCTCTGCCTCTCACTATGGCTCTTAGTATGGGAATTCCCAAAATACGAAATAGTCCCCATACTTCCTAACTGCCTGAAACACCATGACACAGCGTTCAGAATGTCTTCTCTCTTTCCCCTGTTTTGTAATTCTTAACATTGAACAGATACAGTTAGTGGTTCTTGTGGGTTTCAGACAGTTAAAAAAAAATACAGAGAGAATTCACACAACTGCTCCAGAGTCCCATGAAATCCATTCCTAGTAAACCCACTTAGTACTGGTGTTCCAAATCTATCCCTAATACCCACTTCCACCCCACGGACATTGAATTTTGTACCTGTATTTGGGGAAATGTCCCCCCGGGGGTTTCTGATTCATACTTCTGGTTGGAGCCATGTTTTAGTTTATCCTTTTTCCAAAGTTCCTTTACAAACCGTTTCTATTTTCCTGAAGTTCTCAGTTCATTGTGCTCCCATTAACTGGGAAAACCAGACAATCTGATGGAAACCCATTTAATCTCTCTCCCCTGAAACTCAGTATTTCTTCCTGACTCGACTCACTCATTGCCTCCTTCTTTCCTGCTCCATTTTCCCTTCATTCCAAGCCACCAGAGCTCGCCTGGATGCCCTCTCATCTGTCCTATGACTTTGGGTACCACACATCTTTCCTTCTGGCTGCCTTTGGTCCCACTTCCTTGTCATCCGATTCCCATTGGCCCAGAAACATTCAAGTCTCACCCTACCGGACAGCTCCTCACCTTGACTCTGATTTCCATAGATTATCTTCCTCTCCCACCCTCCTCTATCTTTCATATCCGAGAGGAAGAGTTTATCCTCATGGATTCTTCCTCCCCAGCTCTCACTAGTTTCCTATCTCTCCCTGATTACTTCCAGGCTCTCATTCCGGACTCACCCACAAGGCCCCCCTCAATGCCACTTTGTAATCAGCTCTTCTTGGTTTGCATTTTCCTTGGTCTCTTGGAAGCATTTGCCTCTGTTGAAAACCCCTGTCCTCCTAATGTGGCTTTGGGGCCAACCATCTCTTTGGGGTTTTCCTTCAACTTCTCAGATGGTACTTTAGTTATCTATGCTGGGCTTTCTCCTCTTTTTGCATAATCCTCCTGGACTCTATCCTTTCCCCAGTTAGTCTCAAAGCAGGTAACATGCAGGTATATGTCCCCAGCCCTGATTCTTCTATCCTGACGTCCAGATCTTTCCAACTGGCCACTTCCAAAAGACTCATATACTGTAGCTGCAGAGAGGGACCATTTCTTGTTCATTACTTGGGCCTGGCCCAGACCAGGACACTGGCAAGCCTGGTCCTTAGTTGTTAAGACCACCAGTGGGCTTTAGAGAGTCTGACCTGAGTCTAACCCCCATTACTACCACTTCCCTGCTGTGTGACATAGGCCTGAAGCTCTCTGGCCCCACTTTCCTCATCTTGTTCTTCTCTTCTCTTGTTGAGTGATAACTGTTGAGCTAACAACAGCTTTATTTCTTTGTGAGCAAACCCTCCAACCCCCCAAACCACAAACTGTTAGAGCTGGTGGTGGGGATAAAGAGAAAATGATGAGTTCATAGAAAATTATATATATGTATATTATATTATGTAAAAATTACATATATATGTATATGTATCTGTGGAGTAGGTTTTTCTCATAGCGACCATATAGGAGAGTGGAAGGGCTCCAGAGAGTTTGCAAGACAGCAACTCTTCATGAAACCTGACTGCCACGTTCTTCTACAAAACATCTGGGGGATCAGCGCTCTAAACTGGTATACCGCCAAGGCGCCTTCGGCTGCTCTTAGGGCTGCAAAAATTCACCCCATTTGGCCTCACCAAGAGTGTAGTCTGGTTACTTGGAAATGGTTTGGATTTTTTTGTTGTTGTTGAGATTATCCCGTTTTGGGCCAACTTGACCTTTGAGGACCTGGTTATCTAAGGCGTTTGGGCAAGGCCAACCTTCCCCATTGGCAGTGTACCCACATGGAACTTATGATCTGGTTTGAGTTGGAAGGCGTCCAGAACACCCTTTGGCACCGCCCGGACAATCCTGGACCGACGACAATCCTGGACCGCTTGGGCTCCGCATTCTGCCCAAGGCCCCTCTCCCCACATCATCTCCAGGCCACTGCCCCTCGGGGGAGACGCCACCTCACCCAGCT
>NW_022111310.1:13648315-13651651 GCF_000313985.2 Echinops telfairi
GCCAGACGGCCGGGCGGGCGGGGGCCAGAGGCTGAGCCAGGGCTAGCCAGCAGCACGCACCGCTCCCGGGCGCACCCCGGGTCCTCGCCAAGCCCCCCCCTCCCCGCGGGGTGCCCCTCCGTTTCCTCGGGTGACTACAGCGTGTGTTTCTTTTTCTCTTTCTTCCTGCCCCTCCCGCGTGCCCTTCTCCAGGATGGCAGAGGCGGAGTTGCACAAGGAAAGGCTGCAAGCCATCGCAGTAAGTGCACTTCCACGGTCGGGGTCTATTGTGTGGGCAGGCCGGGCCGGCGTTCGGGGGCGGCGAGCGGCATTCCACCACAGTAGCCGCGGGGCGTGCGTTTCGGGAGGCGCAGTCGGTCGGGGTTCCGCTCCGCCGGCCCCGGTCTCCAGACGGAAACCCCGAGGGCGCGCTTTACGCGCGCCGGCTTGGCTCGGACCTGCGGGGCTGGCCGCCGGGTTTTGGGGGGAGACGAAAGGGAGGCGCGGGGGCGACTGCCGGAACGTGATCATCTAGTGACACGTGGTATTCAGGGACCTGAGAACGGTGGCGGGGCCCGGGGCCGCTGGCGGTCAGCGGCTCGGCGGAAGCCGTCCGTTTGCCTGCTTTAGTGGAAAACCAGCAGTGGCGCGACTCCTCCGCCAGCTTCGCGCTAGGATCTCCTCCCAGGAGCCTGGAGGATGCGCGGGCAAGGGCGCAAGCCGCCTTCTTGGAGGCTGGTGGAACCCAGGGCATAGGATCGCCGGGGAGGCTCTTTTGAATGGGCGTGGGGAGTCTGGAATGCTATTTTCAGCTTGCAAAAAAAGAGCCACCAGTTTTGGCGAAGTTCATATGCACTTTGGGAAAAGTGTGCCCATGTGCATCCTGGTATAAAAAAAGAGGTCTGGGAGGGAGACCGTCTGGTTTCCAGCATTCTTGCGGCCCAGCCGCCAATGACCCACAGATGTGGTGTTTTCAGGGAGCCACCCCCGCTGGATTATAGAGCTCCTTTGTGGATGAGGGAGTGATTACTGCAGCCCTATGAAATAATAACAATGAAAAGAAAAGGTCGGTGGGCATGTTGACCTAAGAGGATCGCCGGGCATTCTTCATCTAAGCCAGACCTTTGGTGTATGTGAGCGGGGGTCCGGGAAGCCGTGTGTGTGTGTGTGTGTGTGTGTGTGTGTGTGTGTGTGTGTGTGTGTGATGTTTTCAAAAGCCTCCAGCCCGACACTTCCTGGGGGGAGATGCACACTGTCCCTTTGAAGAAGGGTTTGATGGCGCCTCGGTGGCTCTGAGACCCTCCTCCCCAGACTCCCTGGGTGCTCTCTCTCCTTGTTGGGTTAGGCAAAGAACTAGATTCGCATGGGCTTACGGGTGCTCATTGACTACTCTGTAGTGAAGAGTTTCACCTCGTTGGTGAAAAGCATGTCCCACGGTTGCTCACTGCAGATTCTCAGTAAGTGCAAGCAAGCCCGTATCTACCTTGCGGATTGAGCAATCCACCTCTGGACCCTTGACCATGGAAGTCAGAGAGGTGTCTGTTGCAAGTGTTGAAATGCCAGGGTGTGCTGATCAGGCAACCTTTGAGAGAGGTCCTCTGCACTCGGAGAGGCTGTTTCTCTCTCTCAGTTGCCCTCTTTCTTTCATAGTTAATGGGGCCATTCATCGTCTCTAAAGTTAGTGACAAGGCAGTGTGGCTAGTATGTCATGGACTTGCTAAGAAAGGAGATATTCAGTTCTCGGTGCCATGAAGCTGGTGGGAGTTTTGTGTACACAAATAATAGGATGCTTTAGCTGTTGTGGAAGTGGCTGCTGCTCGTGCTCCCTTGGGCTGTGGCTCGGGGTTTCCAACAGTTGTCACATTTGCTGCCTTTGCCTGACCAGCTTTGCTGGATGCCAGGGCAGCAGCTGCCACCTAGCAAAGGACTTGCGTTCTGAATGTGGAGCCAGTAGCTGCTCACCCGGGGGCCGCCCCTGTCCAAGTGGGGTTGAGGAATCCCAGAGAAGGCCAAGTTGATTTTCAAGAAAGATCTAGCCATTATTTTCAAATTCCTTTCATTGTAAGAGAAACTAAACACAAATACTCGCTTCTGTCTATTTAGTGTGGGATTGCATTTGCCCTGTGTGCCTTGGTACCCACTGCTGGTACTGCTTGGTACCCAGGGATGTACCAGTGAATATGGAGGTTATTAGTGTCGATTTTCAAGCAGTGTTGTGTGTTTCTGTCTATGGGGGGTGGGGTGGGGATTAAATGATTCAGGGCCAGACCTTGTGGCCCCATCTGTAAATAGCTCCGTGTCACGCTGGCCTAGCTGCACATTCTTTGAATTTAGCAAACCCTTCCTCATCCCACCACTTTGCTGAGGTGTTGACAGGTCTGCTCCCAGAAGCTAGCCCATGTGATGGCCTCTGGATAGGTGTGGGGGGCGGGGGAATGACTCCTCACGGCTTCGCTGGTGTGGACTCCTGGATGAGAGGCCTAGCAGAGATACTGGGGTTCCAGTTTGTAGGGCTGACTTCAGTGCTGTCACCAAAAAACGGCCCGTAACTTCCACCTCCGGAGCGGGTTGCAAGGTTTAGGAAGAATGTGGGTGAAGTACCTGGCCGGTTGCTGCCATTAATATAATGCTGAGGCCTACCGGTCAACACTTCTGCCTTACCCCATGGGGATCAGAGGCTCAGCTCTGAAATGGAAAGAGCCTAAAGAGGTTGTTGTACTCCTTGGACCCAACTCTAGCGTCTTACCCAGTTGCCGCTCCCAACGGCGGTTTCCCTAGCTCCCTCATACACAGGTCAGGGATTCTGACTTGGGGGTCCATCCATGCCTTTATTTAGTGGGTATTCCAGAGCACCTCCGCTTTGAAAGACCCTGACCTCGCAGCTTGTGTTTGTCTCCAAGTTTCAACCCCAAGGAGAAAGATCACCCTCCCTTGCACACTTAAGGTCTGAAAGGACAGATGTCCTAGGAACTAAGGGATTTATCACAGGGTCATCTGTGGGTGTTTTCTCTGGAGGCTTTATGGTAATCACTTTCTGAAATTATGGAAGCTTGACTTTCTCAGTAGACCAGAGGTACGTCAGTTAGAAAAGATGCATCCCACCCGATTTCAGGACAGGAGACGAGCAAGCCCATCTTTGGTAACTCTTTCCCTCTCAGGCTCCTCTTTTCATTTATAGCTGGAATTTTAGATGGCCATAAAATGCCTCTGTAACCAAATAAATGTGAAGCCTAAGCCCATGGAAATATAATTGACATTTATTGAGTATCTTGTATTTAGTGAGGCACCATGCAAAGTGCCTTTTATTTTTTATTTTTTTTAACATTTTATTAGTGGCTCATACAACTGTTATCCCAA
>NW_022111310.1:13652559-13713676 GCF_000313985.2 Echinops telfairi
AGCTAGATGGCCGCTTGTTTACCTTCAAGCTTTTAAGACCCCAGCAAAGTACCTTTTAATATGCATTATCTAACTTAATCCTGAAACCACCTGATGCAGTAGGTATTGCAGTAAGTCATCTTTGTTTTATCCATACTTTATCGACTAAGTGTTAATAACTAGCCCATCATTAAACAAAGTGTGTGAAGGCCAGGATTGGAACCCCTACAGATGACCATTGGACCCCCTACTTTCACTGCTGCTCTGAACGGCCACCCACGACTATGGCAGCAGCTCATTGTTTTTGCATGAGCACACTAGGTACGTGGTTCCATCAGCTGAGCCTGAGCTCATGAGAAGCTGCCGGACTCTGAAGGACTGGGAAAGCCTATGATAACACAGGAGGCCCACATCGTCTTCCCAGCCTGAGTTCAGTGCATGGAAATGCTCACTGTATGCATTAGCTGAATGAGCGGCATTCCCTGGGAGAAGCAGCCACTTTGCCTCAGTGGGAACAGGCCTTGGGACCTGGGAGATTGTTAAGTCAGAGGGTCCAAAGGGGCGATTTTCGTCCTTGGGAATGCCTGATTATAATGAAACATTACAGACCCACCCACTCCTATCCACTGCCAGTGAGTTAATTCCAACCCACAGCAGCCCTTGATAGGGCTCCTGAGGTGGTGAATCTTTACAGGAGCAGCTGGTGGAGTGGAATCACTGACCGTAGGGTTAACAGCCCAACACGTACCCGACATGCCACTAGGGCCAGCCCATCACTTGAGATCCATAGGAGTGTGTTCATATGTGCTGAGAAGTGAAATGTTCATCCAACCTGTATTTGAACTTTAGGGACTTTTGTCGTTTAACAAGAGCTCTTGCTGGAATAATAAAAATCCTCTTTGGCATTAGTATAGTAATTCTTGATTTTAAAAAACTTCGCCCATGCTCCCTTAATTCTGAGCTATACAAGGAGGGTCTCGTGATCTTAATCCCTAGTCCTTGCAGACCCCTCGTTCCATGTGTTAATGGCACATGTAGCCTCAAAGGGAGCTCTGAAAACATCTGGAGCTGCCACTGGGTTAAGACTGGGCTGACGTCCTTTGTTGGGAGAAGGGAGGTCCGGGTGGGGAATGTGGGCCCGGATGTGCTTGTGTGGACTTTTTCTTTGCACCTTTCTCCCTCTTGTAACTCTCAGTGGAGGGGGGCGGTTAGTGCGCCCTGGACTTGAGTCAGTTCTGACTCTGATTTAGCTGTCCCATGTGCAACAGCATGAAGCACTGCCCAGCCCCGCACCTGCCTCACAATTGTTGTTGTGTGTGTGTCCATTTTGCAGCCGCTGTGCCAACCCTTCTCATTGAGAGGCTTCCTCCTTTTCACTGACCCTCTACTTCTCCAAGCATGGTGTCCTTCTCCAGGGGACTGGTCCCTCCTGATCACATGTCCAAATATGCAAGATCAAGTCCCAGTGCCCTCCCTTCGAAGGAGCATTCTGGTTGAGTATCTTCCAAGATAGATTGGGTTGTTCTTCTGGCAGTCTGTGGTGCGCTTGGTGGTCTTTACCGACACCATCATGCACAGGTGCTTCTTGGATCTTCCTTAGTCATTGTCTAGCCCCGTAGTCCACTGAGATGTCTTCGGCAGGCTTGCATGGAGGTAGAACGCTTAGATGGGCTGTGCCTGAGCTTACCGAGGAATACTTGCTGGATTCTTCATGGGTTCATCGTTCTATGACTACTTTGACCTTGGAATGGTATGCCCTTGAGTACCAGGTGTGGAGTGTGGAGTTAGTAGCCACAAAGCCACTTCTTTGGCTTTTGATTCTGGCCACTTAACCTGGCTTGCCTCGGCCATAAGTCCTTACTATGACTTAACACACAATCTGCCCGGCTTCTCAGATCAGGGATGACTCAGTGACCAGAGGTCTACATTTAAATCTAATAGTAAGATCCACTGTGATTTCTGTGGGACGGTCCCCGTGTATTCCTCTGTAAACTTATTATGGGCAACTAGCAAAAGATTGGAGATTTTAAGATCTTGGCCATTTACCTGTGTGGTGCTGTGAGTTAGTTCATATGGCCTTGTAGTCTTAAGGAATCCTTGTAGCACAGGAGGCCAGGAGGCTAAGAATTGGGCTGCCAACCACAAGTTGCATAGTTCAAAACAGCAGTTGCCCTGCAGGAGAAAGATGGGACTCTCTGTTCTTATAAAGACCCATGGCCATGGATACGCATAGGGGCAGTTCTACTTTATCCTGTGCTTCAGAATGGACTGGATGACAGATTTTTTTTTGGCTTTGTTTTTTTGAGTTATAGTCTTTGTAACTTCCACCAAATGACTGGGGATGGTTATGCAAATAAGAGGTACTTATGCCCCATTGAGGGGATTGGATAGCTTGCTAATAATTCAAATAAGGCGCCTGGCTCTGCTTGGGTAGTGGGCCTGGGCAAATAAGATATATGGAATTCCCAAAATAGGAACTGGTCAGTTTTGCCATCCTGCTAGGCTTACAAGGAGCCATCCCAGAGGCAGGAAGGGGAATCTCATGACCACCAAGAAAGAAAAGCCAAAAATGGAGCATGTATTTTGAACTTGAGATCACTGTATTTATCCTCCTCAATCCAGACAACAGAGAACTCTGACACCAGAGACCGTAAGAATGGCAGCAAAGCCTGCAGAACCAGGAGGTTGTGCAGTGGGCTGCTGAGCCCATGGGCAAGAAAGCTCACGCTTTGGACTGAGGCTTGCTGTCAGAGTGGGTTCCTTGGGGCACTTCCTCAGTAGAGCTAAAAGATTTGTCACATTTGCTTAAGCAGCTTGGGGACCAAGCCATGGGCTAAGAGGCCTGGGGCCACCGAGAGTCCTTGTAGGCACAGCTGAGAAGAGGGTGTCTTGAAGGAGGAACTGTATACTGTTGTTCCTGATCCTGAATTGTAACCTGCTACTTCACTAATAAACTCACAACTGTGATTATGGTCTGTGATTCCATGTGTGGCTATTGCAACCACTTATTAAACCCAGCAGAGAAGTAGACAGGGTGGTGGGAGGGACAGTTACTGTCAGAATTGGTAAGAAGGTTAGAGAGTGGAGGCATGTCTGCCCTCCCCCTCAAAGGAATCAGCCTTGGGCAGCTGATCCTGTTGATCGTGTGATGTTAAAAGACAGACCTGAAAAAAAAAAAGACATGATGCCCGCATGACACCATCTCGTACAGCCTGCTGCCTTCCATCTCAGAGATACACATGACACCCTGCTTTTAAAATTTCAAGTTAATTATTTCATTTGGATGTTACACAGTCAGATAAGCCTAAACCATTGCTTGCCTGGGACAGTGGTGCTTAGGAAAGTGTCCTCCTGGCTGGGTCTTTAAGGTGGCCTACCTAATAGGTGACTCCTAGGTCTGTCCAGGGTCATTTCTGGGTCTGGTCGTGCCAAGGCAAGCCTTACACAAGCATGGTCAAGGTCATCTGCCTCTCTGGCCATGTACCCCTGAGTATTTCAAATTTTGGCCTCTTGGGACAAAGAACAGCTATGTTGGCAAACTTTAAGGTGCTCTGAGAAATATACCAGTCGTCATTAAAGGGGGGAAAAAAAAGCCAAACAAGGGGATATGTGGGTAATGACTTGTCAATATTTAGAAAAACAGCAGGGCTCTGTAGAAGTGTTGCTTCATTTCTCCTGGAGCTGCCTAAGGCTTTTGTGGTCACTGCCCTTGTTCTTTTGAAATACCCACATTTCAACCCTGACCCCTTTTGGGTATGCCGATCAACTTGCTTGGCTTTCGGGCATCACGTAACTTGACATTATCTAGGTTATCTGGTTACACTGACTGAGAGTAAATGGGCCATGACGTGTGGAGACAGTGGTCTCCTTGACAGCCTGGCAGAGTTATGAACATAATTCTGGAGTCAAGTGGCCTTGGGTTAAGTCCTGGCTTTTCCCTTCCTACCTCTGTGACCCCATTGTACCTCATATTCCTCGTCTCTACAATAGAGATATTGATCATTCCCGCCTCACGGCGTGGTTGTGCTGCTTAGTTGAGAGATTTGATGGGATGCGCTCAGGGAAGCCATAGAGCAAGCACTCGGCAAATGTTTCCCACTTACCATAGTGAATAGTGAGTCGCCAAATCATTCTTCATGCATCTTCAGGCACAGCATGGGCCCAGAGTAGAAGATGAATTCCATTCACCTGGAGAATTGTGCCAAACTTAGACATTTCAGACAATTAAAGTAACTACTAAGTTTCCAGTGAAACAGGATAGTGAGGAAACCAGAGAGGACTGGGTGTAGTGGCCAAGCCTTGCTAGCACAAAGGGTGTGGACCTTCCGGTGCTAGGAGTGGGTGACGGGCTGCGTGGGAAGTGTGTGGACCCCGAAGGTGCGGCCGCTGTCAGTGTGTACGTGAGAGCCCCGGCCCTACGTGACCGCATCTGGTTTTTCGAGAGGAACCCAAACTCGGCTTTTGAAAACGTGAGCTCGCCCTTCAAAGAGAACAGCTCTCTCTGTCAAAGAGCAAATAAAAGTAAAAGCCAACGATCACCACAACAAACGTTACGGACGCAACCACCACCAACGAGTTTAACAACTTAAAAAAATGTGGACACAAGTAAATTCCTTTTGCCTACTTGGTCAGCATTTTGTGGCCTCCAGAGACAGGTTGGTGGAGCCTGGGGCATGATGGGTGCTTTCCTTGTGCCTTGACTTTCTTGGATTTCACGAAGACACTGAAGCAGTCTTACCAGTCGGTACCCTCCCAGAGTGCACTGATGTGGCAAAACCAGGCTGCCCGTCTTGCTAGAGTTTTGTGGGTTTGGTCTCTGAATGTTAGGCTCATTGACCCAAACGACCGCCTGCTTGCTTCAATTCTCAACACGAAGCCATTCCTTATCGTCACTGCCATGAGGGAGACGCAGAATCTTTCGGAAGCTCGCTACCATGGAGTTGATTTGGACTCATCTGCGACGCCATAGGACACTCCGAATATTGTCCCCCCCAAATTAGTAGAAAAATCTCAGAAACAAGTTGGTGCCTTGATGGGGGAAATTCCCGTTATTCTAGAAGATTCTGGAAGGACATCTCTATCAGGGATGCAAATCTGAATCCATCACATGCCAACCGGAAAGTCTGGACGGGTTCTGATTTACTGGGGGAGGCTTAAGGGATTGAGAATGGAAGGAGACCCAGTTAGGCTCAGAACTGCTAATAAGAGGACAGCTGTTGAAGGGTGGCATTTTGCCAGCCACGGTGTAGAACACTGATTCTCCAGCTCAGGTGTGCGTCAGAATCACCTGGAGGAGGCGCCTTCCAGCACAGGTGGCTGGGCCTGACCCCGGAAGTTGCCGTCTGTAGGTCTGAGAACGTGCAGTTCTCCCAGTTAACCGCCCACTACCAGGGCTGCAGCTGCTGTCCGGGGACACACTTGGAGACCTGCTGGTGTGGTGGCAGAAGCCCCGTAGGAGAAGGAAATCAGAGCCTGGGTCTTGAGAAGTGTCCCCTGCCTGTTGTAATTCCAGGAGTGTGTTCACTCTGTTGTTTTGAAGAGAGGACACGATGTAAAGACCCAATTCAGTCGGAATGCGTAAGAGTCTAAAACCGAAACCAGTCAGAAATGGATTGACTTAGTTGTGTTCCCCTCGCACCCCAGAGCAGCTGATGGAGAGCAGTACTTGCGTTGGTTTGTTTAAACAAAGTGTCGTCTCTGCCTTGGTGTCACTTGACTCTCGCTAGAGATTTTGCTTGGAATTAGTGGTGCGAGTTGGGAAGGTATGCTTCGGATGGGCTGACCAGAAGGATAGGTTAAGAACTTCCCTTGGGGAGGCTTTAGGGGCCACATCAGTGTGCCCTTATTTCTCGAGGCTTTATCCCAAGATCAGGGATGGCTTTGGGCACCCTGGTGGCGCCGTCGGGTAAGCATATTGGACTGCTAACCACGGCCGTTACCCAGCAGGCACTTGGTGGGAGAAAGCTGAGGCTGTTTGCTCCTATAAAAATACACAGCCTTGGGAACACTTCCCGAGTCGCTGTGAGTCAGAATTGACTCTATGGGAGTGACTTCTTGGTTTTGCATGGATTGCAATCCACTTCTTTCCCCAATATTTTAAGGAAGCGCCAGACTATTTTCCACAGTGGTTGCACCGTTTTAAAATCCCACCAACAGTGTGCGAGGGTCCCGGTCGCTCCACACCCTCACTAATATTTATTCTTTTCTCTTGTTGATTTTTAAATTATGCTACAAGTATTGTATGAGACCACTGCTGTCAAAAGCCAGTAAGAGGTTTTCACACTTAAAAAAATAAAAAAATGCAGTCGCAGATGAGGCAGCGTCCAGTGGGAGGCCCTCCGAGAGAGGCTCACCAAACATACGATGGTGCTGTAGATGAAGACGTCCGTAGCAATCAAGTTAATTAAGTCTTGAGCCAGCCCCCGCCCGCAGACTCTGACTCCTCGGTGCAGCTGTTTCTCGTGTGGGCATCTCTAGTAGCATGCCAGCATGGGCAGCAGCTGAGACTCCTTTCTTTCATGATTCACCGATGGCGCAGGACCAGGCAACCTTTCAATCTGTTATGATCAGGTCGCCCTGGGTGACGGCAACTAACAACAACGCCAGTGATTCTCCTAAGCCAGGTGGTGTGTCCACAAGAGCAACTAGTCATTGGCACATCAAAGGGACGCCTATTTTGGCAAGGACGTTCCACAGGCCTCCCCTCCCCTTGTTTGTAACACACGTGGTATGAGCAAACCCTTCGTTTGTAGGAATCAACCTCGCCAGACTCGTCTCTGTCCTCAAACTCAAAGCCCAGAGGCTGCACTGTGTTTGGTAAGGCCGGCGAGCGTGCGGACAGCCTCTGGCTTTGGGTGCTGGGCTGCACAGGATGGGGGTGCTTTGCAGAGAAAGGTTTGAAAGAATGCCACTGAGCTGAGGTCTGTTTCTGACAGGAAATGCCCCACCGTTAATGGGGACAGTGCATGATGGAGCTACAGGTGCCCGTGGTTAATTATTATCTCAGTATTTTCCTTTGGTCTCATGTTGAATCAAATTGTTCTAACAGAAATTATCTTTCACATGGGAACATTTAGCCCAGTGGATTAGTGGGCCTGCAAATATCAGTCTTCGTGACTCTGAGATCAGAAGAACTAGATGGTGCCCAGCCACCCCTGGCAACGATTCAGAAAGGGATTGCTTTCAAAAGTCTGGGATGCAGTGGGAGAAAAATGTGGAGCAGAAATTAAAGTCATCATTATTAAAAATAATAATAAAATAAAAGCCCTGTCTTTCTCCAGCAGAGCAGCTGGTGGGTTCAAACTGTTGACCCTGCTTTTAGAAGCCCAACAGGTAACCACTGTGCTACCAGGAACAGAAAGCCTCCTCTTTTTGCAGCAGAGCAGCTGATAGGTTTGAACTTTTGACCTGGTGGTTAGCCACCCAACATGAGCCCACTCCATCACCAGGGCTCCTGGCATAAGTTGAAAGGGAAAGAAAAGCGCCACGAGCCTCCAAGATAAACAGCTCGTTATATGGGAAAGGACCTGGGCCAGGCCTCCACACAGCCCTCCTTACCTGCCCGTCCATTGCTGCACTGCATCGGGTTTCACCGCTCCCCTGGCTGTGGGGCTCTGGAGGACCAAACATGGCAGGAATCACAGTCTTTAAGGACTTTATAAAGCCTGCTCTTACCTTCCCCCCTCCCCCAGCTGAGTTATACTGGTTTATTTACTATTCTGGCTGGGTGAGATTCTTCCTCCTCCCCCAGCCCCCTTCAAAACTATAACCAGTCGTCTGGAGTATTCACTTCAATGTTAAAGTCAGGACTGAAACGGAAGACTTTGAGGGTTACAGAAAGTGTTACTCTTAAGCAAAGAACGTGTGTTGGAAACTGCAGCCCTTTGGGTGGTCAGCAGGGGATTCCTTTGAGTTTGAGAGCTAATGTGGTCCTTTCGAGTCTCGCCCATACTACAGAGGCCGTCAGCGCAGGGTGGCTTTGACAGCGGCTCTTCCCCACATCTGGCTGAGCACAGAGGCCAGATGCCGCCAGGCGGAGTGACATGATGGTCATGCAGGGGCTGTCCCTCAGCCCCCTGTTGGTCTGCTTTAACTGCTTAGTCTCGTCAACCTGACTTGTCAGCTTGGACTGATAGGCCATTTGTTTTTGGAAAAGTTCCTTGCTGCCAGATCAACTGTAAGACAGATAAGGAAGGGAATAAGCCACTTAGAAGTCCGCAAAAGCATGCTGTGGTAGTTATAGCGTCTGTTGTTAATTGGAGAGGATTATGAGTGTAGGGGTGGAGCTTACCTGTCAATCAGGTCATAGCCAATGAGACCTCTGCGTGGGCATGGCCTTCTCCTGAGGATTCTGGGAACTCCTGTATTTCTTCCTTGGAGGCGGGAAATACCCTCTCTCTGCTCGCTCCCTGGGAGACATCCCTGAGGAGAAACCACATGGACCTACCCTGATGCAGCTGAAGCCCTGGGAGCTAGAGAAGCCCTGTGGAGACCCCTGCCAGCGCTGAGATTCTTACAATACCACTGGATCCACAAGACTGCCCACCCACTGGCCTGTGATCTTTCTGCATTCAATGTCATCGCATGTGTTTCCTGAGTCTGAAGAGGACTTTACATATAGGTAAAGCTCTTTCTTATACAAATATGAGTATCTATGGATCTGTTTCTCTAGTTTACCCGGACTAACACACATGCCCTGCGTGGTGATGCACCCTTTATCTGTGCACCCTCCTTTCCTTTTCCAGGCAGTAGGGGAACCCTGGTGGTATAGTGGGTTATATGATAGGCTGCTAACTTCAAGGTCAGCAGTTCGAAACCACCAGCCGCTCTATAGAGAAAGGCGAGGCGTTCTACTCCCGGAACCAGTTCCAGTCTTAGCCCATAGGCAGTTCTACCCTATCCTGTTGAGTTGCTCTGAGTCAGAATCGACTCCGCGGCAAGGAGTTTGGTTTGGTTGTGAAGTCAGGCAGCTCTGTTCACCAACAGGGATGGCGGAGCACGTGTGTGAGAAATCCACTGTCGTGACAGAGAGCAAACTCACAACAAAACCCAAGTGTTGGTGGAGATGGGTAAGCTGGCAGAGGAGGTCCATTCCTGACGGCTGACGGTAAAATATGCTGTCGAATGTTGATAAACCTTTAGAAGCCAGGCCTACAGTCCCCCTCCTTCCCTCCTTGTTGACCAGGGGTGAGAATGATGGGTATGAGTACTGGGTCTGATAGGAAGAATGATGAGAACGCACTGGCTCAGAAATCACTGAGAAGAGGAGATGGAGCTGAAAGCCGTTTCAATGGCTCAGTTACCTTCCTTGGGTTGCTGACCTCAGAGTCAGCTGTTCAAATCCCCACAGCCTCAAACACCAGAAGGAATAGTTCTCTTCTGTCCTGTAGGTCACTCTGAGTCAGAATTGGCTCGATGGCAGTAGGTTTCATTTGAGTTCTCTTCCCTTCAGGAGCCTTGGTGGTGCAGGGGTTAAAGAGCTTGGCTGACAATCCACAGGTCCGTGGTCCAACCCCTCAGATGCTCTGTGGGAGAAATAGGTGGCAGTCTGCTTCCCCAAAGATCAACAGCCATGGAAACTGCGTCCTGCAGGGTCGCTGTGACTTGGACTCTGTTTGAAGGCAGTGGGTTTGGTTTGGGGGTTCTCTGCCCTCTCCCCCATTTTCTCTTGCTATTTTAATGTATCACTGTTGCTGCCTCTGGATGCTTTGATCCCAACCATTTCCCCGAAGCCTGGGCTCCACAGAAAAGCTGGAAACCAACTGGCTTCATAGGTGGTGGTTGCTGCTGCTAGTTGCCACTGGGTGGATTCTGGCTCAGTGTGGACTATGAGTACGCTGAGATTGACTGCCGCAGAGACGGACGGTGGCCGGGGGGAAGCAGATCATCACCCAGCTGCCTCTGAAGCGCCTTGGGGTGGGTTCTCATCTCGGAACTTTTGGTGAAGCGTGCAGTGTTCTGCACACACCCCCGCCCCCCATGGGCTCCAGCTTTGTTGAGGATGGGGCCTTTTCCAGGTCTCCCCCAGCAGGAATACACCGTCTCCCCTCTAGGGAGGGAGGCAGGCAGGGGGCCCTAGGTCAGAAAGTGGAACAGATAGTAACTTTGCCCTATTGCTTCTTCTAAGGGGAGTTTGGGAGGGGCTTCCATGTGCCCCACACCCTACCTAAGGTCTGCCATCCGGGTTAAAAGCCCCAGCTGTGTGCAGGTGCCGGCCTGACGAGGCTGCACTGCTGGGCGGTGGTGGCAGAGTGGGCAGGCTCTGAAGGAGGCCCGCAGTGCTCAGCCCCTGATTGGTATTTTGAGGGGACACACCCTCAGGAGCGTCTCCTTTTTTAAGAGAACCTGGTAGCCCAGTGTTTGAAATGACATCTGGTGATGTTTAAAAGTTCACAGCCTTTTTAGGCCCTGTGCCGACCCAACCCAACAGAAAGAGTGTGAGCACTGTGGGGCTGATTGGGCCGTCCTCCCAGCCCCCACTGCCACCCTGGGTCAGCACTTTTCCACCGTCGTCTTTCTCAGTCTTTCATGAAGCTGTGGAGGAAGTAGTAGTGGGGAGCGAGCAGAGGGGTAAGTGGACAGCTGGAAGTTCAGAAGTTGACATGTTTAGCAAACTGGTGGGATGGACATGCCATGCTTGACGCCCATTTGTCCTGGAAGGGTGACTATGTGAAACCCAAACCAGGTTCCCGGTTGGCGTCTGCACTGCTACTGAATGCAGTTTCTTACCTGGAGGCTGGAGGAACTCATGAGCTCTATGGAAGAAATAACGTCCGAAAGCATCCTTAATGGAATTAACGTAGAATAAAATGGACTCTTTGGGGTGTTCAAAAATGCTCACTGACACTCAGTTGATTCCAACTCATAGCGACCCTGTAGGGGAGACCTGCCCCTCTGGGTTCCTAAGAGTGTAACTCTT
Organism: Echinops telfairi; assembly: GCF_000313985.2. Classification (NCBI taxonomy): domain Eukaryota; kingdom Metazoa; phylum Chordata; class Mammalia; order Afrosoricida; family Tenrecidae; genus Echinops; species Echinops telfairi. Next base: position 13,663,457 of record NW_022111310.1, read on the forward strand.
TTTTTTGTGTGTGACAGTTTTATTAGCACTTCAGTCACATGTCATACAATTCAATAACTCAATCATATCAAGAAGAGTTGTACAATTATCACCACATTCAATTCTAGAACATTTTCTTCTTTCTTGTACTCATTGTTATTCATGTAAGTATATATTTTTTCTAGTTGTGGCAAAAAGTACAGACAACAAAACATTCTCTAGTTCTCCAACTTTAACAGTGCCGTAGGGTTGTAGAACCATTAATGATCTCCTTTTCCAAATGATCCCACACTGTTGACATAGCTCAATCCTCCCTAAGCAATTGCCCATGGTAACCATTGGCCAAGTTTATTTGTTTGTGTTTTTTGTGTCTCATTTTGTTTTTTGAGACTGTAACTCTTTATAGGAGTAGAAAGCCTCATCTTTCTCCAGCAGAACAGCTGGTGGTTTTGAACTGCCCACCTTGTGATTAGCAGCCCGGCTCAAAACCACTATGCTACCAGGCCTCATCTCTTGGTACAGGTCTCTGAATTTTAGCCCATTGACATCCAGTCAATCCAGACACCGGTGACCCTATGCGTGTCAGTGTACTGTTTTCAGTGGCTGTGAGCCTACAAAAGCCAGTCACCTGGCATTTCCCCTGTGGCACTGTTGGGTGGATTTGAACCTCCGACCTTTTGGCTAGTAGCTGAGCACAAGCTCTTTGCACCACCCAGGCACCTCCGGAGAGATTCTGTAACCGTTCCATCACCCCCAAAACACTCCCTCAGGTAGTAACCCTGTGGAACACTGGAGTGTTAGTAAACTCCGCTGGGTCCCACCTTGGACCCCACTTTGAGCGCTCTCAGTCTCCACTAGGGGTGAGAGAGGTAACCAGAAAAGGAAACAGGGGTTCCCAGCTTTTAGAGGTGGGGGTATGTGATAATGCACCAGCTCAGACCTCCGGCATGAAGGTGTTTGCTTTTCACAATACCTACCTTCGGCTGCGGGCTGGCTTCTCTTCTCCGAGTCCCTCCTAGGTGGTCAGGTGTAGCCAGTAGAATGCAAGATGTTCAGCTATTGCATGGGACACGTTTCTACTACCAGTGATTCACAGTGTGTTTGAAACTCAAGTGTAACTGAGTTTTACCTGGTAATTTGTCCCCTTCACATACATGCCAATGAGACGACACCCACCCTGCCACCCCCACCCCCCACCCCCGACCCCTCTAACCCACTTAGCCCTCTGGAGCGCTGTAAATTCCACAGCTTGCCCAAGGAGCCTTTTCTTAGGGATAAGAGATATTGTCAGAGGATGTTGGAACATATAACTCTTATATAGTTTATAATGAACCTGTTCCTTCCTACTGATCGCCTCTTCCTTTTGAGCCCTTTTGTGGCCGGTGTGTGTGTGTGTGTGTGTGTGTGTGTGTGTGTGTGTGTGTTGCTTTTGCAACTCTAGTCCTGGCTTGCCCCTTACTGGATTGACCCCCGTAAACCTTCCCCTTTTTGCTCTCTTCCGTCTCTGTCTTTGTTCCTTACGCCGACCCGAGTTGGTGACACCAGATTCACAGCCAAGTTCAGAACCCGTTTTTCCCAGGTCTGTGCTCTCAGCCGTCCATTGTGAGTGTGAGAACGCTCGTTGGCTGTAAATACGAGCTTGTTCCCGTCGGGAGAGGATGAGGGTCCCTCCTAAATGGATTCGTGTGTTTTCCTGAAACCTTGTGTGGCAACTCGACGTAGCCTTTCTGCAGACGAAGAAGTGCCTGGAGGCCTGTGTGAGGGAAGAGGACACTGGGTTTTAGAAACTGGCACAATCCCCAGCCCTCCTCCTCCCTCCTCCCCCTCCCTCAGCCCAGCTTTTGACTAATATGAAACTGCAAAGACTAAACAAGGAGATTGCTCACCCTGGCTGAGCGGAAAAATAACATTCGGAGGCTGTTCTTCAACAGGTCGTTTGTCTCCTGTTGCGCTGAGCACCGAGGTGCCTTGTGATGAAGGAGTCACGCCGTGGTCACAACCGGATCAGTCCAGCCTGGGCACTTGTGGGCTGGATAGATGTGGGCTGCTTGCTGGATTGGGCTTGTTTGGTGGTTTATCAGTTTTACTCGTGTGCTTTCAGAAATTAGAATAGCATTTTAAAAGAGGACAATAAGAATTAGATAGCAGTGTCAGAACTCAGCGTAAGTGGACATTGTCATTTTCCGTCTAGACCAGCGGTCAGGACACAGTGACCTGCTCCCTGTTTTCAGAAGACTCATGGCAACTGATGCTTCTTACCTTTTTTAATGGTTGAGGGGGAAAATCATTATAAGGATATTTTCTTACAAAGAAATTCATGCTTTCTTTGGTGTGAACTTCGTTATGTGAAATACAGGGTAGGTAAATCTATAGAGACCATATCTAGACTAAGAGCTCTTTAGGGATATGACACAGGGGTTGGGGGAAATGGGGAGCCAATCATAATGGATACAAGAATGAAGAAAATGATCGAAAATGGATTGAGGTAATGATTGCATGACTTCTTTTTAATATATTTAAACCATTAACTCATATGGTACATGAATTATATATCAATAAAAGTGATTTAAAAAAAAGAATATTTTATCCCAAGCGAAAATGATGTGCAACTCGGATTGGAATGTCCATAAATAAACTTTTGGGGAATAAACTCATGACCATTCATTTTCGTAATGCCCATGACTGCTTTCTAGCTGAAACAGCAGAGCTGAGTGGTTGCAACAGAGAGCCTGTGGCCTGCAGAGCCTAAAATGCGTACAGTCTGACCCTTTTTGGCGAACCTGTGTGGACCTTGGTCTGGCTCGCCAGTCTTCTGCGGTGGTACTTGTGATTACGTTTCTTGGCATTGTTTAGCTCAAGCAATAATTGACTTGCTGCTGCAGCCCATAGCAGTCAGACATCTCAGCCCCCCTCTTCCCTGTCTCTTGAGCCACCTACCCTGTCAAGAGACCTAGAGTTATGGAAGAGCTTACGGGCCAGTGGCACCGCTGTAGAATTTTCCCATCCCAGCCTGGCTCCACCAACTGCTTGTTGTTTTCTTTTGAAAATCAGAAATTCTAATCTCTAAGAAATGGTTTGTCCCATCTAAAAATAGTGTGTTGTTTTTCATCAACAAAGTCGCGGGTGGAGTACATTTTCTAGATCATTTTTTTTTTCTTTCTCCTCTGAGATTGCCCAAACGCTCATTCTTCTCCTCTGGTGACTTTGATGGCCCCAGATCAGGGGCCAGAGGACACGGGGGCCACATTCCCTGAGTCTAAGTAGGAAGCAGTGAGGAGTGGCCCTGACATTGGTTCGCCCTTCACAGAGGTCAGTTACCCCGATCTGCAAATACAGCGCCCGCCCTGTCAATGCTGCCGCTGACCAGCATACGCAGGCTGCTCCCTGGCCTCTCTGAATCATTGAGTGCTTCCTCTCCGCCCCCTTCCATTTCTTGTTCCAGACGCCCAGATGCAATTTGGAGTCTTGTCTGCCTGGAAATGTCCAAAGGGACTTTGATGCTTTAGTAAATAATTTCAACTTGTCCAAGGTTGTGGTGATAACAGAGCTGTCGTTGTGCAATCATGTTAAGAAGAAATGATTGGCAGCGGCGCTTGGGGCTGGCCGTGTGAGCAGGCCAGAGTGTGCAGCAGCGTGGACGCTCAGGGTTTCTCGTGCTGCGCGTGGACGGCTGCATTCCTAGAGTCTCATCGTCAATAGGACTCTTGAACTCTCTCTCAGGCCTAAGCAGATGCCAGGAGAATGGACAGGCAACCCTCTATCTAGGCAGAATTTCTCCATCTCAGCGCTGTGGACGTTGGGGGGTGGGGAATCTTTTGTTGTGAGGAGCTGCCCTGGACATTGGAAGACGTTTAACAGCATCTCTGGTGCCCACCCATTAGATGCCAGTCGCACCCCTCCCCATTTATGACAACTGGAAATGCCACCAAACATGATCAAATGTCCTCAGGGGTGGGGAAAATGACAGGACTCACAGGCTCAGGACCAAATGTATTTCCTGTGTCTTCTTTAATAGAGCCCCTCCCTCCTTTTACATGCATTCTGCTTTATTCAGCCTCATAACATGGAGTGGAAGGGACAACATGTTTTATAGCTTAATTGAGGTTTTTGGTGGTGTGTTTTTTTTTTAAGTCCACTGTGGTAAAATATATATAATTTTAAAAACTTCTATTTGCCCTTTTTGTTTTTCTGGTTTTGAACTTTTTATTGTGGCTTGGGTAAAAGTTGACTGAGCAAACTCGCTTTCCACTCAACAATGACACATTTTTTGTTTTTTGACATTGATTGCAGTCCCTTGGGTGTCACAGCTACTCCCCTTCCTCCCTGCGTTCCTGGGCTCCCTCATCCTGCTCCCCTGCCTCGACCTGCGCTCTGAGCTTCGTGGTTGGGCAAGTGGTGCCTTTCTTCTTCCTCCCTGGTGTTTTCAGTGCTTGTCTGGGCCGAACGTGTGCCTGAAAGCTGATCCGGGGGTGGCTTAATTTCCAGACTTGAAGATGGATGAAGGGGGTGGGGGATGGGGTGGGTGAGCATCCCACTTTATCCAAACAATAGGCCTGGTCTCTTTTAGAACTTTGACTTTCATTCCACTTTTTTCTCCCACTCTACCCAGGACCTTTTAATGTGATTGTAAAGGACATCCATAGAGCAGCTAGCCGAGAATGCTGACGTTTTAAAAGTCTACAGCTCTGTGACACTAGCTCCAGTCACCGTGTTGTACTACCCACCCCCCCTCTATTTCTGAGTCATTGTCACCCAGAACAGAAGCTCAGTGCTGCTTCCGTTTAACTCCATCTTCCGTTTAACTTGACCCAATAACCACTAATACACTTTTTCCCACTGCGCATTGACCTGTTCTTCATATTTATGCATGTGGGACCATACAACTTTTGTTTCTTTGTGACTAACAGTCCACATTTCATACTGTTGTCAAGGTGTATTTGTGGCATCGCAGATATGTGAATGTCATGTTTCTTTGTGGCTGACTAATACTCCATTGTATGTAAACAACAAAGACAGCACGTGTTGCTTACCCTATCCATCTCTTGATGGACACTGGGTCGTCTCTACCTTTTGGCTTAAGGGGGGAGAGAAATGGGCACGTCATGGCTGGCCGATAAAGGCTTGTTAAATGGAACTGGTCATTTTGCCATCTTGGCCTTTGTGTTGGGGGCTGCTGTTGGCTGCTTGGGTTGTCTCTGAGACCAGTCCACGGAGGTCTGCCCACTGTCACGGAGCACACCCAGTTACAGTTGGATGTAGCTTACATTGCTTCTGCCATAGAAATTGTGTCCCAAAGAAAAGGGCCCAAAGACCCTGAAGTAGTGGGTGCGATTTGGCACTGGTGCCTCAGACCTTCTCCATTTCCCACACCTAGGACCCAGGACCCTCCATTTTCCATAGTCCCTTGTCTCCTGCATTATATGAGGGGAATTCAAAAAGCTCATGGGAACATTCTATTATCTTTAAATTCCAGTTTCTGTAGAAACACAGGGAATCCAGGACGGATGATCCCTTCAGGACCAGTGGTGAGAGTGGTGATACTGGGAGGGTGGAGAGAGGGCGGGGTGGAAAGGGGGAACCGAATACAAGGATCTATCCTGTTTCCCTGAAAATAAAACAGTGTCTTTTATTAGTTTTTGCTCCCAAAGGTGCGCTAGGTCTTATTTTCAAGGGATATCTTATTTTTCCATGAAGAAGAATATGGTACACATTTATTGTTTATTGTTTTATTAAAAGAGACCTCACACTTCCTGTCTGCTCCGGCTGTGCTAAGGCCAACAGGGAGCTGCGTGGCGGCAGTCCAGAGTTACGGTAGCTTCGGGGGGCCTTATTTTCGGGGAGGTCTTATTTTCCGGGGATGCCTTATATTTCAGCGAGAGGCAAAACTGTAAGTAGGTCTTATTTGGGGGGGATGTCTTACTTTTGGGGAAACACGGTATATATAACCTCCTCCCTGGGGGATGGACAACAGAAGCGGGTGAAGGGAGATGTCGGACAGTGTAAGATATGACAAAACAATAATTTATAAATTATCAAGTATTCAGGAGGGGGGGGGAGCGGGGAGGGAGGGGTAAAAATGAGGAGCTGATGCCAGTGGCTTACATGGAGAGCAACTGTTTTGAGGATGAGGGTAACAAGTGTACAAGTGTGCTTAATACAATTGATGTATGTGTGGATTGTGATAAGAGTTGTATGAGCCCCCAATAAAAAGATTTTTTAGAAATTCCAGTTTCTGTGAATTTGTTGGGTTTTTTTAAGCTCCTGTATCTGGAAAGGTGCGGAACACCATTTCACATTAAGCTGTAACTGAGAAAGAAGACTTAGACATTCCCTGTTCTTGGAAGGAGTGGGCTGTACTGTCAACGACATCAGGATGTCAACTCGACCACTGTGGTCCTCTCTGTCTATTTCAGTCAAGACTTTTTGCTGCTGTTCCTCAGCTCACACCCATAACGAACCAAACATCCCTCATGCATTCACAGCTTTTTAGAGTGTCCCGGCGTCTCTCACTTCTGTGATCTTTGTTGAACAGCGATGTGTGGGGACATGTATTGTGTTCCCCCCTTTCTGTCGAGAAAACAGAAGCTCAGTTATGCAGCTTGTCCAAGCTCATGCAGTGTAACCGTGGCTGCCCACAGCCTCTGACTGCGGGATCCCTTCCCGCTACTTCCAATCCACCTGCCTGATTTCTCAGAAACTGCTGTCGTATCACGTGGCCCTGATGCCCACCGGGACCCACCATGGTGGCCCGTGCTGGTGCATTCCTGAGTCTTCTGAGTTGACCTCTCCACTTATATTTTTCTCCGCAAGAGTCACTTTTGGCGTGGGATAGTCATGTCAGTCTTTCCCTTGGCCTGAACCCCCAGAGGAAGCATCTTCAGCAGCTGGAGCTCCCAGCCTTAGAGCCGGCGAAGAGCCGCTTTCGAGTTGGAATGTGGAGGCTATTTCTGGACATTGTGACATCCTGTTCAACTTGTAGAGGCTCCTGGGAGACAAAGGGGTGACTCAGTCTGGGAGCTTATTTTTAGGGAAAGCTGATAATTCACTTTGGAGCCACTCTGATGCTCCGTGGCTCTCCAGTGGGGAATGTGCTCTTGGTGAAGAGATTGCAGGGCAGATATGCCCTATTTATTATCATCTGATTGTTACCCAGAGCCTCCCACATGCTAGCACCAGGCTTACAGGTGTGCAAAGAGGACAAGAGTCGATGTAAACAAGCCTTGTCCTCAGAGGAGCATGGGTAGGGGCTTCTAATTTGAACAAGGACTTCAGACCTAATATTAATACAACCACAAAAGATCCTGGGCTCTTAAGGTGAACTGCACATTATGTGAAGGGTGTTAAAAACATGCTCTCATTGAACGGGATCAATACTTGATGGGAACTATTCTCATGACTGAGTAGGTGAAGAAATATTCATTTAGATAAACCAAGCTCTTAATCCCAAGCCTGATAGATGGATAGTCTTGAACTCAGATCAGTCTGATTCCAAAGCCACGCCAATGACCGCTTCCGACTAGGCAAATAAGTAAATCACAGCAGCAGTTTTTTGGGCCTGTGTACCACGAATTGGTCAGATATTACTTGGAATCATTCTGAGCCCACTACTCTAGGCAGCTACCACGGGAGCAACCTTAAACCCCCAAACCAACCTGTTGCCACTAAGTGGATCCCACCTCCTAGAGACCCCCTGGGACTAAGTCGAACAGCTCCTTAGGGTTTCTGAGACTGTGATCGAGGAAACTCTGGGCCACGCCGTGGTCCCGTGGAGTGACTGCTGGTTTGCACATCCCACTGTTGGTTTGCACATCCCACTTTCAGGTAGTGGAGGAGCGCTTCATCGCAGCACCACCAGGGCTCTTTGGACCTGCAGTTGAACTCAAAATCAAGCCAGTCTGCACTTGTAGCTTTGTCCCTCTCCATTTGGGATCTCAATGGCTGGAGGGTATCTTTGTTTGTGTCTACGGATCTATTTATAATCGTGTCACTTCTAAGCACATGGAAGCAATGGCGCATTCCGTGCAGTGTCCTTTTACTGCCAGTGGAGACTCTGTCTCCTTTAATAGGAGATCCTGACTTCCTTGGGGAGAGAGTGACATTTTTGGATCCAACGTCATGAGGTGGACAATTGGCTTAGGTGTCTGGGGTGGTGATGAAAGGGAGATGGGGGAAGAGTCTGAAGAACTCCGGCCATTTCTAGGAGTTATGTTTTCATGTCGTCCAACTGATGACAGCAGGGTGGTGAGCTGAGCTGGAGGCAGGCCAAGAAAGCAAGATGATGGGGCTGACTCCGGGGGGACGTGTGCAGCTTCCGTTGCTGTGAGAGTGTTTACTCATCGGGCCAGTCTGTTGCCCTAACAGAAGCATTAGGAAGCAGAGAGATGAGGGCTCCTTAAAAGGTCGCTCAGGCCAGAGCCTCTTGGAGAACTGCCAGCAGAGAGCGGCACCCCCCACCCCCCAACAGAAGCCTGGACTTGAGGACCAGCTCTCCAAGCCCTGGAAATAAGACGGCTAAAGTATGGCTTGCCCTGAGGTCTGATGGTCAGAACTAAGGACAGAGCTGGACCAGCTGCCCAGGTATTGATGTGGGATCCAAAAGTGTGCTGGATAGGAATGGGTGTGTGGGAGGGACCTGCAGAGTTTTGCCTGCTCCCTGGGTGATATGAGAGTTGGTACAGTGACCTGGAGTGGTGCTGAACCTGCAGGAAGGGAACAACAACGGATGTCACAGAAAGAAATTGCATCTACAAGCTTCTTCAGGCTGCTCAGCAAATGTCTAGTCTTGAAGAGCCTTCCGCCGGCCTAATATAAGGGATCATTAAGAGAGGTGATTACCCCCCACCCAACCGCCACCACAACTAATAAAAAAAGTACCAAGTCAAGTTCATGCTGATGGAGTCACATGACTGACCACCTAGGGAACGCCTAATATCAAGGAACTGCCTCAAAGATTGGCAATTGCCAGTCAAATGGTTGCCTTGGACAGTCCACGTATGCAAATAAACACACATATTCTTCTGTGTGGGAAGGGAGCTAGCAGTTCTGAATGTGCCCCACCCCCACCCCCACCAAGGTGCAGAGTAATCATGGTAATCTTACCGTATGTAGCCTCTTTGGTCCTTCTACCATGAGACTGGTATTAAATAATCCTGTATAATTAACATGATATTGGACAGTTTGTTAGAACAGAGCTGGCTTCATAGCAGCTTCATGACCTTTGAAGTCACCAGGGCCCTGTGCTCAGAAAGGCTCAGTTCAGGGCCCATAGCCTTTTAATACACAGCTGCGCCTTTTCCTTTTCCACTGGACCCACCACTTAGGCAGCTGGGTTAGAGGGACAAGGAGTGGTTACAGTTCTCAATCCCAGATACCAGGCACCTGAATTACATGGGGAGTAGAGTATAATTCATATTACATAATAAACTACTGCGTGGCAGTGGCTGAGCCCTCTTGGACGTTACCACCATTAACATTCTAAAGTGGGCATGTCTTTTCAGTGGAGTGCTTTCTTCCACGTGGGGACTCGGGCGGACTCCTTCTATGTGAGGTGTTGCCATCTGTCAGAGCCTGTTCTCCCAGCCAGTGAAGGAAAAGAATAGATGGAGAAGGCTCACTGACTTCTTCCTGCCTTGGCCTGGAGAGGACTCCCACCTTGAGCCTTGTGACTAAGTAGCCCAGGATAACTGATGTCTGAACCAAGGTAAGGCAGGAATCCAGACCCATCTAACAGAGCCTGCCCCTTAGAATCATTAGTTAGAAATGACTATTCAGGAGCATTGCAAATTCCATGTGGTTGGGAGCCACTGAGCCAGTTTTCAAAGTCAAAAGGCCTGGTCTGGCTTTCTAGGCTCTAATCTTTACCAGAACGGAATGGCCGCCTCTTTCTCCCAAGCATCCACTCGTTGGATTTGAATCCTCAACTTTACAATTAGCAGCCACAGAACTTAGCCCTTGCAAACAACATGAGGTGGGTGTTCAGAGAGACCCTGCACAACAGAACGGAACACTGCCCAATTCTGCCTGATCCTCACAATGGTGGTTCTGTTTGGACCCATTGTTGTAGCCACTGGATCAGTCCACCTCATTGAAGGTCTTCCTCTTTCCCCCTGACCCTCCACTTGCCCAAGCATGCTGTCCTGCTCCAGAGACTGGTCCCTGCTGATAGCATGTCCAGATGTGGTGAGACATCATCTCACCATTCTTGTTTCTAAGGAACTTTCCGGTTGTACTTCTTCCAAGAAAGATTTGTTCATTCTTCTGGCAGGTATGGTCAGCATTCTTGGCCAACGCCATAATTCAAGTGCTTTGTCAGCCCTCGTTCTTGATTGTCCATCTTTGTCACGCATATGAGGCCCTCAAAAATGCCATGACTTGGGTCAGGTGTGCCTTAGGCCTTTGTTTTAGGTGGCATCGTTGCTTTATAAAACTTTAAAGAGGTTTTTCATAGCAATGCAGTTGAGTTCTTGGCTGCTGCTTCCTGGGGGTTGATTGTTGATCCAAGTAAAATGAAATCCTTGGCAACTGTAGTCTTGTCTTCATTCTCCATGATTTTATATATTGGTTCAGTCATATGAATAATAAGGAGCTTCCTAGAGAGTCTGGGTAATGTGCACCATGTATGTGCATTTGTTTTTGTAACGATAATAGGTTTTCGGGAGGGAAAAACTCTACCACATAAAGATGTCCATCGGTTGTAAGATGCATTGCGAGCTTGAGACATTAGAATGTGGAGAAAAGACAAAAGTGCCACAGCATTAAGAAAATATCGTCATTGTTACCTTGGTTTTAGTCATTGCCCACCAACTGATGCTTTGGGGAGGATGGCCAGAGACTGGTCCCTCGATCTGGTAGCTTCTGCTTGACCATTTGAATTAAAATCCTGTTGCCCAGAGTGGAAACCCCGTTGTCAACAGCCCCCTTGCTAAATCCATCTGAATAAGGTCTATTTCTGAGCTTGCCCTGCAAGCTCAGAGGCCGTCAAGTTTACGTTGATTCAGTTCAGAAGGAGAACTACCTTGGAGATGGTTTTACGTTGCCTACTAAAATGCTGGTGGTTTGGCAAGCAGCGATCAGAGACCTCAGAGGCGGCACAAAGCCCTGGAACTGGATCCGCACCGTCGTCACAGGAGCTCAGCACCCTGATGCAGAACTACTGGCGGGTCACGGAGCGACATGTGAAGGCCGTCACGGCACAGCAGCAAGTCAGCAGCAGCGTGAGCACCAGGGACCACAGGCCCGACCCTTCACCTCACAGGCTGTCAGTGCCCTCCTTTGAGACATGGAGGAAACAAAGAGGCAGAGGCAGCAGCTTGGAATTCCTAGTGTCTGCACTTTGTCTGTGGGTGTGTACGCCTTGGGAATTAAGGAAGCAGATGAGGATCACTGATGTCTAAACCAAGACAATGACTGTAAATATGCAGAGAGGAGCTTCATGGCTCTGACCCAGGCCACCCCTAGTCGGATCTAAACTAAAGCAATGACGCAGGCACCTAACAGCTTTCTGGTTACCCTCGAAGCCCCAGCCTCCCCCAGTCGGCTCCAGAGAAGGCTACCGCCAGCCTGACTTCTGACAGACGGGTTGAATGGCTCAGTTGTGGCATTGTGGTCACCAGCCCTCTCTGATGTCTTCCTTGGGGGCTTACTGATTCAGCCATGCTTGCTCCTTTGCCTTGAGTTAAGCAGAAATCTTCACCTGCCTGAACGCTGTGATGTCTGCCGCTCCGTCGTGGAGAAGACACATTACAACCTCCTGTGGAGTCTTTCACCCAGTGAAGGCTGGAATCCAGGCCGTGAGAGCGCCTGCATGGCTCCCCAGCAGCCAGGAACAGTACCATCTCTCTATGTTGATGCCATTTTAAAATGCAGTTTGCACATCATTGGGGCTCATTCAGTCAGTTAACGTTAAGCCATCATGTTAATCTAGGTTTGAATGAACTGGCATTTGAACAGCTGCTTCGTCTAAAATAATATTTATCCATCGCTTTAATCCTGAAACCAGAGAATGTGATGGTTTTCCTCCCATTTTTGCAACCTTTATCCCAATGGATGCAGTCGTAATGGAATGAAACTGAGCCGAGCTACAATATTTTCGGTTTGGTAATTGGTTAACTTCCTAGTAGTCTCCCATGACCTGTACATTTTCCTGGTTACCGAACCATTTTAGAACGCTACGATCTCAACTTTAGGATGTGAAGAGACAAATCTGTCTTGGAGGAAGTACAGTCGGGATGCTCCTTACAGGCACGGATGGCGAGGCTTTGTCTCAGAAAGACCAGTCCCTGGAGAAGGACATCACACTTGGTGAAGCAGCAGGGCAGTGAACAAGGGGAAGACCTTTGACCAGAAGGACTGGCACGGTGGCCGCATCGATGGGCTCGGACATAAGAAGTGGGAGGATGGCACAAGGCTGGCCGTGCTCCGTTCTGTTGTGCATAGGGCCGCCAGGAGTCGAACCGCCTTGACCGCATCTAACAACAAACAATGAGATACAAGCTGTTAACGTGCTTGGCCACGAACCGAAAGGCTGGAGGTTCTAGCCAACGGTAGAAAGGCCTGGGAACGAGTCTGCTGCAAAACCAGTCTTTAAAAACACCCTTCCCACTGGCTTGGATGAAGAACCACCACGTGGATGGGGCAGATGGACTGACTGACGGGAGGGAGCAAGATGGTGCAGACTGAGGGCACCAGGAGACAAGTCTGTTACTACTACCATGGGCATGTTGGAAACCGCCATGGTGGACAAGATCAGCCAATGAAGCCCCACTGAATCCACATGACTCACAATTGGCTGCTCAGCCATGGTCTCTACCGACAATTTAAACAATATCGGTCTCACGAAGCCAATGCTAAGGAAATGGTCCGGTACCACAGTGATGACTACGTTAAGTATTACGTGCCATCCGCCCAGATAACATGCTCGAATATAGCAAGTAAGTACAGATCCAACGTTGATGAGAACTGTCCCATACTTGATGGCCTGTTTCAGGGTTGTCCATTGTTTACTGGTGGATCTGTGCAAGTACTATGAAACTCAAGCAGTAGTGGATGGACATCACTGTGCATTGGGGTGGGGGCCTGTACCATGCCAAGAAGTCCAGGGCATCTGGCTTCTGATAGGCCAGTACTGTCTCAGGCCTCTTGGAAGTGCTAAACTATCACCAGCGGGTGCTGTATATTGATATGATACTCACCATGGTAGGGGTGATGGCTTGGAAGAGGCCTTCTATCTTGGGTCTATAACGGACTGAGTTCTTTCATCAAGATGGATTGTTCTTTCATAAATGTGGAGAATACTTCCCCGGAACAAGGGACTTACAGGATATTGGTGCTGGCAAGCGCAGTCTCACGCTGTGAACTGCCCCCCCTGAGATGGGACTGATGAGGAGTCCTACTGTCATTTTTCAGGCCGGTCCCATCCCAAGTCATGGAGGGATCCCAGCCTAGTGCATTCCTCTTACAGGGCGGCTTGGACTCCCTAGCTAGAGATCGAGTAGGTTTTCTCACTCTGACCATTGGAAGGCATGCCAAGTGGGTAGACTGGTGGGGAATTTCAACCTGCTGATCCTGAAGCAGGGAGGGCCCATGTGTAAGGTCGCACAGTGCTTAGGTCGCACATGACATAGCCGTAGCCCTGAGCACAGGTCTCCCCTAGGAGCTCCCAAGCAGCTCCTTTCCATACATTGAACCAGAGTTCAGCCTTCACAGTCAGCCCCTCCGGTGTGAACAACCAGGACACGAGTGCCTACGTGGAGAAGGTCAACCAAACTGAGGACCCGAGAATGTTGTCCCGCCACCCTGGGGTCCAATGCAGGCAGTTCCCAGGGCTGCCCCACGGTGGAAAGCTGTGAGGATGAAGAGGACCGTGACAGCACATCTCGATCTGTCCCTCTGACAAGCGAACAGCTGGTGAACCAGAGTTCTCCGGTTCTGATGAGGAAGGAGGTGGGGCCTGCAAGAACTCTCCCAACTTCGGAAAGGCCAGGAGACTCACAATGGAGGATGTACAAGAGAAAGGCCCAGACGAGAAGGAAGAAATTGGTAGCAACTCGGATTTCCTGATGGCAGGGCAAAGTTCCTTCTGTGAAGTGTACCTAATTCCTCATTGGTTGATTTCCCACCCTCCACACCTTTGGATTTTTCCAAGAAAAGAAAATTCTGTGCATACTATTTTTTCCATTGTAAAACAGTATGTATGTGAAATATACCCAAAAAGTACAAATAGTGAAATTATTTAAATTCACTGCTAGCGAGTTGATTCCCACCCATGGCCATCTTACAGAGTGGAGTAGAATTGCTCTCGTGGGTTTCTGAGACTGCAGATCTTCACTGGAGTAGAAGATCTCTTCTTTCTCCCAAGGAACAGCTGGTGGACTTGAACTGCTGAGCTTGTAGTTGGCAGCTCAACATGTAACCTGCGGCCCGACTAGGGCTCCTACGTGGGGCTCGCTTCAGTAAATGCATGAATCTTCTAAAGAAAAAAAGTGCTCGTCACATCTCACCAGCAAGCAAAATTTGAGACATTTCTATACATTGATTTTTATATAGTTACACAAATGTTATACCTAGTTTTTCCACTTAGAATCTTGGGAAACATTTTCTAATGCTGTTGTAAATGCCTCCTAAATATCATTTTAATTGGTCATGCACTGTATGGTTAGGGGTACATTTTGTCGTGGGTGCTGGGAAATTTGTGATCATGGCTTAAAGGGTAGGTTAGTTTCATCTTGGGATGAGGGTGGAGGCGGGGCACCACCTGTGGTCACTCTGCCATTTTAGTGGTGGCCCCTGGTTGGATGAGGTGTCTCCGGAAGATGAAGAGAGACAACCTGTCACATGACTGAGTCACGTGGTCATACTAACAAAAAGTCTAGGAAAGCAAAACTTTCCAACTTCCATAATGGAAAAATGTGGATTTCTTAGAAGAAAGTGGTCAGAATTAGAATTGCTCTGTCAATGGCAATCGCTTATTTTTTCCCCCAAGTTGCCATTTGACTGCTTGCTGATTAAGTATTTAAAATGCTTTGCTCCATTTTCTACGATTTGCTTTGGGGCTGGAAAAATAAATGTACAGCCAGCCGTGACCATGGGATCAAAACCCAAACCGGTGCATGTCGGTTTGAGAGAAGCAGCCATCGGCACCCTGGAAGATCAAACTTCTTAGTAGAGCTGCCCCGGTTTGGGACAACTTCATTGGCTGGTGAGCAGCCTGTCCCAAGAAGCTGGGGATGCAACCGAAGAAGACAGAAGAAGACAACACGTAGGTAGGAGAGATGATTTATGCTTCTGGTGGAAGAGTAGGCCAGGTGACTGCAAACCACTAAGGTCTCAATGATTTTAAACTTCGGGGCGCACTAGCTGAAATGCTAACGCCGGCATCCATGGTATCAAATGTGATGTGCACCTTGCTCCAAGGCTGCTTCACATCAAGTAGAATCACCTGGCACATAGCTAGCTAGACAAATTGCCGCAGCACCAGGTGCTACCTCATAGATGGTACACCCCTTGGCTCCCGACAACAGTGCCAGGGGGAAGCTCTGTCTTGAGTTTGTGCCAGGCAGAACCTTGCCTCATACCTCTAAAGTATCCCATCTGTCCTTATACATTTGGCCTTTTAACTGGACTTTTTCTATTTTTACTGATGTCATGAATTCTTGCTGTGGGGCCCGCAAAAGGATCATCTTTCTTAGGCAATGCGGTGTAGACTCCATGTCTGAGAGGGTTGGCTACCATTAAGGCAACTCAAACGCATGGGAACCTTCCATACAAGAGAAGACAACAGTATCTAGCCGTGCATCATCCACACACTGACACCATGTTCGAATCCACCATGGTGGCTCTTGGGTCAGCCAGTCTCACCGAAGGGCTTTCATGGGCCCTCGACTTCCCCAAGCACGATGTCTACCTTCAGAGATAGGTACCCCCTGACAACATGTACTCTGTTGTGATCCTAAGATTTCCATTGGCTCATTTTGGCCAGATCTCCTAGTCTGTGTGAGTCTGGAAGCTCCACTGGAACTTGTTTTTGAAATACTGATGGCCTAGCTGCCAGCCTGATAGCAGCACTCAAGCCTCCACAGTACAATGAGCTGACAGAGGCGTGGCGGCCTTTGACGTCATTCCATTCAAACACTTGCCCCAACACCACTTACTCCAAGGACCAGCCTTTCCTCGGTGGTTCGCAATATTGTCTCCATCATGTGCTAAATGTCCACTTGTACTTAAGTCTATTTCTGGACTTTCGATTTTGTGCTAGTAGTCTATTTATTTACCAGCTTCTAGGCCCCTTAAGAATATTGTTCAACCAACAGAAAAGTGGGTGAAGGGAGACGTCGGAGAGGGTAAAATATGACAAAATAATAATAATTTATAAGTTATCAAGGGTTTGTGAGGGAGGGGGGGCCGGGAGGGAAGGGGAAAAATGAGGAGCTGATACCAAGGGCTCAAGTAGAAAGCAAATGTTTTGAGAGTGATGGCAACAAATGTACCAATGTGCTTGATACAACGGATGGATGTCTGGATGGTGAAAAGAGTTGTACGAGCCCCCAATAAAATGATTAAAAAAACAAACAAACAAAAAAAAACACCAGAAACATCAAGCAGTTCTTTCTCTGCAATTTAGTTTTGGTAATTTAAACCATATTTTCCCTGAGCTTCACTGCAGTCTGTGAAGGTCGGTGTCAATAAAGACGAGAGTGTGGGTTTATATAATTGATGCAGGCAGTCTTTTTTGAACATCTACGGTGTGGTAGACATCTGTGGGTGGTGAGAATGACACAGTAGGGACAACGAAGTCCCTGGGATTGTGGGGCTTGCATTCCAGTGGGAGGAGAGAGACCATTGACAAATCAACCTGTAAGCATATACTGTGAGGCTGCAGCACTGGGACTCAGAAGTACTTTATGATGCCATGGACAGCCTTCCTGATAAGGTAACGTTTGAGTGGCCACCTGAGGAACACAGGAGAATGGATGTGTGGCTACCTGGAGGAAACACACTCCTGACCACAGGGAAGGGCATCAGCTCAGATTGAGGCCATGCTTGGTGTGTTCAAGAAACAACCAGAAGGCTGGTATGCTGAGTGAAGTGAGTGGTGAAAGGTGGCAGGAGATGTGGGCTGAGAGGTGGTGGGCAGGTGATCTAAATTAGGAGAGCACCGATAGAAAGATTGGGTTTTACTTTAGAAAAGATGGGGAATCTAGGGTTTGGGGCAGAAGAGTTAGACTATCTGGCTTATGTTTTTTTTAAGTATTTATTTGGCTGCGGTAGTAAGACTATTAGTGAGCAGGGGGCAAGGATGTGAGCAGGAGACCACTGGGGATGATGGGATAGCCATTTAGGAGAGAGAGAGGAGACCTATTTGAGCCCTGATCGAGATAGCAGAGGGGGTTACTACTGGATGGTGGGTTTGAACTGCTGACCCTGCAGTTAGCGGCCCAATGTGTAATCCCATAGGCCACCAGAGCTCCGGATGGATGGTCTCCCTGAGGGCTTTTTCTTATGGAGAGAAAGTGGGATGTGAGAGAAAGCAGACAAGATTGCTTCAAGAGGTTGGGCCTGAGCAACTAATGAGTTGGAAATTAATTTCTTTGATATGGGAAGGACCATACAAAAACTGTTTTGGGAAGAACTAGGAGTTCATTTTTTGAAATGGTCAGTTGGAGGCACTTACTTGGCACCAAGTGAGGTTGCATGAGCTGGGGCTCTGGGGAGAGGTCTGGGCTGGAGATGCAAAGGTGAAATTCATCAACCTTGCTTAGTGGTTCAGACCAAGAGATTAGATGATATCGCCAAGGTGTTGCAGGCAGATAGAGAAGGTGCCCAAGGACAGAGCCCTGGACTTTTAAAGGAAAGAAGTAACGAACAAATGAAATTCAAAAGTGATCGTCAATTAGGGAGCCAACTAAGATAAGTGGTGGCCTAGTTGTTAAGAAAGCACTTCAAGAAAGACAGTGTTCATCATTGGCTAAGGTTTCTGATGTGCCTAGAAATCTGTGGCTGGACAGTTGTCCATGGGGTGAGCAGTGTGGAGGGTACTGGTGCTGTGGACTGAGTTGTTTCGGTGGAGGGATGGAAGGGAAGACTGAATGGTTCGGGTTGAAGTAAGAGTGAGGTGAGGGATACACAAGAGCGATGACTGCAGGTACTTGACTGAAAGGGGAGAAAAGAGAGTAGTAGATGAAGGTGGCTATGCGTTCAAAGAGAGCACATTTCAAGGTAGTACAGCCTGTGAGAATGATGGAGAGACTGAGAAGGTTTGATGAGGCAGGAGAGAGGGGAGACCATTGTAGGAAAGAATTCCTGGAGTTGGAGAGCAGGGGTGGCGCCCAGTACACAAATGGAAATGGTGGTCCTTCTTCAGGAGCAGCTGCAGAGCCTAAGGAAGCCGTGCAGGTGGGCTGGGGTCTGGGCTAGGAGGGTCTGAGGAAGAGCCCATGGACTGTGTCCATGTTCGCCATGAAACAGGGAGCAAGGCCATAACCGGGAATGGGAAGGGGCAAGAAGTGGTGGGCGCTTGAGGAGGGAGCAGAAGGTCTGGAGCAATCATCTCCGACTGTTCAAGAGTGATTGCACTGGGAAATGCAGTCAGATTTCCGGACACCTGCAGTTAAGGGCCAGGCATTTCAGATCGTGTGTTTTTCTTCAGCATTCGCTGCTGAATACGAGCAGGTGTGGAATAGGCAACCTGTTGCATTTAGCCCGAGGTGAGCTTCCAGTGAGGATGACGGGAGGAACAGGATTTATGCCAGGCGTCATTATCGTCCTTCCTCATAGAATATAGACGGTGGCCAGAGAGGCAGGGAGGACGTGAGGTGGAAGAGGGCTAGTGAAAGGCTGGGCAGGAGCAACACAATCTAAAAAGAGCCTGTGTCTTATCCCTTTTCCATAAACAAGATTACTTATTATCAATGAGTCATTTGTCCAAAACTACGAAGTTACTACATTAAAAAAAAATCTGTCATGAAATGTTATCTGTTCTAATAGAACAGCAACGATTATTTGCTGGCATTGATGCTTCTATTGAATTTTCTTAAAAGAAGTCTTTTGATGCCTGGAAGAAACTAGATGGAAGGCATTTGGTATGGGCTCCAGTTCCCCTGGCAGTTCCCTGGAAACTGAGGGGAGCTCACGTGGGAGCTAGAGTGGGAATGGATTCATGGAGCCCACTGGCTCAGGGACCTACGGTCTTGGAGAGGATAACAGAGCTGGTGACTTGGGTGTCTGGTGACGGGGGAGGTGGGGGCCGGGGAGGGAGAGATTGCTAACAGACAGGCAGGGAAAGCACAGCTGGCATCATCGGGGTGGGGGGCGGGCAGGGAGGGCTCAGGCCCTCTCAAACTCGGACTGGTCCAATACAGAGAAGGAAAGCACTCGCTGCGGACAGCAGACAATGGGGAGATGCCCATCTCAGAAGGAAGCAGGCCTGGGATGAGGGCACCAGGCGGCACCATGGAAGGGAGACATGAAGGACGGAGTCTTGCTGTCTCTCCCTGAATTGTCAGAGCTCTCTGTGGAATCTGAAGAGCAGCCAAGGTCGCAGGCACACTGGAAGAACCTGGGTGGGCCTCTTGGCATGGGCGCTCGACTACCGTGGCCTGTGTTAGCTCCGGCAGGCATCAGACAGGACTGATGCCAAGGTTGGGAGCACTGCGGGCTCCAGCTGCAGGAGCCAGGAAAGGCAGGGCTGCGAATGCCGGGCGGGGATGACGAGGAACATCTGCTCTCTCCCTCAGAGCAAATGGAAGGCCTATGCACCAGTGTCCCATGTACGGCATCTCGAGCAAAATAGCCCGGCTCCTTGCCCACACTCACTGTGAATCAGGACACAATGATGGAAAACTATAGGCCCTCCTCTTGACCTGGCCAGCTTGGTTCTTACAGAGCACAGGTACATCTATCGGGTCCCTGTCTTAATGGGACTTGGGGAGGAGAGTGGGGACCCTCCACCAGGCTGTGAGTCCTGATTCTGATCCAGCAACCTCACTGCTTTGTTACATGATCTTTCCGTGGTTGAATCTCTTCGCCGTTGATGTGGAAACGGCAGTACCTGTTCTCTTGGTAAAATGAGATCAGAGATAGGGGAGTGCTTGGGAACCGGCGATGCGAGCCACAGCTGGCAGGCGTCCGTGGTAGCCTGGGACACAGGGGCCATGGCCTTGTGCCATGTGGTGAGGTCAGCACAGATCAGGCAGACCGATTCAAACCTTTGACGGTTGAGTGGATTTTTAAAATGATTGCAGGACTGTACCATTGAACAGGCTGGAAGCACTTTTTCAAAGCAGACCAGGTAAAAGTAACTGAAGAATTGGTCGTCTGTGTAAATCCAGGGGCAGGCTCCCAAGGACCTCGGTTTCCCCAGAGGTTTTCCCACAGGAAGTGAAGGGAAAACCATCAAGTGACTTTCTCAAGAGCTAAAGCATCAAAAGATTGCCCATCGCTCTGCTGGCCATAACGACTTGGTGCCCATTGAATTCAAAAGCCAGTGAGATGTGCCAACCCATCTATAGAGTCAGTACTCAGATTTCTACCCAGGTTGCCAGCAACGCATAACAACCTCTGGTTCCATTGCGTCCACCCCCACCCCCTCATCTGCTCCCTTTTAAAGTCTGACATCAGGAGGTCAGTCTTTCCCCCTTTTTTTTGCCTGACCTTTAAGTATCCTCACTTGAGGTAGGGTTGAGAGGTGGTACAAAGAGAATCCCTGATATAGGCCCTGATCCGGGAGGCCCAGAGAGCTGAGGCTGACTGGAGACTTCTTGCTGCCCTCTGTCCATCCTGGAGGCTGATAGGCTTGTCAGAGTCGTTGGTCTAGGGTTGTGGGAGTTATTCCAGGGATGCCTGGATTTTTCAAGTACCTTATCACTTCTAGGAAGAACCACTTAATGTAAATCAGGACAGATGGACCAAACTCTTCTCATCTGCCCTGTCTCAGGACTTGTTATGGGTGCCGTCAGGTGAGTTCCGACACAGAATGAACCACTGTACAGCAGAGTAACACGCTGCCCATCTTGTGCCACCGCAGAAGCATTGCTGTATGTGAGCCCTTTGTGGCGGCCACTGTGTCAGTCCATCGTGTGGAGGCTCTTCCGCTTCTCTGCTGACCTTCCACTTTGCCGAGCATCACTCCTTCTCCAGGTGCTGTAGGATGATCACCTGGGGACCCTTCCCTTGTTGCCCTGTGGAAAGAATTTTGCAACAACTAGATGCCAAGGTGCAATACCTGGCCATAAGAGGAACTGCACTTTATGTTGCTGGAGGAATTCATTAATTCTCCTCAATCGTTCACATCTGGAACATGTACTGGATACGTGTTTCTGTTAGGTGCCAGGGACAGTCGGTGGGCTAGTTAGGAGGAATCAAGGTGATGAAGATCACTGACTGCTCTCAGGGGTTAGGGAACTGGCCATGGTCACAATCTCGTATGTGGCCAGGCTGAATTTTGAGTATCGCTTATGATACCAAGCCTCATGTCCCAACCATTAAGCAGTGTGACTACCTGAATGGGAGGGCAGGAGTTAGGAGAAATGATAGAGATGACGAATGCTTTGTAGACCATGCTAGGTACAGAGCCACAGGATTTAGCCTCCATGCTGTGGACTTTCAGGAGTGATCTACTTGAGTGTCCATGTTTGAAAGAACAGACTCCCTTTATCTCAGACAGTGGTGTCACTAGGGTGGTGTCCCCCAATGTGATTATGCATGGTGTCAGTGCCCCCACACTCCCCCATGGGTGGGCCACCAGGGAACCCCCCCCCCCCATGGGCAAAGGGGCCTGACCTGCCTCGGCACAGCCTGTGTGTTGCCTGGCTGCACAGCATGGCCCTGCACTCCTGGATCCACCTTCTGTAGCTCCCTGCAGTTCTGGTTGGCCAAAAGGGAGACATTCCCTACCATCCAGTGGTTGAGACTTCGAACCATCCACTTGAACCCTGACTGGATGGGGATGAGGGGAGGCTCGAACAGGTTTCACACTCAGTGATGCTTGGGACACCACTCAGCCCTAGGGATGTCATGGTTTTGGAGTGCCCCACAGCACCGTGTGGGACCCTGGCTTCCTTTCAGTGTCACTCTCTCTGACAGTGTTAGGACATGTCGTTTGAAATAGGTCCCATGCCTGTCCACAGTGACTCCTGTGATCATAGACAGTAGTTGGAGTTGGGAGAGAGAGGGGTGAGGTCGTGGGGGTAGTCCGAGTCGGAGAGTGGTGATGGGAAGAGGTCTTGGGTGTGGTAGGGATGAGGTTGAGTTGACTGGGGACTATTTAGTCTTGGGACTAATTAATTGAACAAGGAGTGAAGAGCAGAAGGCTGATGGTGCTGGTTCCCAGAAAGGAGCACAAGGAGAGTAACTATGAACAAATTCCTATGCACACTGCACCTATCTTATTTTGAAGTAAAAAAACAAATGGGCCAAAAACCCTCGGCGGGCTAGCTAAATGTCCTCGGTGGGCCGCAGGTGGCCCGCGGGCCATAGTTTGAGGACCCCTGGTCTATAACAACTAAACACAGTCCAGCCCAGCCCGTCCCTGGTTGTTATGTTTGAGCCCATTGTTTCAGCCTCAGTGTCCGTTCATCTGATTGAGGGTCTTCCTCTTTTTTGATAACCTTTACTCAAGTCCCTTCATGGGGGACTTGTCCTTCCTAACAAGGGCCACGAAGGACACGAGATGAAATCTCAACCGCCTTGCTTCTGAGGAGCATCCTGGCTCCGCTTCTGTCCAGGACGGGTTTGTTCGTCCTTCTGGCCCTCCGTGGCATGCTCAGTCTTCTTCACCAACACCTGAATTCAAAGGCGTCAACTCTTCCGTGACCAACTCTTCCATGACCAATTCCTCAGTGCAGTCCTCCGGTACAGACGAGGTGCTCGGGCAGACGGTGTGACTTAGATCAGGTACAGCTTAGCCCTCAAAGGGACGTCTTTCCCCTACAGGCTTTAAAGCGGCCTTTTGAAGCAGATGTGTGTAATGGGCAAATGGATATATACACAAATGAGGATAGAACTCGGAAGAGGACCAGTTTGAGGACTTAAAAAACAGACAAACAGATTATGTTTTTATAGTAATCCTTGCCATAGAAATGAATGAAACTATCCAGGAAGAGAAGTTAGAAGGTGGTGTAAACCTGGTGACTAGGTAAACTAGAGAAACAAATCCACAGAAACTCATGTATGTGTATAAAAGAGAGTTTGATATAAAGAGTAAATGTACATTAAGAAAGCATCCCAACCCAGTGCTGTCCAAGCCCATAAGCCCAACATTAGCCCATATGTCTAACACCGATCTACAAAGTCCTCCTCCATCTTACAAACCACACATTTTGACGCCGACTGCAGGAGGAAAGCCGAGTCAGTGCACGTGTAAGCATCTCAGTGCTGGCAGGGGTCTCCACACGACTGCTCCAGCACCCAGGGCTGCATCGGGGTAGGTCCATGTGACTTCTCCTTTGGGATGTCTTGCAGGAGGTGAGCCTTGCCAGCTGAAGCAGGGAACTGCCTACGGCAGCTGCACCCTGGTCGAACCATCAGAAAGCAAGAGACCGGAGAATTAGAAAGGCAAGGGTCACTGAGTCATTTATCTCTCTGTCCTTCAATTAATCCCACATCTGTTTATAGGCCAGGTTGGCACGATAAACCTTAACTATCTCAGGTTTAAAGAATGAGAGCAGCAAGAGGAGTGGAGGAGGGGAATCAGAAGGAGGGCGGAGATTGAGAGAAAACTTTGCAAGAATGCGGAGGATGGTGGTGCTGGATGGACAGGCAGCACAAGGTCTGCACAGCATCCCTGGGACACACCAATGGACGGTTGCCGGTGACGTGGCAAGAGTGGATAAATGGGCACAATCGAGGAGTGGGAGTGTGACCCTGAGCTCAGAGGAAGTGGAAACCTTGAATGTAGTCTTTTCTCAAATGGTGTGGCTGTGAAGGAAAGAAGAGATATAAAACTTTATTTAGCTCAAGAATTCACAGAACTTATGTAGATTTTTTTTAAGAGGAGGAAGTCTAAATTATGGTATTTACAGGTAAGTAAGGTAAGGAGCCCAGGTGGTGTCGTGTATTATGCGTTAAACTGCTAACTGCAAGGTCAGCGGTTTGAAACCACCAGCCACTCTGTGGGAGAAAGGGGAGGCTTTCTACTCCCATAAATATTTACAGTCTTGGAAACCCACAGGGGCAGTTATACCCTGTGTTATTGGGTCACTGTGTGACAGAATTGACTTGACCATGAGTTTTTGAGTCTATAAGTCAGTGGAAAGGTTTTGAGAGTGCAGGTCCCTGAGGAGACGTCACAAAATGATGACATTCAGGGTGCTGTCCGTTACCCTCTTTGTATTAACCAAAAGGAAAAAATGAGTTCCTGCTATGCCTAGCATGGGCTAGCGTCGATGCGAAGTATCCGCTGCTGAAGCTGGCGTTGGCAAGTGACACGTACAAAGATCCTCGGGGAAGGTTTGACTGCTCAGCCACTGTGGGGAGCACAGAGTTGTAGTGGTACGTTTCTCTTGCTCAGTGTGATCACTCTCCCTAGCAAGGCATGGCCCCCCACTTAGGTGTTTAGTCTTGGGAAATTAAGGTGGACTTGACGTGGGATTTTGCCAGATAGGTGTGCCCAAAGGAAGCAAGAGGGTTTCGGGGATCAAAAGACGGTGGTTGTTCACATGGTCTTAAAAGAGACGGAGGGGGAGACCAGAGAGCGCTGGTCGACTGGAGAAGATAACGTCGGGGTGAGAGGGCTTGAAACAATCAGGGGCAAATGTGGTGAGGACAAGCCGTGGGGAGAAGGGGAAGAACTCGGGGTTGCGAGTGGAGTTCTTGTGCCTGAACATTTCACGGTCGATGAGGAGACCAGATTGTGGCCCTGTGCGTGGGTGGTTGAGATGATGTTGTCCAGGAACTGTGAGAATCAGCATCGGGTGAGTCAGACATGCAAACATTGAAGTCACCCAGGCTGAGTGGGATTTGGTGTGGACCTTATAAGCCAAGGAATGACGTCATCAGCGGATAAAGGGAAGTGACCTGAGGGCCAGTAGGTGGCACAGATCACAGAGCAAAGGAGTGGGCCAGAGTTTTTTCCATGAGAACCACCTTAATAACAAAGAGGCAAAAGGTGGATTCCATGGAATCCACTTTAATAACAAAGAGGCAAAAATCCATGGCTTACGTCAATTCCAACTCATACTAACCTTGGAGGACAGAGGAGAACTGCCCTATAGAGTTTCCCAGGCTACACATTTTTTGTGGAAGCAGACAGCCTCCTCTTTCTCGCCTGGGGCAGCTGGTGGGCTGCAACCATCAAACTTTGAGTTGACGGCCACGTACTTAACCACTGGACCACGGGAGACATTACAGAATCCATATCCACTGCCTTCGCGTCAATGCTGACTCCTAGTGACCTTGTAGAAGGCTCCCGAGGCTATAACTCTTTACAGGAACAGACAGCCTCCTCATGCGTGGTTTCAACTGCTGACCTTGAATTGCTGGTGCCTAACCCACGACACCACCAGGGCTCCTTGAGGAACAAAGAGCGTTGCCAGAATCATTCCCTGATCCTGGTGCGGTCTGCCTCAAGAGGCCATATTCTTACAAGTGATTTTGTACTGTCCACTAAGTTTGAACCTGACTGAGATGGCCCATTCTCTGCTTTATTCAAGGAGCTTGATTCACCACGGCTGCATTTTGCACATCTGTGCATCGGTATTTTAGGAGTGAAAGCTTAAGCAAATAAAATGAGAAGAATAAACTGCCAGGAGCCTTGAATCAATATCACCTACTTTTATCGTCTGTTGGTAACATTTAGATTGCAGCGGGCACATGCAGTGCGAATGCCTGCTAGTTGGCACTTTTGTTTTGTGGTTGGCACTTTGATACGGTCCAACCTGAAGCCGATTTTGAACGAGGAATAAAGAAATAGCCCACATGTACCGTGTACGTACCATGCATCCCTGCGATCTCTCACGAATGCCTGGCAGCTAAGCCTGCTAGTTACCCTGAGAAGGATCCGCTCAGAGAACAAAGCACAAAGGTAGCAGGGGTTTTTTTGCATCTAAAAAGAAATGTACAACTTTCGACAATTAAGAGTTCAGATGTCACATAGCCCTTGTCCTGATATTTTTCTTTGATCTGAAAAACAAAAACAAAGACAATAAGCAATCGGCTAAGAGTAGACGGTACACGTGTGTGTACATTTGCCATGGAAGTTCACCCCTATGAAGAGCTACATAGTGTAGCTGGTTTGTACAGTGGAGTCAGAGAGGCCAATAGTCGGCGCTACTGGAACCCCATAGAGCGCACAGAATTCTTTAAAGCGCTGGTAGCCACTGAGCATTTCATCTGTGAGGAAGGTAGCATGCTGTACACCAGCTGTATTTCATTTCTACTTAGAAACAGGATCTCTTTGTCTATTCCAAGTATTCTTGGCCCCCCAACCCCCTCTCAATTTCATGGACTGGTTATTAGTGGAGATGGAGTTGTTGAAATAGAGGTGTTCACCCTGGAAGCCTACCACTCACCAGCATGTGGGAGGCTCTTTCCATAGTAAATTCAAGTCCACTCACGGTGTTTGTGATAAGGGGCTAGGTAAAAGCGTTGTCAGGTGGATTTCTCACTTGTTCATCGGTGACTTCATTCATAGAAACACGTGGATAGTCTGAGCTCAGTTAAACTCTGCTCCTGGAGAAGGAAAAGGGATGTGGCGCCGCCTAGTGGATGAAATGTCTTATGGGCTTTCTACTCCTGTAAAGCACCCCAGTCTTGGAAACTCGCAGGGGCAGTTCTACCCTGCTCTGTAGGGTCGCTGTGAGTTTGGTTTGGCCCCACTCCACACATTTTTATTTTTAATAATAATTCAAAGTAATTTTAAAAAATTATAAAAACCCATGTACCGTATAGCCTCTTACTGGTAAAAGTAATCACTGAGGACTGCAGGCCTGCAGGCGCTGTGGGAATGAGTCCTCTGAGTTGAGGGAGCGGTTTGAAATTGGTCTGGGACAGATGGAGAGGCTTCTTGGAATTCCTAGAATTCTCGGTTTTGTTTTTAACTGGTGGGTGGTGGCGAGGCCGCTTGCTTCTGAAGAATTCATTTAGCTAAGCCCTGGTTTTTGCTGTTTTCTGTGTCATAAAGTGGTTCAAAAACACGGACACTTGATTGACACCGCCTTTGGAGCGGTCGGCCTGTCTACCTTAAAAATGCTGAGGCACGGATGGTGGGCGATCACTTGTTATTTCATCAGACTTCCAAAGTAAGACTGGGGTCCTTGCTGAAAACCTACGTTGACAGGACTGGTCGCGACATTAATTCCTAACAGATTGTTGACTTCAACAGACGTCTCGGGCTTTCCACAAGACTGTGCCCTCTGCCCAGTGGTGTCTTTGAACATGAGCTTTCGTATTCTCTGCGGCAAAAATGTTCCCTTCCCCAGCTCTTCCGAGAACTCCAAATTCAGGACGGCACTAGAAATCTCCAGTTGCCATGGATATGACCGTTTGAGTTACCAGTTCATCTTTGTGGCCAGTCAGAGGCATGGGATAAGAAAGAATTATTCAGAAAGTCATCCTTTCTTTAGAGAAAATCCTCTGCGGGTCCCAAGTTCAGAGAAATGACACTTAAGTTCATGAGTGAGAGGCAAACCAATGTGTTCGGAATGCTGAAGCCTTGATCGATTGCTTCCTCCATTATGTGAAACCACCTGAGAAGCGTTTTGCCCAGAAAGTACTTAAGAGTGCTAGGAAGTGGTGGAGGGACCCTGGTGACACCGTGGTTCTGTGTTGGGTTCTAATCCACAAGGTGAGCAATTCAGAACCACCCGCTGCTCCTCGGGAGAAAGGCTGGGCTTTCCACTCCTGAAGAGTTATAGTCTCAGAAACTCACAGGACAGTTCTAGTTGGCCTGTGGGGTCACTGTGAGTTGGCATCAAGTCGAGGCAGCAAGGTAAGTGATGGCCAGTCAACCTTGGATCACACAAGAAAGGCAACAGAGCTGTACTTTCTAAATTCTCAGTTGTATCCCCATTTGTCACGACGGATAATGCCTTCACATGTTTACTGGAAAGGAAATCTCAGAGTGGTTTTCCATTCTTGCCGTCCAGATGAACAATAAGGGGAGCAGCAGGGACCCCCAAAGACCCAAGTGGACTCCAGAAGCACGTGTCAGGTCTGCTGACGTCACATTTGCTGTGTGCTAGAGCGAAGGCGGGCAAGGAGTCGTGTCCAGCTCCTCAGACTAGGGAACGAACTCTGGATCTGATCAATCCACCTGGATCTCCCACCATGGCTCCCATCTTATCTTGGACAAATCTGCCCCCTCTGACGGACAGGATACCAGAATGGCGCAGATGGCCGTGGTGGCCCATCTTTCTGTCCTCACCGCTGAATTCTGCCAAGTGGTTTGAACACACACACGACTGTCTGTTAACTGTGTACAAGTGTACATATATGTGCACATGTACATATGCTCATGTACATGTGCACAGGTGTGTATTTACATATGCATATTGTCGTACCTTTCCCCCTTCCTAGCCTTGCTACTTATAGAGACTGACCACTCTTGCGTTGCAGCAGTTGCTCTGTTTGGTTTGGCATTGTTAGACTACCGACCACCCCAACATAAACTTCATAAGGAGTGCACATTGAGGAGAGGACGTGGGCAGAAAGAGACGTGCGTAAGAAGATGTACTGTCGCATTGTTGGACAGGATGAAAAACTGAGACCGATTCCGTGGAAGACAATGGGTACAAAGCACGGCAGGGCCCCACGACGCAGCTCTCACAGCAGTTCACAAGGGGGGAAGTAGCCCCGTGAGGCAGCTTCAAAGAGTTCGTGGAAAAAGGGAAATGGAAGATAATGGGGTTTTCCCAAGAGCTTCTTAAAGCCTCCGTGTATATGTAGTGGCATAAAGAAATATCTGTCAAACATACAGGTTAGTGAAAACAATGTTAACAGTATGAACATTATGCACCTAATTCATGTTTGAACAAAAGCCACCACATAGATCTCTATAGAGATGTATCCGAATACGGAGGGCGTGGGGATTTTAGAAGGGACAGAGAAAAGAAACTTCAGTCCTGTGTGCATTGTTCAAATTTTTAACATTAACACGGCTTGTGTCATTTTCAAAATGAAGTCAGTCAAGTCTGAGCCTCTTCGGAGATCAAGTTTCTTTCCTTACACTCGGACAGCCCTTGGTGAGCACCCTGATGGCGCCGAGGTTTCCTGGGTGCTCGGTGTGCTTGCACTCCTTCATCTGAAGGCTTTTTCTGAAGGACGAGTTAGGGGGGCCTGCTCTCTTCCTGGGTGTCTGTCTGAGATGATCTGTGGAGGGTGCTCTCCCAGCCGCCCAAGATGTTGGCTGATCGTGATGTGGACGGGGCTCCATCACCACCCCTCTCCTGCTGACCGTTAGCCCCAGGCCCTGGGACAAAGGCAACTGCAGTCACAGAGAGAAGGGCTATTTCAGAGCTTGCTGGGACCACGTTCCATTCCCTCAACAGTTGTTTGCCTCAGGAGGCCATCACCTACCTCCAGAGCCCCTGGACTCAGCAAACCGGGGATGATGCTTTAGCTGAACCTCTGCATTCTGGCTTGGGAGCACTTGTGCCCTGAGGACAAGACCCTGCACCATGGGGTGACTAGAGACAGTCGAGCCGGCCTGCCCCTTGGACCAGCAGTTTGCATGGTCTAAACGAGTGACTCTGAGGCCCTGGTTCTCATGACTGAAGTATTCTGTCCTGGGGCAACCGCTGAAGCCGCCTGTCTGTTTCAATTAGTGCAGCCATGCGGGGACCTATTTATTTCAGACTCTGCTGTCTGCTGCCTGTCTGGGCGGGTCTACGCACTGTGCCCTGGGAACTCCTGGAGGCAGCAGGTGAACTGAAAGCAGTTTTAGGGGTGCTCAGCTGGAGCGGGAACCCCCCCAGGTCCCCAGAGCCCAAAATTCATTCCTAACCAGTGACAGGCCGCTAGCAGTCTAGTGTCCAGTGAGTCTGTGGCAGTCTTGTCAATTTAAAGGCATCTCTCAAGTGTTCCCCTGCCTCTGCACCAGGCCTTAATCTACCTCCTGCTCCTCTGACCGCCTGGGAAGGCGCTGGCCTTGGGAGCTTGAGGAATCAGGTACAGCACGAAGCTGGGGCCACTGGTGACGTCTCTCACTCTAGAAGAGGTGCGTACTAATGCTCCTTGAATGGATGGATGAATGGAAATTGTATATCATTTGGTAAAAATGAATACCCCCCCTCTTTTCATGGGCCCTTTGTCACTGAGCTCCTGGGCCCCCCCTCATTTGGGAATCTCTCGCCATGCCTCCATGCCCATTGATTTACATGTTCCTCCAACAACACCTCTTAAGCACCCACTGGGTAGGTGGACAAGAGGCAGTCATCTGAACGCAAGCAGGGAATAGTGTGTGGTTTAAAATCAGGAACGGTATGGTGTCAGCGTTGTGTCTTTCACCATACGCCTTCAGTGTATGCACTGAGACCATCAGAGAAGCTGGGGTGTACAAAGGAGATGAGGCATCAGGATTGGAGGAAGACTTACGGAACCACCGGCGACACACACATGAGACGACCCTGCTTGCTGAAAGTGAGGACTGGGAGCACTTCCTGTTGAAGATCCAGGTCATCAGTCTCCCATATGGATGACAACTCTGTCCGCAGAAAACCCAAATTCTCACCACTGGCCCAGCCGGTCACATCGTGATCAGTGGAGAAGAGGTGGAAGTTGCTAAGGCATTTGTCTTGCTTGGCCCCACGGTCGGTGCTCTTGGAAGCAGCAGTTGGGAGATCAAAGGACCAGTTGCATTCAGTGAATCTGCTGCACAAGGCCTCTTGGGACTATTGGAAAGCAAGAACGTTACTAAGAAGACTGAGGTGTACCAGACCCAAGCCCTGATGTTTTCAGTGACCTCATAGGCATGTGAAAGTTGGACAAGGAATATGGAAAACCACAGAAGAATCGATTCGTTTGGATTGTGTGGGTGAAAATTATTGACAGTACCGTGGACTGCCAGAGGATCCAAGAAATCTGTCTTGGCAGGTGTGTTAGTCTGGGTAGACCAGAGAAACAAATCCATGGATACACATGTGTAGAAGAAAGAGATTTATATACAAGAGCAATTGAACATTGAGAAAGCATTCCAGCCCAGTCTAGATCAAGTCCATAAGTCCAATATTAGCCTATGTGTCCGATACC
This sequence comes from Echinops telfairi, assembly GCF_000313985.2. Lineage (NCBI taxonomy): Eukaryota > Metazoa > Chordata > Mammalia > Afrosoricida > Tenrecidae > Echinops > Echinops telfairi. The sequence goes on from NW_022111310.1 coordinate 13,694,612, forward strand.
AGTCTATAAAGTCCTCTTCAGACTCGCAAAGCACATGCAATGATGCTGAATGTAGAAGATCACAGCCCAGTGGGTAGAAAGTCCTTGGATCCAGTGTCATTGGAAACATCTCAGTGCTGGCAGGGGTCTCTGCATCAGGGTGGGTCCATGTGTCTTGTCGGCTGCTATGTCTCCCAGGGTGTGAGCAGAGAGTCTCCCACCTCCAAGGAGGAAGTACTGGATTTCCCAGAATTCTCAGAGGAGGCCATGCCCACACAGAATTCTCATTGGCTATCTCCAGATTGACAGCCTAAACTCCACCCCTACACTCTTAATCCTTCAATTGACACCAGATTAGGTGACTACCACAGCAGAAGTACAGCTGCAATGCTCTTTAGAAGCAAGATGGCGAGGCTTCATCTCATGTACTTTGGATGAGTTCTCAGGAGAGATCAGTCCCTTGACGGAATGGATCGATACAATGTCTACAAAAATGGGCTCAAACACAACAACTGTGAGGATGGGGGCAAACGGGCGAGTGTTTTGTTCTGATCCTATCCGACTGGATGGCAGATGGGCCAAACGGACTCCCTAGGTGATGCCAACAGTTACGTCTCTGACTACTGCATGAAAGGTTGGAGGTGTGCATCTATCCAGAAGCACCTCGGAAGAAAGGCCTGGTGACTCTGCTTCCAAAAATCAGCCATTGGAAACCCATGGAGCAAAGTGCTCAATCCAACTCACTTGGGGTTGTCGCCCTGAGTTGGAATCAACTGGTTTAATATGTGTGTGCACGCATGTGTACACATGACGATGTGTGCATGCCAGATTATGTGCTAGGTGGTGAAGCTTCAGTGGGAGAAAGGGCCATCACAGAGTTTCGAACGCTTAACTTTAGACCTCTGTAGTGCGATGATCACTCCAACAAATGAGTCATGATGCCTGTGCTCTGTGCAAACAGGGTTGCCACCTCCTGCCAATCACTGCCTGGCCTGCTTTATCTTCATCTCGTCCTCTGCCTAGGGGCGTGGGGGGCATTTTCTCAGGGGCCTCTGTCAAATGATCTTGTGTCAAAAAATAAGATGCCTGAGATTCCACTGCATTTAACAGATACTTTAGGAGCAAAGGCATTGAATGAAAATAGAACTTTTCATAAGTTCGTGTTTTTCCTTCTTGACCCGGGTGCCCATTTCTTATTGATCCTCTACCCATGCCACTAATCTGATTTGACGGACAAACTAGTCCCAGACTCGGCATTGCATGTTACATGAGAAATGTATTAGTTGGGAGCCTGGGGTTCAAGAATATCAGAGACCAACTTGAGGGAGCTCAGGGGGAAGGCGGGGGAGTCTGTTGGGAGAAGACTGGGGCGTCTCCTGGCATCAGAAACTGGAAAAGCACCAAGCTTGGGAGCAGAAGCATACAGATTCTGTCTTTGCTCTCACCATCCGCTTCTTCATCCAGATCTCTGTCTCTCTCTCTCTCCCTCTCTCTCTCATTATCTCTTTCACCTCCTCAGCATTGTCTGCTTTGCTGGGCTGGTGGTCAGATACGGCTTCACACAGCTTCTAAGTTTCAATCTCACAGGCCCAGCCACAGCACCGAGGCGCCCTCAAATCTAGTGTGTATTCTCCTCACCTTAAAATATGAAATGTACCATCAGATCGCTTGGGTCTGTGGTTTTGTATTTCTCTTGTAACCGTTGTTAATGATGACCTTTCAAGCGATGGAAGAAGGCTTTGATATTACTGTATTCGTCTACAAGCTGCCCCTTAAATATCTGCCCATTTGTCCTTCTGTGATGGTGAGCCTTCATCTTACATGCTTGGGACATGTGGTCAGGTGAGATCCGTCCCCAGAGAAGGTAAAGTAGGAGGGACCCTCCACGTGCTGGATGCACACAGTGGCTGCAGCAACGGGCGCACACATAGCAACGGATCGGGCAAAACCAGGCAGTGGTTCATTCTGCAGCATGCAGGGATGCGATGAGTCCGGACTGACTCGATGGCCTCTCACAACAGTAAGACAGGCTGCTGACTCCTGTGCCCTAAGGTGATATGACTTGGAATTTAAATGCAAAAGTGCTTCTTCCCTCTCCAGGCCAGTCCGCTATAACTTATTCAACACGTAGGTATCAGGATGCTAGCCACAAGGTTGGCAGTTCAAACACACAGCCCCCTGCTCCCAATAAAGATTGACAGTCAGAAACACAGACCCTGTATGGAGGGTTGCTTTGAGTTGGCTCGTGGATAGGGCGTTTGGTTTTGTTTTATAGCCAAGTTAGTATAAACATCAAATATACATAAAAAATAAGCCTGGCAAAACCTGGCGAGGAAGTAAAATTAAATTCTAAAATTAAGTGAAACCATAGTGTTTTTTGTTTTCATTTGCGGGAATGCATGTTTAACCAGGAGTACGATAGATGAACCATGAACGTGAGCTCTTTGATGGAGATTCTCAGAGGAATTCTTGGACCCTTCAAGTGTTTTAGGAAGTAATGTAGCAGGTACGTAACGATATGCAATCACACGGGGAAACACAATTTCTGTGATTGTGCTTACTTATGTTCACATCATGATTCGGGTCGATTTTAAGAAAGGGGAGGTGGAAGACATTTCTCGGGAGCACTTGGGCAAGAATTAGACCAACAGGAGCGAGGAGAAGGTCAAGAAGTAAACCTTTGTGAGCAGGGTTTCCTGAAGGCTAGGATAGGCTGGGAGCAAAGAGGGATTGGATCTGGTAGATCCTGGTCTCCCTCGTGGAGACAGACGTTGAGACCATATCGTTTTCACATGTTCCAGAAGTAGGTATAATTGACTCAGCCTGGCCCGGTTGCTTTCTAAGGCAGTGACTCTCAAAGTATGGCCCTGATCAACTACAATAAAAACCCGAGTCCTACAATTGAATTATGGATTGTTATAAGATCTGTAAGAGCCCCTAATAACATGATTAATAATAATAATAATAAAACCCTAGTCCTTGCTTTGATGAAGATGCTCAGTCCCATAGTATACCAGTGTCAGAGAGTAACAACACCTGCCCTGTTTCAAAGAGACTGAGAACAAAAAACAGCACAAGTTGGGGACAGGCTGAGTCTCATAAAATGAAAAGCCCGAGACCAACAGTCACACGGGGATAGTTACAGACTTAAGACCATCCCTGGGCTACTGACCCCCAACTTACGCACAACTCCTACGTGCCCTTTCATGTGTTGCCCTTCCTTTGAAAGTAACTGCAAATTCCTCATCACGGTCACCTCATGTGCAGCTTTTCAGCCCTTGAAAATGCCTCTAACCCCCAAACCAAGCCAAGCCCGTTCCCATCAGGCCAACTAACTCTGAGTCATAGTGACCCTATGAGTCTGTCAATCTTTATGAGAGCCAGCAGCCTCATCTTTGTCCAGAGGAGTGGCTGGTGGGTTTGAACTGCCAACCTTGTGGTTAGTAGCCCAAATGCCTACAACACAGCACCAACAGGGCTGCTTTATTTTGCACTAAAGTAACGTTAAATAAGAACCTTATCCACCGACTCCAGCTCATCTACAAATTACACTTAGAGATGTAAAGACCCAGGAAGGGATCTCAATGGTAATTGGGGGAACTGTCTGTTGAAGGCTAACTCGGGCTCTCGGGTTACAGTTGTCTGATTGGTGGACACGTGCTTGGGAAGCTCGAGAAGGTACATTTTGAAAGGAGGGCCTTAAGCTGATTGGCTCTACATGGACGTAATTGTAAAAGTATGTGACTGTGGGTGGCTATGCAGCTGGTGGTTTTAAGAAGATGATTACAAGGCATTCTTCTGTGACAATGTCCTTTAACTGCACTTCCCCGTTGGAGGTGCCATTGACTCAATTCCAACTCGTAGCAGCTCTGTGTACCAGCAGAGGAAAGGCCTGCCCAGTGCTGAGCGGGAGGTCCTCACCCTTAGATCTGAGCCCATTATTGCAGCCACGGGGTCGGTCCATCTCTTGGGCCTTCTTTTTTGCGGAGCCTCTACTTTACCAAGGTTAATGACCTTCTCCAGGGGCCGGCTCTTCCTGATACCGTGTCCAAAGTACTTGAGACAAGTTAGGGAGTAACCCCTGCCACTCCAGACATGGAGGGGACGCTACAAACAGAAAATGATCACAAAGGTTTGAACATGTCTCATTTGGAATAAGCCTTTCGATCCATGAACTGAGGCCTAAGTCGCACTACTTCTTCACACGCCCTTGCACTCCGTGGTGCGCAGGAAATCAGGGCAACGGGGAAGAGCATCTCTGCCCCTTTTCTTTGGAAAGGCAACACAGTGTAAGGGGAGCCTGCGTAACTAAGTTCCCAAACATCAGGGGAGTCCGCCCTTGTTGAGTGTCTTCCCACCTGTTGCACCTTGAGGGTTGGATGCACCTTTTCTTTAATGCTCCCTCCAACCTGGGGGGCCAGCAGTGTTACTGCTTTTACAGATGCGCTATTGAAACGCGTCTGCTGAATTTGAAAGGGATTGCTTGATCTTGACTGCGTTGGGCTCCTCCTGAGACAGTCCTGGGGGGTACTGTGTTAGGGTTCTCTAGAGAGAGAAAACCAAATTCCTGTTAATGTAATATATTTATTTATAAAGATAATTAGATATATAACGAGAAATGAACTGTTAAATCACATACAGATAAATATCCAATACAAGAAATAAACAGTTAAATTAGAAAGCACTATAAATGGCTTAGTGCAACTCGCGTCTGTGAGAGAAAGTTGAGAGACTAGCAGTCCTTCAAGTCTCTATCTGATGCCAGATCTTCCTCTATTTGTAGAGAGAGCTAGGTTATGTCAGCACAGCAGCCAATCACAAGGCAGGTCACCAATCGCCAGTCCCCAGCTCCAGAGAAGTCTTAAAGGGGCCTCAACTTACAGCAACACAGTCCACAGGCTAGGCGTCCCACAGGCAGTGTAGCCTTTAAATTGAGGCACAGAACAAGCAAGGCAGCCGCACACTGGTCCGATGATCACAGAGCGAGACAAGAAAGGCAAGGCTCACCAAGCCATCCATCTCTCCGCCCCTCAGTCAATCCCACCTGTGTTTATCAGCCAGGCTGGCACAATAAACTATCTCAGGTACTTATGAGTGTCCTGCAGTGAAAACACATATGTTTGATAAGTCAAATTCAGAGGTTTTTGGTTTAACACCATAGCTAGTCTGGACAGGAAAAGATCCACGTTTATCGAGTAAGATGTACATTTCTGCTGTTGTGGTTAGGGGCCATCCTGTCGGTTCTGACCCATAACGGTCTGTGCGCAACGGAACAAAACACTGCCCTGCCCTGTGCCGTCCTCACAGTGGGTCCCCTGCCGGAGCCCCGCACTGCAGCCACGGTGTCCCTCCATGTCCTTGAGGGCCGTCCTCTTTTCCACCGCCCCCACTCTACCAAGCAGGATGCCATTCCCCCGGGACTGATCTCTCCTGACAACATGTCCAAAGGATTGAAGAGCAAAGCCTTGCCTCTAAGGAGCACTCTGGGGTCTCATACTTCTTCTAAGACAGACCAGTTTGCCCTTTGAGCAGTCCGTGGTACTTTCACTATCCTTCGCCAGCACCACAATTCAAATACATCAATTCTTCTGCGGTCAAGACAAGTGGGGGAAAGAGGGACGCCAACGATGGCCAATAAAGAAGGTAGTCTTCTGGCATGGTTGAAGTGGTCACCTTAAGCTGCAGAATCACGATTGGCTGACAGACCATCAAGAGAATTGAAGGTGTGCTCTCTGAGGTCAGGGACTTTGTGGGAACTGGTGAATGTCGTGGCAGCCTGGGATTACATGATAGGTTGAGGAGCCATAATCTAAAATGCATGCACTCTTCGGTTAGATACAGGATGGCCACTGGACAGTGGCATTTCAGATTGTTCTGGGAACCTGTTATTAAAATTGCTTTCTCAAGCATGTCTGTTTCTACAGGCCCTATGATTTATCAATACATCAAGACCCTCCAGGCGTAGGTCAGCTCAGGGGTTAGGGAAACTCCTGTCGGAAAAGGCTACTTTGAAATTCAAATGAATCCAGACTTCTGTCAAGGTGAGGCTGGAGACAGGGTTCTGCTTTGAGACTGTTCTGTGCACACTTGCTGTGGGCCTCTGATTTGGGGCTCCCATACACTAACCACTTCAGGGCTTTGATGCAGATGATTTTTGTCTTCCATACCAACAGAAAACTAAAGGTGACTTTCACTGAGACCCAAAATCCATAGTCTACATTGACTGTGTTGTTGGGGTGGCGGGAGCAGGTGAGTTCCCTGACCCAGGGCTGGTGCTGAGGTGCCATCAGCAAACAAATCCGGGCCTGGGGTTTGGATCTTGGCGCAGCTACCAACCTAAATGGCATAAAACTGTTTGGTGTCTCCCTTCTCTCCCTCGGTCGGAGGGAAGTGTTGAAAAATGTAAAGAGCAAGATCAGCTCAGCAAAGGTGCCTCTCCCTAAGGAGGGGGGGCATGTGTGTATTTTATTTTAACTGAAACATCAGAGCTACCGGTTCTAGCCCTGGTTGGGAAGAACAGCGCAGCCTGTGGGGTCGGAAGGCCAGGGGCGAGGAGGTCTGTTTTGTTCTCCTTCATCGGGTCTGGTGGGCTGCCTCTTTTTGGCGATGGGAAATGGAAGAACAACCCGCCCTCTTTTGCCAACAATGGCACTGGCCACTGAAGCTCCGTTTTGACAAATGGTCGCCTCGACAAGCCTGGATGCCCCCCGCCCTCGGTACTTTCCCCAGTGCAGACTTTCAAAATGGGCAAAAGGTGCGGCTGGTGGGGCCACCGACATGCTTCCTTAGATTTGGGTGGAATTCAGCCTTGAGGGTTGAGCAGTAGGAGGATGGGTGGACTGTGAGTCTGTGGGTCCCCAAAGGAAAACTCGCAGTTGGAACTACATGGTCAACTGAATGAGTTGCCAGGGCAGTTTTTTCTTTCCCATGATAGCTCTAAACACTCATACACACACACAAGTGCTCATGTGCACACTCAAATGCTATGCACATTCATATGCAAGTGCTGAAGCACATACACAGGCATTCTTGTCTATCTACTGACATACAAGTGTGTGTGTATACAGTCATCTACAGACACAAATGCTTCTGCACTCATATGTACACATACGCTCACACCTACTCTCACATACGCACTCACAAGCAAGTTCGCCATACATATGAGTGCTCACGCACATTCACATAGGGATGCCTGTGCACACTCACCCACTCACATATGAGAATTATTTCGCACACTCATACACAAGTTCATGCACACTTATGTCAGTACTCATGTATGCTCACATACTTGAATGCACATGCATGTATACACACACACACACACACACACACACACACACACACGCTCATACACAACACTCATGTGTTTTCTTCTTCCCATCTCCCCTCTTGCCGGAAGCAACTTCTCTCTTGGGCCGGACCGGCCTGGTACAAGCTTGCCTCCGGTTATTGAGCTTCGCGGATCATGCTTTTTTTACAAATTGCAGGTGTGTGACAGGAGTGGGACAGGTCTGTCATCACCAGCTTTCCAACTGCCCGTGCTTGTGTTGTCCCTTCAGGTCACCTTTTGGTAATTCTCACACTATGTCCAAATGTCCCGTACCACTATTGCACACCGAGTAGACGACGGGGTAATGCCAACATAACATTTATAGACATTGGGAAACCACTGTGTGGCCGTGATCTGCTTGGTTGTGATCGCTGTTTGAAGTGTCACTGGGGTGCTCCAGCACCAAACGCAGACTCTCACCCAGGGAGGCCTGTCCTGGGGCGCTGCCTGGGAAGTGCTAGCCATCACGGGTTCTGAGGGGTGTCTCGTTCACCTGTCACTGCCCCCCCCCCAGTTTCTGGAACAAGGGTGATGAAGCTACGGAAGGAGGGGGGTGATGTGGACTAACTGAAGCGGCACTGGACACTCCTCTGCTGCCGCATCACCTGTAGTGTGGATACAAATTGAGTGACGCAGAGAACTGTTTAAAGTCACACACGCACACAAATGTCCCTAAAGGCTGACCCCCAAGGGAGGTTATGGAATCTTCTGGGAGTGGTTTGCAGGCCGTTAGGCACTGGACCCCTTTCTGGCCTGCCTTGTCACGAGGAACCAAATACGAGAGTCTGAAAGCACATGGCCTTTCACCCTCATCGTGGCTATGATCTCTACGTCCAGTCTGTCTGCATAGCTGGTGGAAAGTAGTGAGCTTGTCAGCGTCTGAGAGAATCCGCCCATTCCTCTCATGCACCAGCTGTTGAAGTCGATCGGGCTGTATCTTTTTGATCGCTGAATTAGACCTGTTTTGTTTTGTTTTTCTTGGTAGAGAAAAGTATCTAAAGGCTTCTTGTTTGGTGGGGGTAACTAGAGCTGTCAGTTAAATTTTTAAAGCCAATTATTTTCAAACACTGGAGCCTCACAAATTCTCAAGTCACAGACTGGAAGCCAAGCAGGAAATGCCTGTTTTCAGAGGTCCTGACAGAAGCTTCTGTTTCGTTCCACCGCCGGTCCCCACCCCCCCACACACCCCCACACACTCACAGACAGAGGGAAGGGTGAACGGCTCCCTCGTTGGCAGGGCTGCGTGAGAGTGACGGATGTCAGTGCACACAGAGGCAAGATCTCAGTCCTCTCAAGAGCGTGAAGCGGAGCATCCCCGTGGGGGTGGGGGAGCTAGTTTAGGGTGCACGGAAGGTGCTAGAAGTTCCAGGGTTGCGGTTCTGTAAATCTTACCACCTGGATATAAATCCCAGGTCAGTCACTTGTGAGTGTGTAAATGTGGCCGAGCAACTTCTTATTTCCAGGCCTCAGTTTCCCTCTCTGCAAAATGACCTGCCTCAGGAGCACGTGGTGAGGAGTCGGACAGAGCAGAGCCCAGGGCTGGACTCCCAGTAAGTGCTCCGTTGACGTCATATAAGGAGGGTCTTCATGAGTCAGACTTGAGTCCACATCAGTGAGTTTGGTCTTTTGGGGTTATTGGCTCTCTGAAATCCCTTACTTGGATCTTGAGGACCTCAATGAGATCATCCTTATCGTAGGGCAATTATCATTTTCAAAGGGAGTGGTTTTTTTTTAAAGTTCAGGAAACTACCTGGAAAGCTAATTTCTAATCGAATTCCCATGCCTCAGCAGAAAACACTGACATCTGAAAAAAAAAAAAATCTTTGCGAAGTCAAGATTTCTGATCCAGAAAATTTTCCCTTCGCAGAATTGACAAAAGAGTTCTTGCAAACCCCAAATCTCCTTGATCCCAGTCGCAGATCATCTTCACCACTTCCTTGTCACATCGTGCTTCCTCAAATATACCTAGGAATCATGAATCGTGATGACCAGGTGTTTACCTGTTTCTGAGCCTCGCCCTCAGAGAGGTAATTATCGGGTTTCCGAAGCTGTAAATCTTTACATGAGCCGTGGGTTTGGCTTGAGCTTGGACTAGCTTTGTTGCTGGTGGTAGGTAGGTAGCACTAGGAGGCACTCTGCTTGAGGTCCGTGGGTAACTTTCATCCCTGCATCACCTCGTCTCCTGGGGCTGGATGCCCCTTTGTCTTCCCCATCTAGAGCCATCTGCTCTATTACCCCATTCCACGAAAGACAAACTCTGGCTCACCTCTAAAATCGTGCTCCCAGCCCTGTCTTGGGCACTGACCATGTGACAAGCATGATGACAGGCCGGGACTTTACAAAGATCAGTTGGCCATGGTGTCGACTGGCAGGGAGCTCACAGTCCTGCAGGGGATCCCCTTTAGGAAAAGTTTACCAAACAATTGTGAGAACAGAACTGACCCAGACCACCCTAGCCTCCTGAGACCCACCCAGCAGCGGATGGTCTATGGAGGTAGATGCTCTTGAGCATTAAGGAATGTTCCATGCATGACTCCGTTGTCAGAATTTTGGTGTGTGGGGAGGACTGCACCTCCTTGGCCTGCACGTTGCACAACACTGAGCATCGCTGCCCCCCAAAGACGAAATGACAGTTGTCCTGGGGACAGTTAAGAAAAAGAAATGTCTACACATTTCCAGTGCCCACTGGTGGGGTGGTACTCCGCCACAGAGCCTCTCTTCCTTCAGGCTCTAGTTCTGTCTACTAGGGCTGCTGTAACCAAAGTACCACAAAGTGGGTGACTAGGAAGAGATACAGGAGAAGGGAACATTCGAGAAAAAGTGAGTTAAAAGCTAATGGAATTTGCCCACAAATGGTTGAAGCCCCCTCCTCTTCTCCCCTAGTTTTCTAGGCTGGAAGTCTGAAGTCAGGGTGTTGGCGGGTGGCCTACTTTCTCTGAAGGCAACACAAGAACGTTCTTTCTTCGCTCTTCTAGCTTCTAGAACTCCTTGGTTTACAGACACACCCCTCTGATCTCTGCCTTAGCCTTCACAGGGCCTTCCCATGTTCTGTGTCTCCTTCCCCCTTTACAGGACAGCGGTCATATTGGACGAGGGCCTACTCTAGTCCCATAGAACCTCATTTAATCTTAGCTAATGCTATCCAGAAAGGCTCTGTCTTGAAATAAGGCCCCAGCCCCAGGTACTGGTGGTTAGAACTTGAACGTATCTGTGAGGAGAGTACAAATCAAACTGCAACAATCCATTTGACCAACTCCTTCCTATCTTGGTCTCGGCTTTTGACCACCGTTCATTCCATTCAGCTTCTCGCCCACCTTTGGTTAGACTCATCCTTTTTAGTGTGCACTTTAAGATCTCAAATTCTTCTCAGGTGGGTGGCCTTCATTACAAACACTTACTACTTAATGCCAGGAGGGTTTCTACTGAACTTGTCTAACAGACACAATCTTACGGTTCTCTGACTGGTTGCACGATGGAGATTTTGGCCTCCTGGATGCTGAAGTTGCCATGGATTTTCAGCAGGCCCAATAAGTGAGGGCAGACACATTGTTGAATGGAAGACTGATCTGCTCTGGAAACCTTCACCCAATTCACAATAAAAAGTTAAACCAAAAAGAAAAGTGGGAGGTAGGGGAGAAAGACAGATTTGATGCTTCTCTTCCATGAAGTTGTGGGTTTTTTTAATCATACTCATTAAAATTTAACTATAAAGACGAGTCAATCAGAGCTAACAAGAAATTCAAAATTATCAAGAGGAATTTTCACACTAAATATTTGCACCCATCATGAACAGTGCTGTAATTTGTAGTGAACTTAACACATCACTTACTTATTCTACAAATTATTTATTGAAAATGTCTAATTTTGGATATTTTCTATAATGGACATGTTAGTCCAGTGGCACACATGCACTATTGTGGCAGTTGCAACATCTCTTGTCAAATTGAGGGAAGGGGTGGGGTCTAGCCTGTCAATCAGCTCTTAGCCAGTGAGGCCTTTGTATGGGCATGGCCTTCTCCTGAGGATTCTGGGAACTCCTATCTTCCTCCCAGGAGGTGGGAAGCACACACTCTCTTCTTGACATTCCTATTGATAAGCCACATGGAGTTACACTGATGGAGCCAGAGCACAACAGCTGGAAGAGCCACGTGGAGACCCAGGCCAGTGCTGAGATGCTTCCATCACCACTGGATCCACAAGACTTTCACCCACTGGCTTTCGATCTTCCTGCAATTGGCATCATTGCATGGTTGCATGCATCTGAAGAGGAATTTATCAACTGGTATCTCACATATGGGCTAATATGGGACTTAAGGACTTGATCTGGACCGGGCTGGGATGGTTTCTCAGTATACAATTGCCCTTTTATATAAACCGCTTTCTTATATGAGTCTCCCTGGATTTGTTTCTCTAGTCAACCCAGACGAATGCAACTATTATTCCTATATATAGAAAGCATGTGTTCAAAATATTCTTTAGTTAGGAGTGTGTGAAAGAAACATCGGATATTGTTACTTAATACATATGAAGACCCTGAAACTGGGACCCTCCAAATAAAGGTGGATTTTCACCCTCTTGCCCCCGGTAATGGAGTCAGTAGGACTTATGTGGACCTCGCTGCTGAAAATAGATTGACTGTCTTCATTTCTGAGACAAGGAACATCTGACGCTTACTGGCAGCCCTACCAGAAGCCTGGCCCCATCCCAGCTGTCCACACTGAGCCCCAGACATTTACAGGAGCTAGGACGAGGCCAGCTGGCCACTTCTCCCCGGCCCTCTTCTGTCACCACTGCACAGTTGTCGCAGCCCCGGATTCCAACCACCAGTCAGGGCCAAGACGAGAAAGCCAAAATACAAATCCGTAGTGTCTGGCCCAGCGCCCACACCTAACTCTTCCCCAAACCATATGTAGAAACTGTTGTTGTTCAGATTGGGGTCTGCTCCTCAAAACAGTGCTCCGTTGCACTTACTGGGGAATCCGAACAAGGCTGCAATTGTTCCTCTTGCCATCCGAGCGGATTCTGTCCAGGCTTGAGGAGGAAGGGTTTTATTTCATTTTCACAACAATCACATGATGTGAATTCTGCTCCATATTACCGAGTGGCACACAGACTTAGGTTAAAGAATTTTCCTGAAGCAAAGTAAATGAAAGATAAAACCTAGGGATCCCAATGCAGGCAGCCCTGCGTTACAGATTTCCAATTTATAGACAGACAACTTCTGTTGTTGTTGTTGCTGTTAGGTGGCATCGAGTCAGTTCCCACCCACAGCGACCTTGTTCTCAACTGCACAAAGCACTGCCCAGTCCTGCGCCCTCCTCACAATGGTTCCTACGCCGAGCCCATTGTGGCGGCCACTGTGTCCATGCATCTCCTTGAGGCCCTTCCTCTTTTTGCTGCCCCTCCGCTCCACCAAGCAGGATGTCCTCCTCCAGGGACTGGCCTCTCCTGACCAAATGACCAATGTATATAAACTGAGAGCCTGGGAGGGAAACCCAGGACAGCTCCTACTTGCCCTTCAAGGTAATTTGAATTTGCCCTCACTTTGAAACAAGGAAACCAACAAACTCTTCCATCAGTCATCATTTGCAGCTTTTAAATCATAGAAAAGTCTTGGCACCTGTTCTGGCCCTAAACCCATGGACGTCCAGTGGGTTCTACTCATGGTGGGCCTACCGAGGGCTTCCGAGGCTGTGAAGCTTTATGAACGCAGACAGGCCTGCCTTTTCCCTGGATCCACTAGTGAGTTTGAACTGCCAACTGTCTGGTTAGCAGTCGACCTAGCAGTTAGTTTCCCTAACAGTAAGATTCTTCTGCCTCATCCTTTTATCAAAAGAAGCCAAGAAGCCACCAGGAGTCTCTGAGACTAGATCTGACAGACCAGTCTAGGCTGTGTGCCACCGGCTTCACTGCTTCTTAGCGTGCGGTGGGTCCACATCAAAAGCATGTCTAGCTGCTGGCCATGTAGCTGATGGTGGGCTCTTGGGAACCACCGGAAGGCGGAAGCAAAGGCTCTTCACCACTTTGGAAACAGTGGTCGCTGCAAGCCCAGCATTGCTGAGTCAGCCACAGAAAGCGCTTGACTTGCTAGGATTGCTCTGGTTACCGGACCCAGAGCTTTTCAGGATTGATGGACTAGACTGTATTAATTCTGTAGTGTTTCCCCCATCGAGCAGAGGAGAAGCACGTTCCTCTGTTCTGTGGACCTGCACAGTCCTGGGGAGAGGGGAAAACTCGCTGTCTAAAACGCCTTCCAAGTTTGCACTGACATCTCAGTGGGGCACGGCTCTGCAGCCACTGTGGGGACATGGGGGGCTCCAGGGCCTGCTGGGGACACTACGTCCCTGGTGCTTGTGTTCACTCATGTACGGCCAGCCACACGCCAGACAGCTCTGGGCGCTGAGGACATGATAGAGTGCGGCCCCACGGAGCACCCCAGCACAGAAATTGGCCAGCCTAAAGAAAGGAGGCAGATAAAAGGCAGTGCACATGCGCATTAGCTATTTCAGACAGTGATAAGCATGTAGAAAGAAAAGAATCGGGGAACGGAGTGATGAGGGAGGTAGAGGGAGTCTTACTTCAGATCAGCTTTTGAGCTGAGATCTGAACAATGAGAAGGAAGTAGGAGGGGTAGGTGGCAGCTTGGGCGTGACAGCTTGTCTGCCCTGTTCCTGATCTCTCTGAGGTTTCTGCCCGGGGTGGGAAGGGCCGTGTCCCCAGCGTAGGCCAGCAAATAAACTCATGGCACTGAGATTAGAGCCTGTGGTAACGGGCCTTCTTCTAGAGCAGTGGTTCTCAACGACCCCTTTGGGGGTCGAACAACCTTTTTACTGGGGTCGCCTGATTCCTCATAGTAGCAAAATGACAGTTCTGAAGTAGTAACGAAAATAATTTTATGGTTGGGGGGGTCACACAACATGAGAACTGTATGAAAGGGTCGCGGCATTAGGAAGGCTGAGAACCGCTGTTGTAGAGGAAAGGAAGTGGGTCGTAGGTTGGCCTCAGGGCTGCCACACAGATCGTTCTAGAAGACTGCCAGTGCTCAACTTCATATGGGGGTCTCTCATCATGGTGGCCCTTACCCTAGTGCCCTCAGTTGGTCCTCTTCGGGTTTTCCGAAGATGTTAGCAGGGAGGCTCTATCAGACCCAACCACCTCCCTGGGGTCTGTTCTTGGCTTTGAGGGGAACACCACATGGACTCAAACTGGGTGGACAAGGGTGGTGCAAATCCTAGTGCCCCGTTCCTCCCTGCCTACCCTGGGTCTTAGTTTCTTTGTCTTCCAAGTAACGGCAGTACTGCCTGCCTCACCTTGTGGCTAGACATAACATCTAGCAGTTCCTGGTGCTGTTAACACACAATAAACATGCCCTTCTTCCCTCTAGGAGTGCTGGGTATTCCAGTTTAAGACTGCCCCTTACTTCCTTCCCTTATTAGCCTAATAGCAGACTAGTCATAGACATGTTACTTTTCTGTTGTAAGTTCACAGCGCATGCTGAGTGTTGGCCAGCATGGTCTCTCATCCTTTGAGCAATGTCCGGTCTCCACGAGCTCTCTGTGGTCAAGTGAGGTGATCTAGGCGCACCTACGACATTCAGTGTCTCCGGATCCCCAGCCAACGGGGCCAGTGCTCTGTCAATAACGCCAGTGAGTGTCTTGTCCCACATGACCATTGGTACCGTTAATGCCACCATATTACTCTTCTCTTGTGTATAACAGCAGTCCCTATCCTCTCTGAGGAGCCCGGGTGGCACTGGGGGAGAAGCTTTGGACTGACTGCAAGGCAAGCACTTGGAACGCCCCAGCCACATCGCTGGAGAAAGCCCAGCTTGTCGGCTCCCATAAAGATGTGCAGCCGCCAAAACCCTCTCGAGGGTTGGTAGGAGTTGATGGTAACAGGTGAGCACTTTCTCTAGGAGGCCTGGTGGTGCAGCTGCTTCAGTTGCTAAGTGCTAGTGGATAGATCGACAGTTTGAATCCGCCTAACACTCCACGGGAGAGAGATGAGGCAGTCTGCCTTCATAAGGACTTTTAGTCCCTAGGGAGCAGTTCTACTCTGTTCTGTAGGGTCACTACAGAATGTGAATCTATGGGGTCACTGTAGATTCTATAGGGTCACCATAGACTCGATAGGGTCACTGTGAGTTGGAATCGACCGAGCAGCAGTGGGTGAGTGTCCTTTGCATAATAGAGTACTGAGATGTTATACAAATTAGTAGGCAGGATGATGGTTTTAGAATTTATAAAAGCCACCCCCCGGTCCTAGAACCCTCTCCCACCCCACCATTGGCCTGTGGACTTGCTCTCGTTAAATAAGTCCATTGGATTGAGAATGTCAGTGCTCTCTAAGGAAGGTATGAAGCAGGTCTTAAAATGAGCAGCCAAGCTGTCAGTGACTGGCGCGCCCGCGTGCCAGCGATCCTCGGTGATTTCTTGTGACCTCTTCTCATCCCTGTGAGCAGTGCGGTGGCTCTGAGGAAAGCACCGCCTTTTCTGCAGGTGATGGAGGGGGGGCGGGGGTTCCAGCTGTTCCTGCCACCTTCACACACCCACACCTCACGGGTCACATGGCAGAGCCCCGCCGCTTGTGTCAGTAGCAGAGCTGAGGGTGGAGCAGTAGGTTCTTGCAGTAGTAAACAAAACCAAACCACAAAACCTCACTGCCATCCACCCTAGAGGGCAGGGTGGCACGGCCCTTGTGGGTTTCTGAGACGGTAACTCTTTGTGGCTCTACAAAGCCTGCTCTTTCCCCCTTGCCGCAGATGGTGGTTTCAAGTCACCGACGTTGTAGTTCGCGGCTCAGTTTGTAACCACTGTGCCGCCAGGGTGCCCGGCTTTTGTAGGCGTAGACGTCTGTAAACCACGGCCGGGGTGCAAGTGGAAGGCAGCCGGCCCGTTCTCTTGGGTCGTGTCGGGGCCTGCTTTCCAACTACAGCTGGGACAGCAGAGTTGCAACAAGAGCGTGTGACCCAGAAAACCCAAAATGCTGACCCCTACACTATCAAATAGATACGAGCAACGAATCACAGCCGAAAGGGGGAAGGGAGGGTGGTAAGGGGAGGAGAGAAGAATGGAGACCGAGGAAGGATGGGAGAAGGCATGGAGAGGAGGGGAGTGGAAATGAGTGCAGGTTCACAACGGCCCTTCTGCTCGAGCAAGGGCAGCATCTCCCAGCTAGCTGTCACCTGTGACACCTTCGGCCTCTGCTTGAAGGTGTGGGTCTTCCGGATCCTGGAACCCCCGGAGCGGGCATAGTCAAGAACTTCTTCTGTGAAGACAGACTTCACCCTGAGCCTCAACACTGGCAGAACGCTAGGGTTTGCATGTAGACACTCTCCCCCGTTAAAATAAGTCAAGAAATTAGTGTTTGGAATCACTTGATCCCATATCATTGGGCGTATTTGTTGCGTAGACTATTTACTGTGTCTGTTGACTGGCTTTCGCCTGTCTAATAAAAAGAGAGAGAAATCTCACTCAGGAGAAATCAGTGCGGAGCCCTGAAGTAGGTCGGTGGAAACACATACACTTAGGAGGCGAGGAAGTCTGTTCACGTGCCAAGTTTGTTGTTTCCCACTCTGGTACTATTTTTAGAACATTTCATTAAAATATACTTTTAAAAAAATCATTGTATTGGGAGCTCTTCCAGATAGATATAACGTTCCATGTTTCAAACACATCAAGCACTGTTGTACAACTGCTTCCACAATCAGTTTCAAAACATTTTCTTTCTTCTTGAACTCCACGCTATATGCTTTCATCAGATGTCAGCACTGGCCCTGAAGGCTTCACGCCATCAGGACCTTTCCTGAAAGCATGCTGACAAGATCATGGAATGAACCGCAACCGGGAAGAAATGGGCCCCTTGCTGGTTATGGGTAGGGTGACCTATGGGGAGGCTGAGCCAGTCCACACAGACCCATGGGTCTCAAACCCTCGCTGGAAATGATTCTTACTCCCACGGTTGTCGCCAGGCTCCAAATGACACTGAATGGGGAGTGCTGTGCGGCTTTGGAGCATCTTTTACATGGGATCTCTTGCCCTGTGATTCAGAGCTGGGGGAGCACCTGCATGGCGGTGCGTATCGGTCCTCAACAGTCGCACTGCCAGAGGTTACCAGTGGAGCTGGTGAGGGTGATGCAGAAGAAACCCAGACTCAGAGAGCATCCGTTTTTGTTTGCTTTTTAATGTTGGCTTTCTGTCTTATGAAATTTAGTATCATATTGAGGTACTTAACCAAAATTTTAAAGCACAAAACTTGCTTATCTCAGTTCAAAGAAAAATTTGATTTGACCTGTGTTGGTAGTGTTTTCTGTAGTTCTCTATCCAACCTCTGACACTGTCCCTCTCACATTGGTTTATTCTTACCCATATTCTGAGACTGGAAGACAGTCATCCAAGTTAATCATAAGACTGGGATTTACACGAGGCAAGAGCAATCAGGTATTAACTAGTGAGGATGTAACATTGAAAGCCTTACGATCAAGGCCTTATGTCTAAACTCCATTCACCTGGGCTGAAACCAGGCACCAAGAAACAAAATGTGCTAGTCTGGGTTGCTTAGAGAAACAAATTCATAAACACGCATATATGTATAAAAAAGAGCTTTATGTACAAGAGCAATTGAATATTGAGAAAACATCCCAACCCAATGCAGATCAAGTCCATCAGTCTGATATTAGCCCATATGCCCAATACCAGTCTATAAAGTCCTGCTCAGACTCACAGAACACATGCACTGGCGCTGAGTGCAGGAAGATCACCGGCCAGTGGGTGGGAAGTCTTGTGGACCGAGTGGCGTTGTGAGCATCTCAGCGCTGGCAGGGGTCTCCACATGGCTCCTCCAGCTCCCAGGGCTCTGGCTGCATCAACATGACTCCATCAAGCTCATCATCCCTAATGTCTCACAGAGAGTAAGGGTGTGTCCCACCTCAAGCGAGCTATTTATCTCCTTAGCTCGTCCAAATGAGGCCATCAAGCTGCCACTTGATTGACAGGCTAAACTCCACCCCTTCACTCTTAATCCTTTCAAATTGACAACAGATTATGTAACTACCACACAAAGCAAGCAAACACTTAACTGCATAACTGTAAGACTGAGATGAAGGACTGACCCAGTGCTGGGCCTTCTAACAAAAGATAACCAAATGGCTTATCTCAGACTTATAAACACAGAGCGCCAGCAAGAGGAAATACTTAGCCACTTGCATCAGTTAATTTCTATATGCCCAGCAATGATTTTCCACCTTGGCTGACATAGAACTACCTGGGAACATTTACAGCCACCAATGCCCAGACCAATAAGAGAAAAATCTATGGCGGTGGGGCCTGGGCTTGTTAGGTTTTAACATCACTCAGGTGATCTGAATGTGAAGCTTGGAGTTGCGTACCATGGGGATGACTTAGGTCAGAGGAGAAGGGGCCTCAATGGGCTTATGCATGCCAAGAACGAAATGAGACAGGAAGGCCAGTGTTAGAAATAGTGGGGCTAGAGGACCACTTGGAGAACCCTGATGGCACAGTGGTTAAAATACTTGACTGTTAACCAGAAGGTTGGTGTTCAGAAGAGCGATGTAGTAATCTACAGGACTTTGGAAACCTTATGGGGCAATTCAACTTTGATCTACAGGGTCGTTCATGAGCTGGAATCACCTCCGCCACAAAGGCTATTGGTAATGGGCTTGGGTTACCATTTACGTGGTGTTACTAGTGAGATGTCTTGAACCCTGGCCTAGTATGCAGCAGTAACTTCGTAGGGTT
>NW_022111310.1:13713974-13719155 GCF_000313985.2 Echinops telfairi
TTTGATTCTGAGCCAGACTTTGTACCAAATCCCACATGCCTGCTTCCTTTCCAAACTTTTCCCATGTCAGATCTTCAATGAGCTGGACTTAGGTAAAAGTGTTTTCTTTCCTGACCCCCTATAAATCTGAACTCAAACCGGACTACCATTGGATGGGAAGACAGGAGATCAAAATGGGGAAACACCAAGTCTTGGGTCAGCTCAGGTGTCACAAGAGGAAGAGGAAAAGGAAGACCAAAGGGGCCGTGCTCTGAACTCACACTCATCAGCGACCTGGCTTCCAGGTGGGATAGAGACCAGTGGAACCTGAGAGAATGCCCTAGTCACTCATCAGGTCTGGAAGTGAACTCACCCCATGACTCCATTTTCGATCAAACAATAGGTCTGGAAGGGAAACCCTAATTAATCCATGTGGGGTATGAACACCTAAGATAGTCAACCATTTGAGATCAAAAGGGCAGCGTTTACTCAAGGAAAAAAGTCCAGAAGGACTGGGAAAGAACCAGGAATGGAAACAGGACACCCAGGGAGTAAGTGGAATAAATGGCATCAGATTGAGAGCGCTGAAAGAAAGTGGATGTGAATTACTGAATGTAAAGCTGACCTTCTGCTCTCAGCAGTCAGCCAATTCACAACAGAGTTGCTTTTTTTTTTTAAAGAAAAGGGCCTTGCTGACAGACTCGGTCTTCTTAACGTAGGAACCTGCCCCTTCCACATGCAAGGGGTCCCTTTTAGAATTCCCCAGCACAAGGAATCAAGTTAGCAACCACTCTTCTCTAAAGGAGAGCAGATCACAAAGAAGAATCCGTTTCAGGAGGGGGTGGGCAAAGATAGGAACCCTTTCCCTCTTTCAGATCCCTACAGCAAAGAACTGTAAGTCTCTGGAAGATTCTTGCCAGAAAGTTCCTGCCCACCCAACCGGGATTTAGGACATGGGGAAAGCATGGGGAAATGTCCAAAAGGCAGCCGCTCCCGACTGAGAGGGGTGCGGAGGACTGTGGCTGACAGGCGGAGAAAGCTTCTCTCTCGGGTTTGCTGCCATCTGAGAATGTCCCCAGAGTGAGGTGACACCTGGTTGCACCTTGCTACCTGCTCTGAGTACTGGGGAAAGGTGGCAGTCTGTCCCAGGAACGCTCTATCCTCCCGGAAATCCTTTACAGCAGTGGTTCTCCACCTCCTAATGCCGAGACCCATTAATACAGTTCCTCATGTTGTGGTGACCCCCAGCCATAAAATTATTTTCATTTCTACTTCATCACTGTCATTTTGCTCCTGTTATGAATCGTCATATAAATATCTGGTAGGCAGGATGTATTTTCATTGTTACAAATTGAACATCATTAAAGCATAGTGATGAATCACAAAAACAACATGTAATTATATATTGTGAAATATTTATATCTAATGACAAGTAAACGAAATTGTGTCTTAAAGCATGGTGTAGCATGGGGAGCAGTCTTCATGCCAGTTACTCATGTGGGCGTATGTGCATGTGGGCAGACCCGCCTGGAGACGGATAGAGGAATGGTGTCTTGGTTCCTAAGACCATTGGAAATATGTGTTTTCCGATGGTCTTAGGTGACCCCTGTGAAAGGGTTGTTCCACCCCCAAAGGGGTCACAACCCACATATTGAGAACTGCTGCTTGACAGGGTCTCTATGAGTGAGAATTGACTCAGTGGTGGTCTGAGCGGGGTCGGGAGGGGAAGAGGTCCTATTGGCGCAAGGCTGTGTGGTTTTTACTTCCCAAACTCTTGATGGCAGGAATTGTTCTCTAAGAACGAGCTGTGTAGAGTGAACGGGGAAACCACTCAAGTCAAGATGCACTCAGCCCCGGTCTCCCATAACCCTCTCTGGACTTCATAGGCATGTGAAAGCTGGACACCAACTCAGGAAGACTGCAAGTGAATTGTGCGTTTGAACGATGGCGTTGGTGAAGACTATTGAACGCGCCAGGGACTGCCAGAAGCACAAATCTGTCTCGGAAGAGAGGTGAGACTTCATCCCACAGACTTTGGACATGCTGTCAGGAGAGACCAGTCCCCGGAGGAGGACGTCATGCTGGCAAAGTAGAGGGTCAGCAGACTAGAGGAAGACCATCAGTGAGATGGATTGACACCGTAGCTGCAGCAGTGGCCTCAAACTTAGCAACAAGTGTGAAGATGAAACAGGACCGGCGATTGTTTCGCTCTGTTGTACATAGATGGAGTCACTATGAACTTGAACCAACTTGACCAGACCCAACAACTCTGTGTCTCCATGGCCTCATTAGTACCACAAGGATAATAGACACTGTCTCCTAGGATTATAATGAGGATGGATGAGTTAATGCATATTTTTTAAAAAAAAACTTAAAATCGTGCCTGGCACAGATAAGCCCTTCATACATTTTAGCAATTATCTTTAGGAACATGCTGTATAGCGGTAATCATTAAGGACGCACACAGAGACCGAAATAAAGCTTCAACCCAAATCATAATGCTGGCGATAAACACCTTTGCATTCTGATGTATATCCTCGCATTCTTTTCATACTTGTTAATTTTTCCTTCTAAAGTTGAGCATATTCCCTACTTTTAAAACCAACTGCACTGGGAATTATCTTTCTATTTTGTGCATTCTTCAATATTATATGTTTAATAACTACATGATGGTGTGGGTATATCATTTATTTAAGCAATCACTTATAGCTGAAGATTTAGGTAAGGTTTCCCCTTTTTAAGAAGTAATTCTGCCATAAGTAGCCATGAGAGAAAATATTGCTCACAGGCATAATTTTTCCTTTCTCGGGTAAATTCCTAGAAGTGAAAATTCTGGTTCAAATGGGAATTCAACCTTGGAAAGCTTTTGGTATGATTACCAAGTTATCCGCTGGAACCATTGTATTAATTTCCACTTCCTCCAGCAGGGAATCGAAAGCCAGTATCCCTTTACTCTAACATTGCTATTACACTTTGTCATTTTTATTGGGTTCGTGTTCTTGACAAAGCTGAACTCTGCTGTTTGGGGATTGGCCCCCCGAGGTTTGCCCTGAGCCCTCACAGATTCATTACTGCCCTAAGAGGCTTTCTCCTAGTCTTCCAGGATGGGAGTGGAGCTCAGTCAAGTGCGTACCGGTAGCAGGGCCATGGAACCTGTCCCTATACCAACAGCAATCTGATCTTGCTTCTTAATCACTGCATGTTACAGGTTAGTTCCAGGCAGGAATTCCGCTGTTCTCACAGACTTTCCAGAGTCCAGGGCCAGTAAGAAACAGCATGTCCCCTTGTTGCCAGACGATAGGAAGCTAGCCAAACGATCAAGGGCACCGCCAACAGATTTCAGAAGTACTTCTCTACCTCTAGGGCGTCCTGGGGTGTAGTCATGCGTGTTACAAATAGTCAAGTGCGCCCCTGCTAATCCAAAGACGCCTTGGAAGTACAGCCTGGCAACCTGCCATGCTACTTTGCAACGCAGGGGCTTGTCAAGAGTCTGCATCAACCCAGTGGCAACTGCTTTGGGTGTGGGGTTTCGTTTTGTTGTTTCTTTTCCCCACCCCCACCCCGTGCATCAGCTTAGATTTTGAGAGTGGTCAAAGAACAGGTCTCTAAGGTGAAAAGAAGGGGAACGAACTCAGGACAAGCAGTGGCCAGCAGAGAATCTTGAATCCGAGGCATTTATATTTAACCGTAAGTTACAGACTGTGCCAGGGCTCTTGGTGCCGCCGTCCCCGACCGGCGCTCTAGCCACTGAGCGGGGAAGTGAGGGCCAAGAGAAAGCCTGGCCAGAATTTGACTCTGCCCTCCTTGTGAAGTCAGGAGGTCGGACGTCACTTTTACCCCATTGTTCTACCCTGAGTTGTATTCGTTCCTTCGTTTAATTGGTGTACTAAGAAGTACTTAGTCAGCATGACTGGGCACTCTCCTTTTGCCTCTGGTAATAGTAAAGGTGATACGGCCGCGCCCCTGATGTGAGATCAGTGCTGTTCCTGATCAACGTCTTTGCATCGCACCTGAATCCCTGTGCAGCTGACGGGCTGATCACACCAGATCACATCAGGAGGGAGGTTTACATCGTCATGGAGCTACAAAACGACATCGTTATATAATTACCAAGCCACTGAAAATAAATGGCCCCGCCAAGTTGATGCAAATTTCGAGTGGACACAATTTAACCCATGGCAAACAGTGACATGTCATGAGTCTAGGGCTGACTAATTACTATTAGATGCCCAACAGTGAGCTTAAATCAAAGGGGGAGAAGCAATTAGGAAGGAGGGGCAAGAGTGGTGGTACCACTGGAAGAATCTCAACAGGGTCAGCAACAGACATGCCCAGCCAGGAGGACGGGCATCAGCAGTGGAGCCTGAGGCCAAAGCCAGACTCTTCAAGACGCAACAAGTCTGAGATTCGAAGATGTACAAAGCTAATCAAAAGTTTGTCATAAAAAATGGCTTTGGAAGAACCTCTAGGACCCCCACAACTGTAACTGTAAGTCAAAAATTACTACCTCCGACAGGTGTAGCTGTAGACCAGGGGTTCAGCCCTCCTTATGCTGTGACCCTTTCATACAGTTCCTCATGTGGTGGTGAATGCCCCCCCTTTCATACAGTTCCTCATGTGGTGGTGACCCCAACCATAACATTATTTTCATTGCTACTTCATCACTGTCATTTTGCTACCGTTATGAATAGGACAACCTCTATGAAAGGGTCATTCGACCCCCAAAGGGGTCATGACCCACAGGTTGAGAACTGCTGCTGTAGATGAACTTTCCCCCCCCCACGGCATTTAAGAGTTCGTTGCTGCAAGTGTGGCATACGCCGTTTTGGGAATTAAAAATGAATTGGTCATGAAGACAAGAATAAAAGCAAGTGAAGAAAATATTTTGTTTGACGTCGATCGCTTCATTTCACAGCCATGTAGAACATATTTGGATACTTGATATTTGCTGGACAATAAAGTTTGGAAAAACAACATTAAAAACATTTTGAAATGTAACCAATGTCAGCAAATTGTACATGTCGAGATTGTTGAATTGGTGTGTGTTCTTCTGTGTATTCTCTCAGCAATAGCAACAAAATAAAATGCATTTAAAAATCATGTTTAAAACCAATAAAAAATGGATGGCCAAGACAAGATCATTTGGTGAGGAGACAAGAAGTCAGCCGAGTGATGATGTAAAAGAAGCAGAGCATTCTGGGT
>NW_022111310.1:13719424-13732910 GCF_000313985.2 Echinops telfairi
ACAAATCTTTGAGCACACCTAAGATCATCTTCTCTGGATATCTGACTTATAATAAAACAAATCCTTTTGAAAGAGCCTTCCAGAAAGTTGATTCATATTTCTACTTCGGTCTGAGTGTAAGCAGAGGGTCTCCCTCCCCACTTTCTCCACACACAGAACACATACTTTCATAGTAGGGTGGCGGTACGTGTTAGAGGCGGAAATGGTAGCTCAGTGCTTAATGTACATTCCTTGGTTAGTGTGTTGACTGTTTTCCTTAGAGACTGCTCTTTTTCCGATGGTTAAAGTGTTCATATTTTTCTCCCTGATTAGTCAGAACCCTTTACTTACTAAGAGCTCATAGGCATACAGGTTACACGCCCCCCACCCCCCACCCCCGATGGGCACGTCCCTTTAAGTTGTTCTGTTTAGTTGGTGGGATTACAAACCAAAGTTTTACATCGCGTGTAATACAGTTTGTAAGCTTCATCCTTTGTGGTATTTTCCTTTGCGTTTGTGTCTTCTAAGCCCCTTCTGGCCTGATGCTCAGATAGTCACTTTCTTATGCTTTCAATTTTAGCATAGCCTGAGTCCATCCAGAGCGATTTTGGCGGATGGAAACTGTTCTCTCTGAAGCCCTGGAGGAAAGAGACACCGCAGCAAAGGACAGAAGCAGAAACAGAGCAGAACATATCCTCTTATTCTAAGCAAGTGGGCCCAACCTGGTTATAGGCTAATTCTGGCCACAATAGTACCAAGAAGAAAGATACACGTAGGATTCCATGCCAGGAATCTGATGAAGTCAGTATAAGGGATCTCTGGTCATTGGGTAGCAGCTCATTTTTATGATTTAAATTTTTTTTTTTTTTTTTGGCTAAGAGAGTCGCCTGACAAGGGTAACTTATCCAAGTCTATTTTAAGAACAGCTTACATTATTAACGAAGCAGCGGATATTTTCTTTCATTTAAATTCCCGTGAGCCACTGAAGATAGGAATAAGAAGGGGGACATCTGTCAAAAACTCTCATTAATTGGTTTTTATTTTCTACTCAGAATTGTGTCATCGAACAACAGAGAAAATGATTTTCTAGAAGGCAATGTGGAAGTGTTTGAAAGTGTTTCACGTGTTTAAACCCTTTGCCTCGGAAGCTCTGCTTCCAGACTATGTGACTGTGGTTAGTCACACAGTGTGTCTAAGATGCATAGAGAGTTAGATTCATTGCATCATCGTTTAAAATAGCAAGTGAAACACCGGGAACCACTTCAGTGTCTATCAATATCAGCAGACTGTTAAAATCAATTATCTGTGAACTACGCCCTGTAGTGACAAAGACGGAGGTGGGACTCCATGTGCTAAAATAGGAAACTCTCGGAAGTACGTCCACAAGTCAGACAGAAGGAAGCTAAAGATCAGGAAGTATGTGGTATGATCTCTTCTATCTAAAGAATCAAACGTTGCTATGAGCCCTGGTGGAGTAGTGGTTACGCATTGGGCTGAGGT
This sequence comes from Echinops telfairi, assembly GCF_000313985.2. Taxonomy (NCBI): domain Eukaryota; kingdom Metazoa; phylum Chordata; class Mammalia; order Afrosoricida; family Tenrecidae; genus Echinops; species Echinops telfairi. The sequence continues at coordinate 13,720,904 of NW_022111310.1, forward strand.
GCATCAGCAGCTCCACGGGAGGAAGGCTGTGTATCCTACATCCGTCAACAGTCCCAGTCTCAGAAACTCACCGATGGGAGGTGATAAGATCGATCCATGTGTATCTGGGAGGATATATAATGAACCTCAAGGAATGAAACTGATGGGGCTGAAGGAGATCAGCTGCTCAACTTACATCTTTGTGTATTATTTGAATTTACTCACCCTGCATATTTATTGCTTTGGCTTCTAGCTTTAAATGCTGTGTTTTTCTGGGCAGAGATACTGTGAACTATTTGCATCCTGTCTTTATATCTTTCTGCATTAAAAAGATAAACGTTTGTGAGAGAGATTCACAACATACCGACATCTAAAGGAACAAACAAAATAGAATTGGCAGAAGTCAGAAGAGGCGTGCTTGTCTCTGAAATTATGCTGTTATGCTAATTCCCTGGAGTTTGCCTTCCCTTGTCATTGGAATGCTGCACATTGTGTTCTCTGTCTATTTTGGGGCACACTATTTTATTTTCCATTTGCCACGACCACAGCCATGTTCAGTTCTGCCCCGTCCCTCTGCTTTCTGTGGCCCGCTGTACTGGGCACTGAGGAGCCAATGGGAAAGCCGCTTGTTGTGAGGTCCGTGCACTCATTGGGGAGGATGCCCACTCTGGCTTCCTGCCCCCAAATGTCCCCCACCCTGGCCTTGCAATGCTTCCTAAAATCGCTGGGATCTTGTGCCCATTATTCTCCTTGTCCTTTAATGTCACTTTTGTTATCCGTTGCCATAGAGACTACTCTGACACCTGGCAACTCTGTAACAGAACAAATGCTGCCCGCTCCTGCGCCATCTTCAGGGATGCTCAGCCTGCTTCTCTCTTCCAGCTCGGTGTCACTGTGATGTTCTGTTGAGAGGCAGCGTTTTCTGTGGCTCCTTTTGGAAAGCAAGTCTCCAGGTCTTTTGGTCCTACTCTGCTTTACTCTGGGGCACCACTGAAATCTGTCCACTCTGAGTGGCCTTGCTAGTGTCGAAAAATATCAGGGGCCTAGCTTCCAGGTTCATAACACTCAAGACACCACAGTACAACAAACCAACAGAGCAGTGCTAGCTTTTAAGTTTAGGGAGACATCTTTTGATACCCAAAAGTCTCTTCCCTTCAGGAGCCCAAGATGACAAACTGGGAACTTTCCCAGCTGTTCCCTGATTTGCGGAAGTCCCTCTCAGCTGAAAAGTTCATAGAGGAGAGAGGATTTTTGCATTTGCCCACATTTCTAGAACATTCGATCTGCTGGAAATTTCCCTTCCAGGAATTGAAGTAAACTCATGCATTGGTCCACCAGGCATCATTGGTGGTTTCAAGTCAGCTTTGACCGATTCCTGTTGTTTGCAATTGAGAAATGCTCCCGGATTTCCCCAGAGGCCCCGTGTCGGGCTGGAGGGTTTTGCCAGCAGAGTGTTTTGCGTCTTCAACATCTCATTTGCTCTGGAAGGTTTTCATGGACATATGCGTGTGAAGGCAGCAAAGTAATGTGTTTCACATGTCCTGCCTGGTGGTCGCTGATCGCTGCACACATGTTCAGAGCTTAATCACGTCTGTTTGTGGTCGAGTGCTCTGGATTCAGACAGTTGCCCAGTTCTTAGCCTGGGGCCTGGGGCACATACAGCTTACCCGAGATACGCTTTGACTGATTTCACCAGTTCTGTTGAGTTGTGACAGCTTGCTTTGACCCATGGCAACCTCACGTGTAACAGAATAAAACCTTGCCCTGCCCTGCACCTTTTCACGATCACTGGCATGGTTGAATTCATTGGTGTGGCTCTTGTGTCGCTCCGTAAAGGTTTGCCTTGTCCCTGACCCATAGGGTTTTCTGACTAATTTGCAGAAGTAGACCCCCAGGCCTCTAGTCCTCGTCTGACTGCTCTGCCGAAACCTGTGCACCATGGCTGACCCTGCGAGTGTTTGAAACACCGGTGGGACAAACGGACAGATGACTCGAGGGAGGAATGTGAAAGGTTTCTTCCTCGAAGTTCTCTGAGGACTCAATGAAAAAGTGCCGGGAAGTTGTTAGCACCGAGCTTGGCACAGAGTAAGCAACCGATAACCTTAGCTGCCATTGCAACCACCACTACTACTGTGACTGTTACCATGGTCGGTTATTTTTAGGCCCCACCATGGAACTGAAGTTTGGGTCCATTCTCTGAATCAATTGCAGTTACAAAACACAGCTCTACACCAAAACACTTTACTGTTGGTACAAAGGAAGCCACCTTTATTTACCAAGTCCCTGTAGTTGGCCAGGCTGTATGTATGTTCCCATCTGGGTCTTACCTCTTTTCAACCCTACTAACCCATAAAACCAGACTCACTGCCAAAGAGTCAATGCTGACTCGTAGCGACCCTCTAAGGTAGGGTAGAACTGTCCTTGTGAATTTCTGATACTAACTCGTCATGGGAGTAGAAAGCCCCCATCTGTCTCTCTCAGAGTGGCTGGTGGTTTCGAACTGCCAACCTTGTGGAGCCACCTTGTGGTGTAATCACTATGCCACCAGAGCTCCTACTTTCACCCTCACAGTAGCACCTGGATACATTTCTATTTCCATATCTCACGGTGGGCTCCATTACTGCTTGGCACTTACGAGCTATGTAACTATCCAATATAGGCTAGCTATTTAACTTTTTGATATAAATTAACAACACTTTTGCATGTGAATATTATGGAATTTTGAAAAATGTCTTAGGTATTAAAATACCATTTGAGAAAAATCAGTAGTATATTTGGAACTAACTAGCCTCTTCTTTTTCTACTTAAGATTCTTTTCTCGACCTTATAATTTTTAACAAAAGGCAGGTAGTTCCCTCGTTGCCCAATAAATGGCATTTACATGACCAAGTAATTAGTTGGATAAAAGTTGCCAGAAGCCACACCCACCGCCACTGAGTCACTCCTGATTCATAACAGTCTTAAGGGGGTTTCTGAGGCTGTAAATCGTTACAGAAGCAGGCAACTTCATCTTTCTCCCGGGGAGCAGCTGGTGTGTTTGAACCATCGTCCTTGTGGCGAGCAGTCCCACGCTTACCCAACCCTGTCACCAGGCTCTTCCACCTAAGTGGAAATGCTGGTCAAAACGGAACGATGAGGAGTGAAGCATCGTAGAGTTGTAGAGTTCTATTCCACATGGTACTGATATTGATTGACTGAGCACAGGGCTAAGTGGGACAGTGTGCTTCGAGGGGGAAAAGAAAATCCAATTTACTTATTCTGACCCAGGCTTTTGAGCCACCACTCTGGCTCCAAGTTGTAATTCTGTGCCTTACTCTTGTGAGATCAGAAACTTGCATACCAATTCAGCTTTCAGTAGGCTCACCGACAAACCCAAGAGCCAAGGTCACTACATCAGGAGCCTGAACAGAATCAGGATACCAACCAGTGACCTGGCAGTCAGAGCCAGGAGAGTGAGTTTGAACGTCTAATGGCATTGGAATCAGATATCTGATCTGCAATAGGGATGTGTCTACCAAACCAAGCCAACACTAAAGTTGACTGGACAGGAAACCGGACCAAGTTCAGTGTAACTCTTTACCGGAGTAAGGATCTTTCGTGGTATAGTGGCCACAAGTTGGGCTGTGATCCCCAAGGTCCACAGTTTGAAACTACCAGCCACCTCTCAGGAGAAAGGCAGGACTTTGTACTCCCATCAGCAGTGGCAGTCACCTAAATTCACAGTTCTGCCCTGTCCTGTAGGATCACTGTGAGTCGGCATGGACGCAAGAGCAGTTTTTGTTGTTCATTACTTGATTATTCAAATTCTCGGTTTTCAGATATATCACTTCATTTTTGCCTTAAAGATATAAATGCTATTGAATGTGAAGCAGTGTTAAACCGGTTAGTACAGTCCATTTGTGACTGAAATGACTTTCTGATTGTCCAACAGAGCTCCTTCCGTCCCATTTATGAGCTGGTGTTCCATACTTCGTTCTTAAAAGAATGTCTTACTTCCTCACTGTACCCTGTATACAACCTTCCCTCTGGCCGTCCAGTTCCAGCATGAAGGCACATTTGGGGAAACACAATCAGCAACAGGAGCGACGAGCTTTCTTGAAAAGCCAATATCCCAATTGGAATCCTTGGGGGGCGCTATCCAAAGACATTGGTTGCATGAGCCATCGTGAAACATCTAAAGATTCTCTTTCCCTGATCCTGGTCCCACTCTCTCACCCCCTTCATTTGACACTGCCCAACTTCCGTGTCCCCTCATTCTTTACTTCCTCATCCCTTCTAGTCACTTCTCAATCTTCAAGTTCCCTCCAGCCTCGGACCCCCTGTTCCCTTTCTAAATGCAGAGTGTTAAAAGCGGTCTTACTCTCATCCTGTGACCCAAAAGCCCAGGGACCAACGGGCAAAAGTCTCTTTTAAAAGGTGTGTGGAGAGTGGCACAAAATCCTCTGTAATCAATGCTGGGAAGGATCAAAGCAATAACAACCAATATCAAAGCAATCGGAGGAAGAAAGGCTGTGCTCTTGACACTTTAATAGTCTTCCTTTCCTTCTCTCGTCTGAGTGGTGAGCCATCGTGATGGAAAGCGCGCCTTGAGTGGATCGATCTCTTCTTTCTCACTATTGACTGCGGGGCTCTGGGAATCCGGAGAAAAGGAAAGACGGTGTGTGTCTGTCTCTCTCTGACTGCTCCCACTGATCTGCCTATTCCCCCCTCTCCCTCTGCGTCTCGGACGCAGCTGGGACCCTGTAACGCCTTGCGTTCCCCAAAGCGCAGGTGGGGAACTAGGCAGCAAGAGAGGAGAAGGGGGTGTCTGTCTCACGCAGCACGGAGCTGGAGATTGGCTTCTCTCAAAACTGAGACACGCTCCCGGGTGACACGAGGGATTTGTGCTTGCGTGCTAACCAGATGGGTCCGTGGGAGAAAAGGCCACTTTATCCCTAGCGAGGACAACCCAGAGAGCCCTAGGGAGCAGCTCGGCTCCAACCCAGGGGGTGGCCTTGAGTGATAGCCAACCCAACAGCAACTAACCAGGAGGACTCATAATACCGTATTAGCCACCTTTGGCCAGCGTGCCAGGTGGAAGACAGGGCGCTCCTGACCACACGAATCGTTTGCCACTTTATGATGTTCCAGGACTTCCAGAAAATACTTGCCAGGAAAACGAATCATTCACAGGAAGACAATCAGAGGGAGTGGCCACGCCTCCCGGATGGTGAAGAGATCTGAAAATTCTCAAAAGGGATTGAAATCATTTCCTTCCAGACGTCCCCTGAGGCACCTTCCCTTGGAAAGTCGCCACCATGAGCTAGCTCATTGTGCGGCTCTCTGAAAAGTCACCCTTCTTCCATCTGTCTCCTCGGAATGAGCTTCCCATCATCCTTATAGAGCATTCGTGTTGTGAACTCTTCTCTCTGTGCACAGCGACCGTGGTCTATTCCATGCAGCCTGATGGCTTCAACAGAAAGACAGCTCCGCTGTGATTCACGGAAGGCTGTTTTTAGGTATTTCTGGGTTATTCAAGTTACAACGAATTGCACTTAGACTGTGCTGGTGTTATCGTTCTCAGATGTGCAGTAACAGATGTTCCGTTTCAGGATTTACTGTTCAAAGCACTGCTGGATTTGTAAAGACACTGATAGTAAAAGGCAATCATAATGAAAAATGAGGTGCTTGGCTTACCCCAGAACTGATTTGATGAAATTGTATCTGACTTATGGTGGAACAGAATCTTGTCATTCATGAGGGGATCACCTGTAATATATTTTTATGCCATTAAAATCATAAACACAAATTCATAATGCATTTGGATGAGAGATATGGACAAATGGAGAATCAGAAAAGAGCAAAAATGATTGTTCGTTCATTCAGAGACACTTACCAACCATCTGTTACACATGCTCACCATCTAATGCTCTTGTCTTTAGAGATACGTCTGCCAAGGCCCTTGACCAATGGGAGCCCATAGTTCAGTAGAGGGAAAAGATGTATCTACAGGATTCCTCGCGTCCCATTTGTGTCAGAGCCAAGTACTACAAAGTGGATGCGGCTGAGCAACAGAAATTCCGTGTCCCATAGAAATGCACACTCAGGACATTGACAGAGCTGCGCTCTTTGTCAGTTTTAGGAAAGAGACTTCTGATCCTTTCAGCTTCTGGTAGTCATGTGTGTGTGTGCGTGTGCGTGTGCGTGTGCGTGTGCGTGTGCGTGTGTGTGTGTGTGTGTGTGTGTGTGTGTGTAAAACCTTCTCCGTATCTGATCTCCTCTTTGATAAAACGCCAATCATAAAGGAATTGAGTTAAGAGTCACCTACCCCAGTAGGGGGACCCTGTTTACTATACGTGACAGGAAAATGAAGCGCTCTGTTTCCACGCACAGTCACAGTCATAGGGATGGGGCACAATGCCCAGGACACAACCTGTGTGCTGCAAAGGACTAAGTACTGTGCGATGAAGAACTAAAGTGCCTGAGTACTAATGCCGAAGGGTAGAGAGAAAGGGGGCGTGATGGGTTCTATTTGGTGGGAACAGAAAAAGCTGCCTTCTGAATTATAGGTGATGGAAAGACCCCTGAAACTTGTGTGGCAAAGGGGAGCTTTATTGGTGTGTGTCATTTAGAAAACGCCGCGTGTTGCTAACTTCATGATCTAGAAGCGCAACAGGAATGTTAGAGCCCTCATTGCTGTGTCTTTCTGCTTGGCTCCTCGGTGTTTTGACCGCCTTCTCCTCTACCCAGTTGCCCTTGAGTTGATTCCAACTCCTGCTGACCCCACAGGTATCCAGGAAGAGCTATGCTCCCCACAGAGGTTTCAGTTACTGGTTTTTTGGGAGGTAGATCACTAAGCCTTTTTTTCTAAGGTGCCTCTGGGTAGATTCAACTCCCCAGCCTTTCCGTTAACAACTGAGCACGTCGTTCAGCCCACCCAGGGTCGAGGCATGTCTTCCGTGTGTTGTCATGGTAAGGCAACATCGAGTTGGTTTGAACCCATCGCAACCCTGTGCACAACAAAGCAGCACACTGCCTGGTCCTGGCCACCTGCACAGTGGTCCCTCTTCTTGAGTGCATTGTTGCTTCCACAGTGTCCATCCATCAGCTTGAGGGCCTTCCTCCTTTATGCTGTCTGTCTCCTTGGCCACGGGTGCGCTGGTGGTATGGTGGTTACGCCATGGGCTGCAATCTGCAAGGTTGGAACCGCCGGTTGCCCCAGTGGAGAAAGACGGGGTGTTCTATTCCCATAAGCTGCTGCTGTCCCCAAAGCCCACGGGGGTGGGGCTACCCTTTCCATGGGGCCGCTGTGCCCCGCCATGGGCTCAATGGCAGTGAGCTTGGTTTTTTTATTTTGGTGTTTTACCGAACATGCAGGTACATGTTGGGCTGGTCACCTTGCCATCAGCAAGTTCTAAACCACCAGCTGCTCCGAAGGAGAAAGAGAGGCTTTCTATTCCCATGAAGAATGACAGTCTGGGAAACTCACTGTGAGCTGGAATTGACCCTGTGGCGCCGTGAGTTCTTAACACAGTTTATGAAACCACTCCTCAGAGGTACCAACTGGATCCTCGTAGAAAGGAAGTGCTTGTCTCCCAGTGTTCATTAATCCTTTGCTAGAAAGTTCTGTCATTGTCCCACTTGAGTCACTAAGTCCCTCCTTGGACTGATCACTCTTGGAAACAGAAAAGGTACTTTGTTTGGCCCAATCTGGCTCGCCTGTAAGTGTTGGTTAGGTGCTGTAGACCCGTTTCTAACTCACAGTGGCCCTGTGTTAAACAGAAGAAACACTCCTTGTCCCGTGCCATTCTCACAGTCTTGGCTGTGTGTGAGCCCGTTGCTGCAGCCACTGTGTCAATCCGGGGAATATATGACTAGCCCCGGCTGGCGTGCTCACCAGAGCCAACAGTGAGAGTAGGTAGGCTCCTCATAGGAAGGAAGGCTGGGTAGATCAAGGTGACAGATGGCCGCTATAGTTTCATTCCTACTTAAACTACTTTGCCAGGGATGGATAGCAATGTTTTGTCACACCAAGAAGTGAGGAATGTGGCTTGTTGGTAGAAGTAAGAACAAAAGTGGGGTAGCGTAAAGCAGCCTGACTGCTGGTCTGTTGAGGTTGGAGCATAGGAGTTAGGGCAATGAGGGATAAAGGCGAAGCTATGGAGGAGATACGGGCCTCATTTACCATGCTGAGGAGCTTGCTGTGTGCACTGTGGGCAATGGGGAGGCATTCTGGAGTTTTAGGCGAGGGATGGAGAGAGTCAGATTTCCATTTTAGAATATCACTCTGGCAACCAGGTGGAGGGTGACCTGGAGAATTGCCGAACCCCAGAGGCAAGGAGGCCTGTGAGGGACCCACTACAATAAACCAGATGTAGAAACGACTCCGTTCAATAGAGGATAAAGGTGCCAGTGCAGAATAATCTACATGTACAGGTGGGGAGATAAGGAAGGACATTTTAAGGCTGGAATGGGAAGTAAAACAATGTGGAAACTACTGAATGGAATCAATAGAACGTTGGGCTTTCAAGATAGTATAACATCGAGGTGAACTCATATTCTGATCTGCGTCCTTTACTGATTTGCAGGTGATCCGCAGTTGGTAAGAATGAAGCAAATGGTCCAACCTAATGTCTAGAGTAGAAGAGGGCCCAAGAGCCCGTGGTTCTGCTTTGCTATGGGCAGGCCTGGCGAGGCTGGGTCCGTGGTACAGCTCAGGCAGGGGAGGGCCTCTAGGCCCTACTCACACTTGCTGTCCCTCTGACTCTTCCCTCATTCTGTACAGCCATGGATGGTGGCCTATCGTAACTCTTGTCCAATTAGAAGGGACTTCAGCTGGCAACAAATGTACAAATGTGCTTGACACGATGGATGTATGGATTGTGATAAGAGTTGTACGAGCCCCCAATAAGTTGATTTAAAAACAAAACAAAAAAAGAAGTGACTTCAGCACCTGCCAGTGTGGAGGGATCCCAACCCGTCAAAGAGCCTGCAGGAACAAAAATCCTTGTTCTGGGATCCAGTCCTGCATCATGGTCAGGACTCAGACAGAAATGTGCTGATGCACCTGCCGGGTTGTCCACGTGAACAACTTTTGGGTTTTGAGCTTTAACCCAAGAAGGAGGGGGGCCTCAGGGAAAATGTGAATCCCGGACAAATGTGCTCCCTCCCACAGTGTACACAGCAAGCTCCTCAGCATGGTAAACGAGGCCCATATCTCCTCCATAGCTTCGCCTTTAACCCTCATTGCCCTAACTCCTATGCTCCAACCTCAACAATATTGGCTTGCTGGACCCTCAAGAACCTGAGCCTCAAAAATTCTGGTTCTTATCATTGTCCATTACTTTCCATTCTGTTTGGTACGACACTAAGCTGGGGTGGAGTTGTTCGTTTTTCTATTCCCACACTCCACCGGGGTGAATGTAGCATCTCCCAAAGGTGCAGTGTGATCATTGAAATCCAGATGTCAGCCGGTTATGACCCTCGGGCCACATATGGCCTACCACGAACGATATGATAACCTATATCATGTTTTATTAGAACACAGCCCCGCTCTTTAACTTACATAAGGCTGCTTTTGCACCCCAAAGAAGATGTGTCTTACAAAACCGAAAAGGTTTACTTTCCCCTTACGGGGAAAGTTTGTCAACCCCTGTTAATCCATTGTCTATGCCAGTGCCGTCTCCCACATCCTCCTCGTCCTTAAAATCCTACATGACGTCACATCGCTGCCAGGGTAATGTCCAAACTGCTTGGTCTGCTTAGTCAAGGTCCCTCTGGATGTAGACCTGGCCAGTTTTACTGTTGCTTTTGTTTTAATGTAACTATAGTGGGTTACTTGGTTTGTTTTTTTCCCACCTGTTTTTTTAAATGTATCTGTTGTAGTGAACAATACACACATCCACACATCTGCCAATATAATGTTCACATTGTAAATCAATCTGATGAGCTCGGTGGCCTCTTTCAGATGGTGCTACCATTATTGCTATGCTTTTGCCAAATACTCCACCACCATTAATATAAACTTTAAGCAAAATGTGCTCGCTTCCCTCCTCCCCTGCCTCTTGAGGTACCTCTGAGATGCTGGCCGGGTTGGGGTGGGGCGGTGTTCCCAGGGGGCCTTATGCTTTCCATCTCCTTGTACATATGAAGGGCTTCAAGAAGTTGGTGGAAAATTGGAATTAGAAGATAATTCCCACAGACTTTTTGAAGCCCCTTCATATTAGCATTAAGTAACATTTATTTGAGATCTTCTGGAAATGATAAATGCCTAAAATATTCACAGGGTTTCCCTTTGGAAGGGAGATTCTATCCCTGACATGAATATTATGTTTTAGTGGCTTAGCATAATAAAAAGCCATTTCTCAAAAGCCTGTGCCTTGCACAGAAAAAGACTTGCCTCTCGCACAAATTATTCTTATATCGATCTGAATCACCGTGGCACCCTCACGTCCGCAGCAACACAGCAACTGCATAAGATAAAAGCTTCTGTTCACAACAGCGCTCAGGCTCCAGGTTTGGACATTGAGGTTCAAGAACCTCCCTGGGACTTGGCTGTTGCGCTGTGAAATACCATGATGTCTAGTCTAACAAGCCCCTCCCTGCCTCTGCAAGGAAAGAAATACCACCCCAGAAGTGTCTCGGAAAATCCCTCCTGTGTACTTTGGAACCAAAACACGAACAGCCTAGCTCTCATTAATGACAGCCCTTTCCTTCTTGGTTAAACTAATCCAATTCATGTGATGGTTCTGGTCTCCGTTAGCGAAGTACGGCAAAGGCACGCATGACGTGTGCTTTAGTGGAAAGGTGGCGGTGTAAGGACAAGTGAACGAGCTCTTTAACGCCAGCCTCTGGGCATTATCTCGAAGTTCACATGCAGCAGTCAGAAGAACAGCAAATGACATGTGCCAGGCATGTTCTAGGCCCTTTGCACGCATCTTCTCATTTAGTCCATGCTCTGACCATGTGGTGGAAACCCAAACCACTGTCTTGGAGTCGCCGGTGACAGAGAACCGCCCTGTCAGAGCAGAACGCTCCCCAGGGAAGGCAGGCTGCCGCATCTTTCTCCCAAGGAGCTGCTGGCTGCTTCTCTCGCTTAGCAGCCCAGCACTTACCGCACAGCTCCTGGCCCAAACGGGTCGGCACCACTCTGATCTCCACTTGTAAGGGGACAGCTGAGACACAGGGAGGTCACAGGCAGGAACTTACGGAAGGTCAGTCCCACGAGTAGCCATGGGTAAAGCTGGGATGTGGAGCCAAGCAGACCAACTTCAGGCATCAATTCACTGTCTCCTCACCAAGTCCCTGCCCATGACCTGCTACCGCAGGGCGACTTTCAGCCAAGACACCCCCCACCCACCTCGGAAGACACGATTGTTGACTACAGTCCATTTGGCGGGTGGGCCCTAGGAAATCGGAAATGACCTTCCATTGTGCGGTCTGTGTGGGTTTTCAGGGAGGAAATCCAACTGCAGCAGTGCCCCTGTCTTATGTTATCACAGGTGCTATGTGCAGCAACCGCTGTCTTTTTAAATGAGGCATTTTTTATTCTTTGTCACCAAATGAACACTGCACAGAACATGGCTGTGTGTGTGTGTGTGTGGCCCGCCTGTTCTGCTGGACGTCCGCGCGGCAGCTTGGCCGAGTGAGGAGGGTTTCTCCCATGCCGGGAGCCCCCAGCAGGCTGCCTGCAGCGCACCTTGAGCCGGAGGGGCAGGTGACAGCGCGCCCAGCATCTCTGGAAGTGTCTGTACAGATGTGTGCTGCCGCCGCCGCCGCTCGCTGCTCGAACATTCGCGGAGCCAACACCCACCCACTCTTACAGCCTCTCTCTCTCTCTCTCTCTCTTTTTTCAAGGAAAAAAGAAAGAGGCAGACTGAAATAGAGGGCAAGCGCCGGCAGCTGGACGAGCAGATACTCCTGCTGCAGCACTCCAAGGTAAGCACTCCCTGCCCCCGACCTGGCCGCGCGCCACTCGCCGCTACAGCCCAGCCCAGCGCGGGCAGTGCCCGACTCCCTCCTGGATGCAGAGCTTTGTTCCAGCCCGGCC
>NW_022111310.1:13733756-13739105 GCF_000313985.2 Echinops telfairi
AAAGTAAGGTGAACCTTTACTGTGGGATTTTCTATTCTTCTCTCAAAAACAGGCTTGGGCTAAATATAGCCCTAAAGTTAGAATCACAGGCTAGTCCCTGATTTCAAATGGCAGCATGGCCTCTATCTGTTTAGCGTCTTGGTTAACTTTAACCAGAGAAAGAAGCATTGTCAGAAGGAAGAAAAGCAATCTGATGCTGAGAGGAATGCCCGTTTCTCTCTCTTCCTGGTGCAGTTCCACGTATGGACCTTTCTTTGTAGGAGCTGAGACTCTCTCGTTATGAACACCCCACCCACCCACCCCATCCCCCCCCACCCCACCCCCCTGCAACCGAGGGCTGAAACGTATGTCCTCCTCTGACGGGGCTAGAGGCTTAAAGACACTCTCTGAAATGGAGCGGATGGTTCAAGGTCAATCTGGTCAGAGTTGGGTCTCTATCTCAAAGCACCGTTGATTGACTCTTTGTAAGATGTACCCAAAAGTGCTGAGTCCTCTGACTTCTTGGTTCAGGGTGAACGCTTTAATAAGAAGACGGAGAGAATGGGCGAGGCTGCTTTGATTCACCAGCTTTTCTCGCCTTCTCCTCGTCTTTTTCTTTAAGCTCCATGTGGTCACTCCTTGAATCAAAAGTGAGACAATGCACATCTGTCTGAAGGCCAAGTCTGTGCTGTCCGCCTAATCAGACCAGGGCCCCAGAGCAATTCCTTGCTGATGCCCAGCACAGTGCTAAAGCATCCTGTTCATATGAAATGCATTGTTTCCATCTTCGCGTCCGTCCGTCCGTCCATCCATCCATCCATCCATCCATCCATCCATCCATCCATCCATCCATCCATCCGTGCAATCAGCAGAAGCAGCAGTAAAAAGGCTGCTAGTATTGCTTGGGGAACAGCAAATAAGGTAGCTCCTGATTCTCATGTGGCGGTAAGATTGGCGCTTCAAGGGAATGGCCAGAATTCTCACCGAGATAAAATTGCTGTGTCTATGAGGAACAAGGTCCATGAAGCGAATCTAATTTAATAAATGGAGACCAGTGGATTGTAATTTTTCTCTCTCTGGAGAAGCCTATATGGACAGAATAAGGGTGGATTGTTAAGCTTGAACAACAGAAAATCAGAGCTCAAAGGTTTCGAGGGTGGCAGGGTTTGTCTGATACTGCCCCAGAGAAAGACTTCATTTCTGCAAGGCGCCAAGTTTTCATGCCCTAGCGAGCTGGTTCTGACCTAAGGTGGGGAGCGATATGCAGACCTCTGGGTGAAACTTGCCTCATGACTCTGCCTTTCTTTGTCCCGTGTCTCTTAAAGAAAATGATCGCTCAGGCCCTGAAAAGGGATAAGCTCTACTGTAAATTAGTTGACTCTTGCCTGAGCTTGAATAGTGTACCTTCCCTTCCCTGTGGCCATTCAGTTTCCAGGTCAGTGGCCTCACCCCTGGTCAGTGGCCTCGCCCCTGGTTGTAGTCAGTGCACTGAGGCTCTGGGTCCTCGGCGAACCTCTGCATGGAGAGTTCACCAGCTTCTGCCCGGCAGCAGGGCCTCCTAATTATCTTCTTGTTCACCTTCAATGGGAGTCATCATTTTTGGTTTTGATGTAGTGCCTAATAAGCACCTGAAGGAGCCCTGGTGGCACTGTCAGGTAAGCGTTGGGTACCTAAACACAAGGATGGCAGTTCAACCCACGAGCCACTCTTTGGGGGTAGAATGAGGTGATCTACTCATGTTAAAATATAAAAAGTCCCGCGGACCCTGTCTAGGGTTGCTATGAGGCGGAATTGATTTGGTGGCAGTGGATTGGTGGGAATATGTGCCTGAAATTCCTAGACGGTGGAATCCGTTAACACTCTCAGCAGCTAACCGGAAGGTCAGAAGTGTGAGTCCACCCAAAAGTGCCTTAGAAGAAAGACCCGACCATCTACTCCCACCCCCCCCCCCAAACTCTGTTCTTGAAAATCCAGAGGAGCACAATTCTGCCCTGACACACATGGGGTGGGGGTCATGAGTTAGAGCCAATGCAATGGCAACTGGTCTGCTTCGTGCCTGGCTCTCTAAACACATGCCTTCCAGTAGCAAATGGTGATCCCCCTTTTACAGGTGAGGCGGTCACGCAGCTTTCCCAAGAACACAGACACTCAACACATGAGGGAGCCACCACTGTCTGCTCTTGCCACGACACTGCTTTCTGCAAAATGGTTCTTTGGGCTAGTTTGTCTGGAGATGGGGCATCTGAATAATTTCGTACTGCTTTCCCTGTGGGCAGTGTTAATAAGCCGTTTTCTCAGGTCATGAGGCTAGCAGTCCGAATTCAAGGACCTGGCTCTAGGGGAGCCTTTCTCTCTGTTGACCCTACAGGAAACTCCTTTTCTCTTCCTTGTTTTTTTTTAAATCATTTTATTGGGGACTCCTACAACTCTTATCACAATCCATACATACATCAATTGTGTAAAGCACATTTGTGCATTTGTTGCCCTCATCATTCTCAAAACATTTGCTCCCCACTTAAGCCCCTGGCATCAACTCATTTTTCCTCCTCCCTCTCCCCTCCCCTCTCCCTCATGAACCCTTGATCATTTATAAATTATTATAATTTTGTCATATCTTACACTGTCTGACGTCTCCCTTCACCCACTTTTCTGTTGTCTATCCCCCAGGGAGGAGGCTATATGTAGATCCTTGTAATTGGTTCCCCCTTTCCACCCCACCATCCATCTAGAACTCCTTTTCTCTTCTGCTCCTGAGCGATCTTCATAGGGCTTGACATGTGGCCACCCCATCTCAGTTTCCGTGTTTAATGTCTTGAATATCTCAAAAGAGATCGATTGGACTCATGATGCATCCCACAGTGATCCCGCCTCTTTGACCCTTTTTGACATAAACACTTCCCATCCCTAAATGGGATGTAACCACAGGCATACCGACATTCCGACTCACAGGGACTCTGTGTATGGGTGCCAAGGCTGTAAATCTTTACAGGAGCAGACAGCTTCATCTTTCTCCCAAGGAGTGGCAAGTGGGCTTGAACCCCTGACCTCAAGGTTAGCAGCCAACAGTACCACCAAAGGGCGCTCTATAACCACAGGCATGGGGGTTAGGAGTTAAAGCACATATTTCATGGGGACTCTATTCAGTCGTTAACAGTTGCTGGTTACCATCCATCGTCTCTAAATATGTTCTCGTAGACTCTAGAACATTTCACCCTGTGGAAAGTGGGAGAAAGGAAGTGGTGTCAACCAACCCAGGGACAAGGGAACAACAAGTTATCCAAAATCGATGGTGAAGATGATGTAAGAGGACTGGTAGGGATTGATCAAGGGCAATGTAACTGAGAGGAATTACTAAAACCCAAATGAAGGCTGAGCATGATAGTGGGACAAGAGGAAAGTAAAAGGAAATAGATAAAAGAACTGGGAGGCAAAGGGCATCTATAGAGGTCTAAACACAGGTATGTACATATGTAAATATGTTTATATATGATGATGGGGAAATAGATCTATGTGCACATATTTATAGGTTAGTATTAAGGGAGCAGATGGACGTTGGTCCTCCACTCAAGTACTCCCTCAATGCAAGAACACTTTGTGCTATTAAACTGGCATTCCATCGTGCACATTTTCCCAACACGATTGCTGAAGACAAATGTGTGCATAAGCAGATGTGGTGAAGAAAGCTGATGGTGCCCAGCTATCAAAAGACATAGTGTCTGGGGTCTTTAAAGGCTTGCAGGTAAACAAGCAGCCATCTAGCTGAGAAGCAACAAAGCCCACATGGAAGACGCAAACTAGCCTGTGTGATCACGAGGTATCGAAGGGATCAGGTATCAGACATCAAAGAACCAAAAAATCATATGATTATGAATGAGGAGGAGTCTAGGGTGGGGACCCAAAGCCCATCTTTGGGCAACTGAACATCCCCTTACAGAATGGTATCGGGGAGGAGATGAGCCAGTCAGGGGGCAGTATAGCAATGATGAAACATATAACTTTCCTCTAGTTCTTAAGTGCTTCCTCCCCCTCCACCCATCCCACTATCATGATCCCAATTCTACCTTACAAATCCAGCTAGACCAGAGGATGTACCCTGGTACAGATAGGAACTGGAAACACAGGGAATCCAGGACAGATGACCCTTTCAGGACCTGTGGTGAGAGTGGCGCTACCAGGAGAGTGGAGGGAGGGTGGGTTGGAAAGGGGGAACCGATTACAGTGATCTACATATAATCTCCTTCCTGGGGGATAGACAACAGAAAAGTGGGTGAAGGGAGACGTCGCACAGTGTAAGATATGACAAAATAATAATAATTTGTATGTAAATTATCAAGGGTTCATGAGGGTGGGGGTAGCGGGGAGGGAGGGGAAAAAATGAGGAGCTGATACCAAGGGCTCAAGTAGAAAGCAAATGTTTTGAGAATGACGAGGGCAACAAATGTACAAATGTCCTCGACACAGTGGGTGAATGTATGGATTGTGATGAGTTGTATGAGCCCCCAATAAAATGATTAATTTTTTTTCATCCTGCATAGACACATTACGGTGACTATTGGTAGTCCCTTGAAGTAGTAAGAGAAACATCAGTCATTAAATATTTATTTCACTAATTTCAAAATACCAGCTGTTCTCTAGGAGAAATGCCCCAACTATTTTCAGCACAAAGTTAAATGGAACTGCATTTGAGTTAGGTGTCAAACTGCTCAGTGCTCATTCTCATGATCAGATCATCTCTGGACGCTTCTTCTCCAGCAAGGTGTGATGCAGGCAGTCACTGGTCTTGTCAGAACAAATAAATAGAATGCATGTATTTGCATATTGGCCTGCTGATTAAAATAGTTAGGAGGATGCGGTGTGAAATTGCACAGAATGGAATACCATTATATGCTCTATGGGCTTCCAGCAAATTCTGTCATGCAGAGGAAGACCACAGAGTGAGCTATGAAGTGCTCACTGCTTCCACCCAGGGCTTTGCGAACCCCAGGGGACTCTGGGGACCTGACCAAGTTAGTCTCCGACTTCTTCCCACCAGAGCCTCAGCTATGCTCGGTGCCTCGCATCTGTGATGTAAGAATTCATCGGAAATACTAAGAGAGGGGGGCTGTGGGGAATTTTGAGAGCTGTATTATTTTCTGTGGATTATAAAAGGAAGGAAGGTATGCTCGTTACAAACACTAAGTTTAAAAGGAAAGGAAAATATAAAGAAAACATCACAACCCATTTGGGGTGGGGTAAGTCCCTCTATCCTCTTTTTCTCCGTATATTTCTTAAAATTAAGTTCCGTAGCCTTTATTCACAGACCCCATCGGCCTGTGGATAAAATGAAATTCTGTTCAGATGAATATCCAAATGGCATGAACCATTGTCTCT
>NW_022111310.1:13740791-13742407 GCF_000313985.2 Echinops telfairi
ACCTCATCCCACCTTCCCTAGCCTTGCAAAAAGAGCTTGAGTAGGAGCTAATATTTTTTGTTGCTTCTATCGGAAACCTTAACTCTGCTTCTCCTCTTATAGATTGAAGCATGTAATAAAGTCACAAGATCAAACCAAGATTTTATTGGGAGTGACTGGGGAGGAAGGAGACAGAAGGGATAGGGCAGGGACAGAGGGAATGAAGACACTCCATCTTGACTTTAATTCATTTCTTATTAGAAAATAGAACTTAGCGAGATTCCAGCCATCATCCCACAACCCAGCCGGTGTTGATATTAGCCAGATTCCAGGTGAATAAAACTTTAGAGACAGGATAGATTAAACCAACCTATAGGGACAACAAGTAAAATTAGGCTTTCTGGGGATTATAGTGGTGGCCAGGCATGGGGTCTAAAGGAAAACAATGTCAAGGAATCCAGGAAGGAAAAGAATGTTTGGAAATGGATTGTGGTATCAATTGTATAATACTGCTGGATGTGATTGAACTATGGAATCATATGATATCTGTGTTAACTCCCAAATTTTTAAAAAACTTTTAAAATTAAAAGAAGAGTTTCTATGAAAAAAATTTAGAGGCAAAAGTTAAATACTAGAAGAATAAGACCATATATGAATTAGGATTTTAACCTATGTTTTGCGGGGGACAAAATCCAATCCATAGCAAGATTCAAATTGATGTCTCCAACCACCATGAACCCCGAAATCTAGACCCTTGTAGTCCACAGCCTTCCTGCTGTTTCCAGTGATGGTGGTCCTTTGTCTTGCTGCTGCTGCTGCGCTCCGTGCCCTGGAGTCAGTTTCCACGCACCATGATCACATGGGACAGAGTAGAATTGCTCCATTGGATTTATGAGGCTGTAATCTGTAAGGGAGCACACAGCCAAATCTTTTCTCCCGAAGAATTGCTCCCCCCAAAAAAACTCCAAACGCATGGTCATCAAGTTAATTCTGACTTATAACCACCCTATAGGACAGGGTAGAACTGCCCCTGTGGATTTCCAAGATTGTAACTCTTTACCGGAGTAGAAAGTCTTGTCATTCTCCTGCAGAGCGGCTGGTGGTTTTGAACTGCTGATCTTGCGGTTAGCAACCCAATACACAACCCTTTCACCACTAGGGCTCAACTCAAGACCTTTTTGTTAGCAACCAAGCACTTAAGTATTTGACACTAGGCCTCCTTTCTCTCTCTCTCTCTCTCTCTCTCTCTCTCTCTCTCGTCCTCCCTCCATGAAGTTGATTCCAACTCATCGTGACCCTATAGAACAGGGTGGAACTGCCCCTGTGGGTTTCCAAGACTGTAACTCTTCATGAGAGTAGAAAGCCTCATCTTTCTCCCTTACGGTGGCAGGTGGTTTTGAACTCCAGCCTTACTGTTAGCAGCCCAGCGTATAATCCACTGTACCACCACGCCACCTTTAATCCCACCTTTTCTCTCACTCTCACATTTAATCTATTGGCAAGTCGTGTTGGCACCACCTCAAACATCATGTGTGCATTTTTGTTTTGTTTTACATCCTCTGTCCCGTGAACCTTGCAGTGGCTTCTAGGACTTGTATTCTAGGCCTCCTGAGTTAGTTAATTGTGCCAGCCTGGCC
>NW_022111310.1:13743313-13744749 GCF_000313985.2 Echinops telfairi
TCACATGGCATCATCTTGTGCCTTCATTTACTGGAACTAGGGACTTGCCTGTCTTCCACAACTGAGTCTCCAGGGCCCAAATGGATGGGGGCATCACTGTCCCTAGGAGGAGGGACGGTTTGCTAGCAGGTGATCTGTGGGGTATGGTCAGCCGACTGGGAAGCTCAGGCATTTAGGTAGATTAATACTGTGCCACTCAAAATGTGGTCCTCTAGACTGGTAGCATCAAAGACAACATCACTTGGCAGCCTGTTAAAATTCAGATGCTCCGTTCCTACCCCAGACATAAGTGGCCCTGGTGATGCGATGGTTAAGCACTAGCAAGCGAATCAAAAGGTTGGTGATTGAAACCCACCAGCCTCTGTGAGAGGAGGACCTGGTGCTGTCCTCCCATGAAGCTTACAGTCCCAGAATGTCAACACGTCTATGAAACAGAAGTCCTTAAGACCACATCTAATGTCTTTTACTGTTAGATCCTCTCTTCCTGGCTCTTCCTGTTGGAGATATTTTGGGTAAAGTCCTGTCTTATCTACAGACGAGGGTGAGCAGGACTGACCTGGAGCTAAGTCAGCCAGAAATGGGTTGGGCAGAGCCGTGCAGGAGGCACTGCATCTAGCGCAGGGAAGGCTGTGAAAATCCCTGGCTGCAGAATATTCCTGCCAGGGCCAAGGAGACCGGGACTCTTTCTGGCAGCCTTTTCAGAAGGGCCACACACCAACGCTAGGGCTGCCAGGGTTATCAGTCTCCAGGTAGCTTGAAGACGTGGTTTGGGTTTGTTTTCCCTTCCCTTCTATACCTTGAATCAGGCTCATGCCTGTCGTGTTAGCATCCTGAAAGTGTGAGCCACCCCACCCTAGTGAGTGGAGCGAAAGGGAAGGGAGAGTCTCTGTGCTCGCATTCCTCCAGCCCTTCCTTTTCTAGACTAAGGCTAGCTTATTTCACAGCCCTGCAGGGAAAGCTGAGTGAGGTGTAGTCCCAGCCTTGGGGATCCGGGCAGCTGGAGGAGGAACAGATGCAAGAAGGAACCATTGTAGACCCGTGTGAAGAGTACATCGCTGCCAGCGGGGACAGATCAGCAGGGAACCATCGCCCTCAAGAGAGCTTTCTGGGAAGTGGAAGAAGGCTTCTCAGGGTGGCAATTCACCTGCCTTATCTCAGAAGAAAGAAGGCCCGAGAGAACAGATGAACCGCGACACAGCGGTGCACACTTCTATGGGACCAGGTGCACAGCAGACCCTGTTAGAATATGGGCTCAGTCCTCTCGACAGCCTTCTGAGATAGACACCGCGGCCGCCGCCATCTCACAGGTGAAGATGCAGAGGCTCAGCACGGTTCAGGAGCCTATCCAAGGTCACACAGCGAGTAGATGGAAGGAGTGCAGGAACGGGCATGCAAGCTGGCTGCAGAATCCATCCTCAGCTCCTTCCTGCGCACTG
>NW_022111310.1:13747194-13751147 GCF_000313985.2 Echinops telfairi
TGAAACTTCATCTCCCCTGCGCCCCCACCTTCGCTCTCTTCATCTCTGGGAGCATCATCAAGTTGTGGCCCTCTCCCCTCTCAACGCAGCAACCCCAAGCCCCTCTGCCCCCGTGACCTGAAACCCAGACACTGTTAGCCCGTTCCAAGCAGATGCCTGCTCGGGCACATGTGCTCTGGGTGATTTTTAAAATACTGGGGAACATTGCTGAGGTCAATTAAGAGCCCTTAAAAGGTTTGAGGAAAAGGTATGGCATCGATTAATATTTTTTTGAAGACTGAATATTTTCATATGGACTGGATACCAGGAGGCCTTAAGAAAATGTGGTGGAGGAACTGTGGTTTTATATGGGGGGAAAAAATAGCCCGGTGTTTGTCATTTGCTTTACAATTGTTCGGTGGAGACACTAAGATGGGGAAATAGACCAAAGATTTACAATTTCAAAATCTAATTGAAGTCATATGTCCATTCATTATTTACCTTCCTCTTTTTCTGTACAGTTTCGCCTTTGCCTCAAAAATAAGGTCTTTTGTGCGTCACCATTAAAAGTCTGACTGTTACACAGATTCTTGAACGGGTGGCGCAGAGCCATCAGCTCCTTTCACCGTAGCGCCTGTCTCACCGCCAGTAGCTTCTCCAAAACGGCCACCTGCACCATGCAGCCCCATGAGTGTTCCCAATTTGAACTTGGACTTCAGCATTTCCACTCTCCTGACGAATAAGTCATGGGGAGGATAACTAGATTGGCAAGCCTCTTCTGTGTCTTTCCCAGTGCTGTCTGGAATCAAGGTCTTGACCATTTCCTTCAAGTCCTTTGTCTGCACCTCTCGGGTCAGGAGCTCCATCAGTGTCTCCGGGATTCTGTGGACCTGCTGGTGCTGAGCCTCGCTGGTTTCCGACCCTGGTTGTTGTGTTTTTGAGTAAAACCAACGCAGCATT
The DNA here is from genome assembly GCF_000313985.2 of Echinops telfairi. Classification (NCBI taxonomy): domain Eukaryota; kingdom Metazoa; phylum Chordata; class Mammalia; order Afrosoricida; family Tenrecidae; genus Echinops; species Echinops telfairi. The sequence continues at coordinate 13,748,134 of NW_022111310.1, forward strand.
GATGAAGCAGATAGCCGTCAGCAGTCTTGACATTAACGTACGCTTCAATCCTGGTCTGCCATGTGTGGGCCACCGAAGACCGTGCGTAAGACCCACGCCGTGGAAGTTGATCAGGCAGTTTTTGCCCTGAGCATCCTCAGTCCATGGCTGGAATTTTCTACACGCAGCCTCATCTTTCTGCAGACCAGAAAGGCTCACTTCAAATCCTCGCCCCTTGAGGCCATCAGAAGCGATCAAGGTTCCTTAGCTCTGATGACTGATGATTTCCCAATATTATATTGAACGTAGCTGGTGCATTCACAGCATATCAATCGTTCTTAGAAAATGGATCACCCACTTTCTTCTTGGCTCCTTTCTTTTTCTTTTTTTAAACTTGACTCAAGTTTATTTTGTGAGCCATAAAAATATCAATCGATTTCTTTAAAAAGTCATTTTATTGGGGGCTCATACAACTCGTATCACAATCGTACATCCATCCATTGTGTCAAGCACATTTGTACATTTGTTGCCATCATCATTCTAAAAACATTTTCTTTCTACTTGAGCCCTTGGTATCAGCTCCTCATTTCCCCCCTCCCTCATGAACCCTTGATAATTTATAAATTATTATTAGTTTGTCATGTCTTACACTGTCCGATGTCTCACTTAACCCACTTTTCTGTTGTCCATCCCCCAGGGAGGAGGTTATATGTAGATCCTTGCAATCGCTTCCCCCTTTCTAGCCCACCTTCCCTCCACCCTCCCAATATCACCACTCTGAAGGGATCATCTGCCCTGGATTCCCTGTGTTTCCAGTTCCTATCTGTAACAGTGAACATCCTCTGGTCTAGACAGATTTGTAACAGGTAGAATTGGGATCATGATAGTGGGGGAGGAAGCATTTAGGAACTAGAGGAAAGTTGTATGTTTCATTGTTGCTACACTGCACCCTGGTGGGCTCCTCGCCTCCCCGTGACCCTTCAGTAATTTGGCTCCTTTCTTTGCCACCTTTTGTAAGGCGCTTGTTCTGGCCAACCGCCACGGTCTGCTCAGAGAGCCAAAAGGTAGTTTGACTTTTTTAATAGTATAAAATAAACACTCACACACACACATCCCTGTAGATGGTCTCAGGAGCTTGGACTAGAGGGAAAGAGGGAGCCAGGTTAGAGAGGAGGGGACGGCAGAGAGCCAGGTAAAACTCGGGGCTGCTCAAAACGGTGGCAGTGTGGATGGGAAATGGAGGGTGGGCTGAAAACGCTCATCTGTCTGTTTTCTCTCCCATATTTTCACAGTCCAAACTGCTTCGGGAAAAATGGCTGTTGCAGGGAATGCCCGCGGGAACTGCGGAAGAGGAAGAAGCCAGGCAGAGGCAGTCTGAGGAGGATGAATTCAGAGTCAAGCAACTGGAAGATAACATCCAGAGGTAGGAGGGGCCCCAGTGTGGTGGTGCGACAGTACAGGGACCTCTTCTGCCCTCTGGGGGGCCTTCCTCCATGTTGTCCTCTTGTTACTGTGATTCCCCCAGCCTTTTCCTCTCCCTTGTGGCTCTCAACGTGGTTCTGAACCATTGGATCTGGTAGATAAGTGGCCTCTCCCAGGTGGCTGGTCAACCTGGGAACTGCAGTCACCAGAGTGCCAGCGCACTGAGCCAGAGTGGGGCAGGGGAGGTGGGGCATGTGGATGTCTTAGGACCACTTTCCTCCTCCTCCACTGCCCTACTGAATCCTGTCTGGAATACCTCCTTAGCTTGGGAGCCCTTTCCAAGTACAAAGGAGAGGAGCCCCCTAGACTCAAGAGCTCTAAGGACTGTGGGCACCTAAGGGACTCCACAGTATGTATCTCCAAGAGGAAAGCACGTAGACTGTGCCCAGAGACATCCTCCAGCTCACGCAGGTGCTCTGCTTGGACGTGATGGCATTTAGGGAGTTCACAGGGCAGCTGGATGAATCTTGACTTAGGGGGGAAAACCAGCCAAGGAAAGTGTGTGTGTGTGTGTGTGTGTGTGTGTGTGTGTGTGTGTGTGAGAGAGAGAGAGAGAGAGAGAGAAACAGAGGCAGTGGATGGAGAAAATGATCATCCTGTACAGACTGGAGTGAAGCTTTTGAGAACAGACACTCCCAGGTCACAGAAAGCAGAGATGGTAAGGACTTCCTGTCAGAAGCCCAGACGAGAGAAAGGGCGCGGATCTGGATGAAGCAGTTCAGAGCCATGAGCTTCCAGAGTTTTCCCTTCTCAGGAGTAGCTCAAGTTGCTGTCTGTTAGATAAGAAGGGTGCGTGTTGACAACAAATGGGAGCCGAAAAGGCAGCTTTGTGACATGACTTTATAGAAAATGTTTTCAAAGTGTCTGGTCGCTTTCAGCTGTAGACACAGTTGGCATAATTCCTTTCCTACTGGTTTTACACACTCTTGACCCATGTGCCCGGCATGAAGCTGAATCTCCGTAACTAATTATTGAGTGGAAGAAATGGGATTGGGCTCAGCTTCCCACTAATTATTGAGTGAAAGAAATGGGATTGGGCTCAGCTTCCCCCAGAAGCCAGTGTACTGAGAACAGGGAGGAAAGGCCCTCCTTCGCAGGGCCCCTGGTTCCAGGGGAGAGCACTGGGCAGTGTTGGGCCAGGTCCCAGCCTCCTGACTGCCAGGGGGAGATGCCCAATGGGCCAGGCAGCAGGTGCCCCGCCCTCGCATCAAACCCACTTGGCTCCTGTCCCTCAATTAGCTATCTCCTTTCTTAGGACCACTGTAATTAGCTACCTCCTTTCTCATGACCACTGTAATAGCTCCTTTAAGCCTCATCCCAGCGCCAGATACCATCTGACCTGTATAATTAGTCAATTGCGGCCAAAATATTATAGATGATTAAAAAGAGCATGACTTTAAAAAATGGAAAGAAATGGTATTGGTTGTGCTGTATTTCCGGAAACTCCTGTCCTGCAGAGGCGGGCTGGGTATTCATCGCCACCCCATCTTGGCAAAATCCTAGACCCAAGTGGCCTGGGCACAGTCTGTTCATAACACAGGACTTGTGGTTCC
>NW_022111310.1:13751557-13757672 GCF_000313985.2 Echinops telfairi
TAATGGAGCCAGAGTCCTGGAGCTGGAGGAGCCACGTGGAGACCCATGCCAGTGCTGAGATGCTTCCACCACCATTGATCCACAAGACTTTGCACCCACTGGCTTGTGATCGTCCTGCATTTGGCGTCATTGCATGTGTGGTGTGAGTCTGAAGAGGAATTTATAGACTAGTATCACACATATGGGCTAATATTGGACTTATGGACTTGATGTGGACTGGGCTGGGATGTTTTCTTAACATACAATTACTCTTTGATATAAAGCTCTTTCTTATACACATATGAGTGTCTATGAAGTTGTTTCTCTAGTCTACCCAGACTAACACACATGACTTAGAAAGCACAGTTCTCCCGTCAAATCGGCAGTTCCATCTTGGCTTGAAAATGATTGTTGTTGTGACCTACTAAGTGGTAACTGACCCGCAAAATAAACTATCAGTGTGCTCCCTGCCCTCTTATCCACGGGAGATACCTTCTAAGCCCCCAACCAGTGGATGCTTGAAAACGGGGGGATAGTACCAAACCCTATAGACATATATATGGTTTTTTCCTATACATACGCTTGGCAGGTACCCAAGTGTCCAGGGGCCAGTGTTTTGGATGCAGGCAGGATGGGGACCGCTGTTTTCCGAGCGTACGCCCAGTGGAGGAGGAGGGAGCTCTGTGTCGGAATGAGCAGAATGGTGTGAGAGTTCATCCCATTTCTCAATTTAAATGTTTTCAGATCTCAGAAAGCAAGTCAAAAGATAAGGGGTAGGGGAGACGACTGCACATCGAGCAGGAGGGTCTCACATTGAGGCTCAGTTTGGGCTCTGGAGACTCTCAGCGAAGATGTGACATAAGCAGTTGGGGTACAGCTCAGTAGAGCATGATCACACTCAAAAACAAAAAGAGAAAGAACATCTTTTTATCTTTTGAGACAACAGAACAAAGAGCTTCCTTAATGGATGCAATGATTCCCTTCGAAACCCTGCCCCCCAATTTTTTCCTTTGACCCCTTTTCGGGGTCCATGCTGGAAGACAGTGAGCTGGATCGCCTGCAGTAGAGGGGGACACAGAGGCTGGGATTCAGGAGATGGTTCCTTCGGCTCCAGGCAGGGTTTGCTGGGCTCTGGTCTTCTCGCAGGCGGAAAGGCCGTGCTCCTTGGATGGAAAAAGGGTTCTAGAGAGCTTTGCTTCCTTCTTGGGGTCTCCCAAGGGAGTGATCTCTGCCCACTCTGAAAGTCAGTTTCAGTGTCCCTTCATCTTTATTCCACGTCCTCTACGATGGTGTTTAATTAGCATCTTTAAGCTCTAGACCCATAGGAAGGAGGAAGCCATTCTCTTACCTCCCCTAAAGGGTACTCGGCCACCAAGCAAGTGTCCTGTGGTCCAGATTGATGACTTAACTAGCTCTAAAGACGTGTTAGAAACATAAGCATCCCACAGTGTTATACAGTCTATGGGGACTGGCTGGGCTGGCTCTTCTCATTTGGGTTGAGCTTAGAGTAAATGGCTCTAAGGTATATGTGGAATCAAATCTGCTCTTCTTCTCCTCAGACGAAGGACAGTGCCAGATGTCTTCTTGTGGCAATGACAGCTCAGCAGGAATAAGGTCTAGGCCCAGAGGCCTTTAGCCAAAGCAAGTCACATTGTCAAAGTCGAAATCAATAGACAGGGATGCACTCAACCTGTCATGGAAGGAAAGGCAGAGTGAAGTGGCAGAGGACACACATGCAGAGAGGCATGAAGAATGACGGCTAATAACTTGGCCTTTCAAAAAGATTGTGGTTGAACTGAAAACTGCAAAGAAGATGAGACTGAAGATGAACGGAAAGAAAACAAAACTCTCAAGAAGTCTGAAGGAAAGGGAAAAAAGGCGAATGACTTGGAAATCAGATTCAGAATATGATCTTCCTATAATCGGATCCCAGAAAGTATCCGCAGTTCTAAAACAGACTTCATTTCACTTGAAGCAAGACAGGAATCTGTCGACTTCTAGACTTGGACAGGACTCGTCTTCAGTCAACTCCCCCCTACCCCAGCAGTAAGTAGATGCTTCTAGAGCAGAACAGTTCTCAAACTTTAAAGCATAAGAGTACAGTTGTACCCTGAAGGTATTCTAGTTCTTGTGCGTTAACCAACAATAGCTTGAAGAGACTGAGGGAGCAATAGCTGTAATCAAAGAACAGAGAACTCCTACAAGGAAAAACTAAGAGGAAATCGAGGTCATTTCATTTGAAAAAGAAGAGAATCAAAAAAGGATAACAAGCAATCTAACTCAGAACTTCTGGCATGTAAGATTTCGGCCAAATCTTTATTCATTATGTCTGGACAACTCTGAAAATGGCCTGTGAAGTCTGAGAAATTGTACTTCAACATAGGAATTTGTCTATTTCCATAAATAACTTGGAAAAGAAAGAAATTCTCTGTACAAGAAGTTTCAGATCTACCCACGTGTCTTCCAAATTGTGTCAGTTGGTGGTGGTTTGGAACTGAGACTGCTGTTCCAAAATTATTACATGTGACATTTAGAGTTTGAGAGCAAACCAGGAAGCAGGGATAAAGGATAGAAAAGGGGAAAGAAGACTGTGGCAATTACATAACTTCCTGTCAACTTGAGTGAAGGGGCGGAGTCTCGCCTGTCAATCAGGTCATAGCCAATGATGCCTCTGTGTGGGAGCTCCCGTCTTCCTCCCTGGAGGTGGGCCACGCTCTTGGCTTCACATTCTGTTGACAAACCGCATGAAGCTATGCCGATGGCAGCCAGAGCCATGGAGCTGGACGAGCCACATCGAGAGCCATGCCAGCGCTGAGATGCTGCCACAAGACTTTTCACCCACTGGCCTGTGATCTTCCTGCTTTGGGCTTCATTGCATGTACTGTGTGAGTCTGTAGAAGAATTTATGGACTAGTGTTGGACTTAATGGGCTAATATTGAACTTATGGACTTGATCTAGACTGGGCCGGGCTGTTTTCTTAGTATACAATGACTATTGGATATAAAACCTTCCCATACACACTTCTGAGCATCTCTAGATTTGTTCCTCTAGTCAACCCAGACTAACACAAAGAGAGAGGGGGAGAATGTAACCACGACATTTAAATCCTAGATATTAGAATCATCTAAGAAAGTTGTGGAGGCCTAGTGTTACAGTAAGAGAAGCATTGGGCAGCCTACTGAAAGGTCCGCAGTTCAAATCCACCTGCTGCTCCACGGGAGAAAAATGAAGCAGTTTGCTGTCATAAAGATGTATAGTCTCAACACCCTGATGGAGTAGTTCAACTTTGACATCTTGTCTTGCCTGTCAGTTACTCTGAGTCGGAATTGACTTGATGACCATGGGTTGGGTTTTTTAAAGAAGTTTTTTTAGCAAAAGGGATTCCCAGGCCGCCTTCCAGGAAATTTGGACTCAAGGGCCCTGATGAGGAGCCCTAGAATCCTTTTTTTTAAAGGACATTTTATATAAATTTTCTTGCTCAGACTGGCTCAGGGACTCTCTCTGTAAATGGAAGAAGAGTAGACTCTCAGTGAAATTCCATTGTGCTATCTAGAAATTGATTCCACACAATAGGACAGACCTTACCTTTGAGTTTAGATTTATTTTAGGTCATAGTGCTCTGCTTCAGAGAAATTTGACATCTGCTATAGGAGTCCGGGTGGGGTCGTGGTTACACATCGTGCTGTGATCTCCATGGTCGGCAGTTCGAAACCACCAGCATCTCCGAGGGAGAAAGACTGGGCGTTCTGCTTCCGTACACAGAAACCCACAGCGGGCGCTGTGAGTCAGCACTCACTCCGTGACAGGGAGCGTGGGTTGGGTTATGGGACGTGGCTCTAGCATAGAGTGGGCTCTCGTTCCCATGATCCTACAGAGTGCCAGGCTTCCAACGGAACTTGAGTGGAAATAGTCTTTGTTTACGAGACCCAAAATGATAAAGGTCAGCATTGGTCCTTACTTCCCCACAGGCCAGACAGTTCTACTATTTTCCAAAGACCAGTTAAGAGTGATTTGGCTTGGAAATGACTACATGAACATTGAACGGGAAGGGAGAAGAAAACCTAGTTGCGGCGATGGATAGATGGTCATTTTTCTGGACTTTTCTTTGAGTAACGAATGTTAGCATAACTGTCTGTTAATTATATTCTTGGCTTGCTAGAAACCAGTTGTGAAATAGGCCAGATAAGGTTGGATGTTGACAGCAAACGCTGCATGTCTGTACTTTAGGAAATTCAGAATGTCATATCCTCTCCGTCTTTTCTCTCCCTCTGTGTAGCACCATATTGGGACAGCCTGAGGGACTTGCTTCTGCCTTGGGTCCATCGTCGACCGTTGTCTATGCCTTCACTGTGTCTGACGGCTCCCTGAGGGCCACCCCTGGGCCTCAAATTCATGCTCTTGGGAGATGAGGCAGTCTGGCCCATCGTAAGTCCCATCTACCTCACGGCTGTCCCATCAACACTTTGTTGCTTTGTGGAATCATTTTGCTTCTTGGAATTTTCTTTATAATTCCTACAGATTTTATTCAGGTGTTTGATGTATGTGTTCTTCAAGTTCTTTGATTGGTGCGAAATATGGGGACAGTCCCCCCTCCCTTAGAATTGCCCGAATGCAGAAGAGAAACCTCGTGGAGTATTACATTGAAATGGAAGAGACTACTGCAAAGCCAGTGTTTGTTCCAACTCTGCTGAATGCTTCTCTCTCTCTCTCCCTCTCTCTCTCTGTGTGTTTGTGTATGTGTGTCCATCCTGCTTTCTTGACCTCAGTGTCCCCATCTCTTCAAGGAGAATTCTTTCAGGATTTTCTCCTGCTGGTACTCTGAATTTTCCTAAGTGGGGAAGTTGACTAGCGTAAGGTGACCAGATTTTAACATTGGTAAAGCGGGACACCAGCGGGACACCCTTGATAAAACTCCTATCCTGGCGAAATAGCCACATGGCAGCCAAAAACTGTGTACCCTAGCTTGTCGTGCATTCTTTCCAAAAATCAGGACTTTTTAAAAATGCCGCGGGACGCAGGGAAAATTGTTAAAAATTGGGACTGTCCCGCCAAAAGCGGGACATCTGGTCACCTTAGAATAGGGCCCTTTTCTGAACTAGTAGACATGGTCTCTGAATGGCTGCTTGAAAGGAAAGGGTTTTAGTAGTGGGTCAGAGTTGACGGGAAAGGTTACCTTCTCAGGAAGCAAAAGCTCCATCGATGAACTAACTCATCCCTCACAAGCAAAACACAAGTGCATTACCATCAAGTCGATGCTGGCTCACAGCAAGCCTCTCGGACAGGGCAGACCTGCCCCTATGGTTTTCCAAGACTGATTCTTACCAGGAGCAGAGCACCCTGCCTTTCTCCCACAGAGCTGCTGGTGATTTCGAATGGCTAGCCTTGCAGTTAGCAGCTCAATGAGTAACCGCCCTGCCAGTCAGCTGCATCAGCTGTCAGTTCTAAACTGGCGTAGTAATTGTTGTTAAGTGTTGTCAAGTTGGATCTGACTCATAACGACGACGCTGTGGGCAGCACAACAAAACAGTGCCCACTCCTGCTTCTTCTAAACCATGCCAGATCAAATGTTCACGCAATGGAAAGATTGAAGCCCAGCAGCTAACTCCGCTAGGTCTGTGTACCTTTTGAAAAAGAAAATCGTGCGATGCAAGTGGACGGGTCCACGTCTATTTCTAACTTGAGATTTTCTCAGCATCATTCGTCTGGTCCCTGGGAGACCCCAGAATTCACTTCCTGCCCCACCGCCTCCAGAACTCGAAGCAGAAGACTGGAGATACCAGGCAGAAGCTGTGTGTTATGCTGTGGGATTCTGGCAACCAAGAAAATGACAATCTCCACAAATAACTGTTCTAGAAAAAGCAACCATTGAAATGTTTGTTCCAGCCACAAAGGACACTTGCTTAGGCTTCGTTGTGTTCCCCAGCCGTGCTATTTTTAACCTGTGATGCGCTCTGCTTTCCGGCCCCCAACCCGGGGATCTCACATCTGTGCATCTCACATCTGTGCATTCCAAGCCTAGTCCCTGCCCCACACAGGCATACGCACCAGCCTGGCTCTGCTTTCGTTTTATTTCACCGAAATAAGCTAGATACCGTGATGAGATCATCCGGTGCTTGTGGACCTCTTCCTGTGTTA
>NW_022111310.1:13758656-13760259 GCF_000313985.2 Echinops telfairi
TGTGTGTGTGTGTGTGTGTGTGTGTGTGTGTGTGTCTGTGTCTTAAATCGACTCTCTGGTCGTGAGTTTGATTTGAGTTTGGTTGGCACAGCCCTCTACCGTCTGGTGGGGTTGCTATGTGTCAGAATTTAACCCAAACCAGATTCCCTGCTATCCAGTTGAAGCCAACCCCTAGACAGCCCATAGGACAGGGTGGAACTGCCGCTGCGAGTTTCCAAGACTGTCACTCTTTACAGGAGTCGAAAGGCCCATGTTTTTCCCTCAGGGTGGCTGATGGTTTCAAACTGCTGACCTTGCAGTTAGGAGCCCAAAGTGTAACCACTAAGCTACCAGGGCTCTTTTGGTTTGGGTTATACAGCCTAAATCACTGCTGGAAACAGTGTTGCTTATGGAATGGGTTCCCAGCATGCCCTACAGATCAGAAATCAGGACTTCAGAGTTTAACCAGCCTCGATTTGCACCAAGGTACCGTAGTTATTTTTACATTGATGAGCTCTTTGGTCTTGGCTAAGCCATGGACTTGAGTTTTCTCATCTGCACAGTGAGGATGAGAGGGTCCCCTGTGCAGTTGGTGCCATGTGCACAGACAAGTTGTGCTTGTGAACTTCTGGTTACAGGATTGCGCTCCGTGTGGTGTCCGTAGTAAGAGCCGTGCTAAGGAATCCTGCAGGTATCGTGAGTGACTCCGTTGGGCTACTGATCACAAGAGTAAGCAATCGTTCCCAGTGACCTGCCTACAAGAAGCCTTCAAGATAGTACTTTCCCCATTAAAGCCACCGTAATAGCCTGGACTGTAGTCAGTTCTAATCCCTCGGCCTTCTTCATGTGGCACAGACCTCCTGCTGCTGCTTTCTCCACGACTCCCACTGATTGCATGTCTGAAGGCAGCAGCTGAGACGGGTTCTTGGGTCTTTCCCAACCAAGGCAGTGTGTGATCTGACATGGTGGAGATCCTACCCTAGTGAGGCTGGTGGCCACCAGTGCCCGTGGGCAGAGGGGGGAGCAGAGGCAGCTGCGAGTGAGAACAGACATCCTGAGGCTCCTATGACATCACCATCACCGGTCTCAGAGCCAAGTTGTTTTGGATGCCACCCCACCTTGCGTCCCCTTTTTGGCATGGCTCATGCCCTGGAGAAGATGCGGGGGCAGCCAGGGCTGGGTGCTTGCTATGCAGGCCTGCCTCCTTCTAGCCTCCTCAGTGGCACCTACCCTTAGGCCCAATAGGTGGATTTGGGTTCAGGACGGAGTGACTGGAGGATTTGCCCCACGTCCTTGTCCTCTCCCCTTTCGCAAAGCACTTTCCAGTCCATGTGGAACACCGGGGTCACATGTGCAGGATGAAGAGCCGAGTCCAGGAGGCTGGGATGGATGGACTCATAGTGAGAGATGGTAGGCCCTTCCACTGGTGTCTGGCAAAGATGGAAACTCTGGTGCCACGTAGCATGGTGGTTTATGGATGCCTTTCTCCAGCCCTCCAGATCTGAGTGACCTTCTTTACTGTCAGGACCCCTAATCCCTGATACCTGTGAGTTTGATCTTGTTCTGAACAAGGCTTTGGAGGTGTTATCAGATGAAATGAGTTCATAGGAACAGAGAGCAGGTC
>NW_022111310.1:13761120-13768721 GCF_000313985.2 Echinops telfairi
CCTTGGAGCTGAATCGCTGTGGAATGACACCCCGTCCAGGGCTACTACAGTCTCCTTTAATTCCTGCTGCATAGAAAAGCAAAGGCTACAAAAGTGGAAAAAGCCTAAATGCTGGCAGTGCACAGAGTTACCTGTGAGGGGCAAGGACACACCAGCCGGCACACGGGTCATCCTGAGCTGGAGGCCTGGAGAGAGAGTGTGAAGCGTCAGGGGGTCCCGGTGGGGTCATGGTTATGGGTTGGGCTGTTACCCATAAAGTCAGCTGTTCGAAGCCACCAGTTGCTCCCCAGGAGAAAGACGAGACTGTCTTCCCTCTAGAGAGGGACGGTCTCGGAAACCCACTGGGGCAGTTCTGCCGGGTCCTGCAGGGTCACGAGGAGTCCGCAGGGGGTTTAGTTTTGTGTTGTTTTTTTTTTTAGTTATGAGAACATTTTGAGAGGAGGCTTCTTTATCATTTACATTGGGGAGATCAGGTTCAACTTCTTAGAGAAGGTGATATTTGAGAATTGGGTTTTTGAGAAGCCAAGCACAGGCGTTTTAAATTATTATTATTATTATTATTATTATTTTGCTATCTATTGAAACCTTAGCCCTGACTGAATGTACATTCCATGAGAGCATGGAATTCTTACCCACTGTAATCTCCCTAAAGAGCTCCCATGGCATAATGGATTAAGCATTGGGCTGCGAAGCATAAGGTCAGCGGTTCAAACCCATCAGCTGCTCTGGAAGAATGAAGAGGCTGTCTGCTGCTGTAAAGATTTACAGCCTCTGAAACCCACAGGGCCCTTTCCCCATCTTAGACAGTTGCTGTGGGAGGAATCGACTCATGGCACTGAGTCTGATGTTTGGTTTGGGGCACTGCGCTCTAGGATGGTGCCCAACACCCAGGAGGTGCTCAGAAAATGTGTTCATGTGTCTGCATCGGCCATGGGCAGTCCATAGGATTGTGAGGTTTGAAAGCCGTTCTGAACATCCATCATGTCTGGAGGAGGAGGAGCTAGACCCAACGTCCACCTGCGGAGTTCAAATCCAGGGGCTCCGCCTGCTAGCTTTGTAACACGAAGCCTCTTCCTTTGCCTCTGTCAGCATCTTCTTTTATAAAAAGAAAAAAGTAATAGATGAATTCTATTGGGTCGCTGTGTGGATCAAGTTTGTATATGTACAAACAGTCCCTGGCTCACAAACATCTGAGTTTTAGACAATTTCTCTGCACCCTTTCGTGCTATATAAGTTCACCTTGACTCAGGAATCACTGGACCAACACTACTTACAACCCATTCTTCATCACAATTAACTTCACGTGATAGATAACTTTTAAGTAATTTTAAAAGCCTTGAGCCTCTTGGGGTAGTAAAGCCTAACTAGGCATCGGTGCCTATTGACCTTCCACTATCCGACTGTGAGACCCCGTGGTCTTCGCAGACTTCGAAGTACAGAGTACTTGCTGTCTAGGAAGTTTCCGTCTCACTATCACGATGGAAGAGTGTTGTGACGATGCACAATGTACAACACAAAATTATTGGACTTGATCAGACCTCCTCTCTACTTTCAAAGCAGCGGAGAGTGATGCCCCTGTCCTAAGCTGACCACGCCATTTTGAAAGACAGCTGCCCCTGGGCACACCGGATGTGCTCCCCTGCCCTCGCCACTGTGGCCAGGGCAGAGGAGGACAGAGAGGTTGGGGGGGCACAGAAATGAAAGGGAGTGCCCACTGCTTTCCTGCCTGACCCGGGGGCCGCCGCTCCACTCCCAGGTCCCCTCTCAGTCTAGGAGCAGCGGGAGTCTGTTACCCTGGGTCTTCAGCAGGATTGGGGGCTGCCCTGCCTGAGCTGGGCCTGTCAGCTCCCGCAGGAAATTAAGCTACCAGGGCAACAGAAGCAGGACAACACTCTGACATGGACTGAGTAGCATCCAGCCAGTCGTAGGGGAGGGCGGGCTGAAGCACTGAGAGACTGGAGTTATCGCAGCAGACTTTTTTTCTTAATTAAGAAGTAGCGCTGTGCTTTCCAGGTGCGTATGAAACAAAGCAACGAGGAACAAATAGAAACAACTAGATCCAGGTTGTGTGAGTGATGCTCTCTCGGCTCAGGTCGTCAGCGACCCTGCTGTAAAGAGGAAAATGGCTTAACCCAGTCCTGTCCAAAGCGTGGTCTTTGAACTGGTGCCAGTTAGCCCACTGCTTAGTCCCAGTTTGCAACTAGATAGGAACAGAGACTACAAGTAAGTTGTTTACTCAAAACACTCCCTACCGCCAAGTCATTTCCTTTTAAAAAATTTTATTAAGAGTTCAGCATTTTATTGAACATGTTACAAAGGGGGTTCATCAAAAAAAACCAACGCCCCTCACTTCCTTCTCTGCCTCTGCTCTGTCCTCAGCGGGGCAGCTGGGCAGTGGAGGGGGCAGGTCCTCCCTCTGGTGGGGTGCTGCCTGCTGGAGGACGCCCACCCACTCCTACATTGAAGACAGGGTGCCTTTGAACAAGCTAGGCCCCAAAGGTTCCACATTCACCTCGGCCGCCTCATTGAGGGGATTGATCTTGTCCTCCGTGATCGTCACCTACTTGTCCTGCGGGATGAGCTCAGACATGGGGCGGGGGCCCAGGAGTGCTGGGCTGCTGAGCGCAGTGCTAGTCGCAAGGGAGAGAGCAAGGGCCTCATCCCAGCTCCACCTTCGTTTCCACGGGAGAACAGAGCACCTTAGTGCCAGCCGAGGAACGGCACAATGGAATTGATGTTGATCCTTAGCAATCTTATAGGACAGAATAGAACTGTCCCTATGGGTAGATCTGTATGGGAACAGAAAGCCTCATCCTTCTACCTTGGGGTGGCTATGGTTTCGAACTACTGGCCTTGCAGGTAGCAGCCGAGCACAGAACCCTATCCATCCCCAGGGCTCCTAGTCAGCTGTTCAGAAACTTTCATAGTATTGAACATCACCAGGGCATCCAAGCATCTGATCAGTGGATCATCTCATGGAGAGGAGAGAGGCTGGTTTGGCTGCTGTCACGCTGATGTGGTGAACTGCCTATAGCTTAAACTGAGGACGACTTTTAGTCGGCCACAGGCTGGGAGGACCCCTGGCTCTTGACCACAGATAAGAACTTTGAGAAGCATCTCTATAAACCAAAAGGATAGTGCTTCTGTGTTGACTGTCAGGTAAGCATTGGACTGCTAACCCCAAGATCTGTGGTTCAAACCCACTAGGCCCAAGGAATTGGAGGCCACCTGCTCCCAGAACAATGGGTAACCGCAGGAACTCAATAAAGGGTCGCTCGGAGCCGTGGGTTTGCTTTGAGTTTGCCTGTCAACTAAATGGCTTAGATAGGAATAGGTTTCCAAAGACCACATTTGTAGGTGTACCCAAATAGTTTCAATATCACCTTTGCCATGTTTTACACCATTCATCGTTAGATCTAGGAAAGAAACTTGGCGGGGCTTTATATTAAACCCATCCCCAGGCCCTCACCTTGAAGATGACGAGACCGAGGCTAGGAGAGGCCACAAGACTCTCAGGAGAGCCCAGCCAACTGTGATCTTGCTAGAGTTGAACCCAGATCTCCAGGGTCTTTCTAGGCTACTGATCGTTTCTAATAGCAAATGCAAAAAAGGACTCTCAACCAAATGACAACTTGTGACAACAACACCCCACCACCACCACCAATTCCAAATTGGTGCCCTCAGAATGATATGGTATTCTGGGGAGCAGCCAGGTCATGAGCAAGTCCGGTGGCCCTGGCTGGAGGGGAGGGTGCGTGTCGTGGAAAGGCACTGTCCAGGCAGTCCCAATGCAGAGCCATCCTGCGCTCAACAGAATGAAACCCCGCCTCGTCCTGCACCGTCCTCACACCCATCGCTCGATTTGATCCCGTTGCTGCAGCCACCAGGTCGGTCCCTGTCTCCAAGGATCATCCTCTTTTTTTGCTGACCACGCATGATGTCCTTCTCCAGGGACTGGTTTCTCTTGATTAGATGTCTAAAGTAAGTGAGGTGGAGTCTCCCTATCATCACTTGTAAGGAGCATCCTGGCAATACTTCTTCCGAGGCTAATTTGTTCCTCCGTCTGGTAGTCCATGGTATGTTCAATAGGCTTCACCAAGTTCACGATGCCCACGCAGCCATTCTTCTTTGCGTGTGTGTTTTTTTTTTAACACTGTAAAGCAGACTGTTCACAGCAAATTAGCTCAATGCGATACGTCATTTGATCTCTGGACGGCATTGATTGTGCACCCAAGAAAAAGGAAATCCTGAAACCTGCCGTCTTTTCTCTGTTGATTGTGACATTGCCTATTGATCTTGTCGTGAGGGTTTTTGTTTTCTGTATATTAAGGTGTAATCCTGAAGGAGGCAATGTTTATCTTCATCATGAAGTGCTTCAAGTCCTCTTCACGCTTGGCACACAAGGTTGTGTCATTTGCATCACTTAGGTTGTTAATGATACTTCCTCCAATCCTTCTATGCAGAATCCAGCTTCACAGCTTATTTGCTCATCCTGTTAACTAGGTTGGTTGAAAGGATACAACACTTACCCTGATGTCTAGAATGGTGCATTGCACTGGGTAACTCTGTTACACAAGACCTCTTTGAAGTGTGGGAAAGCAAGGATGTTATTTTGAAGACTAAGGTGCACATGAGCTAAGCCAGGGTATTTTCGGTGGCCTCTCCTGCATGTGCAAGTTGGACGTTGAATAGGAAGACTGAAGAAAAACCGATGCATTTGGATTATGGTGCTGGCAAAGAATCCTGAAAGTGCTATGGACTGCCGAAAGGACAACAATCTATCTTGGAACCAGAATTGTTCCAGAATGTTCTTTTTGGGCAAGAGGAGTAAAACTTCATCTCGTGTACTTTGGACATGTTGTCAGGAGAGACCAGTCCCTGGAGGACATCATGCTTGGTAAAGTAGAGGGGCCGTGAAAAGAGGAGGCCCAAGACAAGATGGTTTGACACAGTGGCTGCAACAACGGGCTCGAATATAAGAACAATTGTGAGGCTGGTGCAGGCCTGGGTGGTGTTTTGTTGTGTTGTCTACAGGATCTTTGTGAGTCGGAACCAACTCAATGGTACCTAACAACAACAACAACAACAACAACAATCCTCTGTGCTATTCAGACGACTGCCTCTTAGTCTGTGGTCCACAATTGACCACAGTGTATCCAGAACAATGAAATTCTCTGGAATTCCCGTTCTTCCCAATGTTTCCTGTCATTGTTTATAATCTACCCAGTAGAATGTCTTTGCACAGTCAACAAATCAAACACAGGTAAACATCTTTCTGGTATTCTCTGCTTTCCGTCAAGACCCATCTGACATCAGTAATGACATCCCTCCTTCGATAGCCTCTTCTGAATCCAGCTTGAATTTTTGGTGGTTTCCTATGTCTGACTGTAATCATTTTTAATTATCTTCAGCCAAACTTTATTTGTGTGTGATAGTAATGATGTGGTTCAATCAATTCTGCTTTCTGTTAGATCACTTTCTCTGGGGTGGGAGCAAATATGGGTCTCTTCCCATTGATTGGCTAGACAGCTGTCTTCCGGATTTCCTGGCGTACATGAACGAGTGCCTCCAGCATGGCTTTGGTTTATTGAAACGTTTCACTGGGTTATTGTCAATTCCTAGAGCCCTTTTTTTCTGCCATGGCTCTTGAGTGCAGCTTGGACTTCTTTCTGTAAGAAAGCTTTGATCATACGTTCACCTCATGGACGATCACCAATCCTTTTGAGGCTACTTCTTCTTTATTCTTCTGATGCGTCTTGTGTTGTTCGATGTTTGGGTAAAAAGAATTCCTGCCTATTGCAACTCCAGACTTGAATCTTCTCGTCAGTCCCTTCGACCCAAGAAATGCTGAGCGGGTTCTTCCTTCTGGGTTCTTTAACTCGAGATGCTGCTTTACTTTGTTGCCTAAAATCGCCCTTTGAGGTTTTCTGTTGAGCTTCTTCACTTCATCGTTTCTTCCAGTCGCCTGAGCTTCTCGTGTTCATGGCCAAGTTTCCGAGTCTCCTTCGACATCCATCGTGGTCTTTTCTTTCTTTTTTTTTAACAGTTTTATTGGCACATCATCCATATGTCATCCAATTCCAGAATTCAATCATATCGAGAAGAGTTGTACAATCATCACCACAGTCAATTCTAGAACATTTTCCTCTTCCTTGTACTCATTGTTATGTGATTTTTTTAATTATTCAAAAATATACACAACAGAGCATTTTCCAATTCAACAACTTCTATGTGTATAATTCAGTGCCATTAATTATACTCTTCATATTATATAACTGTTATTGATATCCTTTTCCAAGTGATTCCACCGCCACTAACATCATCTTTCTTATCTTTTGAATGATCTTTTGCTTTCTTCGTGTGTGCTGTCCTTAATGCCACCCCACACACCCCTGGTCTTTGATCGTTAGTCTTTGATCATTAGTATTCAGTGAGTCTGCTCCTTAGAAGTGAACCTCAGGCTAGATACCGAATTCCAGTAACAGAACAATGTGGTTTAAATATTCATCACACAACTTTCTACAGAGACAATGAAACCAACCTCCTGCCTTCTTGGGAGGCTTTGTAACATGGCATTGAGATTCAGGGTTCTGACTCACCTTGAATCTTCGCTTCACCACTCGTCCGTGTGTCCTTCAACGGTCTACTTCATATTTGGCACCCTGCTCTCCTCATCTGTAAAATGGGAATAATCATAGTAGATACATCAGAGTTGCTATTACTTGTATCAAACAGCTTACTACATATCCATACATTAAAAATGCTAGGCAAACATGAAAGCTGATATTACCTACTGTGATATAAAACTTACATTTTGTTTTCTTCTTGCAAATGGATGGCTCTGAGCCATGCTTTTCCTCCTCTTCATTATTAGAAAAGGGGGTTGGTGACATTCTGAATCATATTCCCAACCATGTTCACTTTGTTCAGTATAAAACGCGTATCGATGGGGAATGGTCCCAGCGCCCCACTTTAGAAATGAACTTCGTGCTGCACTCTAGTCGTGTCTTCTCCCCAAGGCTCCGCTGCACGTAGTAGCAGATCCTCCGAGTACGATGGGGCGTGGAGCGGCTGTTTAGATGAAATGTTCTTTAATCACTGAAGTAGGGGATTTAAATTACAATGAATTCTATGTAATCGCATTAAACCAAGAAACAGTTATGATTTCGTAGGGCAAAAAAAAGTTAATTAACTTAAGTGCTCGATGCAATCTATTTGTGGAGGGTTTTTTTTCTGTTCTGTCTGGAAAATTAATAAGGGGGATTTAAAAACTGATTTTTAAAAGATTGCATCAAAGCCGTGGTGCCCTACTGTCCCTGCAGTAATAAGTGCACCCTTCACACCTGCCCAAGGCCATAGCAACAGCCACGTCACTGTTTCAAGTACAAGTGCAACTTCATGTGTACCCGTACTTCCACACTCACTCACGCACACATACAGTCCCATGCTCTAAAGTGACCTCTCCACACAAGTTCACAGACGAAGAAACGTCTCAGAGTGACCTCTCTTTCTCAGCCATTGGAAGACACCTTTGCAGAGTGCCCAGTGCAGGCGTCTGCCTTTCTCTGTGTTGACTACCGTGTGACTGGACTTGTTTAGGT
>NW_022111310.1:13768841-13770692 GCF_000313985.2 Echinops telfairi
AAGAGCTGGCGTGTGTTTCCTTTAGTCACCGTTGCTTCTGGAACCGTTGCCCCTTTTCAAAATCAGTCTCCATATTAAAAAATTAGAACTCTGGCAAACACAGGACTGCACTCAGTGCTGACCCTAGGCATGCACAGCTGACTTATCAAACAGCCTGCCCATATCATAAAAAACCAGTAGCCTCTCCCTCTCCCCGCCCCTTCACCAGCACACTTTCTGAGCAGTTGCCCGGCATCTCCACTCCTTACCTCCCAGTCTCTCTCCACCACACCCAAGGGCGCAGCAGCAGCAGGGAGGCTCCCGTGACCAGCTAGTAGATTCCGTTTTGAATGCTCATTGTAGCCAACGTTCAGCAGCAATTGAGACGCCTGAACACACCCTTCTTCTTGAAATACGCTCTGTGCTCCTGCCTGGGTCTCCTTGGCGCGATCCTATCCTTGATCTTCTCCCTCCGTCTTTTCTGTCTATCCTTTAAGTTGTGGTTTTGTTTCTGTTCTTTGAGGTTCTTATCTTGGCCCTCCGCATGGTTCTCATTCTCTGCCTGTGACCTCACCTAGACCAGTGGTTCTCACCCTGTGGGCCGCGACCCCTTTGAAGTCGAATGACCCTTTCACAGGGGTCTCCTGATTCATAACAGTAGAAAAATTACAGTATGAATTATGAAATAGCAATAAAAATAATGTTATGATTGGGGGGTGTGGTCACCACAGCATGAGGATCTGTATGAAAGGGTTGTGTCATTAGGAAGGTTGAGAACCACTGCCCTAGACCCCTGACCCCTGAGATATAAGCGTTCTTTCAGCCTTGTGCTCCCCAGGTAGCCAACCACATCATGGCCATATCCAGCTGGGTGTCTCCCGAACCCCTAAAACAGCATGCCACCTATTGAACTCGTGGCTTTCTCTAAGAACTGCTTTCCTTTCCTTCAGTTAATTCATCTCATTGGAAAGCGCCACGGTGCACCTCGTTGTCCCAAACCAAGACGTCATCGGATTCTTCTCCTTCTCTCAACCTCTGTGTAATCAGTACCTTTCCATCTTCCCGGTTTCTGGAACCCTCCCACTCCTTCCCATCCCACCACCGTGACACGAATCACACCATCATCGCCTTTATCTAGATTGTTGCAATGCCTTTTTTCTTCTTCATAAATCATTTTTCTTGTGAACTAGGTGGAGATGGGAGAAGAGGTTACATTTGTGACCCTTAACTCTCTGTTCAACAGTTCCAACCACTCATCCACTTCACCCCCCATCTTCAATCACCACCCCCCGCCCCGCTACAAGGCCTTTGTAGCAGCTCCCCTTTTCCCACGCTGTCTTCGAATCCCACTCGACCAGCCGCCAGAGCAGCTCTGTCAGAGTTCGTATCTGATGCTCGCACTCGGTCACATAACGTTTTCTCCTGTTTGTGACTGGTCAACACGAATCTTTTAAAAGAATGTTTGTCTCACTTCTGATGTTTCCTTCATTTGAAAGTCTAAATGCCTTACTAGGCTTAGAAAGCCATTTTTATATGACTTCTGCATTTTCACTTATACCTCCCATGACGACCACTCAGGGCTTCCTTCCAGTTCCCTAAAGACACCTCCCATTTCTGTGTCTTCTTCTTGTTACACCCTTCTCTTCTGCCTCGAACAGTCATTGGCTCTCTACCTGGTGGAACCTTCCTGGTCTTTTACATGGTAGTTTAGAAACCTTAGCTCTAAACAATGGCTGAATGTCCCCTAGGACGATTTTTGCCCCAAACTTACCCTACCAGAGCACGTACCAAACTATTTCCTCTCCGTTTTCTCGTGAAAAGAGAGGGTACAGTGTTCACCTTCGTATTCCCAGATCCTAATGTACTGCCCCG
>NW_022111310.1:13771916-13780365 GCF_000313985.2 Echinops telfairi
ACTGGTCAGCAATACTCTGGTTTCACACTCATTTGGACCCTGATGATGAAATAGATATGCACAGGGCACCATGCACAGCAGTAGAGAAGGTACTGGAGTTCCAGAAAATAAGTCACCGTCTTCTCCTCTGATCCAGCAGTCTGGGCATCCACTGGATGGAGTGTGTTTGCAACAAGTGCTGGGAGCTCTCAGACCTGTCCTCAAGGTGATAGGAATTCAGAGAAAGGAATGGTTGTTGAGCACTCAGTATTTGAGCTCTTACCTCAGTGGGGTTTGTCTGAGATTTACCTTTCTGAAGCTTATTCAAGTCTTGTTTATCAACTGCCAATGGTGGAGGCAGAGCCAAATAGCACAATCATTGTCCTCAAATAACCCATCATCTCCCCGATAATAATTAAACAACTCTTTAAAGCTTCTTCAGAAAGTGCTGTCGGTGATCTGGTTTCTGGAGCTAGGTTTCTATGACTCACGGATCCCTTTCTTTGATATTAAAAGTTCCCACCCATCCCCCAAATATTTCTTATTATCAGGAGAGAGGTAACTTACACTTTGGTTCTCACCTGAAACTTTGAACACCTGAATCTTTTAAAGAAACATTGGTCTCACTTCTAAAAACTAAAAGAGACTAAGGCATGTGCTGCTCATTGGAAAGGAATTCCAGGCTTATTTCGGAAGAAAGAAAATAGCAGTGCTGAGCTGGCAGAGGATGAGTTGACTGGCTGCTACTGAGCAGGAAACAATGCCCGGGGATGTCCTGGATGGAACCAGACTGTCTACTGAGGGCTCTTTCCTGGCC
This sequence comes from Echinops telfairi, assembly GCF_000313985.2. Lineage (NCBI taxonomy): Eukaryota > Metazoa > Chordata > Mammalia > Afrosoricida > Tenrecidae > Echinops > Echinops telfairi. The sequence continues at coordinate 13,772,713 of NW_022111310.1, forward strand.
CTCAGTGAGGCTTTGGCTTCTTTCACTCTTTAGCTGGAACTCCGCTTTAGAGTTGGATTTGCCTTCATGGATGATGCTGTCATCAGGAAACTCTAGCCACATGGGCTTAGGGGAATGGAGCTTCGTTGGCAAGGGCAGCAGGTTGTCACGGAAGCTCAATGGGCTCTTCTCAATTCAACCACCTGTTATAAACAGCAGAGGCAAAGTCTGGCTACATGCAGAGGTCGTCCCCGGTCTGTGGTATGTTGTGGTCTCCCTCAGGAAGGACAGCGGACAGCCGGTCACCTCTCGCACAGAGTCTCTCTCCCAGGCCAACCATGGTGTGGCCCTTCACTCTTTGGATCCAGTTGCTGGTGACCCAGAGTGGAATTGTGCCCTGCAGGGTTTTCAGTGGTTGGATTTTTGAAAGTAGCTCTTTCTTCTAGGTTGACATTGGGGGGACTCTAACCTCCAGCCTCTCAGTTTGCAGCCCCGTGCACAGTTACCCCTTCCATGGACTCCCTTTCTCCCTGAGGCTCCCCGACCCTGCCAGAGGGTCTGTTCCAACCCACAGCAACCCCTAGAGGACGGAGTGCAGCTGCTCCCCTGGGCTTCCCAGACTTGAACTTCGTATGGAAGCTGAAAGCCTCTCTTTCTCCCACAGAGTGGCTAGTGGTTTCCAACCACTAACTAGTCATCCAGCACAATTAATGCATGATGCCTTTACTTCCACTAGGTGGCGCCCTCAGCCTCACCTACAGAAAATCAAAGGTAGCCATGTGGTTCAGTGGTTATGCCTTAGCTGCTACGTGCTTCAAGTTAGACGTACCCGTCACCGCTCTGGAGATGTAGCAGTCTGTACCTGTAAAGACAGCGGCTTTCCAAACCCTCTGGAGCCGTTCTGCTGTCCAAGAGTGGGAATCAACTCATATCAAACCGATAAACCAAGCCTGTTACCACCGAGTCATTTCTGACTCACAGGAGCCTCTTTTACATAGAGACTCAATATTGGATTTTCTGGATTTGTAAGAAATGTGTAGCTCTATACAGATACTCACACACATGCATTTAAATGTCACCATCCTTGAAACAAACAAACAGTTCTATTATCATTCAAATGTTAGGACTCGTATGCTCTGAAAAACGGGTTTAATGTGAAGATGGTGATGTTCTTGAACCTTCCAGACGACATTGCTGTTCGAAGCTATTAAATCCATTCTGACCCACGGCGCCCCTCTACACGTCAGAACCAAGCCCTGCCGGGTCCTACTCCACGCTCACAGTTGTTCCTTTGCCCGAACCCATTGTTGCAGCCACTGTGTCCACCCATCTTGCTGGTTAAGAAGCTGCATTTAAAGATATTTAGTAGTATGCTTGAGTTGGCTTTGGAAAGTAATACAAGTAGTATTTCACAGAAAATGATCTTTAACCTTATGTGGTTAGGTACTGAAAGAGAAAGGAAAAACAAGCATGTAAACTGTGTTTACTTACCAGGCCAACCGTGCTCTGAGATCTTTTCGATATTAACTCACTGACTCCTCGTCACTTTGAAGTAGCTCTTTCATCTGCAGGGCAATAGGGTGGATGAGGAAACTGAGCCTTATTTCGATGTGTTAGCCAGTAAATGGCTGTGTTGTGTTCATGCGCTGTGTTCAGAGCCCTGATCCTGGCTTATTCCCACTACATCCTGTGGCCTCTCCTGGCCTCAAACAGAAAGGGGGCTTAGCCAAAGTCAGATCGTGGCATGAAAGGGGATTGGATTCTGGTTTTCCTTTCTTCTTCCTCTCAAACATCTTATCTGTAGCACAGGAATGAAATAAGCCCAAATGGCTGTGAAAGGAGTTTGTAAGCACTAAAACACCCTGCGAATGTTTCCGATTAGTACTTGAATGTTTTCTATTATTATTTGTGGGGGGAGTGTGGGATTTCACGGGAAGCCAACAACAGCCTACAGGTCCCCTGGAGGCTTGCAGCCATTCGTGATTCACTCCTCTCAAAGTATGGTCACTCAGCTTCTCCACACAAGCCGCTGTGGTGAAACAGAATTAGGACCAATGACCGAAGAGATGAAGTACATCAAAGAGAGTCTGTTATATTCTACTCTGAGTTACTAGCCTTTTTGGTTCAACGCCTTGTACTAAAGGCAGAAACCCTGGTGGCATAGTGGCTATGTCTTGGACTGGAATCCTCACGGTCAGCAGTTCAAAACCACTAGCCCCTCCAAAGGAGAAAGACAGGACTGCCTACTCCCCCTAAACCAGTGACAGCCTAGGAAACTCATGGGGGGCAGCTCTACCCTGTCCTGTAGCGTTGTTTTGAATTGGCATCGTCGTAATGACAGAGAATCGTAATAGAGGTGGTGCACGTCAAGGACTCGGTGTTACAATGGTCCACCAGGACCATTCCATCTCTGTCCCCCGGGGCCAGGGCATGGAGATGCTTCTGCCTCCAAACTTCCACCCCCTCCAGAAAAGTGTCCTCGTAGAACCTGTCTTTCAGGAATTTGTAGACAAAAATCTCCCTATTGCGTCTCTAAGATAGAAAGTGGCCTGGGAGATGCTGGAGACTTGTGTGAATGTGGTAAAGGGAACCCACGGTGCCAGATCTCAGCGTGGCTGCTACCAACCCAGGACATGCTGGGCACTCCATGTTCCGAGCTCAGGGTAGCTCCCTTAAGGAAGTAAGCCTTCGCCTTGTGGTAATTAATCCTTTCACCTGTTACTCCTGCTGCAGCCACATGAGGGCAGTGGTGCAGCTCATTAGGCTGAAGGCTTGATTTCCTTGTGGGCACCTCTGGGAGGGGAGACCTTTTCCGTTCTTGGAACGTTTTAAATTAGGTGCAGATTCATACCCTGACCTAACCTTTACCACCGACCATCACAGGAAGCAGAATTGTCCTTCTTCCTTTCCTCCAAGGACCCGCAGTATTTCTGATGGCTGGGCTGTTGTGGGTGGGATGGAAAAGCTCATGTCTCTAGGGGAGCTGACTAACCCCACACAAGCTCTGAGAAACCACAATCTACTTTTTATTATAGCTTCGCAATTTAATGGTGCTTCTCCTGCCAGCCCAGCTTGGGTTCTAGTTGTGCTAAAAGAGATGACTTTTCTAAAGCTTTCAAAGTCAGTCTCCCATCAGGGAATGGAGCCCATCTGACTTCTCCCCATAGCCCCTGTCCATCCTAGCCTCATCATCCCAGGCCTGGCTCACCGTGCTTTCTCTCTGCCCCATCCGCACACACTGAAATGCACTGCACAGCTGCACACCTGGCCTTCCTCACATAAGTGCACAGAAGAGAAGTGCATCTAGGGGGCAGTTTAGCATCGACCAAATACATAACACTCCTCTAGTTCTTTAATCCTTCCTCCCCCCACTATTATGATCTCAGTCCAATCTCGCAGTTCCCACTAGACCGGTGTACAGACAGCGGCACAGACGAGAGCTTTCAATATACAGAATTCAGGAAAGACAAAGCCCCTCAGAAACAGTAATGGGAGCAAGGATTCCAGGAGGATGGGGGAAGGGAAGTGGGAGGAAGGGAGGGAAGGGGCAATGGATAGGGATGACGGCAGACTAACCCCCCTCAGGGGAAGAATACCAGGATAGTAGGGGCAGGGATAGAATGGGCCGTGTAAGATATGTATACATAGTAATAACAGCACATAATATAGTAAGGGTTTATGGGTGTGACAGGGTGGGGAAGGGAGGAGGAAAAAGGAGCTGATATCAAAGGGCTTAAAAAGATAGGTAATGTTTAGAGACTGTTGATGCCAAGAATTGTATGTGTCCTCTTGAGATAACGGATATGGGGTTTGTTATACTATACGTAAGAGCCCCCAATAAAATGATTTATTAAAAAAGGTAAATGGTTTCCTGTTACATTCCAGATCATTCTAAACTCCTCAGTATAGTAAGTCATGACCCTCGCCTCCTGAACCCGCCCATCACACTCTCTCCACCAAGCGGGCCCTCGGCACAGCTCAGCGCTACAGGGGGGCTGGGGGACAGTGGTGCTTATGTCGTAGAAGCCTCCCCTTCCCTGTGGGAGGCCTAGAGGGGCTTCCTGCCCACAGCATCTCATGCGTAGCTCCTACCCATCTCTCGGTGGAGGCTTGCGTGTGGCTATGATGCTGAACAGACTTCTGCAGAGCATCCCAACTCAGACAGACTGGGAGGAGAGCCCTGGCAATGACTTCCAAAAATCGCCAATGACTCCCCGCCACCGGCCCAGGCGGTTGTGCATGGAGTGGCCATGAGTTTGGGGGCCAAAGTGAAGACCCTCACAACAATCACATCAGAAGTACACACACATCGCTGAGTCTCTATGACCATGCTATCTATCCTCATGGCTGGAAATGTCTTCTAAGCCTCTCTCTGCCTTGGTCATTGTTTTTCTTACCCTGTAACTGAAAGGTCAGAGGTTCAAACCCACTAGCCCCTCTGGGGGGGATGACTAGGCTAACTACTCCTGGAAGGCTTTGCAACAGAGTCAGACTCAACTAGATGGCAGTGGGTGGGGTCCAAGAGTCTATGGAAATATCAGTCCCAGCTCTGAAACCCTGCCCTGCCTCCTCTTACACTGAGTGAGGCAAGTCCTCTTCTCTGTGTTTCTATAGTAATTTAAACTCCTACATTGAGCTCCACCAAGTGCTGCATAATAATTATTTGTTTACATAGCTGCCACCCCACCAGATGATAAATCTATCAGAAGTAGGGACTGTGTAACCATCGCTGTGCCTAGCTCAACATAGGCTAGATGCACAATGAATGGACCGGTGAGCCAGAATAGGTCAAGCCCCTCTTCCAAAGCCTGAGACCCAAGCACTCTGGTTTCTAAGCTGGCCACCTGGGCCAAGAACCTCCCCTACTTTCATTCCAGGTGCTGGGGGCCTTGATCCAAAGCCTTGGTTTCAGCCCTGCACAGGAGGGGAGGGCCAGAACCCCAAGAGGAATGGGCAGGGCTCGGTCGCTGCGCCTCTGAGAACATGTCAGAGAACAATCGCAGGAAGTGTCCAAGTGGGAAACAATTCACTGGGCACAGCCCATGTGGAGGAGCTTCCTGATTGGCTTGATCTATTCTGAGCAGGAACTCTTAGAATAACTTTGGAATTATCCCAGTGGGATGGCAGGTTTCTCCAGAGGAGGTTTTGTCACCTGGCAATGTCCAGCATGGAAAACACAGTAGACAGAAAACAAACCTATGAGGAAGGTCCCTCCAGGAAGATCATTTGGGATCTCCCTGCTGCTGCGACAGCTCCTTGGGTGTCTAATCTCTCTGCCTTGGGCACAACTGAGCTGTATGAGCCCTTCCAGAGGCATATCGTTCCCTAGGATTAACTCACGTCCAGACTTGCTTGTTGCCCTTTGGTGGTGGCTGTTGGGGGGTGGGTCTTAGAAACCTGTGGTGTATGTGGATGGACTCAGAACGATCTTCCTGCAGTAGACCTTCATTGAGCACCGACTGTCTACAGAGCATGCTCTCAGACACTGTAGAGTACACAACAAGAAGTGAGCTCTTTGTTCTGCTCCCTTGGAGCACTGGTTTGCGAATTGTCTTCTAGTCCATTGAAAGGACGAGGCGAGGCAAGAAGGGGACGAGTCGGAGGAACTCGCTGTCTGCTCTCGGGCCAACCCGGGCAGCCCCACGTGTTCACCGTGAAAGCTGGGCGCCGCTGCAGAAGAGGAACGACCAGACGCCACCGGGGGAGAAGAGTGCCATTGGCTCTGAAAGGGAGGCAGCACACGTTAGCAATTAACAGCCAAGGCTCCAGCTCCTGACAGGCTTGGGTTTGAATCCCAGCTCTTCCACTTATTGGCAGCCAGGCTGCAGTTATTTAACTCCCCAAACCCGGGGTTCTTTATCTGCAAAGTGCGGGGGATAGTAGCAGCTGCTCTGCACATGGTGGAGACTCAGATGATGCCTGCAAATCCGTTAACAAGCTCGCTGGCCCGTGGTGAACGCTCAGTAAATGTGAGCTATTTAGACATGAAGTCATTGTTTTTGCAATGACGGACTCATTGAGATGCGAACTCAGCCATCTTGAGCGCACCGTGTCTCTAAACTAAGCTCCAGTGTGGACAGCGGACACAAACGCGATGGTGTTCGTGATGATGACCATCTTGGGGAGTTTCTAGCTGTGTGAGTGCGCGTGCGCACACAGCCTAATAGAATACTCTCACTCAGCAAGAAAGCGATCACAAAGTGCTAGGTTTGGGCACAATGAGTAAACAGGGATTTGGAAGAGAGCAATTTGCCACATACACAGTTTTCGCAATCTGGTATGAACACCCAGATGCTTCCTGCATGAAGGGGTGGACTCAAAGAGAATCACAAGGTGAAATCAAGTAAATGCTGAGACTGGTCCTATTTCCAGCCCACTTTCTACTGATCGATGTATCTTCCGCCTCCCCGTTTCATTCAGTTGAACCCCAAGGTAACAATGAACGGTGGATTCCAACCTGCAGCGCCAGGGTCAGATGAAATCATGTATTTGTAGTATTTTGGAGGAAGGGCGGAAAAAAAATCCTAGAAAACACTGCCGTTGCCTTCTGTATATCCTGTGTCGGAGAACCAAATAAAACAAGTTTCCCTTTAATGAGTTGTTTTTCCTCAGTCCACAGCGCTGTTATTTTTACTCTTTTGTTGTAATAATCATTTCAACTGAAGGAATAGAGCCAAGAAGTCTGCCTTGAGGTTGTTTGCAGTGTAGAAACAGTTTATGCCTTCATTAAAACGTTATATACTCTAGAAAGGGATGATGGCAATGTATGTACAAATATGCTTGATGCAGTTGATGTATGGAATATTATAAGCTGTAAGAGCCCCCATTAAAATGACTAAACAAAACAAAAACAACCTTTATTTGCTCCTCCAGTATGTACTGAGACCTTTCCTTGAGCTGGCGTCCTGGGTAGTAAAAAGGATGAACTTGCTTGGCAGCTAACAAGCAATTTCGAGGTTCAAGTGTAACCAGAGGCACCTCAGAATAAAGGCTTGGCAATCTAAGTCAGAAGAATTAGCCACTGACACACACCAAAACTTTGGGGGCACAACAACAAGCAGTGACCAGAAGGGAATTTATAGCAATCAGCGCAGGTCTCAGGAAGCAGAAGAAAGGGCCAAAGTCAACAGTGTTTTTCTACAACTTGAACCGACAGGAAAAGAGCAGCAGAAGCTCGCTGACACCCGAAAAAAGGAATGCCTAAAGACCAGAACAGAGAGCAAGCAAATAGAAAACAGAAAAACAATAGAAAGAATCAAACAGTCTAGAAGCCCATTCTTTGAAACAAGCAATCAAATAGATAAAACACTGGCCAATTGACAAGGGGGGAGGGGGAGAAAATGTAAATAACCCAAATAAAAAGTTTAATGGGTGACAATATAACAAGATCACCTGTGAGGACAGGGATCCCAACAGCATATTATTTTTTTAGAAATATACACCAACAAATTAGAAAATGTAGAAGAAGTGGACAAATTGCTAGAACTGCACTACCTACTTACACAGACCCTACCACAAAAGAGGAAATGGAAGAAGTCACTGGAAACACACCACACCCCCAAGTGGGGAAAAAGCCCTGGCCGAGAAAGTATCCCTGGAGAATACTGGCAAACATTCAGAAGAGAGTTAGTACCAACTCTATCCAAACCCTCCCAGGATACAGAAAAGGAAGGA
>NW_022111310.1:13780782-13789091 GCF_000313985.2 Echinops telfairi
TAGTCCTTGGAGTGAGCTCTTTGCTCTTGAACACTTTGAAGCTGTCTTTTGCAGCAGATTCTCCCCAGGCCCTACATCTTATGATTCCGTGACTGCTGCTTTTTGTTGTCTTCACATTGAGGTTTGATCTGTACTCCAGATCTGTACCGGAGTAAGGGAAGACAGCCCTCTGAGAAATCTGGAAGAGAGATTCAACATTAACGAGAAGGGGGTATAACTTCCAGAGACATTCACCTAGTAGTGTGGGAGAGTACTGGTATAACTTCCAGAGACATTCACCTAGTAGTGTGGGAGAGTACTGCCGATTGTTTACGGATTAACGGGGAGAAAGCATCAGAGAGGGAGGCTGGAGATGCAGGGCAGAGAGGACATCACGGAGGGCCACCGGAGAAGAATCTGCATGGGACCATCGTGTGTGCAGATGCAGGTACTGCCTCACTGTCAGTGAAGAGATAGGTTGTCCAGGACTGTTTCCTCTTCTGGGGGTCGGGTGGGGGGGGTGTTGGGGAGAAAAGGATATTTCTTGGGAGGAAAGTGTTTAAGATATTAAGGAAAGTATTGCTTTGAAAGGAGCTTGTCTCATTGATGTCATCAACATGTGTTCTTTCTGGTGAGACCGACTCACGCAGGAATCACACCTGAGAAATCAGTGCGTGGCTTAAACTTGGCAATGATTTCCTGGGGCAGCAAGCACCCTGCACAGACACTGGTGGGGCATCATGCGAATCCCAGCTGAATAGAAATCACAAGGAGCAAGCGGCGGCAGGAAACATGGGAAAGGAAAACATTGAGCCCAGGAAAACATGGGGAAGGAAAAGAAATTATTCATATTGATTTGAGATTAGATATGATTGCACCAAAATCACTAATGAAAACTGCTAATGTGTGTGCCCCTGTTGTACATGTAGATTAAAAATATGGATCGACCCAATAAAGACGTTTTTTTAAACATCCACTGTACTATTTAGGGTGGTTCTAGGTGAGAGAGAAAACTGTCAAGACAGTACACAGTACAGAGAGTTCCCGTCTGCCCCTACCCTCTGTTGCAGTTTCTATTATTAACACCTTGGACTGATGTGGTTATTTATTACAACGGGTGAACAGATATTGATTCATTATGATCAAAGAGTGCCATAGTTTAGATTAGAGATGTTTCTTCTTCTTTTTTAAACGGTTTTATTGGCACTCCATCCACATATTGTACAATTAAATAGCTCAGTCATCTCAAGAAGAGTTGTACAAATTACCACAATTTTAGAACATTTTCTTCTTCTTTGTACTCATTATTAGTGTAATTATTTTATTTAGTTGTGGGAAAATATACACAACAGAACATTCTCCAATTCCACAACTCCTACGTGTAAAATTCAGTGCCATTTATGATGTTCTTTGTGTAGTATGACCATGGTTGATAGCCTTTTCCAAATTATTCCACCACCGTTCACTTAAACTCAATGCCCCCTAATTAGGGCAACAATTCTTTCTCCTTCACTTAGGTTAACCAACTTTGGGTTTTTTCTTTCTTTTTGAGGCTATAACTCTTTCCAGGAGTAGAAAGCCTTATCTTTTGCCAGTAGAGCGGCTGGTGGTTTTGAACTGCTGACCTTGTGGTGAGGAGCCCAGGAGGAAATCACTATACCACCAGGCTCCCAGCACTTAAGAGGGACCAAAATGCTAAGAGAATTTGGAAGCGGAGAACACCGGGAAGCATTTTGAAAGAGAACGCGGTTGGGCTTTGACTGTAGGCTCTGTTTTCAGAAGACGGTGCTGGGCTGGACCCTCACTCTGGCACCATCATGGGGCAGCCTGCTCTCAGTTCTGAGTGGAGCGCAGGAATATGGGGCTGGGAAGGCTTAGGAACGGAGTGGTGGAGGGGGGAACTGAACTGCCCAACTAACAGGTGCAGTTGGATTTGGGATCAAGTTTTTCAACAGAGAAAGGCTGAGGGCTGTTCTTTAGGAATTTCTAAGGGGATCGTTCTTTCCTCTATCGTCCTTGTCACAGAGATGAACTGGGAGGGACAATGAAATGGCTCTGAGTTTCCACGGACAGCCTGCCGTCAAGGGAGGCCCCGTTCCTTCCTAAGGAGAAGTGGAAATCCTCTGTTTATTTTCACAGTAAAATACCAAACACTCTGCCGTGACTGCAGATAGACATCTCAGTAAGAGGAAGCTCTTTCCTTACAGATTGAGTCACAGATGAAAAATATTTGGGGAGTGCCATAGAAACAAATGGCCTGTTTTCCTAGAATCCGAAAGGTGAACTTCGTGGCACCCATCGCTGTGAATCCAAACGCTGCTCTTCCCGGGGCGCTCTCTGCCCGGAATCCAGACACAGAGGGAGGCCACACAGATGAGGCCGGTCCTGGGCCTTGTGATGTGTGACGTTTGTTGTGGTTCCTCTGAAAAATCTATTGTTCAACTTGGAAGACCACCTTCCAAGCTGCTGTGAGGATGACTATACTGGGGACAAGGGCATTCAACTTTTCCTTTTGTTTGCATTAACAATGCTATTGAGCCCACGCTTGTGTTCTGACCCAATGGCTCCTATTGTATTGAGGAAAGAGTGAAAAAGCGAACCCTCTTCCTAAAGCAAAACTCTGATACCCTTCCTTAGCGCCACCCCCACCCCATCAAACTAACAAAGCTGATGCGGGAGCAAGATGAGTCAACTGGGAGATTGAGCGATGGTGCACGGTGTCTCAGAGTCCCGGGGCCTAGAAGGAGCAAGAACAGCGGTTCTCAACCTGTGGATTGCGACCCCTTTGGGAGTCGAACGACCCTTTCACAGGGGTCCCTAAGTCTATCGGAAAACACCAATTTCCGGTGGTCTTAGGAACCCAGACACCGCTCCTCTATCCGTCTCCAGGCAGGTCCACCCACATGCAGATATGCCCACATACGAGTACCCGGCGTGAAGACTGTTACCCATGCTACACCATGCTTCAAGACAAAATTTCATTTATTTGTCACTAGGAATAAATAGTTCACAATATATAATGATATTTTTTTGTGATGAATCACTGTGCTTTAATGATATTCAATTTGTAACAATGAAAATACCTCCTGCCTATCAGATTTTTACATGATGATTCATGACAGTAGCAAAAGGACAGTGATGAAGTGGCAATGAAAATAATTGTATGGCTGGGGGTCACTACAACAGGAGGAATGCATGAAAGGGTCGCGCATGAGGAAGGTTGAGAACCACTGTGCCAGAAGGAGAAAGACAGTCACAGTCAGGCCTAAGGGACAAAGGTTACCGAGAAGGAGGTTGAATGTGGGGAGAGGAGGGAAAATGCCATGGAACTGATTTCTAGCCTCTGCATGCCACAGCCATCCTTAACGGGGTCTAGGCTCCTAACGGTGGCCAGAGCCTTTGAAAGGTTTAGCGGGTTAAACAGATGAGCTCGGGAGGGGCGTCCGGTAGTTGTCTGTGCCACCCTGACCGGGAAGTACGCCTCTGCACCGCGACAGCTGTTCCGTTGTGGTGTGAGGTCACGTCGTCGGATGCGCTGGTCCCCAGGACACACTCTATAAATCTTTGGGCCACTGGGTTCATGCTTGCTAAGGCGCCATGGTATACCTGCTACCTACTCAGTCTGCGTAGCCTGGGTTTCCCTCATTCCCATGCCTAGAAATGGACTGTCCCCGATTCAGCACTGCAGACATCTCTTCGCGTCTTCTGTCCACGCTCTCAGAGTCTCCTTTGGGAGAGCCTAAGTCAGGCTCCATCCTCCTCCTCCCTAAAACAATGCCTTCTTCAACCCTGAGAGCTTTTTCTTGCGGCTCGTTGGTTTTGACTGCGAGACTTTTGACTAGCATCCAAGGGAGTCGCTCATCCACGTTTGGATAGATAAACTACTAAAGTAAAATATTCCATATAGGAAGCCTGCATCAACCTAAAACCCCTTGTCCTCAAGCCAATTTTGACTCAGACACAGCGGCCTTATGGGGTAGAAAAGAACTGCCCATCGGATTTCCAAGTCTTAACGGAAACAGACTGCCACATCTTTCTCCCTCCGAGCGCCTGGTGAGCTCTGACGGGCAGCCTTTTCATCGGCACCCGAGCTGCTTACCCCCGGCCCGCCCAGAGCTCCGTGGAAGCCCGGAGAGGCTCCGAGTTCACTTTACAAGCATGGGTCCCAGACCACAGTCCTATCAGCAACTCTTCCTCTTGCCATCCTGTCGCAAAAGGAAAGACTTTGTAAAGACACAAGTAACGATAGCTTGGTGTAGAGTAAAAACCCCAGTTGGTTAAACGTATTTCTCATGAGTGAGATGCTAATTTGGGATTCACAAGCCTAGACCAGCACATCGCATACTGTAATCTGTACATGAATTACCCAGAGATCTGGTTAAATTGCAGGGGTTGTTTTAGTTGCTGTAGGAGGGGGCCTGAGAGTCGGTGTTGTCAACTGATGCCTCTGGTGCCTGAGCACACTTTAAGTAGCAAGAACCCAGGCGACATTGACATCATCAGTCAGAATTCACTGTCAGTAAAGACCTGACTTCATGTATGGCAGATAGCGATCCATTGGAAGGAGGCTAACTGTTCTTAGAATTTACGGAGGTGCTGAATAATAGTTGTCAGAGCTGGAATTCAGGGGGCAGGAATTAATGAAGCACTCTCTTCAGGATCCTGCTGTGGAAATGATTCACCTCCAATTGCTGTTCGCTCTTGAGTCCCTCTTGCTGAGCAGTTGGCCTAACTTAGTTATACTCCAGGGAGGTGGGGTAATCTGATCAGCTGTTCCCCTACTGATCCCTAAGTCAGCCAGGAGGAACGCCATCTAAGCGTTTCCCGGTGGAAGAGCTCAGTGCTGTTCCTCAAAGGCAGTGGCGAGGGATGTACTGGGCAAGTAAAATGAGCAGCGCCCACTAGCGGTGTTTGTCACCGTACTCACCGTGGTTCCGCTTCTGCCCAGTAACTGACATTCAGTGCCATGCGTGAGCTGCATGCTGCCCAAGGGGCATAGAGGCATAACGAATTCACTGCCAGGCAAGGCTGGAAAGGTGTTGTAAATGTGTAGATAGCCAAATATTGGCGTTTCCTAATGTAATTCACCTGGCATAGGCCCTGCCTCTGGGAGTCAGACTTACAGGAGCCTCACAACCACAGCGCATCAAAGAGACGCTGCATCAAAGTAGCGCATCAAAGAGGCACTATGGTGTGCATGATTGTCACTGTGCAGCCGGTAGAACGGCCCCCGTGGAAACTTTGGATGGTGCCGAGCCCAACTCCATCCGATTCCTCTTTCCGGGGCTGATAAGCAGTAGGGGTTCAAAGCTTTGGGGTTGTTCATTGCTTGGCTGTTGAGTCACACACAAGGCTCTGTGCCCCAAACCCTCACGTGCCCCTGAAATCCGCAGTACTTGCCGAGTGTCTGGGTGAGTTAGTGCTCCACACACGCATCTGCACCGTAGACAGAAGGATGAAGGAAGGACTGCACTGGAGACCTTTCTAGAGAACCTACTCCACCACACTTGCCCTTTTGTCCTGAAATCCAGAGCATGCTCCGGACATCTGGCTCCAAAGAGTGTTAAAAAGTATAGCTGTTGGTCTGTGTCGCCATAAGCCCACCTCCATTTTCGGGTTGTATTGCTATTATGTTATCATACGTGCTGGCTTGCCTACGATTGCGGTGCTGGGAGCTAGGCACTGGTTTTTCAAATAGTGAGATCATCCATGCGTGGACAGGTTTCAGCAGAGCTTTCAGCCTAAGACTGGATAAAGGGTCTGGTGATCTTTTGGAAATTAGCCAATGGAGACCTGATAGAAAATCAGAGGGCATGGATGGTCCAGCACGCTTGCTGTGGACATCTCATCAGGAAGGATTGGTCTTGGGAGGAGGACATCAGGGATGGTGCAGGAGAGGACTGGCAGCAGCAAGCAATACTCTCAGGGAAGTAGGTTCGAACAATAACTACACTGGTGAACTTGAACATGCCAGCAGTTGTGGGGATGGCACAGTCCTGCCAACGTTTCATTTTGTTGTCAGTATAAGGCAGCATTATTTCAGTGACAGTGTGTGAGTCTGGGTTGACTAGAGAAACAAATTCATAGCCACTCAGATGGGTATTAGAGAGAGCTTTATATCCAAGAGTAATTGTATATTCAGAAAACGTCCCAGCCCAGTCCAGATCAAGGCCATAAGTCCGGTAGTAGCCCATATGTTTGAGACCAGTCTATAAATTCCTCTTCAGACTCATGCAACACATGCAATGGAAGACCACAGGCCAGTGGATGGAAAGTCTTGTGGATCCAGTGGCGGTGGAAGCATCTCAGCACTGGTGTGGCTCTCCACATGGCTCCTCTAACCCCAGGGCTCTGGTTCCATCAGCAGAGCTCCATGTGTCTTGTCAACAGGAAGACGAAGCAGAGAGTGTTTGGGTCTGGCCTTGAGTGAACTATTTATCTCCTTAGCACCTCCAAATGAGGTCATCAAGCTGCGACCTGATTGATAGGCTAAATTCCACCCATTTACTCTTAATAGTCTCGAGTGGACACCAGATTATGTAACTACCACAAGCAGCTGCCTATATGCATCTATCCTATCTATCTATCTATCTATCTATCTATCTATCTATCTATCTATCTATCTAACTTCTATCATCAACCTATTGTCTATCATCCACCACTGATCATCTATATATCTATCATTTATCTATTGTCTGTCATTTAGCTTCTGTTATCTATCGTCTCTCTATCTCCGTGAAAGGGAAGAGAATGGAAGGTAGTGAGCAGCCAGCAGTTTCCGTCCCATTTTTACTGTGTGCAGTTTTCCTGTCTTCTGAGCAGCAAACATTCTTCCTGAGGTACTTGTTTTGACAGGTTGGCTGAGGGGGCAGGACTAGGTACCGTACTTGGCTGCTCAACTGTGAAACTACAGCTCAAGAGGAGAAGACAGGCCTGAGTTAAGCACTGAATTTGGGCTGTCAGCATCTGCTTTTATTTGGGGAGTATTTACTGAGACTCAAACTCATGTCACTTGAGGGAGGGGCAGTGTTTGGCCTGTTCCCAAGTTGGGGTGTAACCCTATCCTCTGTCCCTTGGTAGACCTGTTGTAAAGGCTCAGGCTTTCATTTGGAATACACTGGTCTTGCTCAGAGATCATTCAGAAATATGAAGGGGCTCCAAAAATTAGTGGGACGATTCCACAATCTCTTTGTTTCATTTTGCCATGAACTTCTTGAAGCCCCCTTCTATCCTTAGGGCTCAGGGGGTCTTGAGGACATTTTGTCATCGCACCTCTTGCCTCAGCTTTCAGTTGGTGCTGACTTTACTCCATGAGGGAGCTCACCGTCCCCCTCCCCTTTGGGCTCTCCACCTCTGTCCTTTGCTGCTCTTCCTCCTCCCCCTCCCCCCATGTCACATCATCACCCTGGATCATAGGTCTGTTTGCCCCATGTCTTCTCATTTCTCAGAGAGATGCTTCTGCAACGTACGGTGTTTGCTAAACTTGACCTCTGTGCTTCCAAGGGCTGAAACGCAGATAATCGGTGAAAATGACAGGGGACTAAACATTGCCCCAGTCTGTGCCAGAGTCTTCTGATGCCCACTGCTGTCCCAAGAGGGATGAGCCTGCCTCGGGAGGAGGAGAGAGGAAGGAGAGCATCGGGGAGAACTTGATGGAGGGGCTCATGTTGCTGTCAAACAAATGGTTAAATGGCTTCCACTCCAGGCTGGCCTCCAGTGCTTCTGCAAGCATGAGGGTCCTTGACAGAAGGAGTGGACACAGAGGATGCCGTCTAAGAGGTAGCTGAGGTAGAGGAAAGGGCCCTGGTTCTTGAGCCAGACAACCAAGGTCTGAAGCCTGATCAAAGGCTGTTGTGAAGATTGCGATCATTTAAAACCATACCCAGCACATCGTCAGCATTTAATAACCCTAATTTTATTCTTAGATCAATAACAATGTCTATAATAAACACAATATATTTCAGTGGTTAGTATTACATAATTATGATTACCTTATCGTTGGTGGAGAAAGAAAAGTGAAGTAGGCCTGAAACCAAATTTTTACCAGTCTGTACTTTGGGGACTCAAGATCCTCGGGCAAAAGAAAAACGTTTTGGCTCGGTAAGGAAGAAGAGCCAAGGTATCGCAGAGGATCATGGGAAGCAGGAGCTAGGAAATCGGTGGTGCAGTCAGTGTCCCTGGATGTCAGCCTCTCCTGACTATCCTCTGTTTCCACCTTGTCGCCTACTGCAGATGTAGCATAGGCTTCCCAGCAGGACCTTGAAGGCCAGGGAGACCTGGGCCAGCCAGGCACAGCAGAGGGAGAGCACCCAGTGAATTGGGCGGGCGGG
>NW_022111310.1:13789457-13795449 GCF_000313985.2 Echinops telfairi
ATGGATGGATGGATGGATTGTGATAAGAGCTGTAAGAGCCCCCAATAAAATGATTTTTTAAAAAGATCACTAATCAGATGACCAAACAAAGGGATATAATTTTAGACTATCCTAGTGGGTCCAAAAGCATCACAAAAACTGAAGCCGCTGCCAGGGAGTTGATCCCAATTCATGGTGACCCTAGGGGGCAGGTTAGAACTGCCTCACAGTGTCTCCCAGGCTGGGACATCCTTCTCCCGCAGAGGGGCTGGTGGGGTCAAGCTACCAACTATTTGTTTAGTATCTGAGTGCTTTAACCACTGAGCCACTAGGGACCATCAAAATGGGACAGGGAGGCCGATAAGCTAGAGGTAGATGTGAATATGGAAAACCAGAGAGATGCTGTGTTGCTGGCGTTGAAGATGGAAGAAAGGGGCCACGTGTCTAGAAATGTAGATGCTCTCTAGGATCTGGAAGAAGCAATTGTCTCGAAGAAGCAAATTTGTCTCCTGGAAGCCTCTAGAAGGGAACACAGCCCTACAACCAACTTAATGGTAGCCTAGTGAAACCCATGTCGGACTTCTAACCTACAGAACTGCAAGCTAACACATGTCTATTGGGTCAAGCCACTACATTTGTACTTGGTTCCAGCAGCAATAGGAAATAGATAGGTCCTTCTAAGCACCAGATCCTTGTAGGCAGTTAAACATGAGAAACAGAAAAGGGCAGGCAAGTTAACTTGAGTCAATCCTCTACTCCATTTAAAGAGTTATTATATCTCGTTGGCTAAGCTGTCCCACAGCCACTTTGACCTACAGAGGAAGCTAGGCTATATACAGTTTCAGCTGGGCTCATGGTTACCTCCAACAAAGCAAGGGTTCTGTTAGAATGGAAGATAGTGGACAGACAATTTAGGAGTTCTTCTTCCCACATGGCCCCAGGAAGAACTGACGCTTCTATGTCACCTCATTCTTTGTGGGTGATATGGCAATGTGTCCACATAGATGTATTCATTCTTTACTGGACCAACAACTCGCACAGGCAGACACCGTGTCTAATAAATCTCTCGGATATCTCACTTTGTGCCCAGTGCACCACACAGTGCCTGGCACAGAGAGGAAGTTGCATACAGTTGGATGGATGGATGGATGGATGGATGGATGGATGGATGGATGGATGGATGGATGGATTTCTTTTGAACTGAGTGATGGATGTACTTCCTAGAACCATAGACCCTTTGCGTTTTCCTGGGAGGATGGTCCATGGGGTTAGGAAGATTGTGTAAGACCACTTGGCATGATTGTAATCTCAGCTCCAGGGAAATAAGCCTCCTCAGCTGCCCCACGTCACCTTTCCCTCCCGCTGCTTGCAGTTTGCCTTTGGCTCAGGTGAAACCAAGTGAGCTGGGAGGAGACTGTCATGCACACCTGTCACCCCTTAAGAACCTCGCTTCACCTTGTGTATAAATTACACTTCCTGCCCAGTATGCTTAACACCAGAGGATCTACTTAGCTTCTCCACAAAAAGCTGCCTTCGATTTCAGCCATGAATCTACACAGCAGTGGCAGCTTCTGGCCTGGCTGGAAGGCTGAGGTTAACCTCCTGACGGGCTGGGCTTGGGAGGGGGAAGTTCCTCAGCCTCCTGGGGCCCAGGGTTTGTACACAAGGAGAGAGACTGGGCCATCCGTCCTGTTTAATCACCCATGGAACCTGGCCCACTGCCATGTGTGAATGTACAGGCAAGTCTCTTACTTATATATGGTTGGCTAAGACTTACACCAACCGTCAGTTTCTCTCATTCTCTATTCCCTTTGTGATGAAACTCAGTTGTTATCTCAAAGATTTAGTTTCATTGCTCCCCCACACTCCATTCCTTCTCAGTTACCCGGTATCATGACCCAAATCTTTAGCACCTGAACTATATAGCTCTGCACCCTGAAACCCATAGGCCAGGGCCAGGCTGAGGAGACTTTGGGGGGTCAGCCAGTCGGCATCAGGTCACAGAGAATCCTTAACCACTTAGGGCTGCTTCCAAGGGAGAAATGAGTTCAAGTCAATGGAGTTTAGACTTCCTGTAGTGCCCGGCTCAGGGACCAACCAAGCAAGCTCAGTACATGTCCATTCTTCTTACCTTCAAATAGACCCGAGTATGCTTATTTATCTCCTTCATTGATAGGTGAGAAGCTAGTACATTTCTTATGCCCCAGCCAGTCAGATGCTGCTGCCTTTCAGACACTAGGCAAGGGATTTGTATTTTTTTAACTTACTAAACTGTTTTTATTCTGATTTTAGAAGTCATATGGATTTTCTAAATGGGGAAAATACTAAACATTATGAAGAATACAATTTGAACCACCAATAATCACCCAGACATAACCACCGTTGATATTTTCTGGTTTTGCCTTTTCAACCCTCATAAAGTAAACATTTATATTTCTCTCCGGCTTGGGAGCCATGGGGAGAAGATTGCTGTTGTCGTTAGGTGCTGTTGCCTCTGGTCCAACTCCGAGCCGGCCCGGGTACCACTGAAGGGCGCCCTGTCTGGTCCTGTGCCGGCCCCACAGTCGTGACCGGTTGAGCTCACTGCTGCAGCCTCTGTGTCCATGCATCGCATGGAGGCTCTTCTTTTTTCGCCGACCCTCCTTTTTTCCAAACACGATGCCCTTCTCCAAGGCCTGGTTCCTCCTAATCACACGTTCAGAGGACAGGAGATGAAATCTCGAGTCTCACTTCTGAGGAGCTGTCCTTCCTCCAAACTAGATTTGTGCCATATTCCTGTATCCCACGGTATAGTCCGTGTTTGTATGTGTTTGTTTTTAGCCAACTCCACCCTCCAAAGGCACCCGTCTTCCTCTGTTTCTTGGCTCATGGTCCCGCCCTCACACGCAGACGAGGGGAGTGAAGATGCCACTGGTTGGCTCAGAAGCACCTTCGTCCTGAACATGCCATCTTGGCTTGTTAACACTGGACAAGGGTCTTTTGCAGCAGATTTGCCCAACACAAACATTGGTTAGTTTCTTACTACTGCTTCCATGAGCTGACTGTGACTCAGGTCAAATAAAGTCCTTGAAAATGTCCATCTTTTCTCCATTTATCATGATGTGGTCTCTTGGTCCAGGTGTGAGGATCTTTGCTTTTTGTACGTTCAGGTATGATTCATACTGAAGACTGTAGTCTTTGATCTTCATCAGTAAGTGCTTCAAGTCCTCTTCCCTGTCAGCAAACAAGCCTGTCGCACATGCATATCTCAGCATGTTAGTGAGGCTTCCTCCTGTCTTCGTTATAACCCAGTTTCTCAGATATTTTAGCATATTATTGAGACACATAGGTTTATAACTATTACAGTAGTATTACTACATAACAAACCAGCATAAAACAAAGTGACTTAAAACAAAAATAAATTTTTTAAATGTGTTTTATGAACCTGGGCATTTGGCTGATCCAGACTGGGCTAAGCTGAGCAGCTCTAATGTAAGGTCCCAGTCCAACTGGGAATGGCTTGAACTGCAGAGCGGGCTCAGGTCTGCTCTCCCTTGTGTTCACGTTGTGATCCAGGCTGTAGTAGCAGCAGGTGCCCCGAAGAACCTCTACTTTTTGCAATGGCAAAGGCACAAAAGAACAAGTCCAACTGTCAAAGCCTCGGTCCCAGCCTCAGTTGATGTTATAGCTAATCACATTCCATTGGCTGTAGCAGGTCACAGAGGAGCAGAAAAGCCTAAAGCAAGTCATAGGGCCAAGGGCAACATCAGTGTGGTGGGAAACTACATGATCCCTGTGGAAGTGGAGAGGGGCGGGAGAGGATGCCCTGAAAGCCGCGTAACCCATGGTGCGCCGTGGTATCTGCTGAGGTGCTCTGAGATTCAAAGTAATCCGCTCAGAACTCTCCTGGCTAATGGCATTATCTTGCTGATCTACCCAGGAAACCTCTAGCCTGGAGATCCACTCTCATTGAGCTAATTCAGCGACTGGATCATTTGACCACCCTGGATATGTTGCCCCTTGTTCCATGCTGATATCCCTTTCCGTGACCCCCCCCACACACACACACATCATTTACACAGATGTCTGTAGAAGATTTGGCTGTACATTTGAAACAGCAAAGGCATTGTCTGCTTCCATAGTGCTTGGTCTTTTCCTTCGCAAGACCGGCTTGGGTGTCAACGCACACACAGCCTGTAAGTCAGAGTTGAGTGAACAACTCCCTCAGCCTCAGAAATCCTGAAGCTTTTACCTTGGCTGAGCCAACCTTTGTGCAACTTGGTTCAAATCTTTTTACTCATTCAATATACAAGTCTTGAGCCCTTGTGCCTACATGTACCCTGCAGTACATGTAGGGTAATGGCGTAATTTCTGTATTTTCTAACACGGGGTCTAGCGTTGCTCGGCAACATGTATATTTGGAGCCAGACACCTCTCTGTGGCGGGGGACTGTCATGTGCATTGCACAGTGTTTAGGAGCACCCCAGGCTTCTAGTCTCATCTCGCCAAGGTGTGACAACCCAAAATGACTCCGGACATTGCCCCACGTCCCTGGGGACGGCGAGAGGTCTTGGCGTGCTGGCTGCAAAAGCTCCTGGGTGGAGAGCCGCTCCTCTAACCCCTAGTGGACAGACAAGAGCTTGTGTGAGCCAAAGGACAGACTGAGGAGAGCAGTCACCAGTGACCCTGACCAGAGTGGTTTGAATAAAGTAGCAGGGGCAAACGCCCAGTTTGAAGAACTTTAAGTTGGTATTATGGATAAAGTACTGGATAGTTGGCATTGTGGATAAAGAACTTTAAGTTGGTATTGTTGATAAAGTACTGGATACGTTGGCATTGTGGATAAAGAACTTTAAGTTGGTATTGTTGATAAAGTACTGGATACGTTGGCATTGTGGATCAAGAACTTTAAGGTGGTATTGTGGATAAAGAACTGTTAAACCCAAAGTTCAAAAGCACGTGCCGTTCCACAGGAGAAAGATGAGGCTGCCTACACTCTTAAAGGTCTACAGCATCAGAAACCCACAAGGGCAGTCTACCCTGTCCTATAGGGTCGCTATGATCAGAATTGTCTTGATGGCAGTGCGTTTTTTCTTTGTTTTTTAATAGCAGGAACGCAATTACGTACAACTCTTTTAAGAATGTCATTGTAAAGGGGGGAAAAGAGCATTGAGGTAGCAGTGGACGGGAAAGTGGAGTCAGGAGAGAGGAGTCTTTGTTTTGAACGCGAGAAATAACGCCAGGCTTGCATCCTGATGGGAATGATCCAGTAGAGAGCAGGGACTTAATGCAGGGAAGAGGTTAGAGAAAGGAGGGGTTGCGTGCACACGGGGGAGGGGCAAGAGCACGGCTAAGTCAACTCTAAGAGCGAGGGGGCAGACAGAGTATGTAACCCAGACGTGGGGTGGAGGGGGGAGTAAGTAGAGATGTGGTTCGAGAGCTGCCTTTCCCATTTGCTCTATAGGAGGGTTGTTCTATAGGAAGTCGCCCTCAGTATGACTTGCTCACTACTATTTATGTTTTTTTCTTCCTTGTGATAAGGATTTTGTAATCTGTGCACATTTATCTTGTGATAAAAATCCTATGATCTATGTACATTCGGAAGAAGCACGTCTAGAAATAGCGGTTGTCTCCATAGTCCAAAGTCTCAACCATTCAGAAGGCATCTTTCTGATACCGAGGCAGGCAACAGATGCACCCTCCGACAGGCCCTAATGCAAACCCAAGCTCACTGCCATCGAGTAGATTCCACCTCATAGTGCCCCTGAGGGGTCAGAGTGGATCCCAGATCCTTAATCTCCAGAAGATCTCTCTGGAATCTCTTTTCGGTCTAGGTCTGGTAGACTTGGTTATCCAGCTCCCAACAATCGTTTAGAATTGGGGGAGGGGGGATGAAAGGGGAGATGGCTAGAACAGGCAGTCCACAGTAAACTTTCCAGCATGACAAGGGGGGAGGGGGAAAGCTAAACTCAAATAGCAAAAAGGAACGAATGGACCAATAGATTTAGTCCAAATAGTTCAAGAGGCATGGCAG
>NW_022111310.1:13796519-13798282 GCF_000313985.2 Echinops telfairi
GGTTGTGTCGGAAGGTGAGCATCATAGAATGCTGATTTTAATAGAAGAAAGAATTTTTGGATTGAGGGAGTACTTGAGTGGAGGCTCAATGTCCCTCTGCTACCTTAATACTAAACCTATAACTATAGGCACATAGATCTATTTCCCCGTACTCATATATGAATATATTTTCATATGTACATGTCTTTATCTAGACCTCTATAAATGCCCTTTGCCTCCCAGCAACTTTGAGACCTATCTGTAGAGCAGTGCCATCCTCGTTGTCTGATATATGCAAGGTGAGCAAGGTGGGAATATGTGACTTCCCAGAGAACTCACTTGGTGAGAATGTAGCACACTGGTTCGGAACAGGGTAAAGAGCTAGACTCCCTGGCTTGAATCCTAGCTGCAGTGTTCTGCAATATGACACTAGTTAATTAATTTTGCGAAGGCTTAATGATCCCATCTGTAACATGGAGATCCTCCACCCCCTTGCCAAGGTGAAACAAGATAAATAATGTCAAAAGCTGAGCTCAGTTTCTGGCAGAGGATGGATGCTCAGTGAAAGTTCCCGGATATTGCTGTCCGTTCACTGAGCCATCTCTGTGGCTGAGACGTCTCCGCATCGTCGCTGCAGCTGCGGCTCTGGCATACACCCAGAGTCCCCTGGAAACCCTGCAGTTGCCCTGTGAGAATCTCCACAATGACCATGGGAGGGAAAGCTCCAGAGGAAGAGGGACAGGGGGCGACCACTTTCATTTCCTCCATCTCTGCTCCTTTTGGGCCGCGGAGGCGGAGCCACTGAGGGAGGTAACAGCAGGCTCCCCATATACCGGGATTTCTTTTGAGCTAGACTGGCACTTCACCCTCTGGCCAGTTTAATAGAAGAGCGGTTATTCTGAATCGGCTAGAAGACTGTGGAGCGGTTTTCCTTCAGATGTTCTGTTCTGTGTTCTCTAAGCGGAGTCTTTGCCCAAATAAGCACTGTTCGTGTTAAGAGGTTTGGGGGGGCGGGGGCAGACAGCACAGCAGGTTGCCTAGTGCTGTCTGTGAACCAGTAGAAGTAGGTCTGGTGGTTTCCCTTCAGCTGGTGTCAGCTCCGTGGCAGAGCAGAAAAGACAGGCCGCTTTGTAACGTACAACCTCGGCCTAAGGTCAAATGGAGATGCCTCCAGCAGGAAGGAGCTGTTCGCTGTGCCATGGCTGGCAGGACAATAAAGTCACCTGTCTTCTGTTTGTGTGTCTTGTAGGCTGGAGCAGGAAATACAAGCGCTAGAAAGTGAAGAGTCTCAGATATCTGCCAAAGAGCAAATCATCCTAGAGAAACTGAAGGAGACAGAGAAATCCTTCAAGGACTTTCAGAAGGTGAAGTAAACACATGGGATTTCCCTACAGTATCTCCAGGCGGGGAGTCAATGCGGCCCACGTGGGACCAATGGGTAAAAAGTTGAGTGGATACCAATGAAAAGTCTGAGCCACAAACTATTCAATGAAGGACATCAGTGTGAGGACAGGGGCCATTCCTGAAACCAAGCATGGCCTGTCTTCAGAAGAGAGATTGACACCAAGTCAGTACCCCTGGCACAGGGTAGAACTGCCCCTCTGGGTTTTTGAGACCTTTAAGAGAATAGAAAGCCCCCTCGTTCATGCTTGGAGTCCTTGGTAGTTTTGAACTGTTGACCTTGCAGTTAGCTTTCCAACAAGTAACCATTACCCCACCAGGGCTCTCCATGGGACTGCCTGGCTGCTGGGAAGCACAAAGAATAGTCATGAAATGAAGCCTGT
>NW_022111310.1:13799793-13801718 GCF_000313985.2 Echinops telfairi
TGAACCCCACTTTCACTTATAGCCCTCAGCTAGATCTGCCTTAGACCTTCCAGTAGGACCGATCACATGCCAGCTGCTCACCCTGTTCCCACGAGGGTCATTTTTAAGCTAGGAGGATGATCAGGAATCAAAATAAGAGTTCAGGTCAGCATACTGGAATAATAGGGGGAAGGTCTCAAAATGAAGATGTGTATAATGCATTTTGTGAGGCAGGGGTGAGGGGGTGGGAATAGCCAAAGACATTTTTGGTCATAATTGTTCTACTGAGCTGTCATTTTCCCCCGGCAATTCAAAGGCAGTATGTTAGGTCGGATTGACTAGAGAAACAAATCCAAAGTCATTCATATCCATATACTTTATATCAGAGAGTAAGTGTATATTAATAAAACAGCCCAGCCCAGTCCAGATCAAGTCCATATGTCCATTATTAGCCCATATGTCCGATACTAGTCCATAGATTCCTCTTTAGACTTGCACAGCACAAGCAGTGATGCCGAATGCAGGAAGATCACAGGCCAGTGGGTGCAGAGTCTGTGGAGTCAGTGGTGGTGGAAGCATCTCAGTGCTGGCATGATGCTCCTCCAGCTCTCTGAGTGTCTCAACAGCAGGAAGGGGAAGGCGAAGGCAGAGAGAGAGTGTGTCCCACTTCCAGGATGGAAGAGAGGAAGTTCCCAGAATCCTCAAGAGCAGGTCCAGATTTGGTTTCCCTGAGGGGATCTTCAGAAAGGTGTGCAGCCCGCTGCTCACAGCAAGGCCTGCTATAGGCAGGTCCCAGCCCTTGCTCTGTGCTCTGTGGAGGGGGTCTTGCTGCTCGGGGGAACGGGGTTGGCAGCATGGGGGGAACTGTAGACTTCCCTGGTGCTAGGGAAGACCCGAGGCTCTCCACGCCATCAGCCACGATGCGCCGAGCCTCGGGCTGGAGTGGGACACGGACGCAGACACAGAGCCCTTTTCTGCTTGCACGCCTGTGTACCTCTTCCCTTCTCTCTGATGATTAGGAAAGCCAAGGTGCCCACGCGTCACTTACCTGAGGAGGTTCCGTGGGACGTGGTGGACCCGTTTAGACTGTGATTATTCACAAGCAAGACAGGAGCTACACCATCAACTCTCATCAACTCTGGCCACCGTCTCGTTCATTTCCACCCTGAACTTCTCCTCCCATTTCCTCCCCTACTCCTTTCTACTGTTTCTATCCATCGCCTTAAGGCAGTTCAGAGAGCTGTGTCATGGCTGAAAGGAGAGCCTGCAAAGGAAGCCTGTCTTCTGCCTCGTGGCTTCACCGCCACCGCCGCCTTTTCCAGGTTGGATGAGCTCAGGGTTAGGATGCAGAAGTCCTGGGGGGGTCTTAGCACATAGGCCAGGCAAACGTTTCTAGGCTCTTACCTCTCACCCTGGTGTCTGTTTCTTGCCCTGGCTGCCTGCAACTAAGCCTGGAGCCCTGTCCATCACATCCCATCTCTGACGAGGAAAGACATTGGAAGGACAGCTCAGGATGCATCCTTCCAGGACTGTGATCCGGGTTGAGATTACACTGTGGTCTGTGGGAACAAAGAAGCACATCCCAATGGAGGGACTCGGGGAGATCTCGTTTTCTGATTCTAGATTCATAGGCCCTCTTACGATCAACCCGTTTGTGGTTACTTAGAATTAACGATAAATTATTTTAGGCCAATCATGCTTTAAGAAACTTATCCAACTCTCGGGACAGTCTGATGTATAGAAGCCAGGTCCAAATATGATTACACAGCTCTACAAGGTGGTACAGATCGTCAGCAAAAAACATCCTCAGATTATGAGGCTGAAGGGGTGTGTATGTGTGTGTGTGTGTGTGTGTGTAACCCACTTTAGGTACCACATCATCCTATGCATATTGGAGAAAACACAGGTACTACGAGTAACTAACTGTTGGATCACCAGTAGCTTTT
>NW_022111310.1:13802253-13807520 GCF_000313985.2 Echinops telfairi
CCTGCCTTCTCCAACAGAGGACAGAATAAGTACAGACCACTCTGACTTCGGTAAGAGGAAGAGAGTTTACCAGTTGAGGCCACTTGATCTTTGGGGGCTCTGCTTATTCCTCCTGTGTTGATCTATCAGATACCTCTGGCTGCATGGGGTTTATAATTTAACTATATATTGGGGTTGGGGGGCTGGCTCTGACTTCTTCTTCATGCCCTGCTTGGCTCTATGATATATGTTGGCAGAAGCCTTGTAACCTCAGCTCCCTAACAACCGTAGAACTCAAACTGGCACCCAGCGTGTCCTTAGCAGAGAGCATGTTGAGGAGTACCTCCCAGAGGAGGCTGAGCCGTATGCAATGGGAATCGCTTACTTGTTCTTTTAGATGCAGACTCCCATCTTTGACATACTGAAATTTTTAGCAGCTAGAAACATGAGCTACTCAAAGATGGGAGTCTATACTAGACACACATGTGATTCCGTCTCACTTGAATCTTAATGACTGGAGTCTCCGTCCCCTTTGACTATAGACTGAGATCACATCCCTATCCAAAACCAAAAAACCAACAACCAATCCGCTGTCATCAAGTCGATGCAGACTCACAGAAGCTCTATGGGACAGGGTGGGACCGCCCCGGGACTTTTTCTGAGCCTGTGACTGTTCCCTAGAGCAGAAAGTCCCGTCTTTCTCCTGTGAGGCTGCTAATGGTTTTGAACTGCTTACTTCTCAGATCACAGCCTAACATGTAACCACTCTGCCACCGGGGCTCCTTCTCTCGTCCCCATAGATTTCTGAAAATCCTCAGTAAAACTCAGGCGCTCTACAAGTCAGCTCTGAATCTCTTGACCCCTAAGGGGTCCCTATAGCCCCAGTATCCTGCTCCATTCTTCCCCTGAACCACACACGCCAATCTCAGGACTGCTTCCTCCCAGACGTCTGCCCTCCCTGGTCCTGCTCATACTGGTTTTAGGTATAGACCCTTCCCATACTCCCCTAAGTTCAGAAGTAATGCAAGGGACGTTGAATATAGAGAGTCATGGACACACTGTCGCTGTATGGCTGTCCACAGAGTCCCTGGCCCAAATCCTGGGCCATTTTCAAGAGAGGTCCCTGAAAGCTGCTTCCCAGCCTTACAAATGGGCCCGCTTCCCTCCTGGAGATAAAAGGGCCTTCAATCAGATCTTCTCTGCCCATGACCCAGACTTAACATGCAAGAAGCCCCAGAGAGGAGGAGACATAAGCCTCCTTTTAAGCTAAAGCCTAGCTGCCACTCCCCAGGAAGTGGTGGATATGGAAAAGTCCACTTTCTTTAAGAAACCCTACCTTCGAGAGCAGCGGGTCTCAACCTGGGGGTCGAAGGACCCTTTCACAGGGGTCACCCAATTCATAACAGTAGCAAAATGACAGTTATGAAGTAGCAACAAAAATAATTTTATGGTGGGGTCACCACCACATGAGGAACTGTCTGAAAGGGTCGTGGCATGAGGAAGGTTGAGAACCACTGTTTAAAGAGAGTCTAATGTTATCGGCCTAAAACCTAATGCTCCAATGTCAGTATATTCTAGATTGCTCACACAGCAGTCAGTATTCCAGTAGAGCAAAACTGATCATGGTCTGGAGTCAGTTCATGGTCCTTTCCAACCTGAGATTAAGAATGAAGAAACCTGGCCCTATTAATGGGAAGACGGGGCCACTAAATCAATTCTGACTTACGGTAACCCCCTGGGACAGGATAGAACCGGCCACTTTGAGTTTCAGAGGCTGTCCATCTTTATGGAAGCTGAAAGTCTCGTCTTTCTCCCTTGTAGAAGTAGGTGGTTTTGAACTGCTGACCTTGCCCCCATGTAACCAACTGTGCCATTGAGCTCCTTGGGGCAGTGTATAAGAAATAAGAGATGAAGGAAGTGAAGGTCACGGGGCTAATGGAATACTTAAAGGGGGAGAGGGGTGCCACTGAGTACTTCTGGGTGCATCGTGGTGTTATGAGCCCAGAATCAGCGTGCAGGAGAAGCAGGGGACAAGCGAAAGTAATGGTTCTATTTGGGGCCTGTTGAACTTGAAGGGCCTGTAAGCTTTCTGAGTGGTGATGTCCAGTAAGAAATCGATGAGACCACAGTGAGCGATTCACGTTCCAGTATTCTGTGATAGAATGACTTGGGAAAGAATGACATCCCAAAGAGCCCAACCTCCGGTCCTCTTTCTCCCTCCTTTTTCTCATTTCTCTTTGGGAAAGATACAGAGTCTTCTTCTGGTCCCAATCCCAGTGGGTTCCTCCTCGCCTCTGAGCCCTGGGCAATCCCTGCTGACAGTAGGCACACCCTCTAAAGTCTCACCTCCCTCCGTGGGCTGGTCAAGACATTTTCCCAAGCAAAGCCGAGTATTTCCTCCTGTCACCCAGCAACAGGTCCTACATTGGACTTAAGGGTGAGTTCACTGGGCAGAATTATTGGTAATCTAGGATTGTCCTGGCTGAAACACCCGCCTGAAGTATAGGAATCGTAGCATAAGTCTTGGATATTTCCTTTTCTGTTTTTCTTTAAAAGCATGTGAAATTGGTCATCTCAATACATCAGGCACATACAGCTATAATCCGAGCTCAAGAGATGAGCCCCACATCTACATTTTGGTACTGTTTTGTGCACATTTCTCGTTTAATGTCCCATGTGTGGTCATCCCTGGTGGATAATGGCTCTCTTCTGCTCATTTTTCATTCTTCGTGGACTCATTCTATATGGAGGACCCAGAGTTTTCTAGCAAATCTTTTAATACACAGCGTGATCCGAGGACTTGAGGCCGCTGGCTGGGTTCCCTCCAAACTCAGCCCCTCTACTGAATACCAGCCACGGGGCAAACGCTGGTCTTTGTTCGCCCTGATCCTCTTGTCCAGTGACTGCCCTTCAGTCCATTATGTGGGGCAGGAAAGTTGCTGGCTCGGCAGTGAACCCATTGGGCCTCCCCACACCGTGCCTAATTGTATTCCCTGTTCTCTGCTACCAGATGCAGTAAATTACATTCCCTCCCAGCTCCCCAGCCTGCCAGTCCTCTGTTCACCAACACCAGAACCACCGTCAGCTGGGCAGGACGGGACCAGCAAAGTGGCTGGTAAGTCCCGGGGAACTAGGTGGTTTTCAAGCCAGGACTGGCCATGGGGGTTGCATTTCGCCGAACTTTTTTTTAATGAGATAGGTGTCCAGTAACCTTTCCCAGGAGGACCTTGACAAAGGTCACCCCAGCCTTAGGCAAAGTGTTTGAAGTGGCCACACAGAGCAGGCACTGGCCCCTAATGAGTTATTGGATCCAAATCGGAGGGGTAGTGAGGCCCGACTAGAGCTCCAATGGGTTGCTCTGGTTTGAGCCCCTGCTGAGAATTTTTTGGGGTGGGGGTTGTTTGATGTTTGCTTTTCCATCCCAGGTGTACTGAATCAGAATCTAGAGTTTAGCGAAATCCCAGGTGATTCCTGTAGCCCTCCCGGTAATGCTCCTACATACATAATCTGTGTACAGTGAACCCTCGTTTAACGCGGTTAATCGGTTCTAGACCCTACCGTGGTAAATGAAATTCCGCGAAGTAGGATTCCTTATTTGTAAATCAAATATTTTCGTAGTTAGAGCATAGAGGACATGAAAAAACACCCTTTAGTCACCATTACACTCGTATTACCCAATTTATTAAACGAAAAAGGGAAAATACAGCAAAACATTTTGGATGTTACAATTATCATTTATTATTTATTATATTACGTATGGCATCTAGTTTACAGTATTACATATTTCACATACAGTATTATTATACATAGTTCTTACAAATACTGTAATCAATAGCCTATGAAATGACTTAAGGGATGTACTCTACAGGTGGGTCGCCGTCTTTTTCCTCTGAAGGAGCGGGTGTAGGCAGTGGGTGCTGTTAAGCAAAAACCGCGATAGAGTGAAGCCGCGGAAGTCGAAGCGCGAAGTGGCGAGGGTTCACTGTATACGTCAGTGCATACATACAAGTTGTAAGAGTGTATATATACACCTTATTTCTTATGTAACATTGCAATAATTTACCGATACTAAGAATCTCCTGGTAATTTGTTAAAATTCCGATGCAGTATATGTGGGGAGGGGGATGCAAATTTCTTAGCCAGGGCTCCAGCCAGAATGGCGTGCTGTGCACCTTGGATGTAGAGTCTTCACCCCCAGCATCAAGGTAGTCTGTGTCCTTTGTGGTTCCCGTTCATGTTTGCGGTTCCTGCCTGTATTCTCAAAACGCATCTGTGCTCTGCCTCTGGGATTGTTTTCCGCCCCTCTTGGACTTGCACAGCATCAACAGCGTGATTGTTGAAGATGGGTGGAGAGTATTCAAGGCTGCTGTGGGTACTGTTGGAACCCTTGGAGGAAAGCGCTGTTGGCATGTGATGCATCTCTATCCCACAGCCTTCACTCGTTCGCAGTTATTTCTTCACCACTCGAGCATCTCTCGGGTGGCGGCAGGCATCGAAATGCGAATGTTTCTTGGTGGCTGCTTCTCAAAGCTGCGGAGTTTAGAGAGGGATGCGTTTAGGGGGATGGCTCTTGTCAATAGGGATGCTCCTGAGAGGACAGAGCTGGCAGGATGTGAACAATGGATCTCTATGCCAGCCCACTCTGTGGAGAAATGTGCCAAGAGCTTGGGGAAGGGGGGGGGGGAGCTGCAGTCAAAAGGAATTGTCAAAGGTCACATCGTGCTCATGTAGTTCAATCCAATAGGGACATAAATTAGGCTTCACATGCCTTAGGGGAAGTTATGTCTGAAGTTAATCACAGAAGGACACCTGTCACAACACCAACACCACCCCCAACATTAGCATCATTTGAACTAGAAGAAACCTTGTATATATAGACCAGCTTGAATGGCTTAATGTAAAAGCAACCTGAGAATAAAAAACAAGTAAGTGTTGGTGCAGTTATGTTTATTGGCTAAATTTAAATACCACTGGTCACCCCTGAAGCTTCTTGGCATAGCATCACTTTTATATAGAGACCCGTAGAGTTCTATCCCAGGGTGAGGCCGTGAGACAGACCCAGACAGGTTCAAGATGACAGTTACAATTGACAGTTACAAGCCAACTAAACCTATAGCCTGCAGTTGTCGGTCCTACAGAGAAATCAATGGGAATAGCTTAAACGGCAGACTTTTAAAAAAAGCTCCAAATTACTCTTATGAAATTGGCTTGGGTAATAACTGTCTAAAAGTCTCACACATAAACACACACACACGGCAAAACAGGGAGGATAAAGGGAGAATGGGTAG
>NW_022111310.1:13807953-13809531 GCF_000313985.2 Echinops telfairi
CAAAGTGTTCTTAACGCCTAGAGTCCTTTGAAAAGGAATAAAGCGGTGAGAGGGAGCACCCTGAGCATAGCTGAGATACACTTCGCTCTGGGCGCAAAGGGGGTCCCCCCTTAAGAGTTGAGATGAGGACATTGTCCAGGGGTCCTTATGTGGTCCTTGCAAATGGGAGGGGCTTGCCATTCTTCTTAGTTACTCAGTCGGTCCTTGGGTCTCATCAATCACTTCCGTTTATCGGGGCTGCTGCGCTGGGCAGTCGGTCTCAGAATGTCTCAGGATTGGCTCTGAATCCAGCCCCGCCTCAGGACTTTCACTCGGGCCTGGCTTCCAGGTCAAGGGGTTCCCCAAAGCAGTTCTTACAAATGCTTTGTTCATAACTGGTTTCACAGGGGCCCTAATTCCTTTAGCAGGCAGAGCAGAGGCCCCTGTTCTGTCCTGGATGGTTTTCCTATTGAGATGTTTTAGGCCTTGCTCCATCTCTCTCCTGTGACCACTCACCGCGTGGTCTCTAGTTTTCCTGCAGTACACGGCCGAAAGCTGTCCATGGCCCTGAGGCAGCTGTCACCGTGCAGAGTGGAGGATGACCCTACAGGTCATGTGACTCATGGCACTAACATGCTGGCGGCGTCGCTTTCCAAGTCAAGGCACCAAGTCATATGTCCTTGTGCCACTGCTCGGTGAAATTCCCCTTATCTGGTGTGATTCATGCATCCAAATCATTTTAGGTGGGGTATGCAGAGTCCTCTATGGGCTGTGACAGGCTTTCACGAAATATGTGCCCTCTGTTGGGCTGAAGGGAGAAGTGGCGAGGGGTGGCACCGGCTGTTCCTCAGGTGCACAAGGGGGAAAGAAAACGGAACTCCGTATCAGCAGCCCCCAAAGCACAGCCTTCTAGGAGGCTGACGTCAGACGTACCTCCCCCCTCCATTCCTGTCGCCCTTCATCCCACAGCGGTCAGCTTCTGTGGCTGGGTCCTAGAATTCACTGCAATGGCCATACAGAACTCACAGTGCTCACGATGCTGGAGTTTATTAGGGGAGTTAACAGGTTACAAATCAGGAAAGAAATGCTCAGGATACAGTTGTTCCATCAGGTAATTTCTTATCCGCTTTACCCACAGGCAGGCCTCTCTTTGGCCCTTAGCCTGGTCTCTGCCCTGTTCAAGCAATGTTACAAAGCTCTTGCAGACTGCCACTAAATACCCAAAGGGCATGCCACTTCACGGTAAGTCTCCACCCAAAGACACTGAGCTTCAACTCTGTGGGCCAGCAATCCCAGTTCCCCTCAAGGACCTCACTCCACATGCCCTCCTTCTACCCCAACGCACTCAGCTGCCCTTGCTGTGTGGGCAGGGAAATCCACCGCTCTCTCATCCTCTTGGTTCTGCTACCGCCTCCCTGTTCCTCCCCTGGTGTCCAAGCTCTCTCTTGGATGAAGGAGGTTCAATGGGCAGGGAATCTAGGTGTCCAAAGATCCGCGGCACTTCCGAATCTTCCCCTGCTGGTAGTCAAAAGCCCCTTCCTGCTTCTCCAGGGCGTTTGAGAGCCAGCAAGATGGCACTCACAATGAACCGGTGAACAG
>NW_022111310.1:13809631-13811138 GCF_000313985.2 Echinops telfairi
TTCCTCAGGTGCACAAGGGGGAAAGAAAACGGAACTCCGTATCAGCAGCCCCCAAAGCACAGCCTTCTAGGAGGCTGACGTCAGACGTACCTCCCCCCTCCATTCCTGTCGCCCTTCATCCCACAGCGGTCAGCTTCTGTGGCTGGGTCCTAGAATTCACTGCAATGGCCATACAGAACTCACAGTGCTCACGATGCTGGAGTTTATTAGGGGAGTTAACAGGTTACAAATCAGGAAAGAAATGCTCAGGATACAGTTGTTCAATCAGGTAATTTCTTATCCGCTGTACCCACAGGCAGGCCTCTCTTTGGCCCTTAGCCTGGTCTCTGCCCTGTTCAAGCAATGTTACAAAGCTCTTGCAGACTGCCACTAAATACCCAAAGGGCATGCCACTTCACGGTAAGTCTCCACCCAAAGACACTGAGCTTCAACTCTGTGGGCCAGCAATCCCAGTTCCCCTCAAGGACCTCACTCCACATGCCCTCCTTCTACCCCAACGCACTCAGCTGCCCTTGCTGTGTGGGCAGGGAAATCCACCGCTCTCTCATCCTCTTGGTTCTGCTACCGCCTCCCTGTTCCTCCCCTGGTGTCCAAGCTCTCTCT
Organism: Echinops telfairi; assembly: GCF_000313985.2. Classification (NCBI taxonomy): domain Eukaryota; kingdom Metazoa; phylum Chordata; class Mammalia; order Afrosoricida; family Tenrecidae; genus Echinops; species Echinops telfairi. The sequence continues at coordinate 13,810,235 of NW_022111310.1, forward strand.
TGGATGAAGGAGGTTCAATGGGCAGGGAATCTAGGTGTCCAAAGATCCGCGGCACTTCCGAATCTTCCCCTGCTGGTAGTCAAAAGCCCCTTCCTGCTTCTCCAGGGCGTTTGAGAGCCAGCAAGATGGCACTCACAATGAACCGGTGAACAGTTGCCTGGAGCTGAATTGTATTACCCATCAGTCTCTTCCCCTACCGTGTTGCCCAGACCCATCAGAAAAGTGAAGGTCATTTGGAGGGAATAACAAAGGTCATGCCTGGAGGAGCTGTACAGTCATTCACTGCATTGCACGCACAGAAGCTGAAAAAACGTTCAAAGGTATACTGCCATCGAGTCTATGTCAACTAATAGCAAACCCAAAAGAGCATATGAAAGTATTTCTTGATTTCCACAGACACTTTTCTGTCCTTTGTAGACTGGATATGTCGCAGTTAAATTTTTTCTGAGTAGTCTGAGTGTGTGTGTACATGTTGTTTCTCTGTGGCAGATTTCATTGAGATGAAGAATTTAACAGTTTAGAAAAGAGAAACTCTGCCCTCTATTGTTGAGATCTTCAGAGTTCATGGTTGTGGAGCCTTAATGTCTCACTGTTCTGCACATGTGCAAAGCAAGCTTTCTACCCCCCATCCGCTCCCCCATCATTTTCTTTATCCAATGTTAGTCCTTGCACCCCCTAAATCAGTGTGGTCTTCCAGCCTGCTATAAGCCCTACAATTACCCCAATACCTAAAACACAGGTTTCTGTCTGGCTGCCAGGAGTCTAAGGGGCTTTGTGATGATCTAATAGAGACCTGGTTGCATAGTAGTTCAAGTTCTCAGCTGTTACTAAAAGGGTGGCAGTTGAACCCACCAGCTGATCTGCAAGAGAAAGGTGTGAGTCCACTTCTATAAAGGTTTATATG
>NW_022111310.1:13811885-13813264 GCF_000313985.2 Echinops telfairi
AGGCTGTGATGACACGGACCCTGGCCCTGGGGCCAAAGTCTCTAGAGCATTCGGAGCCTTGACTGGGCGCTTGACGATGGTCCAGCCTTCTTCCCCCACCTGGGCTCCCTCCCCCTCATTTGCTGATGGGCATTTTCCTTCTGGTGCTTTCCAGGCGGGATTCTTCCTCTGGTCCAAAAGGATGGACGCAAAATCAGATCGGAGGAGTTGGCTTTTTTGGTTTTGCATCAACATCACCCCCTTGCTAGCCTTAAAAAAAGAAACAAAAAAACCGGAATAGTAATGTAATAGTAATTATAAGATGTGAGAAGACCGTTCAAAGGACGCTTTGATAATTAGGGTCTTAAAATATATATATATTGTTAGTTTTTTACGTGAGAGATTGTTCCTGATGAATAGAGAGAGAATCTATTCTGGATAAATATCCTCATTTTTATGGTAGTGGCTATCACAATAGCCAATTTTATATTTATATATAAAATGAATGAATGTATATTCATTCAATGAACTCATCTCTGTGGTACCAGCTTCTGAACATTCCGTGTGTTGGGTAACTTTAACCAAACCCCCACCCTGCTAGCGGTAGTCAGGATCTGACTGCCTTCCGGCCTCCAGCTATAATGTCTCCAACACCGACTCATGAGCCACGCAGGCTATTCACAGCACCGTGCATGTCAGAGCTGGACTGGTTCTGGAGATTACTAAGGCCCACTCCTTACTGTACAAATGGGGGAAAGGAGGCCCAAATACAGGGTGTGATCTGGAGAGGAATTTAGATCCTTGTTCTTTCTTCCTGTCCTCATCCCCCCCCCCCCCACAATATTACTAACAAATGGCCTAATAATGGTCAAACTATATGCTCTGTCCTGCACCTCCCTTGTACTCATCACAAGTCAACAAAACGGAGCTGGGAGGAGCCTAAGTCAAGTCATTTCATGTTGACTGAATCTTTTGACTCCATGGAGTGCAGCGTCTTGTGTGTCCTGGAAGAAGAATGGGCTTCATTGGAAGATAGAGCCCTAGAGAGCGCTCTCCCTTCCCCTGCTGGGTTGTGTCCTGCTGCTCTGGCTTCAGCTTCTCTGGGCCCTTACAGGATTGGTTCTCACCTCTGCCAAAGCTGAAGGTCGCAGGGACCGAGAGGGCGGGCGTATGTGGAATAGGGATTCGGATTGAACCAGAACCGTGTCTGCTGCGCCTACGATCCATCTCTCGGGACTCAGCGGAACTCCAGGCCGAAGTGGCTTCTCACCGGGCCCTCCCCACCATTTCCCGGGGAGGCATCTCCCCCAGGCATCTCACACTTTAACCCAGGAATGGTTTTAGACCTAGAGATTGGGGTTATCGATCCCCCTTAGAGTTATCTCTGCGCCTTCAAGCTG
>NW_022111310.1:13813917-13815837 GCF_000313985.2 Echinops telfairi
AAATGTTGGATTTAAAACATGGCTTACTTTCTCATTGGTTTGTATCCACGTTAATGAACAGTTTGCAATATCACTGTCTGTGAACTGAAGCAACATACAAATGCTTCTTTACAAAGAACCCGTGTAAGAGTAGTGCCTGAAGACCAGGCGTGTGCATACAGGAAGGCTCCGCCTTGCCTCTGGGTCAAGCTGAGCTGCTCAGTGTCCTCATGGACATGGCCTTTGTGAGAGAAGAGAATGAATGTAGCCAAAGGGTACTGGGCCACACTTTTAAGGAGCCTCCTAAAAGTTGTGATTCCTTTGACGTCTCATAGTTCATCTGGGAGGAAAAAAAGTACATATGAAAATTGTATTTATCACACAACATATGTAAGTTTATTTGATGATAAAATGGGTTCAAATATCTAACATTTTTACCCTCGTAGTTGGGAAATATTGACTAAACTTTGCGCCACATGTACTATCAATATGTAACCCTAATAAAACTGTGTCTGTCACAAGGGGTCCGGCCCAGAACCCAGCCTCCACTGGGTTAGCTGTTTTCTTCAGAATTTGCCTGCCACCTTCCTTTCCAGCCTCATCTTTCGGTCCCATTCATTGGCTGTCCACTCAGACTGTAACAACCGCTGCACTCTGCCCAGATGCCAACAGCCTTTCCTACCCATTCTCCCTCTGCCTAGATTGCCTTCCCTGGTTTCCCCTTTGGCAGACCCCTGGAGTCCTGTGCCACATCTCTGCTTATCAGTGCCTCTCACTGCCGTCAAGTGGATGCTCACTGTGGACTTCGGAGACTGTAACTCTTTACAGGAGTAGAAAAAGGCAGCGTTCGCCCTTGGAGTGGCTGGTGGTTTCGGACTTCTGCCCTTTTGGCTAGCAGCCCAGCAGGGCACCACTGTGCCACGAGACCCACTGCGCCACGAGACCCACTGCGCCACGAGATCCACTGCGCCACGAGACCCACTGCGCCACGAGACCCACTGTGCCACGAGACCCACTTGTGCCACAAGAGTACCTAATTCTTTCTCAATAACTGTACATCGTTGACCTGTGTTGAGAAGGTCCAAGCTTTCCAAGGCATCTAACATAAAGAAATAGAGTGTAAAAGTCACCACCACCACCACCCCCAAACGTAAAAGGCATTCTGTTCTTCATTTATTTTACCCATAGGATATTAAATGAAACCAATTCACACCCTTCGGCTTCATTTGCTGCATTACTCGCTCTTGAGCATCAGTCACTACCCAAAGGCCTGCTCTCAGCCCATGTCCCACACAGCTTTTACTCTCTCGCCCACCACACTCTCTTTCTCAGCATATGATTGTGTGGATTTGCTTAACCCTCTTGGCAAAGAGCTGCTTCTCTTTCGGATGCCCCTTCTGTCTAGTTTCTGATTCTTGGAAGAGGCAAAGATAAACTTAGGTCAGGCATTAAGGTGATGGAGAAGGGAAAATTGAACCAGTAATAATAGTATGCACCGTGATGGATAGAAAGACATCCCTCTCAACATTTCCATGTTGATCATTGTATTCTATCATACGTGGATATAAAGCAGAAGTATTTTATAGATATCGTGTATTTGCTATAGGTCAATGTACCATTTTGTTAACACATGACTGAATATTTGGTGGACAGTCGAGTAACGTATCTAATATTGACAATCATGATTACTTTCCTTATTTATAAGTATTTCCTACGAGTATGTTAATAGTAATAGGACATAGCATTTTAACCCCAAACTGTAATTTTTAGTGTAAGTGTAATTTTTTTTTAAAAAGCTAAAATAAACTTTTCATAGTAACAGAAACAACAAAACTTCCAGCAAAAGAAAATTCTAATTCAGATGATATCCAAGGAGAATCCTTTCCAATAGTCAAGGAATATTGAATACAACTCTTATACAAACTTCACCAAAACTAAAAA
>NW_022111310.1:13818536-13819523 GCF_000313985.2 Echinops telfairi
ATCACTGATGCTCTTGTTTTCCACCAGAACAGACATTAATGACTGTGTACACTTTTTTTCTTTTGGTGACTGATTATGCAAAACGTTTGTGACTAGATTAAGACAACTGCATTAGGTTATTCTATTCACAGATAGACCTATGAGATGACTCACCAACTCCGTGCTACACAACGGGCTCTAAGGGAGGTGCTGGAGGGCAGAGACACCAAACCAACGATGTCAGGCAGGAAGCAGCCCTCAAGGATCCTGAAAACAGAATGAATCCAATAAAACACTCTCACCAACCATTGTACTATGGAGTAGGAAGTATGACATGCCTTCAGAGGGCTTTAGACAAAGTGTCAGTTTTGAGAAGCGAGGAATGACTTAGGAAAAGGAACATCGAAGAGGGCGCAGTCCACTTGGGCGTTGGTGGGTGGGTCCTGTTTGGATGATAGGGGCTCAAGAGCAGTTCCGTCCAGGAGACAAGAATCTAAGGGAGCGGCAGAAAGTAAGGCTGAAGGATAGTAGAACTGAAGTGGAGCAACCGTGCTGCCCCATGGGCTCAGCTGTGTGTAAGAGCAGAGATGTCACTGGAGATCTTCAACTGGGATCAAGTCCATGACACATTTCTTTGGAGAATTGTAGCACGAGATAAAACATGGCTTTGCTGGTATGATTCTAAACACAAAACACAATCAAATCAATGGCTACCAAGAGGGGGGCATAGTCCAATCAGAACAAAAGTGGACCAGTCGAGAGCAAAGGTCATGACAGCAGTTTCAGGGAATGCTCAAAGCATTTTGCTTGTTGACTTTCTAGAGAGTCAGAGAACAATAAAGTCTGCTGGCTAGGGGAGTGTTTTGAAAAAAGTAGTCAACACTATAGCAGAGTAATACCTCGGAAGCTCTTCCAGAGCATCCTACACCACCACCATCCTCCTGCTCATTCTTCTCATCAAACACGGACAATAAATGTTGGATTTAAAACATGGCTTACTTTCTCATT
>NW_022111310.1:13819728-13835825 GCF_000313985.2 Echinops telfairi
TTGTTATAAGAGCTGTAAGAGCCCCTGATAAAATGATTAAAAATAAAAAACCTTCCAGAGGGAAGGGATGTAAAGAAGTGTTGGCAGAAGGAGAGCAGGCTCAGGGCAAGCAGTCCGGCAGACGAGTGGGTGTCCTGGGAATAGTGAGAAGCTTGCTGTGGCCAGTGTGCCCACACAATGAGGAGCCCTGGTGGCAAAAGGTCAGCAGTTTGAAACCACCAGCTGCTCGGTGGGAAGAAGATGAGGCTTTCGGCTCCCTTAAAGATGTAGAGCCTTGGACACCCATGGGGGCAGTTTTCCTCGGTCCTACAGGTTTGCTATGATTTGGGTTTGACGTGACAGCAGGGCGTTGAGAACAGCGAATGTGTGGGGTTAGAAAAGGAGGCTTCAAAAGAAGGTTGCAGATCAATCAGATGCTAAAGGGAACTGCATGCCAGGTGCTGGGGTTAGTGTTTAGCGTACACAGACACAGGAATCAGTAGAGGGTTGATGAGGAAGGAGCCCCGGTGATGTAGTGGGTACAGGTGCTGGGCAAGGTCAGCAGTGAGAAACCCTTTGCAGCCCCTTGGGGGAAAGATGGGGCTTTCTGGTCCCATAAAGAACTACAGTCTGAGAAACTCACAGGGGGCAGTTCTACCCATTCTTATAGGGTCCCTCTGAGTCAACATCGACTCAATGGCTGTGAGGTTCTGTTTGTTTGCTTTTTAATGAGTTAGGTAATTCTGTAGGTAGTGTGGTGCACGCATTAGGGGAGGTTAGCAAATGTGGGTTTTTTTCCCCCTAAGGTCAAATTGCAAATATCTTTGGGTTTATGAACCACATATGGTTCCTGTAGTATATTTATCTTTTGTTTTCTTTTTAAAAGAAACTTTAAAAAATATAAAAACCATTCTTAGCTCCTCCGGCCACACAGAACAGTCCTTGGGCTGTATTGGACCCACTAGCCATAGTTTGAAGACTGCTGCCCTAGGGGGAAGGAGACAAGTGGCAGGTCAAATCAGAAGCAAGGTTATGATGAGAGAGAGAGAGAGAGAGAGAGAGAGAGAGAGAAGGGCTAGTGTAAGGCAGTGTGGATAGAGGGAAAGGTCAGATGGATGAGGGGATAGGTTTAAATAGAATCAGCTGCCCTTCACTATCGATTGACGTGGGAAATCAGGAAAGACAAGTCAGGGGCAGTGACGAGGTGTCTGGTTAGAGAGACTGGGTAATATTGCTGGTGTCAGGAACCAGGACTAGAGAGAGTTTGGGAGGTTGTGATAGGTGCTGTTCTGAAACTAAGGCGGCCTGGGATTGTTGTTCTTTGGATCTGACATCCAGTTTCCTCCCATCAGGGAGATTAGTCTCAAAGAAAGCCCAAGACAAATAAGAAACCTGACCGTATGAAGTGTCACATGAATCTGTATGACAGAGTTAGAGCCGGTCTTTGGGAACACTCGCCTGGCGGAAGGATTTAGGGTGAATTGGGATAGGAAGATAGGGTAGGGAGGGAGCTTTCCGAGGGACCCAGGGAAGAGGCAACGACGGTCTAAGATTAAAGCAGTGGAGGTGGAACAGACAAGAGATGGGAAAGATAATATAGGGACCGAGTCACAAGGACCGGGCTCAGTTTTATGCGTGGAAGTAGCCCTTCTGTGATCTTCATTCTCAAACTCCAGTGTTGGAGGGCAGTTCTACTTCTGGCTCCTTCTAGAGCAGTGGTCCTCAATGCCGCCACCCTTGCATACAGTTCCTCATGTGGTGGTGGCCCCTCAACCATAAAATTATTTTCATTGCTACTTCATGACTGCCATTTTGCTACTGTTATGCATCGGGCATCCGCTATGAAAGGATCGTTCAACCCCCAAAGGCGTCGCGACCCACAGGTTGAGAACCGCAGCTCTAGATCTTACTCAAGGTGCCGAACAACGTGACTGGAGAACTCACCACCCCTAGAAACTGCTTACTTTCATACCGTGTGCATTTCTTGTCAATATCCTAATCTGTAGTCCAGTAGCAGACCACCGCGTCCCACCTGAAAAACTCTTTGCATGTTCTCTCTTTACAGTAAAGGGGGAGGTAAGGAGGCAGAGAGAGAGAGAGAGAGAGACTGGGGAAAGTGTGAACAAAGATCTCAGGTTTTAGGATTAGGTCACGGTAATCCAGGGCTTCACCATAGTCCATAAACCTGAGATGAACCCTCAATCAACCTTGGTTTGCAAGCCTAGGTCAGTTTGCATGTTACCAACCTCACTGTAAGTCATTACACTCGACCTACACCGTCTCTTGCGGGTTGGTTCACGTAGCAGATCTGCCTTGGAAGCGTGAGTGCCACTGAGATAGGGTGCTCTGTGCATCTGTCTTCCCAGCCCGTCCAGCTGCTGTGCTCAAATGCATTTATAACCACCTCTGTCCACAATGCACCTCACGCTAACACCCAAGACGCTTGGTGGCTAGAACAGAAAGGGCACAGAACCTTTTTTTTTTTTTTTGGTCTGTTTGGCAATTAACCATTCACTGGCTTTTGTTGTTGTAACATGCACTTCCTTTCTCTTGTTTTCATTCAAGCTGTGTACGCCATGGAAATTAATGTGGAGAAAGACAAACAAACAGGAGAGACCAAGATTCTCTCTGCGTCCACCATTGGCCCAGAGGGGGTCCATCAGAGAGGAGTCAAGGTCTATGATGACGGTACCAAAGTAGTCTATGAGGTGCACTCAGGAGGCACCGTAGTAGAAAACGGAGTGCACAAATTAAGCGCAAAGGATGTAGAAGAGCTTATTCAGAAGGCTGGACAATCAAATTTCAGGGGCGGGCCTGTGTCCGAGAGGACTGTGATTGCAGATGGGAGCCTGGGCCACCCTAAGGAACACATGCTCTGCAAAGAAGCCAAGTTAGAAGTGGTCCATAAGTCTAGGAAAGAGCGTGCTTCTGGGGATGCGGAGCAGCAGGCCCGCGCCCCCAGGGCCGGAGGGCCGGAGGCAAACTCGGATCAGCCAGTCACCATGATCTTTATGGGCTACCAGAACATTGAGGACGAAGAGCAGACCAAAAAGGTGCTAGGCTACGATGAAACCATCAAGGCCGAGTTGGTCCTCATCGACGAAGATGATGAGAAGTCATTGAGGGAGAAGACGGTGACGGACGTGTCCACCATTGATGGCAATGCAGCCGAGCTTGTCTCCGGAAGGCCGGTGTCAGACACCACCGAGCCCTCATCCCCAGAAGGGAAGGAAGAGAGCCTGGCCACAGAGCCAGCCCCAGGTACCCAAAAGAAAAAGCGCTGTCAATGCTGTGTTGTCATGTGACCACTCTTTCTCCCCTTTTCTTTGGGGCAGCCTGCGTGCTCTCCACCACTTTCGCAGACCTCCCGCACCACTAACTGCGAGACTGTGAACTGGAAGCAAACAACCTGCCTGGCCTTGCAGTTGGATTGCTTTGATTTTTCTTATTCACCCCCGCTCTCCCCCTCTCATTTTCCTCCAGCTTCCTCGCCTAAGAGACAGCGTGCATGTGTGTGCTTCGTTCTCTCCAAGAACTCGCTTTTCCTCTAAACTCATCCTTGGGTCTTCAAGAGTGACTCCGCCCCTTACTGCTCCACGGGAATGAACGCTTCATCTCAACCAGTTCTATAGTAGCCTTAATTCACTTGACTGGAATTCCACCTATTGGCACCGGGTGGTTTCCTGGGTAGCCTGCTCCCATAATGCAGTCACACACTGCCACGTCCCTGGTTTCTCACTTGCCTCCTTGGGTGTGCATCTGTGTTTTTTTTATCTTGTGTGGCAAAATGCTGTTGGCTCTAGCCGGTTGCGAGTGTAGCCAAAAGTGGACCTTACTTAGTCTGCCAAACCTAGGGTGATGCTTTTTGCTGCCTTACGTATGTACTTCCAGATGCCAGTATTGGGCATGTACGGCTTTCCTTCTGTTAAAAGGAAAATGAAGTGGGTGTGAAAAGAAAAAAAAAAAGAACCCAGTTCTTGTCACAGCTGGCACTTAGGGACTGATTCTGTGGCCTGCCATCAGCAGCCGTCTCTCTTTCGATAACTTAAACTGATGAATCCTTTCTATAAGAAGCACCATTTTTCATTTTCTAAGGACATGAAGCAGACCTTGTTCTAAGCATCAGGAGTGGTCTCCAAACTTAGACAAGTCCATGAGCTTTGTTTCTATGCTATCCAAAAACAAATGTGTAAATTTTTATATTGGGTTTCGATTCCATGGATCATCTTCCTGTCTTTTCCATGCATGGGATCATTTGGAAGAGAACCATTGCAGTGACCATATTGCTAAGCCCGTCTTCCGGATGTACTGTGGTTACTTGGTGTTTCTGCTTCATCCTGGACGGTGCTGTAACTGTAGTTACTGTTCATCTCACGTGTACGGTGGATCGCAGAGCCTTGCCTCTGTGCCCTTTGCTTTCTGTTCTCCTGGGTGTGTCAGGTGACGCCACATGGTGGTTGAAACAATGACAAAAGCCAACTTTAAAAGATAAAAGATTTAACAAGACTTACGGACCCGTTTTCTTCACAATAATTACACCCATTCAACAAATAATGATCGGCCCACAGCTGAGCTTCTCAAAGCATCAGTTCATACGTTTTTGGAGATTCCAGGACATCAAAAGATCATTTTGATCCAGAACACAATGAACAATTGTTTCAATAAATTCTGAGCACTTCCCTTCATCCCCAAGCAAAGAGCCACCATGTAGAATACACCAAAGGGATGCAATGTAGTCAAAAAATATAATATTGAAGTTAAGAATAAATGTTTTAATTGATTTTAATTATAGAGCTATATTAACTTTTAAGTTATTTGTTCAGATGTTCTAAGCACTGATGCAAATGATTCACAAAATTATTTATGTATCTTTTTTAAACCTAGTTTTGGAAAGTATATACTTAGGCATACTGCATCGAATCTGACTTCTTTGGAAAGTAGATATAAAAAGAACAAAGTAGTCTTGAGAGAATTTTATTATAGATTCAACTAAATTTGCCCTATTTAAGCTGCTCCATACTATAGCTAATCTATTATGATTTTTTAACTTCTTGATCTGAAATTAGACTTATTCCAATTGGAAAGAAAAGACATGGCATCTTAAAACTTTATTTAATTTTTTTCAGTTACATTTTTCATGAGTGCAAAGTGAGTCATGTTATCACAGATGCCTAGCAAAGTGAAACCAGGCAAAGAAGGAAATAAGTTCCACTCTCTAGGATGACCCCCTCCAAGGCTTGGTTTTGACGTAAAAAGAAAACCAAGAAAAACCTCACTGCCATCTAATTAATTCTGAATCGTGGTTTCACCAGCACAGCTGCAATGGAATAAAACTGCCTGTGGCCTGAGCTCAAAACCTGGTTTGATGCCTAGAAATGTCACTGTGCTCAGTTTGAGGCTGCTCCACAAACGATCCTGTAAACTTTAAACATAATCATATGCCAAATAAATATATTGATACCGAAAGAGAAAACAATTTAAATGGTTTTGACAATCTATTATGTTAATTATCTATTTAGAAAAGAAACGATCCAAAAATGTACCATAATTTATCTCTTCTACCCTTGTAGGGATTAAAGCTATTCAACTCAATGATTTAAAACACATGGACTTGCTGATGAAACAAACTGGAATTCTAATCCTGTTTCATATATATATGTAATAGATTCAGGCATAAAGAATTACCCGAAATAATGAACTCCCCCTTCCATAAATGAACAAATTACTCCTGAAGAAAAAGATCTTCAGCTCTCACTACACCACACATAGGATCTAAAAGAGAAGTCATCCAAACTCTCATTCATCCATCATCATTATAGGTAACCAGTGGCCGTTGAGTTCGCTCTGACTCATAACAACCCTATGAGACCGAGTAACTGGCCCTGTTTCCAAGGCTGCCATGGTGACTGGAGCAGACAGCTGCATCTCTGTATCCACCGTGCTGAGGGTGCAGCTGCTCACTTTCAGTTGGCGGCTGAGAGCTTAACCACTGCACCTTTTTATAGGGATTTGTGATTAGCAAATGATATAAGTCATAGTTCTCTTTATACTTATACTAGTAACATTGATCCTTTAGTGTGTCTTCAAGTCAGATGTGCTACCTTTATCAAAATTCTTTGTGACGACCAGTAAACGAAGACGTGTTTGAATATGGCATATATGTGCATAATGTGCATCCTTTTCCTACCATAAGGGGGATTCAGGCTCAGCCCATACTTTCCGAGATGAGACCTACAATCCCTCCTAGACCAACGAGTAACTTATAACCCTTCATCATGGAAATGTAAACAGAGTTGTGATTGTGAACCCCCTGGCTCCCCTGCTGCTACTGGGATCTTCTCTGTAAAAACTTGATTATGTATACGATATCATGCCCTTCAAAAATGCCGGACTGGTAACTGGTAACATGACAAGGCTAAGAATCAGGAGCGAAGCTGCAAACCATGGCCTTTTTGAGCTAATGCTTTGTTGGGTTTTCTTTTAAAATCATATAATCAGCTCCCTTTTTAATGGAAAGGGGGGGGGGACTATTTCATTTGTTTATAAATAAGTTTGGAATGAGCATGAGAAATCTCTAATAGTTAAATTGATAAAGTTTATCTCCACATATCTTGAAATATGTTTGTTTGTTGTAAATGCACAATGACACAAGCTGACCAAAATCCCAAACCAACCCCCTGCCATTGACCCCATTCCAACTCTGAGCAACCCTGTCAGCTCAGAGCAGGTCTGGCGGCGTAGGACCCCGAGGCTGGGAGTCCTTAGGGAAGCAGACGTTCACCTCCCCCCTGACAGCTGTTGGTGGGCTTGTACTGCACACCTTCCATTGTGCCATTGAGCACTTGAACCACTGCGCCCCCTGGGAGTTCCTTATCAAACAAGCTAAGGATTTTTTTTAATCATATATCACGTTCCCCATAATTACATTATTTTCTGTCTGTAGGCAAAAACTGCTACCTCTCTAATGAATTGTAGTGAGTTTGATGATACCACTTAAATATTTCGGACCAGAAAAGAAGAGGAGCTAGGGACTTCTTTCTGTCCAAACCCCAGACTTGCTTTCTGTAAGCCTCCTGAGCGGTCTAACAATTATTCCAAGGCTTTCAGGAAACTCAGACAACTTCTAGAGTTGACTTCATTTCTTTCTGAATTGTTCATAAGCGTATATTCACTTCCCATTTCTACCTACTTACATTTGGCCTCCTGGTGATTAAGGTGTTCTTTAGAATGCTTTAATTAGGGTCAGGTTTTTGTAAAAGAGGCAATGGTGACTCATTCTCAGCTCTGTGGCAAAGCGTTGAGGCCAAGTGTGACAGCAGCGTATTCCTACAGCGTGTCACGTCCCGGGACGCGAGAACATCCTTAGGATGTGAGTTCATTTCATGTCAGTGAACCATGCGTTGCGAAAGAGGAGAGAACACGTTGATGGAAGCAGAGATCCAACTGCTGTGCCGGCTCTTCTTTTTAAAAAAAGCATTAAAAAAAACCATAAAAAAATAAAATCAAGCATTAACCTTGTCCGTGTGGAACAGAGATACCCTGAAGACTCTTGTGCTCATATTCAATTCTAGAAGCTCTGTCCTGCCTGTTCGCCAGTTGACCTACTGGAGGGCCTGCTAGGGACCCTTTCCTTAAGGGGATAGTCTCATTCCCTGTGATGTTTGTTTACAACAGAAACCATCCCAAAGCAAGCCATGTGAGGTTGTATCTTTGCAACATGCACATTTTTTTTAACCAAAATCCCAGACTCAATTTAAAAGCCCGTTACCATGGAGACAGTTCCAAGTCATGGCAACGCCAGGTGTGTCGGTAAAGCTGTGCTTCAGAGGGGTTTTCGTGACTGGATATTTTGGAAGTAGATCACTTGGCCTTTCTTCCAAGGTGCCTCTCACTGCGGGGGACTCCAGCTGGTAGCCCTGGCCTGGCCTCTTAGGCATGTGCACCACCTAGGCCCTCCATTGTAACCATACATTTTCAGCATATTTAAAACATACGTTTCGGACAGTTTTTAAAGATGTAGTCTGTCAGAAGCTCCTCCATGTTCTAATCAAGGTATTTCAAACACTGCTGATTTAGACAAAACTGAAAAAAATCTTTCTGGTCTTACGGAATGATACAACCCTGCAGGTGGATGGAATTGCTGGTCTGTACCATGGGCTAGCTGGGATTAAAGTGGGAAATTGGTTCGCTGGTTGCTTGGGACCAGTTCACCTCATTGTGTGAACCCCTTTCCAGAAACCGTTCCTGCATTTTCTAGAGAAAAAGAAAATGAAGTCTTTGATTCGGAGCACAGTGCATTGTGGGTCTGTATTTCCATAGCTTTCGTAAACTCCTAAAGAAAGTTCCCATTGGAGCAAACACCAAACCCGTACAAAACTCATGGAGAGAGGTATAGAATAAACAGGGCAATGGGACCTTTCCAAAGGGCACTTTGCTGGAGGATTGGTTCTCAGACCAGCCTGCCCTGCCTTGTTCTGCCCCGGGAGTCAGCCTCCCCTTCCTCCCTGCTCTCCAGAGAACGGCCCGAGGTCAGAACCGAGCACAAAAGACTTGCTCTCAATGTAAACTATAGCATACGGGGGACCGCAGACTTTTTGCATCAAAGATCTGGGCAGCCTTAACTTTTGTAAAAAAAAAAAAAAGAAAAAATCATTTTTCAATGTTCTCTTTTACTAAGCAGGAAAAAAAAAACATGTCCTGAAGTTAATGACTTTTTTATCTTTTGTGACTATTTTCTAAGTTTCTACAGGTTGAGGTGTGACTGGTCATCTTACCCCCCCCCCCCTATACTGCCCCTCAGTAGTCACCTGGGGCTATTTTGTGCAAGTCACTGCATTTTTACTAGAAGAAAGCATCCCTCAGACTCTCCCTCCCTCCATTTCAGGCAGTCCTAGGGTGAGAGTCCTTCTGGGACACAGAAAGAAAAGAGCTACAGGGTGGTATCTTTCCATTTTCCTATGGTTGATGTACTGTATGGTCTCCATGTTTACAGAACGCACCTGCCTTGTGCTGTGAACAAGATGAATGACAGAAAGCAAAGGAGAAAAAAAGCTTGGATGTGCCATTTGACAGTTTGCCTTAGCGCCACAGTGTATGTTCTTCTGTCCTCTTTGAAAAACGCAGTTGTATTTCAAAGCTGTATTAACACAACATTCTCTTCCCCGCCCCCACCTCCGCCCCCGCCCAGCCCTCTTCAGAGTTGTCAGTGACTCACCGGAGGCTTGAGGCAGAACCTTGCCTGTGTGGCCCAGGGGTTCAGAGTTCACAGCTCAGCCCTTGCTGCTGCTGCCCTTTCGCCAACCGAACTGTGTTTCGAGTTCCCATCCAAGCCTGCAATAGCAGGCTCTGACATGCCCGGGGCGGGGCACCTGGGTCCCCTGACCCTGCGCGGTCCCTCCCACAGCGAGGAGGTGACCTCATGGAGCCCTGGCTGGGCCTGAGCAGATAGGAAGCGCACCGTTGGCCTAGGCTGAAATACCAAGAGAGACGGGCTCCAAAGCCGAGCCACAGGGAGGGCTATGCCCACAGGGAGGGCTATGCCCACGCAGGGCTGTTGCCCACGCAGGGCAGTCTGAGACGAAGAGCTTAGCATGCGCAGGTGGGAGTGAGCGCTGCCTGTCAAGATGGAGTGTTTACAGTTAGGTATTTTTTTAAGGAAAACTATTTTTATAATGAAATCTATATGCATGGTGGAGCTTGAGTTTTAAAGCGCCTCCCGAATACGTGGTGTCTCTGTTCCATTGCGGGAACTTTCTGGTGACCGCTGTGCACCGGACTAGGCCTTCGAGGCGGGAAGAATGGTCCCGCCCCACCACGGCCTGACACCCACGGTTTCCAGACAGGCATAGGTTGTAAGATTAAGTTTCCTGTGTTTGCCATAAGGTGGATACACTATGAGGGTGGCTTCAAGAAGTTTGTGGGGGAATCCCACTATATATATCTTTTAATTAATGAATTAATTTTTAACTAACTTGTATGTTACAAAAGAATCAAAGTCCGTTTCAGTTTTATTTTTTCTCTTTTTATAGCCACTCCGACCAAGGTTTAGATCTGCTGGGTGAGGAAAGATCCCAGGATCTTTTCATTTCCTTTTTCCATGAATTTTTGGAAGGCCCTCCTTCCCTCCCTCCCAAAATGCTTCCTATCTTTCTGGGCTACATCTTCTAATAACAGCCTCATAATAATGGTTTGGGGAAAGGAAATACCAAAACCCACCACCATCAAGTCAGTTCCAACTCTGTGACCCTATCGAGCTTGTCCAAGGCTGTAACTCTCTGTAGAAGCTGGGAGCTTCATTCATCTTTATGCCAAGGAGCAGCTGATGGCTTTGAACTGTCCACCTTACGGTTAGCCGTCCAATACTTAGCCAACTGTGTCTTCAGGGCTCCTTATGGAGATAGCTACCTAAGCAGTAAGCCCTGCCCAAGTCTTCCGCATATCAAAGGGTAATTGCTACATTTCAGGTGATGGGCCCTCTCATTAGATGCATTTGAGCAGTAGGTTCAAGTGGTGATGCAGAACCATCTGGCCATCTGTAGTCTGTTTATAATTGTATAAACGAATAACGTAAGACGGGTCAGGAATTATTCATCTTGTAAATATCATTGGGGGTGCAGCATATTCAAAGTTAAGTAGAAACAGGGAATGATCGTTTTCAACTCTCCACAAGTAGATCCGGACCTTCACATGTTGGATTCCCACCCCCACCCCAATTTGTCCGCCAAATGGCTTAGTTTCCCATCCCAGACACATTCTGTTTCACCAAGATCTTCACCCACACCTGATCCTTTCATCTTGTGGACAGAGAGGGTCCAACGTGGGGGCCAGCCAGACACGTGTCTTCCCCGGCAGCACCTTCCCCTGCTGTCCTGAGAGCCCAAGATTCCCTCTCCAGCACAGCAAGGTCACACATGTGTGCTGTGTTTCAGAAAAAGCAAGTCTCGTTCCCATGCAAATAATTTTAAAGCCTTCATCACCCAAATCCCTCCAACAGGTCCACCTTAAAACCCAGTCAAGAACACTGCTCGCATGGCGACCACTCTGCCAATGAAAGAACTAGGCAGTTGCCTGAAGGTGCAGAGGGAGAGCCAGTTTACTGTAGTCAGTCTGTCTCTTGACCAAGGAACCCCTCAGTTCCTGGATGAGGCAGGGAGACAGCCAGTCTGTGTGTGCAAAGAGATTACCAGGTCATGCCTGATGCGGTGACTCTGTGGGGGCAGCTCTAACCCTCTAACCCTTGAGACCTTATTCTTCTGGCAAGTGCAAAGAATTCCTGTCTTCAGGATTCTGGAACACCCTTTCCTCTTCCCAAGCTCCTGACCTAGTAGAGTCCGATCCCGCAGGAGCTCCAGAAAATGTTGTGTTCAATACAGCTTTTCTGGAATGTAGGTTGTCGATGGAATTCTCAGCTTTAGCAGCTCACTCGGGGTGAGTGACATTTCTGTAAATACGTCCATTTGTGGTTGGCCGGGGGTGTGTGGGGCGTGGGTGGGGTGGGGGGAGCTTGTCTTGCTTACTCTGACTTAGACTTGCTGGGCTAGCTGCTGTACTTTGTAACCTGGAGTGGACTTTTGACTGTTCTTTTTCTTTCTGATGCAAAACAAAACCTGACTTCAGAAACCACACTGCCAGCAACAGCCAGTGCTGTACTTGTAGCTTCTCTTTGTTCCTCTGTACGGTATGAATAGACAATAAACTACCTTTTCACTGCACCTACCTCTGTGTGTCTCTACCCCCATTCTTCCCCCTCCTCGTGCGCTAAGAGTGGCCAGACTACGTGGGGAGGCACCTTCAGAGTGCTCGCTAAAGCCCCATACTACCCCAGTGCCACCCCAGCTGCACTGTGGAAGCAGGGTCACACCTCCGGAGAGCAGAGTCCGAAATCCTGGGGGAAACCCAGGAGCCTACATTTTAACTGAGGCCTCCAGGTGGGTTTTATTCCTGTGGAACCTGGTCCGTGGCTTTGGGTGTCTCCCGGCGGTCACCGCTATGGCTCCCAGCTGGTTTCCCCACGAACGAACCCCCTCTCCCAACATTTCCCTTCTCTAAACCTCATGCTCATACCTGTCTCCACACCTGTCCCTCCTTTTCGTGCTCCTGAAGAGCCACCAGCATCAACATTTACGCTGATCCCTAGGGCAGCAGTTTTCAACCTGTGGGTCTCGACCCCTTTGGGGGTCGAATGACCCTTTCACAGGGTCACCCGATTCATAACAGTAGCAAAATGACAGTGATGAAGTGGCAATGCAAGTAATTTTATGGTTGGGGGTCATTACAACATGAGGACCTGTGGGAAAGGGGAAACTCAGACAGCTCCTTGGGTGAAGTGGCAAGAATTTATCCAACCCAGCCACCAGAACAGGCGCCATGGGAGTCGCGCAGGGACTTTGTTTCTCTCGTTCATCACGGCGTCCTCGTGATCTAGAACAGGGTTGATCCACTTTTTGTCTGGGGGTCTGTGTTTCAAATGGCCTTTGTGGCAATTGCTCAACTCAGTCAGAAAGCAATCACAGGCAATACATAACTGAATGAATGTGGCTGTGAGACCATACACGAATGAGTAGGTCTTTGTTCCGCCAATAAAACTTTATTCACAAAAGCAAATGATGAGCTGGATTTGGCCCCCAGGTGATGGTTTGAGGACTCCTTGGCCTAGAATAGAGGTGTGCAGTAGAAAGTTTAAAAGTTACTGCACGTGTCTAGTAAGGCGCAGTGATGCACACAGCATGTAAAACAATCCAGGTCACTGAATTGTACACATAAAAATTGTTGAATTTGGCAAATGTTTTGTTATCCACACACACATATGCCACAATTAAAAAATATATGAATTGCGTAAGAGAATGAACATTAGGCATCTAGCACCTAAGGACTATCACAGAAAGTTGCTTTCTGATGAAATCAACTGGGGAAGTCTCTGCTTACATTCCATGCAGTTTCCTTGTTCCTTTTTTAAATAGCCTCTCTCCTTGGAGAGTAACCTTAAGATGGGCACTCCCAGGGAGTCTTGTAGATTGCTAAGACGCTCAGGCTGAAAGTGACCAAAATGCCAACCAATAGAAAGTGAAAGAAGCCCAAGAGTAGACCTCTTGAAAGTGCTGGGGACCCCAGAACAAGGGGACCCTTGGCATTGGGTCCAAGTGTTGGTGGCGCTGCATCCCTTCTCATCCATCTTGCACAGCGAGTGGCCAGGCTTTCTCCACAGCTTTCTCCTGGGAATGGAGACACTCTTTCGGTGTGGACATGTGGGTTGGAACCGTGAGAGCTCATCTAGGACAAATGGAGTAGGGTATGAGAAATCATGGGCTTCACTCCATCACCAGTATTCCTGGAATTAAAGGTATTATATTTATGCAAAGCCCTTTGGAAATTAGAAGTGGGTGGCAATTGGCCATTTGCTTGGGAAGAGAAGGTATAGTTCCCCTTTCCAAAGGTCACACTCTCCCCACATGAAAAGTTCCCAGTCTGTGGCAGGTCTAGGATGGGAAGGGAGACTGTGCCCCCCTCCCCCTTGAATAGTGACGGTTTCATACAGTCAAAACCCTTTAAGGATCACTGGGGGGGCAAAGACTTACCATGTGAACTCTAAGGCGGGGGAAATTCAGATGAGAAATTAAAGAATGTTTGAAGCAATGTCGTTCAGTAGTACCAGGCTAGATCTAAGAAGTTCCCCAAGGAGGGTAGAATTTTCTTGAAACCTATTCCAACCCCATAAGAGCAAGCACCACTGCCATTATTTTCCTTCTGTAAATGAGGGAAGTGAGTGATGGAGATAGTACGCGGCTTGTACAGTGTAGCAGCGCTAGAAATTGTGGTTAGATGCAATGCCTGAATTTACTGCTCCTCACTTCCTTCTGCACAGAAGACCATCAGCACGTATCGTGGAAAGGACATGGTACAGCAGTTGAGACCAGATACAGGAAGATCTAAATATAAGGTGACCAGACGTCCCGCTTTTGGCGGGACAGTCTTGATTTTTAACAATTTGTCCTGCATCCCACGACGTTTGAAAAAAGTTCCGATTTTTGGAAAGAATGCACGACAAGCTAGGGTATACAGTTTTTGGCTGCCATGTGGCTATTTTGCCAGGATATGAGTTTTATCAATAGTGTCCCGCTTTATCAATGTTAAAATCTGGTCACCTTCTCTAAATAGCAAGGTCACTCGTGTAGGAAACAAGAAATAGCACCAGTTCTTAAGATCTTGCAGCTTCACCTAAACAAATACCTGAACTGGTTCCCCGTAGAATCCGTTCCTACTCACAAAGGACACACCAGCTACCTTATAGGACAGAGTAGAACTACCCCATCTGCTTTCCAGTGTTGTGATCTTTACAGAGGCAGAGAGCCACACCTGTCTCCTCGTGTAGAGCGGCTGGTAGAGTCAAATTGCTGACCTCTCAGGTAGCAGCCTAGTTCCTTATCCACTGCTCCCCCAGGCTCCTCATCTCTAACTACTTCACCAAAAGCTCCACCCTCTGGAGGAGGAGTGGTGTCCCTGCAGCACTTCCTAGCCAAAGGAGATGCCTAAGCTAAGGTGGTCTATCACTTAGGAGTCTCTTATCTGCCCATCTGGAGTCCCATTATTCAACTTGGCAGTTTTTTCTAACTCCTTTTCTGAAAGGAATTAAGAAAATTGCCCAAAGTAACTGTCTAGTTTGGGACTGGGAGGTCTATCTCTGAATAAGCTACAGTACATTGGTTCCCATTGTCGTGATTGTTGTTGTTAGCAATGTTGTAACACCTAGGAGGAATGGTGCCCTGGGAAGTAGTGCAGGTGATTTGATTGTCTGCTGCCATTCACTGAACACGCTGCTTCCCCAACAGCCTTGAAGCCTCATCGGCTTTCCCGCTTGTCTTAAACAGGGTCAAATCTTCCACTCCTGGACAACTCGTGAAAGCAAGGACTTGCTATTTAAAAGTCCAAGCTACAAGTTCTCCAATAGCCCATCTAGTAGGAAAGTCACCAAATGGCTCTCCACGGGCTGAGGCTGGCCCTTAGTTATGTGAGTTTTCCCTGCAGAGGGTTAGTAAATGAATTTGTCATTCGTTGCTAATACTAGATGGAGGGAGGTCTCATTTTCACAGCATGGATTTCTAGCTCCTGTTGACTGTTCCGATGCACTGACAACCATGGGTCTGTTTTCCTGGCTGGCAGTTGCCTGGAGTTGAGGATGACTCTCAGTATCTGCTCATCATCACACCACTCCCTGTTCTCTCACTCCTGACAAGCGTCCCTCATTGGTTTCACCAGTCTGGCCCCTGGAGGAATTCAGATATGTGGCCCCTAATTTAACAGATGGGTCACATGACCCCAAGTACACAGGGTCCTTACTAGTTTGGAGACAATGCCATAGAGATGGAGTTTCCTAAACCCATTCGGGAGAAAAAAAACAAAAAACTTGGCCGTGTGTTTGGATTTGAGGCTGCTAGAAGCCTGTTCAGATTGTGAATAGTTTACAAGCAGAAAGCCTGCAAAAGAATCTGCTGCTTTTGCATGCTGATCAAAGAACCCCCATGTCTTGCCTAACGATAAATTAGCACACGCTTGGTGATCTCATTTACAACTCAGCTGAGGAAGAGATTGCATTTCCTGTAATAAATGACTGGCTATAGATGATTACGTGCTTCATCCTGAAATATGTTATTCCTGGAAAAGTAAAAAAAAAAGAAAACTATAGCATCCACAGTTCCTGCTTGGTGAAAACAGTGAGAGGCAAAGGCCACCTGCTCATCCGGGTACACTGAAGTGTGAGCTCTCCTAGATCCTAGAACTTGATCATGCTCCTGGGGCTGTGTGCTCACAGAAACGGGATTGTGCTCTGTGCTCATTTCCCCGGCTTATTAAGAGTAATAAGCCACACAGAACTTGGGCAGTTCAAATAACTGATGAAACAGGGGCCTTTTCCCCAAAGCTGGCCATCACACCCAATATAATCTACTGTGTCTTCAAAAACTTGAGCTAAAGGCTAATGGAATTCGAGAGGATGATCATATTTCTCCACTCTTGTTCATTTACAAGTCGCTGAGTAATAAAACCATGAGCAGTGGCCCAGCCTTCTTAGGGCAGTATGAGAACAATTCTACAATCAACATAAGTATCTATACTATCATAAAATA
>NW_022111310.1:13837970-13840505 GCF_000313985.2 Echinops telfairi
AATGAGGACCTAATGTTAGGGGTTTAAGTGGAGAGAAAATGTTTTGAGAATGATGTACAAATACGCTTTACACAATTGATGTGTGTATGGATTGCGCTAACAGTTGTATGAGCCCCTAATAAAATGTTTAATAAAAAAACAAGAATGAGGGTGCAGAAGGTACAACGCCACCCTCCGAGTGACAGGAGTAAACACAGAGACCCAGAGCTGCGATTCAGACCTAAGCCAGGCATCCTCACATGCGTTGTTCCACGGGGCCCTTCAAGCCGTTCCCTTTTTGAGGAATGAATTGACCACACCAGCAGCGAGCTCTCTGTTAAGAACGCCATTGTTTCCACAAAGGCCGCATCTGTTCCGGCTATCAAGCGGTCTCTGGCATAAGCCGTTTTTCCTGGCCGAGGTCAGATTCGATGGGGTTCCTGCCCCTGAGCGTGAGCCAGGTTAGGTGACCCTATGTGGTGGCCGTATGTGCGTCTGCAGCTCCATGCAGAAAGCGAAGCAGTACACGAGCCCACAGGCCGCTGTCTCGCTCCGTGGTCAAGCAATCCTGTCTTCAGGCCGCAGGCTGAGATGAGCCCGCCTACTTCTGCTCTGGTGGTACCATTTGACACCCGGCCTGCAATCGGCCAGGTCTGCCAAGGCGGCTTTCCTACTCCTGTAAGCAGTGGTGGTCTGGGAAACCACCCCATGCTATAGGCTCACTCTGAGCCAGCACCGACTCATGGCCGTGACTGTTTTCACATCTGCTCAGATGGTTTCTTGGCGAACTCTTTGCAGCATTAACGGCAGCTACAAACGGGCTCCACGCTAGAGGATAAGTGGGCCTTAGGAAAAGAAGGAGCTAGTTGAAATTTTCAAATAGTCCGTGAATTCTACGAGGAAGCGCCATCCTGTGGCTCTCGAATTCTCACTTCTTGTTTGCTTGCGCATTGGCATCTGGAACATTTTCTCAAGAAATAGTGGTAGTGGGGCCCCTCCTCCAGGCATCCTGCTTTAATTGGTGTGGCTGAGGCCCAGCCCTGGCATGTTGTAAATGGTCCCAAAGGATTCTAATGGGCACCGGAGGGGCTTGGAAACAAGTGAGAGTCAATCAGGCTAGAATCCTCTCTTGACTTTGCACACCCAGGGAACACGGATCTCTGTGGTTAGAACGGAAGTCAAATGGCCCCTGGCTGCAGACCCCAGGCAGAGCAAAGTCACTGCGCTGTTCGGGCAGGAAGAATGGGAGGGCCGGTGTCTGCAGAAAGATTAATCTGGGCGCTGTGTAAAATGGATTGGGGTTAACCAGAGGACTACTGAAGCCGTGCAAGACTAAGCCAGGATGGTGGCCACGCAGGTAAACGAAAGAACCTTTAATAGCCTTGAAAGATGGAAGAGGTGGTAAAGTATTAAATATCAGGAAATAGAGTAGTTTAACCCTGGCACCAAACAGAAGTCGCAGTGCAGAACTTCCTCTGGGAGTTTCCAAGACTGTAAGTCTTGGCAGGAATAGAAAGTCCCATCTTTCTCTGAGGAGTGGCTGATGGTTTTGAACTGCTGACCCTGCAGAGCAAGCCTTGATCACGACGCCATCGGCCCCCTGGATTCAGCTAGCAGCTGTGTCATTTAGGAGTTGCGGGGCCTTAATGTCTCTGACCTCAGTTTCCTCAGCCATCCCATGGGAATGAATGATACAATAGTACTTCTCTCACAAGGCTGTCATGAAAGTTAACTAAGCTAACATTTGTGAATATTATTAAAATAGTGCCCCGTGCAGCATAAAGGCTGGCTCTTGATATCTGTGACATCTGGGTGATAGGTCTCTTGGTGTTTGGTTGGTCGTTTTTTTTGTTTGCTTGCTGGTTTGAATTCTTTCACCAAACCAAACTCATTCCTGCCAAGTCCATTCTCCCTGTGTGTCAGAGAAGAACTGGGAGCCATCAGGTTTTCAATGGCCGAAATCTCAAGGTGCCTGTGGGGCAATGTGAAACCTCCCCTCCCCTTTCAGTTATCAGCTGGTCATATAAGCCAGTGCCCACCCAGCAACTCCTAGCATTACATTAAAAGAATGTATTTTTCGAAAGATAATTCAGAGTAAAGGTTAGCGTAGGAGGCATTTAGAAGTCCTGTTAAAGTATAGGGTCCGACACACTGAGTCGCAGATAAAGTTTAATGTTCTGCCTTTTTAGCAAACTTACAGGCAATCCGACGTTGCTGGACACGGACCACATGAGCAAGCCTGTTGAGGGCTGAGCATGGAGCAATCGTGGGTTCAACTGGTGCTCCCATCCCAGGGTTCTGTACTGGTTTTCTATGCTGCATAACAAATCACCCCCAAAACTTTGTAGCTTAAAACACCACCCAGACTAACTCACATTATTATTATATTCCTGTTTGCTGTTGCCGGTCAGCTATTGAGTTCTTGCTTGGTTGGGGCCTCTCACGAGGTTGTGGTCAGACACTAGCTAGGGTTTGAGCCATTTAAGCACTTCTGTTCTTACACATCTGGGAGGGGGCGCTGGTTGTCCACTGGGACCACAACGGAGGCTGTCTGCC
>NW_022111310.1:13841264-13850885 GCF_000313985.2 Echinops telfairi
ATGGGTGGATGCATGGATGGATGAGCAAGTGAGTAAATGAGTGAATAAGTAAATAGGAATGGGGCTTAGGGCCAAAGCCCCAGATTCTGAATTAGACATAATACTGGAATTCTAGAAAGCTCCCCAGGATTGGCCTTTTTGACATAAGAGTCTCCGAGTTTGCCAGAGGCCACGATGGGACCCCTGGGGTCTGGCTGGTTCTCCTGTAGTTTCAGGCCCTCTTGCTAACCCCGGGCTGTGGAGCTTTGGGCCTCCTGGAGAGCTTCATTCTCTGTTTCCTCTAAATGGAAACTGAAACCAGAATTTAAGGAGAAAATGAAAATTAAGTGGTTATTTTGATGAGGGTGGTATCGCATTTCTGAGCAACCCTCTCCATTTCCTGTTTATCACCCCAGCTGAGCGCAGGCCTGACTGAGTCCATGGGGAAGGCTTTCTGTGGGGATTTCTCTCGAGATTGGTCACAGGAAGCAGGTAGGATCTCTCTCCCAAGAAGAGCTCTCTCCTGGCCGCTTCCCTGTGGTGGTGGGGTGGGTGGGGGGGTAGGGATATGAGATTCTGAAAAGAGGTTCTTCTGCATCTTTAGTAATCCCCCACCCCACCCCTGTGGTCTTGAATTTCCGGGAGCCTCATGTGAAGTCAGTGCAAAGGAATTGAGGAGTTAAAGGCTCAAGGAATCCAGATGGGAAGTTCAGGGCGCCTGGGCAGCTGTGTTGCACTTTGAAAACACCCAGTAGGAAATGCTGTCTGTTTCAAACTTCGGTCTCTGCTTGAAGACTCTCGGGCTTTCTTTCAGTGTCAGAAGATATGCCCCAGATCCTAGACCCAATTCCTGCCCTGGCTACAAAACACAGACAGGGTATACTTAGGGAATTAAGGGCTCGGAGAAGACAGGGAAGGAAAGCAAACTGAACAGCGACCGGATTGCAAACAGCCAGGCCCTCTCATCCAACCCTCCTGCCCGGTACCCCACACGCAGCTAGGAACATCTCTCTGAAGGGGACGTCAGAAAAGCGTGAAAGGCGGCCTTGTCGAGTATCCCAGGCCGAAGGAACGCTTGCAGCGGCCCACAGCTCCACAGCTGGTCCACTGAGCCAGAGAGACAGCTGTGGCTCCTTCCACAGCCCGGGGCTTCTCAGTCCTGGGGCTGCAAGGCTAACCTCTGAACCAAGCGTCTGGGTCTTTTCATTCATCGCAGTCCTTAAACGTCATTCCCAAAGGGTATTCGGCATGCCCCTTGGGTCACAGGCTCACTTTATTTCCTTTGGATCAGGCTGTTGGAGCCCTGGTGGCGGAGTGGGTACGCGTGGCACTGCTAACCTGAGAGCAGCCATTCGAAACCACCTCAGGAGAACGATGAAGCTGTCCACCCCCCAGTGCACAGTTGCAGTCTCAGAAACACACAGGGGCAGTCAGAATGAGCTTGCTTGGGGTTGGCTGGCCTCTCAGTCATTCTCGGGGCTGCTCTTGTGCAGAGTGCCAGACTGAGGAGGGGGAAACCCTCTTCAGGATCACTGATCCTCACTGATTTGCCCTTGGGTGCCGGTGCC
This sequence comes from Echinops telfairi, assembly GCF_000313985.2. Lineage (NCBI taxonomy): Eukaryota > Metazoa > Chordata > Mammalia > Afrosoricida > Tenrecidae > Echinops > Echinops telfairi. The sequence continues at coordinate 13,842,812 of NW_022111310.1, forward strand.
CTGGCCCTCACCCACATTTAGGGTTAAATTCAGTGACTAGGGTCACAGGCAGCTTGGCAAAGTCTGGGAGCCCCTGAATTCAACAGTCAGCTCCCTACAAACACCACAGTCTTGCTCCCCCCTCCAGCCTTTCCCAGGTCCCGCCCCACCACCACCACCACCTCTACTATCCCCCAGCGTGGCCTGGCTGACCGCTCTCCAGCACTGGTTCTGGAGGAAAGCATTACCGTCCCCTGCCCCCAAAGCCTAGTTTAAGCTCTCTAATGGGGTTAATTTTTGGCATACATCCTGAGGGTGCTGCTGACCCAAAGTAGCTTCTGCCATAAGCCACCCCCGGGGGCAAAGGAGCCCAGCCCCCCTCCAACCTCTGAGAAATGAAGAAGAGGGTGTGATGTGGACAGGAAGCACCCGCACAGATGTTTCCCGGACCCGGCCATTCGGGTCTCTTTGTTCTCAGGGATTCTCAGCCCTGACTCCACTCTCCGAGGACAATGCTTCTCAAACTACCTGTGGTGAAAAGCCAGGGTGAATTTTTGTCATTTGAAACACATTTTTATAAATTTTCCAGTCTATCCCGGACCAATTCTTTTGTAAAATTTAATAAATCCAAATTCTTTCAATAATGAAGGTGGGAGGGGAGAGAATCTAGGTACCAAGTTATTTTTAATGCTTCGATTCTGACCCGTGCTGTCCATGTTGGGGATATTTTCTCTCTGTCCAGTGCCCTCTTTGACACACACTGGGTCAAGGTGCTCAATGGTAGGTGGGAGCCGGTTCGTGGACTGCATCCTGTGAGGAGCTCGGCCTCCAAGTGGTCAGGAGGGAAGGCAGAGATTCCACACCTGTCCAAAGTAGAGCTTAATAAAGTGACCAGATTTTAACATTGGCAAAGCGGGACACCATTGATAAAACTCATATCCTGGCAAAATAGCCACAGGGCAGCCGAAAACCGTATACCCTAGCTTGTTGTGCATTCTTTCCAAAAATCGGGACTTTTTTAAAACGCCATGGAACACGGGACAAATTGTTAAAAATCAGGACGTCTGGTCACCTTAAGCTTAGTCAAGTGTGAGCTCTTCAAGGGGTTCAAGTAGAAGCCAGAAGCAGACACAGCCACTCCCCAGGGACTCTAACATAGAAACTCAGCCAGCCTCTCGTAACTGCTGATATGTGAAGAGCAGACATTCAGCTGTCTGAGCCCACTTCCAGGGAAGACCACCTGTGTGTCTTCCAACTCTGCCCCTCGCTGCTTGACCCCAGGCATGACAGCTCCTGGTCTCCTTTTAATGGTTGAATTTTCACCCACCTGTGCATTGAGAATACTAGTACCGGTCTCACAGGGCTGGGTGAGCAAATAAATGTATGATCCCAGGGAGTCCTGCCTGGCACGAAGGAAGCACCTGCTATGATTCAAGGTTTCCTCAGAAGGGGACACATGAGGGAGGAAGGAATTTCTATTCCCTGGTGTTTCCCAACACCTGAAGCCACACCTGGCACATAGTTAGCGCTCCATAAATATCTATTCCGTGAATGACTAAGTCTTACGCATGCTGACTTTCAGCCCTCCGTATCCCATTCTTAACTCTTCTTTTGCAGAAAAGGAGGCCCCTTTGTCTCCATGCTACTACTTAGTAAAAGCAAAACAGTAACTATCAGCTACTAGTGGTTGGAATGGGAGCCCTGGTGGTGTCCTGGGACATGTGTTAGGCTGCTAACCTCAAGGTCAGTAGTTTGAACCCACCAGACACTCCTCAGGAGAAAGATGAGGTGTTCTGCTCCGGTAAAAATTTACAGCCTCAGAAACCCACAGGGACAGTTCTTCTCTGCCCAGAGGGTGGCTACAAGGCAAAACTGACTTGATGGCAATGCATGAGGGGTGGGTTGGAATGAATGATCGAATAAAGAAGCTCTGCATGAAGTCTCTAGGCTTGAGACACTGCTCGCCTCTGTCCAGGTGTTTCAGCTCAGCACCAAAGAAAAAACCCACTGCCCTGTTATGTCCTAGAATTGCCACCTTGAATTTCTTGTATGACTCTGGGCCACACCAAAAAAAGGAAAAGGAAAAGGAAGAAGCCAAGCAGCCCTGGGTACTAGACATGGTAGAGACTCCAAGCATGTTGCCTTCTTCCACCGAGGTGTCCAAAAATAATCTTCCTGGATGTTTCAGGCATGTTTCTCTCTCTCTCTCTCTCTCTCTCTCTCTCTCTCTCTGTCTGTCTCTCGGCTGCTGCCCCAGCAGAGGGTTCTCTCCCGCTCAGCTTCCGTGTTGGATGCAGGCAGACAGCAGCTCCGCTCTACCGGCAGCTCCTTTCCAGGATCTGGGCGGAGGGCAGCCCCTGCCAGGGGTGTGCCTTCTTTGTGGCCTAGGGAAAAAAGTAAGGAAAGAACCAGCCAATGGGTCACAAAGTGGCCGGCCTATAGGTCAGGGTGGAACTCCTCCAAAAGGTGGTCAAAATTGTACATCTTTACAAGAGCAAATACCCTCCTGTTTGGGTTAGCAGCCCCAAGGCTCAACACACTAGACCATCAGGGCTCCAATCTTCTTATCAGCAGCACAAACTAATAGTTGAGAACAATAGTATAGCCCACCCCAGGTTGGCAAAAACCAACTAGCTACTGCTATTGAGTCGATTCCAATTGAGAGCAACACTACAGGATCGAGTAGAACTGCCCCATAAGGTTTCCAAGGCTGCGCTCTTTAGAGCCACAGACTGCCACGTGTTTGTCCCCAGAGCGAACCTCTCAATTAGCAACTGGCTGCTTAACCTTTGCACCACTAGGGCTTCTTCATGTTGCCAGGGGTCACCATCGTCGAAAGTGTTAATGTTGGAGCTCATTGTTGTTGCCCCTTGGGCTATTGTTATCCTCATTTCACAGAGTAGGAAATTGAGGCTTGATAACAGCTAACCAACATGCCCAGGACATAGCCCATCAATAGCAAAGCTGCCTGCTGGAAGCCGGTTCCATGCGGACAGTTGTCTCAAGCATGATGTAGGACCTGCCTTGGTTTGGGCAACTTCTTCAAGCAGCTTCCTGAAGACCCACTCTTATATGGATATCGTCATTCAACCAATGCCTGGCAGTGATCTAGGCACAGTGAGGTGCAAGACAGACACACACACTCCTCCTCCCGTGGCATTTAAGTGAGCAACGGAAGAGAAAGGTCAACAGCAGGCATTGACAGTGTGAGTGATGCGTGCGTCTTGGAGGAAGACTGGGGCACAGTGAGAGCCCTTGGTGGGAACATCCAGCCAGTCTCAGGGTGCGAACAGTGGACACTTCTCAGATGACCCCACGGAGGCTGAGGGCAGAAGGCTTGGGACCACATGGCTCTGGTCAAGGTTCTGCCTGAGAAGGTGAGTGCCAAGGACAGTCACAGTCAGCACTGTAAAGGGCACTCACAGGGGTTCAGTGCAGATGGCCAACAAGGCTGTCGGCATGGCGGAATCCTACTATGGGGTTTGACCCACCCCCCAGTCAGCCAGGACCTTTCCTGGGGCCCTGCGGCCCTGCCCCTGCCTCGTTCACACAGACTTACCTGCCACAAATGACCCGGAGACTTTAGCTTCAGTCGAGCTGGGGAGAGTGGGGGGGAGACCCGGGTTTAATCTGATTTTGAATCCGCGCAGCAGCACACGTTGCTTAGCTTGCCAAGCACACTACTCTCACTTCGCTGAGTGGTTTCCGTGTTAAAGGGAATGTCAGGCAGCAGCAGAAGGAAAGGTTCCCTCCTCCATTGTTTTCAGACTCCATTCCCTAGTCCTGGCTGTCTCCAGACCAGAGCCGGGCATGGCAGGAGGCCTCGCTCTGTGAGCAAGGGCAGCTCTGGGTGCACGGTGCCATGGTCCCTGGAGCATGGTCCCTGCTGCAGAAGAGGCCGCTTCTTAAGGAGATGGAGGCGTCCCGAGCACTGTGGGTTAGTCATTTGCCTGTGAGCCTCCGAGGTGCTCGTTCCACCCACCGGCTGCTCCCAGGGAGAACGGGAAGGCTGTGGCTCAGTCTGCAAGACCATCGAGTCAAAGCCAACGCATGGCGACCAGCAGGATGGGGTAGAACTGCCTCCGTGAGGCCCCAAGACTGTAACTTTCTGGGAGTAGCAAGCCTGTCTTTCTCCTGCAGAGAGACTGGTGGTTTCGAACTGCTGGTCTTGTGCTTGGCAGCCTACAATGTAACAGAAAGGAGACATAGGGCCACTTTGAGAGGAAATGGACTTGACGGTCGTGGGTCTGGAGTTTTGGGTTTTAATGAACACAAAGTTGGCACAGACACCGACTCTCGGGATGAGGAAACCTCTAAACGGGGAGCCCACAGCCCCACAGCAGAGTCTGCTGGCCCCGCGTCACATCACCAAGGAACCAACCTTGAAAGATTTGACTCTATTTCCAGCTTCGTTGTGACCACTGGAAAAGAGGGGACACACATCAATCTATCTAGAATCTATTTATCGATCTAGCATCTATCCAACCTTTCTCTCTTTCGTTCCCTTGCTTTTCACTGAACACCGCCGATGGACTTAATTTGAGTTTATAATCCTTTATCCGTTCTCTCTTGGCTTGTGAAAAGAAACCGCCTCCTTGGAGAGAAGAGCCCCCCCCCACACCCCCACTCACCCGCTCCTTCGGAGAGGGAACCGGAAAAAAGTGTGCTGCAACCTCCCTTGAACTTGTCCTTGTTGACTCCAAGACCAACGGAAAAGCTGCCTACTGCGTGGGCCCCCCAGGGCCTGTGTTTCCAGGGAGGGCCAGGGAAGATGGAGAGCAGATTCAACAATTGTGCTCACCGCCCCATGCTCAGCGATCACAGTAAATAACATTCCCACTCATTAGGAAAAATGATTTAGGAACCAAATGGGCAACTGTGGTACACAACCCAGGGCCTGGTTTTGTACATCAGGTTTTATTGAAACCACTTTTAGTGAAACAGTCCTGAGTTTGGTTGGCGCTGAACTTTGGGGACTCCCACCCTCCCCTTTAATTTTATGCCCGAGCCAATTCCTCACTCCCCTCACCCTTGTCCCTGAGCCGCCTCATATTCATTCATTCGTCCACCACCCTCCCCCCATCCCATCCCATCCCTATGGAGGCCCTGGAGACAGAATATGCAATTATGGATGCTTTGCCATTTGCAGGTATTGTGATAAGCACCTTTGTACGTATTCCCTCAGTTAATCCTTCCACTCACCCTACAAGGTAAAGATAATCATCCATTCTATTTCACCTGTGAGGAAACTGAGGCACGGAAGTGTACAGATGCTTTCTCAAGATCTACCCGTTAGGAAGAGGAGAGCCAGGGTCCACCTCCAGGCAGCCGGAGCTTCAACTCTTGCCAAGGTGACTCCAGCGTCCCAAGATGGTCAGGCTCAAGAGTTCTCAGTTTAACGACAGTGCAGGGGTTTGGAAGGGGGGTGCCCAGAAAAGGAGTAACGGCTCAGCTCTTAGGGGGCCTCGTCAAGGAGGTGATCTTGAGCAGAGGGAATAGAAGTTCACTCAGCAAAAAAGGAGCCCTGGTGGCGTGGTAGGTTACGAGTTGAGTTGCTAATCACAAGGTCGTCAGTTCAAAACCGCCTGCTTCTCGAGAGAAAGAGACATTCAACTCCCGTGAAGACGGATAGCCTTGGAAACCCAAAGGGGCAGTTCTGCACTGCGCTGCCGGGGCACCATGTGTCAGAATTGGGTCAAAGACAGCAAGAGAAGCAAAAAAGAATGAATTCAGGCTGCGCTGGTGGATATATTAGAAGGGTGGGTCCCTCTGGAGATAGCCTCTCTGACTATCCTACTTCCCTAGGCCCACGCCCACCCGGACTCAATGGAGCAGCAAAATACTGCAAATAACATGTAGTCCATGAGCTAGACACTAAACGAATAGTTACTGTATGTGTACTTTCTCATTAACTCCCCCAATAAGCCTATGAGGAGGTATCATTAATATTTCCATTTTTTACAGATGAAGTTTCATAGGCTCAAAGAGATGAAATCAGTAACTTGCCCAGGATGACTCAGTCAGTAAGCCCAAGGATACCCCACGATGATCACCCCAGTGTTGTTCGGTGTGATCCAGACCATTCCGACTCAGAGCAAACCCATGGGCTAGGAGGAGAACTGCCTGGTCGGGTCTTCTAGGCTGTAACCTGGTGGTGGTGTGGTTCCCTGTGGGCTGCAAGCTGCACGATCGGCAGTTCAAAACCACCAGTGGCTCCGCAGGAGAAAGACTGGGCTTTCAACTCCATCCACAGTTGCAGTCTAGGAAACCCACAGGGGGGTCGTTATGCGTCAGCACTGACTGGATGGCAGGGAGTCTGGTGTTTGGGTTGGCATCTTTATGAAGCAGACTGCCTGGCCTTTCTCCCTTGGAGCCACGGAGTGAGTCCCAGTGGACCAGCCTTTGGCTAGCAGCCCAGTGTGTCACGGCTGCACTACCAGGGTGCATGCCGTGTGGTCTGTACCAAACCCAAGAGCCCTGGCTGCACGCTCAGTCAACACAGCACAGCCTAGTAACAGTAGTTCACAAACCCTATCATGCATCCAAGTCACCTGTTCAAAACACATCGCTGGGCCCTGTCCCCAGAGAGTCAGATTGACAAGGTGGCACCTGAGACTTTGCCCTCGAGGTGACGCTGCTGGGTCTGGCGCACACTTCAAGAACTGCTGCACCCAGTGACACTCGGTGCCGGCTGTCACTGCCTTCTGAAGTTGCACTGGGAGCATGCTGCAGGAGGCAGTTGAAAGAAAATTCCTCTTCCTTCTTGGTCCACAGACCAGAATCTGGGCTTTGAACCTCTCTCCTTCTCCTCCCTCTCCCATTCTGCAGAATCAGGCAGCCCATGTCCCACCACGCTGTTTTCAGGACTGCAACCCACGACAACTGAACCTGAGGGAGGAGCAGCGTAATGATCACATGCTCCCTGGTGGTTCTTTAGAGGCCACCATCGGCTCATAGCAACCCGATTGGACAGAGTAGAACTGCCCCCGGGAGTTTCCGACAGAAGTAGAAAGCCTCATCTTTCTCCCTTGGAGGAGGCTGGTCGTTTCGAACTGCTGGCTTGAAGTTTTCAGCCCAACATGTCACCATCGATGCCATCAGGGTTCCCCGCGCTGTCCCTCAACAAGGGCCTAATTATATGACACAATCCTTTGTCCCATGCATTAGGCCTTTGGGGTTGCGAGTGACAAAACTCACTGTGAACAGGCCTCGAAAAGTGGGCATGGATGGACTACAGCCTGCTCGCAGGCAGAGAGAGGGTGCTGCTGGACTGCACAGTGAGTAAGGGGAGCTCAGGGGGCACTGGGATTGCCTGTGCTTCTCACCCCTGGCCTCTGCCGCTGCCTGAGTGTTAGCATTATTCTTCCAGGCAGCTCTCTCTACCCATGGCTGCTGCGACTCCCAAGTTCACCATTTTTAGTTCTACCTTGAAATAGGGGCAGAGAGACAGGCTTGCCCATCCTGGAGAAGGGCAGTATGTGCCTCAGTTTGAATAGTTGCCCATCCCTGGACCAGAGTTCTTGGGTGTTTCAGATACCGAGCCCAGCCTCATGAGGGATGAGTATGGGACAGGACTTGTGAAAGAGGTTATATCCTTCCCTCCAGAGGATGCTTTGGAAATGAAAGAGTGTGTTCTAGAACACAGGAGGCAGCATTAGACAGGCAAAATAAAGACCACAGGTGAGTGAATAGATGCCTACCTTCTCTGTATCAGACACTGAGTGACAGCTCTAATAGACAGAGATGGATACGTGAGGAAAATCCCAGCCTTCCTGGAGCTCCAGTGTAGAAAACAGGCTAATAGATGTCGAGAGAGCTCGGTAGGCATCTCTGTGAGTCAGCAGGAAGCAAGAGATACCACCACGACGTTGCAAAAACCGAGCACTCCTGGCCAGACTCAATGTACTCATCCACCAGCCAACTTTTGAGCATCAGCCACCGTATGTTAAATAACATATTTGCATTCAATCAACTTCAAACCCACTGCCATCAAGTTATTTCCAATTTATGTCAACCCTATAGGACCAGGATGGGGTAGAACTACCCCTGTGGGTTTCCAAGACTGAAATTCTTTTCAGGAATAGCCTTCTTCCCC
>NW_022111310.1:13851646-13860393 GCF_000313985.2 Echinops telfairi
AAGAAGAAGGGCCACTACATCTTAGCTAGTTACTGCTCTTTACGTTGTCCCCATAGAGAACATTCTTGTTCCCAACAGGCTTCCCCAGCCCAGGGGACCCATCACCCTCGCAGTGTAACCTCCTTGAGGATCATTGGTCTGCCCTGTGCATCCTTGACATAGAAAAGGTTTGGGGCCATGGGCCCAAGGACTAGTGTCCTCCAACAGCCAAGTCATTGAAACGTCCTGAGCCTTGCTTTCCTCCGTTCTTGAAAGGGAGTAACAGCCTTGTCTGCCTTTGAGGCTAAGATGAAACTTAAACCAGTCAAGTTCTTTTTGGAGGACCAAGGCCATGGGGAGGACCAAGGATGAATTTATAAAATTGCTTTGAAAAATGTTACGCGAGTTCTTTTTGGAAAACAAAGTTCAGGAGGGTTAAGACTCTCACTCTCACGTCTCTCAAGCACAGCGTTTCTCAACGACTCCGTGGGCCATGTTTTAAAAATGTAGGCTCGCAGGCCTCACTGCAGACATACTGAATCAGACTAGCTGGGGCTGGCCCTGGACAGCAACATTTTCGTAGGTTCCCCACGTGACTCACTGCAGGAGTTCAGTCCCCTGGCCATGGTGCCTTGAAGCTGCCACACACAGATCCAGTTCGGATCAGGTCATTTCGGTAGTGACTTAGCATCCGTACCCCTTTCTAGTGCGGATGAGGCACTGTCACACACATGGCTTGGTTGAGATGACAAGTAGGACGTAATAGTGGTTCAGAACCTACTTTCTGGAGCTGAGCTGCTTGTGGGTTGTTGGGAGAGGAACCCAAAGCCCAGCTCAGGAGCCAGTGACATGATCTGTGCCCTAGTTTCTTCCCTGTGACATGAGGCTGCACATCGCCCGCCTACTCTGTAAATGCTAATAAAGAGTAAAGACTAATAAAAAGACTATACCTTAAGTGCATCGAACAGTGCTTAGTGAGCATGAGCTGTCGTTAATCTTCTTTAAGGCAAATTAGGAGCCCTCTTGGCATAGTGGTTATGCGTTGGGCTGTGATCCGCATGGTCAGAAGTTTGAAACCACCCACCGTTCCTCGAGAGAAAGGCAGAACTTTCTACTCCCAGAAACAGTTACTGTCTCGGAAACCCCCAGGGGGATCACTATGCGTTGGCATTGATTTGATGGCAGTACATTTGATTTTCTGGTTAAGGCAAATTGGGCTGCTGACTGAAAGGTTGGAGGTTCAAGCCCATCGGCTCCTCCCTGGGAGGAACATGGGGCTGTCTGCTTCTATGAAGAGTTGCAGTCTCAGAACCCTGTAGAGGTGGCTGTGACTCTGAATGGACCCCATTTCGGTGAGTTTAGATTTTTTGTCAGACAGATACTACATTCTTCCTCTCTTTCTGCAAATGAAAAAACTGAGGGTAGACTTGTGTAATTTATCAGCATCCATGACCAAACCACATCCCTAACTTCGGTTTCCTGGTTCTTCCCAGAAAGCCACAAACATAACCTTTGTCTGCCTTCCAAAGCCACTTATGATTGAAAGTATGGTAAGTAGCTCGAGAGCAGTCAATCAAGAAGTATTTATTGAATATTTACTGGCAAGTGTCCTCTGTCCTCCACAAGATGCTTCAGTTTAAAGCTGTGAGCCCGGGTGCCCACAGCATCAAGGAGAACATGTATATAGAAAACAGAGATTAGGATATGAACTCAGTGAATAAATCACCATCCTTAATGTTATTTTTTTTCAATCTTAAGAAATGAAAGCCCATTTGGGAACACATAATTCTGATGAAATGCTAACATTTCACCAGATATGGCTTTATCCTTATTTTTGGTCTTGGCTGTTTTTCAGAGCTAACTTCTTTGTAAGGACCCCTGGTGATGCAGTGGGTTAAACTTTGGTTAGCTGACCATAAGGTCTTCGGTTCAAACCCACTCGTTTCTCAGCAGGAGAAAGAAGAGGCTCTTTTCTCCCATAAATATTTATAGCTTTTGAAACTCTAAGGAGCAACTATGCCCTGTTCTGTAGGATTATTATGAATCATAATTTGCTGGATGTTTTTTTCACATCGTTTTACTAATATCATTGGGGTTTTTAAAGTAAACCAGTACCTCTAGGTATATCATTAATCTCTTTAATGGATCTTTGAGTAACAAACACATTTCTGAAAAATGTTTCTGTGTAATTATTGAAAATCAAATGTTTGCTTCTATAGAAATCTGACCTCTTCAAAGAGGTAAGATGTGGCTGCTTTTAGAGTTATGTTATGCTTGTACATATGAAGTACAAATTGGCTTTTTAGGCATTATGGCCCGTGGTGGTGGTGGCTGCTCGGCACTGTTGGTTCCAACCCAAAGTGACCCTACCTGGAAGAAGCATCGCCCAGCCCTGCACCATCCTCGGGATGGTTCTTGTGTTTGAACCCAATGCTGCAGCCACCACTGTGTTATCCACCTTTATCGGGCCTTCCTCTTCTTCACTGCCCTACTTGTTTACCAAGCATAATGACCTTCTCGGGGGACTGGTCTCTCCTGAAAACATGTCCAAAGTACATGAGATGAAATCTCACCTTCCTTGTCTCTGAGGAGCCTCTAGCTATTCCAAGAGAGGGAGGTGTTCTTTCACAGTCCCTCGAGCTGTCAGCGTTCTTGGCCAGCACCGTAATTCAAATGCATTGACTCCTCTTCGGTCTTCCTTATTCATTGTCCAACTTTCACGTGCATACGAGGTATTTGAAAATGCCGTGCCTTAGGTCAGGCACGCCTTAGTCCTCAAAGTAACATCCTTGCTTTTCAACACTTAAACGAGATTTTTTGCAGCAGATTTGCCCAATGCAAATCATGCATTGTTGGATCTCTTGACTGCTGCTTCCATGGAAATTGATTGTGGTCCAAACAAGATGAAATCGTTGACAACTTCTGTCTTTTCATTCTTATCATGTTGAGTTGTTAGTTACCATCCTCCAATCCTGATGCAGTATTCTTCTTCATATAAGACAGTGTTGGTTATTTGTGCAACCCACAGATTGAATCAGTCGGGTGAGAGGATACAACCCCGATGCACACCTTTCCTGATTTAAAACCATGTAGTATTCCCTTGTTCCATTCACACAGCTGCCTCTTGATCCATGTACAAGTTCTGCAGGAGCACAATAAAGTATTCTGAAATTCCCATTCTTCTCAAGGCTATCCATAGTTCATTTATGATCCACACCATGGAATGCCTTTGCATAGTCAATAAAACACAAGTAGACACCATTCTGGTATTCTCTGCTTTCAGCCAAGTTCCATCTGACCCCAACAGTGATAGCCCTTGTTCCACATCCTCTTCTGAAGGCAGCTCCCTGTCAAATGTCTGACTACGACCGCTGCTGGACGAGCTTCAGCCAAAGTGTACTTGCACGTGCTATCACCTGTATTCTGTAGTTTCCCAGTCTGTTGAGTCACCTTTCTTTGAAATAGGTACAGATAGGGATCTCTCCCAGTTGGTTCACCAGGTAGCTAGCTGTCTTCTAAATGTCTTGGTTTCGATGCGGGAGTGCTTCCAGAGCTTCATCAGCTCGTTGAAACATTTCCATCAGTGTTCTATCAATTCATGGGACTTGTTCGGGGCTGATGTTGTCAGTGCAGCTTGAATTCTTCCTTCAATACCCAATGCTACCTCTTCAAAGGGTTAAACATCAGCTAGTTCTTTTTGGTACAGTGACTCTGTATCCTGCATCATTCAATATTTTGCCCATAGACTCTTTCAATATTGCAACTTGAAGCTTGAATTTTCCTTGATTTCTTTCGGTTTAAGATCTGCTGGGCATGTTCTTCCTTTTTGGTTATCTAACTTTAGGTTTTTTGCACATTTCGTTATCATAGTTTACTTTGTCTTCTCAAGTTGCCCTTCAAGATTTTTCCATTAAGCTCTTTCACTTCATCCTCTCTTCCATTTCAGCTGGCCTTTCTTCATCATATTCCAAAGGAGGGTAAGCCTCCACCACCATTCAGACTGGAAAACAATCAGCCTCAGGCTGTGGCTCAGAGGATCCCTGGTGGAGCGGTGGTGAAAACCCTCAGCTGATGTCCCACACAGTGTAGATGGTTGGAGGCTGTTCACTGCTTGGAGGGAGAGAGATGTGGTGGTCGGTTTCTGCAAAGATGACAGGATTTGGAACCTGATGGGGCAGTTTTTCTCTGTCTACAGGCTCACTATGAATCCGAATGGACTCTACAGTTGTGGATTTGGTTCTGGTGGTTCAGGTTAAGAATTGAGCTAATATTTAATAAAGCCCTAGTACGATATGTTCCTTAAATTAAGTTTTGAGTAATTGAATGGCGGAGAGACTGTGTGAGGTCAAGGGGGGAAAGGGCATTTGATGGAATGGAATGAAATCTATCTTCTTGAATGATTTTGCTACAGTTTATAGCAAACTTCCCAATATTAGAGTAATTGTCTTGGCCTGGATTTTCTCATTTGTCTTAACTGATCTGTCAGTGTTATGAATAACAGCTTCAACTTTCACTGTGACCCTTGAAAGAGGAATTGTCCATGTAAAAGGCTGTAACTGCGTATTACAGAAACATCCCAGTGGTCTTTCCATATACATCGAATTTGATAGGTTTCCTCTGTGTCCAATTTTCCCCATCTCGATATTTTCCCTGATATTCAGACCGATGCAGAACTCTTCTCAATGCCTCTTGGCCTGTCTGACTTAGATTTTTCTATTTCCCTTGTGCTTGTGCCAATTAAAGCAAGCCTCAGGCTGTGCGCATGGCATATTTTCGGAAATTTATTGTGTAAGAAATATTGGCTTCTCTTGCACTGTTTTCCATTGGTTGCCTTTCCCCCACGTCTTAGCAATTCTACCGTTTCTCGTTTTTGAAGTCTTTGTGTGTATGGTATTTTTTGAAAAGTTCTTTCTTACATGTTGGCTGTTACAATGGGCAATTACATCAAGGGAAAGATCGACAAATTACTAACACGCACTGATTACAGTCGGCCGGCCAGCCCTCGTATTCGCAGGTTCCTCATCTGCAAATTCAGTCAACCACAGATAGACAATATCATGGGGGAGGGCCGGGGGAAGCAATTAGGTGGACAGAGCAATTTATCCGAGGCCAAGAGAGAGCATAGAGTATACAATGCTACTCACATTGTGTTCGATATTTTAAGCTATCTAGAGACTTACTATTTTAAATTTTATTTTAATAAGATTTTTTTTAATTATAAGGGGATGCTGCCTGGTTTGAAATCAGGAAAGATGTGAACCAATATTGTATCCTTTCCCCATACTTACTCAATCTGTGTGCTGAGCAAATAATCGGAGACACTGGACAATATGAAAAAGCGGATATCAGGATTGGAGGAAGGCTGATTATCACCTTTTGATAGGCAGATGGCACAACCTTGTTTCCTGAAAGCATAGAAGGCTTGAAGCATTTGAGGATGGAGATCAAAGACTACAGATTTCAGTGTGAATTACACCTCATTGGAAAGACAAAAAAAAAGAATGAGAAAAGAAAATCCCAAACCTTCACAACTGTACCAATCCATAGTATCATGGTCAATGGAAAAAAGATTGACATGGAAAAGGGTTTCATTTTACTTGGATACATAATCAACACCCATGCAAGTAGCAGCCAGGAAATTGAAGGACTTATTGCAGCGGGCAAATCTACTGCAAAAGGCCTGTTTAAAGTGTTAAGAAGCAAAGCTGTCATTTTAGGGCTACGATGCCCAGACCCAAACCGTGGTATTCTCATTCACCTCATGTTCACGGGGAAGCTGGGCAATGAATGAAGACAACTGAAGAAGAAACGCTGCCTTTGGATGAGGTGTGGTGAATCATACTGAATATCCCAGGGAATGCTGGGAAAAGGGACAAACCAGGCTGGGGAGAAATGCAGCTGGGACGCTCCTTAGGATAAAGGATGGTGAGACGTTGCCTCATGTACACTTTCCATGTTCTCCCGAGAGACCATCTCCTGGACAAAGATATGCGCTCACTCACTGCCACGGAGTTGATTCTTATAGGACAGGATGGATTGCCCGGGTGGGTTTCTCTTTACTAGAGTGCTTTACAGGAGTAAAAAGACTCCTTTTACTCCCTCAGAGGAGCTGGTGGTTTTGAACTTCTGGCCTTGTGGTTAGCAGCTCAAGGGATAACAGACTCTTGGTAGAGGGCAGTGAGAAAAAAAAAAGGAAAACCCTCAACAAGTTGGAGTGACACAGTGGATGCAACAAAGGGCTCAAACATAGCAAAGATGGTGCAGATGGCCCAGGAGCACACAGTGTTTCATTCTGTTACACACAGGGTCACTGCACATCAGAACAGAGTCAGGGATATAAAACTGGAGCCTCGTAAACATCCCACAATAAGCTATGGCTATGGATTTTCTTGTGATCTTTGATAGAATCCGTATGAACACTGTTAGGATCAAGTACCTATTCTTTCGCTCCTTTTTATTTCGTGATGTGATTTTCCTGTACATATGCCCCAGCATTTTTCAGCTTGAGATAACACTTAAAAATTTTTTTTGGTCACTACATTGATTTATCTTCTCCATAGTGAATTCCTAGGTCAAAGAGTACAAGCAATTTTATATTTTCCTGGCGTGTTTTTCCAGGAAGTGACTGAAAATCGTATCTCTATTGGTGTGGACAATCAGGAAGCAATACCGTCTCCTGTAACGAGAATTCCTGAGGGGAAGGCCCTGTGGGGTTGCTTCACTCAGCAACACAATGGATCCTCAAGGGCTCAGCTGGCTTCAGGTCTCTCTTCTGCCAGCCTGAGGGGTCCTCTTGGCCAGGGACCGGCTGTCCTCCCCATCGTCCAATGACTGCCTCGGTTCTGGACATCACCAGACTTCACGGATAGGACAGTGTTCAGTGGAAGCAGAGGGGGAGGAAAATGGCTCCAAGTGCATCTTTGGAAGGATGAAGAAACATTGTCCCAAGTTCCCTGGACAGGCTTCTCTCTCGGTTTCATTCGTCAGTGAGCCGAGGATCTCTGTGACTGACTTGGTAAAACGCAGTCATAGGGAGAGCGTTAGCTTACCTGGGCCAAACAGGTTCGGTCCTATGGAGGTAGTATGCTTCGCTCACGTGGATCATAGATTATCATCCCAGGAGGCCAAGCCACTTTACAGGGCCGACCTGCAAAATCTAATTGTGTCTATTCACTGACAGAGCTAGGTTTCTATCAGTGCTGCTCTTTACTGTAAATGTGAAGGGCACTTGTGTAATGACAGCATCATTTAAATCTGTGGTTTGTTCGTATCATCAAGGTTCATGGGATGCCTTTAGAATGAATTGCTCTTTTAAAAATTTTTCCTTTCGTGTTTTATCTCCCTTGGCTTCAAAAACCTCACGCTAACCAAGTATATCTAGTGGTTATGCGAGGCCTTTTGCCACCTCCCATTATTCTCATGAGAATGTTTAAGCAGAGACTGCATCTACTTAGGAAGCTCACGTTACAAAAGTCTTTCATAGATTTAAATACACAAATATACACAGTGGGCTTCAGAGCAAAGCCTCGAATCACTGGGATGTGGGAGTGCACATGGGAGTCTAGGACGTTGTCTGAAATTGGCACCTTGTCAGGTTATCTTACCTTTTATTAATTGTAAGATCAGGAGGAACCCAGAATCCTGCAATTCTGAAGTCATATTTTCATTCCTGGAGGGAAAAAAAAACCACATTAGAAGACAGCAGTGAAAGTCTTTCTCTCCACTTTCTAAATTTCCCCTCCGGATAAAATCATCCTTCTCAGCTTTTGTGGGACTTTGTCTAGTAGGAGGTGCCTCTAAATTTAAGCGGGGCCATGGGTGCCTGAGAGCAATTACTCCTTACCTCTGGCTCTAACCACGGTGGAATGGGGTCAGCTGCTAACTTGGGTGGGCCTGGCTCAGCGAGGAGCGTCCCTCCATCCCCGGGTGGAAAATGAGGCAGAATATTAACAAATAGCAAATAAAGGCTACCTTTGAGATTCTTCTCTCTGACCCCAAATTTTGCTTCTTTCTCTTAATCACAGCTTTGCATCACAGTCTTAATCATCACCCTGTCCATTCCATTCTTCAAACTGTGGACACCACGGTGTCCCTTTGGAGGATTCTCTGAGGGAGCAGCGCTTTGCCCTTGTCCCAGCTTGCAGTCCATCGCAAAGCCTCCTTAGTTAACATCTCAGAGAAGCAGGCACTGAGGACACCTTCTGTCATGGGGCTCTGTTGGCCACTAAAGAGATCGCTAATTGCTCTGTGTCCGCAGACACCAGGCTTTGAGCGACTCTAGGATGGTAAATGGCCCACCCCTCTAAATGGACTTGCCATCAACTGGAATATAATCCCTCGAAGGCTGTTACACAGAGGAAGAAAGACACATGGGTTTGATCCAGGAGGCCAAACTTAAGTCCGTGGTTGCAGATCAATGTTAGCTCACTATCAACAAGCGCATTCCAACATGAGCTTACTG
Source organism: Echinops telfairi (assembly GCF_000313985.2). Classification (NCBI taxonomy): domain Eukaryota; kingdom Metazoa; phylum Chordata; class Mammalia; order Afrosoricida; family Tenrecidae; genus Echinops; species Echinops telfairi. The sequence goes on from NW_022111310.1 coordinate 13,860,087, forward strand.
GAAACAGAAGGAACTGCCTCCGTGAATGAGTTCCTTATCCCTGGAAATGTGCAGATCCAATCAGAGGACGTTTGTTTTGGGGTTTTTTTTCCAAGATGTTTAAGAACATGTTAAATAGAGAAGGTGACTTTTAGCCTCTCAATTCTAGAATAACCCTTGGTCCAGTCTTGGTGTCAGATCACAAGCACACAGCAATGCCACCCAGCTCCCCCCCAGAAGGCACTAAGAGTTCCCATCTTTACTTTCAACTCTTAAATAGCATCAGTGAAGGTGCTTTCTCTGTTCCCTGTAGCTGCGCTGTTTGGAG
>NW_022111310.1:13861564-13866297 GCF_000313985.2 Echinops telfairi
CTTAGCTACTGAGCTGGCAACTACTGAACTCTCCTGAAAGGGAGAGGAAGGAAGAGAAATGAAGCCAATCAGCCAGATTCCTTCAGCAGTGGGGGGAGGGAACGGAGAGGCTCACAGTAATCATTTCTATCCCCATCATATGATGAATAATCAGAGTGATTCGGTGTCCGTCTGAGTTGTGGGGGACTTTAAACGATTGCATCTGTGCCCAGGCGAGAAGTAGATGAATTGGCATGATGATGGGGGAAGGAAGACTCGGGAATGTAAATACTCTGATGCTAAGTTATGGATACATCCCCAAAGTCTAGTAAAACAGTGTCTGTTTTTGAGCTGCCAGACTTCAATAGTGGATCAAGCCAAACTCCCAAATGGGCTTTAAACTTGAGAAATATCAGGCTTGTTTGTTTCCAATCGCACAAGGCCTTATGAATTAAAAACAAGAGTTGGGCCATAAAACAAGAGAGAAAGCAATTGATCTATTTATCATTCTGCTGTCAGCATGGTAAGCCTTGTGCGAGTTCCCACTCAATCCCTTAAGCACACCAAACACAAACAGCCTGCTAAGAGCGTTTAGAAACTCAGCCAGGCCTCCTCTCTGGAATCCCTCCTGACTCCTGCTTCCCCATGATGATTCGCTGCGCTTTCTCCACTTGTCACTATGTTCCTAACTGCCCTCCGCTCACCGACACCCACAGGCTCTACGTTGGCTCCGCTACGTTGGCTCCTCACGCTCACCCCCACACCCGCCTAGTGACGTTCTTCCTCAGACCTCCTTGTTCCCTGACATGAGAGGATACGCTGGCCCCAAGCCCTGCCTTGGACTTGATTCTGGTATTTGCCCTCTGTCCCCCAACACAACATCTGTGAATTCAAGGGTATTCTGTGTTATCGCCTAACCCGATAGTGTCTAGCCCAGCATGCAAATCCCAATTCCAAGCCCAAAGGGTGTTGAGTCTCTTCTTAAGATAATATCCAGGTGGAATATACTCAAAGTTGTACTTTGACTGTCGTGAACTTTTTTTAATTTCCGCTAGCTTCAACTTAAGCTTGCATAGAAGCAATTGGTGGTCCGTTCTGAGTGGTGACATTGAACTTGTCCATTGTCTCTTTCTACCACTAAATAAATAAATAAAACAGGAACTAACCCACTGCCATTGAGTCACTGCTGACTCACAGCAACCCGATAGAACAGGACAGAACTGTGCCAGGTGAGTTTCCAAGACTGCAACTCTCTAGGGGAGTAGAAAGCCTGTCTTTCTCCTGCAGAGAGGCTGGTGGCTTCACACTGCTAACCTCGCAGTTATCAGTCCAACATGTAACCACTCCTCTACCAGGGCCCCTCATCTCTATCTCCAGCTTCAGTCCGTTTGAATCCTGTGTATGCCATCTGGTGAGGTTAGAATATATTGTCACCATGTATGTTGCCGAAAATAGTATTTGCAAAGAAGACGTCATTGGTCTTACAAAATTCTGTTGTGTGATTTCTGGCACCGTTTCTATCACTGAAGCCATGCTTTCCAACTACCAAGCCTTCTTGTTTAGGCTTTCAGTATTTGAAAATGCTTCCAAGCTATGCCGGAGGTGCTGGGGTACTGGAAAGGAAGATCAAAAGGACCACGGACTATAAAAGGACAAACTGATCATGATTGGAAGAAGGCCAGAGTGCTCTTTAGAGGCAAGGATGGCAAGACTTTGTCTTACAGCCTTTGGACGTGTTGTCTGGAGAGACCAGTCCCTGGAGAAAGGCGTCATGGTTGGTCAAGTGGAGAGGTGGTTAAAGAAGAGGAAGGCTTTGACGGCATGCATTGGCACATTGGCTGCATTGATGGGCTCGGGCATAGGAACGATGGACGGACGCAGGACCGTGCAGTGTTTCGTTCTGTGATGCATAGGGTCCCTATTGGTCGGAGCGGACTCAATGGTCCCTGACAACCACACAAGCTTTCTTGTTTCCAATGTTCACATTCCAATCACCAGTAATTATCAGGACAGAAAGACAGGAACAGGGACATCTTGATTGCATGTTTGCCCAATTTAAGACTGAGGAAGTTGTTAAAATCTGGATTTTATTCTTCCTCCTTGGCATTAGTGATTGGCGCATGGATTTGAATAAAGTTGGATTAGCTGGTCTTCCTTCGCATAGGCACTCATGTTATCCCCTCTCATGCTGCAGGATCGATCTGCTGTGGTTGGAGGCCTATCAGCAAAGGCACCTCTCAAGTAAAAAGCAATTGCTATTCAGCTTCTTATAATTGTCTCCATGTAGGACTGGGGACATTTGGCTCCGTTTTGCCAAATCCTTTTTAAAAGAGAAGCTAGATGTTTGAAGATTTATATAAATTCTTCTGATTTTTGAATGTTAGTCATTAAATTCATGTGAAAACACTAACTGCACCTTGAAGACTAAACAAAGCGTATATTCAAGCAAGCTAGAAGGTTCACCAGTTTATAACCTCTAGACTGACGATTACTCTAAGATCCGCCATGCGCTTTCAAGAGGGTTCCTTGTTCAATATTCTCTTCTGGACGCAGGTAGGTGTTCTGAATGACTGGATCACCTGACACCAGCACATCCCCACAGGGGAAGAGAGGAAGCGCTGGCAGGCTGCCCAGAACACAGGGTGGAAGTGCAACATCCTGGTCCCCTACCCAGGGACTGCCCCGAGCAGCGAGGAAAGGGAGAGGGAGGAGCACCCCTGGAAATCCTGTTGCCCAGACAGAAAAATCCCCTCCCAGACTGCAAAGTGCCCAAAGACAGGGACCAGGACTCTCCATCTGGATTTCCCAGCACAAACTCTGTGTCAGGCTCCCAGCAGGAAAACCAGGACAAAGGAGGAGGTGGAGAGTGATCTGACCACAGTCAACGTTCCTGAGCGCTCATGAGGGTCATGATGTTGAAGACAAATCGGAGTGGGGGACGCTCAGATGGCCTGAGCTGGCACCCTTACAGCAGAGATTGTCCTGTCTCCCCAGTGCTGCTGCACCACAGCATACCCCAAGTGGGAAGCTTTCAAGAACAGCCGTGTGTTTTCTGGAGGTTAACAGTCTAGGCCACAGGTAGTTCTTGTTGTAGCCTCAGGTGTTCCTCGGATCCCCGGCGATCTCTCCTCACATGCCTTCGCATCTCATGTCTCCGTGTCTAGCCTCATCTTGGAAGACTCAGGGATGATTAGGCGCAGGCCCCAGCCTACACTGGTAACATAACAAAAACCCCATCTTCCCAAACAGGAGCACAACCATAGGTACTTGATCCAAGAATTCAACCCATATTTTGGGGGGACATAATTCACCCCATCATGTGGCTGCCTCGGCTGTGGCAGACTGCACAGCTCCGTTCTGGGTCTCTTTAAGGCCCACGCTCTTCTCCCTGCCTGCGTTCAAAGATGCCCTTCTTGTAGCCGCAAGAAGGAAAGTCACAGCACACCGACTGTTTGGGACCCTCCCCAAACCTCTGCGATCCTAGTGTGCCCTTGACATCAGCTGCTGTTTTAGTTCTTAGCAGGTCAGTGTGTTTTCTCTGGGTAGAAACGGGATGCCAGTTAGTGGCTTAGGGTTGTGTTTACTTTCATAGCACGCTTTAAGGAAAATGTATCTCAAATATCTTTCGAGCCTAGTAAATTCAGCCTGACAAACTAAGGATAATTAGGGTGTTGTAGAGACGATAACGGCTCCTCTATTGGACCTGGGAGGAACCCAGCTGAATGGTGATATTAGCAAAAGAACTTGAGAGAAACCAGGTTTTACACCACCCGTTCCCTAACCTCTGAATAGAGAGCCTGTTTGAGAGCCGTCCCTGGGGTCTGCTGTAAGGAACACCACGGCTGCCCCAAAGCGCTTTAATTTCTGAGGGCTGGCTCATGCCAGCCAAAACAAACCCTGCTAAAAATTTATCTGGGCCTCAAGGGCTGTATAAAACTCACTGAAAGCAGGGCTCCGTGGGCCTTTGCTCTGCTCCCTTTCATGAAATCGGGGGGCAGCCTGCGTCCTCACACATAGAAGGATGCTTTCAATGCATCTTTGGGAGCAGAGCAGGAGATGAAACCCTCCGTTTCCCCCAAACACCCTCAAATGCAGTGCCTGAGAGAGACTCTTCTCCTTAAGGGGACATCCAACCCCTGAGCGTGCAGAGGCAACCAGCTGAAAAACTGTTGCTGCTTCATGTCCAGACGTGTGCATGCGGCTGTGTGTATGTGCATGGGTTATGCAGGAACATGCGTGTGGGTGTTCACATGCAGACACAAGCAGGCCCGGAACACACAAGTGTCTGTACCCATAGGAGGATGGGTACCTAAGATCACATGCATGTGGCCAGCAGTTATACATGTGCATACATGGTCTATGTTTCAAGGTGTGTTCTTCCTTGCTCTTCCGACCAAGGGTACTGGGTTGTGGTGATTTGGGGCATGAGCATAGGAGTTGGAGAGGTTTGTCAAATGTTCAGATTCGCTGCTGACTGATTGTGTGTTCTTGGGCAAGTTATTTCCTCTCTCAGTTTGCTATCGGGAAAAGGAGACAAACTCTCGCACTACGCCAGATGGCACTACTGATGAGATTCTCCAGGTGAAATATAGCACAATGACGAGCATCTCGTTAAGTGCTCAAGAAATGACAGCTCTCGTGACTATTATTCTTTCTGACATCGCGCTGACTGGGAGAATCAGGTAACGCAGCCGTTGCTAAGGGTTCGCTTCATGTTGTACTACCATCACCAGCCTCGACTGTCAAGAACGTCA
>NW_022111310.1:13866993-13872282 GCF_000313985.2 Echinops telfairi
GATCTTGTTTTCCCCGGTGCGTCCTCCTGTGTCCTGTTCCTCTATTGCTGAAAGAAGGGGGGGGAGTATCATTTGTCTCAGAGTTAAATGTTCTGGTGAAGGTGGATTGGGGTTAGGCTGCTTGGAGTTGAATGGTGATTGTGTCACTTACTCGCTTCCTTGTTTCAGCTTGTTTGAACTTTCAGGGTTCTCATCCTCATCAGGCTGTGAGGATTAAAGGATAAAATGCACAGGAAGATATCCTAATGCCCTGGGCCCAGACTAAGACTTGGTGTGACTTGCCACCATTTGGCCTGGGCGGGCCATGCGACTGAGAAGGCATGGGAGCACATGTGGCAAGACACTGGGGTTTCTCTTGTGTATTTGGGAGCTTCCTGAAAGTCAAGTCCAATAAAGTGTGGGTGAATTAGAAGAAAGTAACTTGTCATTAAAAACATTGACCCCTCTCTTTGCTGATGAGCTCTCTCCTAAGGAGAAGGTGACAGAAGGATGCCCCACCACTACTGCTACTTCTTTTTTTAAAATTTTTGTTTTATTAGGAGCTTTTACAGATATTATAACAATGCATCACTCAATTTGATCAAGCATAATTGTACAATTGTTGCCATCATCAGTTTCAAAGCATTTTCTTTCTTCTTGAACTCTTTGATATCAGCTCCCCTTTATCCCCCTGCCCCCCAGGACCTATATATAAACAATGTATATTGTTTTTATACCATCTAATGTATGCATGCACCTACAGTTCTGTTATGTCTCCCCCTCAAATGGGATCATACAGTCATCGTTGCTATCGGTTGCCTCTTCACACACGATCTGGCTGTTACATCTTTCCCAGGAAGGGAAAACGGGCTCAGAAACATGGGTGAGTGAGCCACCACCTGCAGTGGGTTGGGCTGGGGTGAGGCTACATCCTGCCCCACTCCACCAACCACTGAAGAGGACTTCCCATCCTGCTGGGTGGGGTTTCCCAAAGCCAAATGTTTAAAGGCAAATCATTGTTCCTAAGTTCCGAAGAGCTTTGATGACGACTCCGCTGAGAACTCCTCCAAGAACTGTGGGGTTTGTAAGCCCCCCCCAGCCCCCCCCCCCAGGGTGACCAGGAGTCAACGACAATTATAAAGGAAAATTGCTGCCGGCTGGGTTTGGTTTCCTGGGCGGGAATGGCTCAGATTTGAGCCCTCACCCCATTCTTTTCGTGATGACGAAGCAAAGTGACTTCACAACGGCTGATTTTGGTTGTGTCAATGGCATTGCTATAATGTGTGCCTCAGAATGAACCATGATCTATGGAATCCAAGCGATTCTGTCTCTTTCCGTCGCAGCTCACCTGCTACTTCCTTTGAGACTTCGGTCACATTCTACTATTATTTTCCCTCTCGGCTCTTCATTTCGGCCATGAAATGTGAAAGGCAGGCTCTGGCATTCCTGGCGGCTCCCCGGCCGTATCAACTGATGGCAATGGGCTGATGAGGGTTGAGGAAGCGAAGTGTTAGGATGGGTCGGAAGGTTGGAAGCAGCTGAGAGGGCTCCGCCGGTGTTCCAGGAATCAAGGAGGCCCGCTCCCCCGCCGTGGAGAGGCCTGCACGCAATGTCCCTCCCTCATCCAGGCTGTGCCGGCCATGATCCAGGAGGTTTCCCTCCCTAAATGTTTGTGACTCGGCTCCTCTTTAGACCGTCGACTGCAGCTGCTCAGTGACGGTGACCTTGTGAAGGGGAAGCCATGTGACTGGGAACAGTCACAGAGAGGCTAAGGGGGCCCCTTCCTGTGATGGTGTTCAAAAAGCCTCTAACTCCGGTGGAAATGCAGATGTCACTGCCTCAGGCTCCGTCCAACTCCAGTTTCATGTAAGAAATATCTCACCAGCCCCTGCTGTGCACCAGCTCTTGCTATGCTGGCTGGAAACTTGAGGGATGGATGATGTAGGGCAAGGTCTCACCACTTGAGCATTCTGTCTGGCGCCTCTCTCCATGTGCCTCCTACCTCTGGGCTTTCTGTCAAATGTCTCAGGCCATCTCAAAACTCTTACTGCCATCCAGTCAATGCTGATTCACAGCAACACCACAGGACAGGGTCGAACTGCCCCATCATGCCTTGCTAAACTTGTTCTATGACAATGCTAGGCAACAATTAAACTCAAACTCATTGTCATTGAGTTTATTCAATCTTACAAGGCAGGATAGAACTGCCCCTAAGCGCTTCCAAGGCCATAACTCTTTATGGGATTAGAAAGCCTTACAATTCTCTCTCAAAGAGACTGGTGGTTTTGAACCGTTAATCTTGCAGTTGGCAGCCAAATTCATAACTCACTAAGCCACCAGGACCCCTACATGCTAGGCAAGAGATAGTGATTTCTTCATGGAGGAGTCTTATCAGGAATCATCTCAGAAATGGGCCTCTTTCCAATGCCTTCCTCCCTCACTGTTCACAGCCCCATGTGTCTCAGTAGAACTGTGCCCCATAGGCTTCTCAATGGCCAGTGTTTGGAAATAGATCAGCAGGCTTTTCTTCTGAGGTGTCTCTAGGTGGACTGAACTTTTTTAGCCTTTTGGTTAGCAGCTGGCTTATAGGTAACCGCTTGCACCACCTAGGAACTCTACCCTGGCCTTTCCCGTCAGCTGTTCAAACACTCTCTGCCCAAACCCACTCTCCATTCTGCTCATCTATCCCTCAAACCTGGCTGCCTCAAACCAACACTCTTTTTTTTTTTACCCCCTTCACGTTTAAAAAACAATTTTTTATTGGGAGCTCTGACAGGTATTGTAACAATCCATCATTCAACTAGATCAAACATCATTGTCCAATTGCTGCCACCATCATTTTCAACCAACACTTTTCATAAAGAGACACTTAAAACAACAACAACAAAGTTGCCCTCAGGTCACTACAACTCATAGCCCACCTATAAGACCGAGTAGGCCTTAAGAAAAGAGAGACGAACAAAAGCAGGAAATCACTATAAGACCAAACTATTAAAATACATGGGGGAAAAAATAAATGAGGCAGAATTAGGGTGGAGCCGGAATGAATAGTGGGCCAGGAAGACCGGATTGCTACCCTGCTGAAGTGGGTCCGGGTTAGAAATGTGGTGCCAGCCCTCCCCTCCTGAGCACCGAGGACAGCCAATGCTCATCAGGCCTGAGGTGTTTTCCACGTGACGCTTGGACCCACACTTGAGTCTTTCACAGCGTCACACTTCAGGGTGCTCCATTTCAACTTCCTTCAGATGGCATGTGACTCAAAATCTTCGGCCTCAGAATTTCGAATATGAACAGGACAACTTCTGCGATTTGTGGATTGAAAAAGAGAGCATAGAACTACCCCCTGGAGGCTTCTGGGGCTGTGATCTGTACAAGGACAGACCGCACATCTGTCTCCCACAGTGTGGCGAGTGGATTTGAACGCTGAACAGCTGAGTGCTTAACCACTGAGCTACCAGGGCCCCTGAAGCAGACCCTGGCAGGACACGAATTGTCTAGCAGGCCCAGTCCCTGCCTACAAGGCTTATAAGTTAATGAGGCCCACCCACCAAAGCAGCCTTTATAAATCAATGTATCAAATACTCAGGCAGGGTCTCCTTTCCCTAATGAGTGTGTCATTAAGAGGGGGAAAAAATTAGATGTGAGCTCCTGGTGGAGGTGTGGAGATGTCACTGAAAGGCAAGGCTGAGACCCAGCGACATCTGAGCATTTAACTTATATGAATTTGAGGATATTTTTCTTAACTGAAATGAGAGAAGAGAACAGAAAAATTTAAAAACCTAAGTGATTCCACCTGCCACTTGCAACTGTGCGCATGTCTTCATGTGGAAGACACTACTTACTGAGTGCTTCTCTGACAATTACAACCCCTCCCCCTTCGGTGCTATTGGCTAAGATCTTTTGTTCCCTTGTTCGTCCTCCAGGTGGCCATGTGCTTAGGGAAGGCTGAGACCCTCTCCAACCTAGGAAGTAAATGTTGGTTAATTAACACCAATGGAATTTTCATAATGCCATTTCTTTTTTCTGTGATTGGTTTAGGAATAGACCTAAACCTTTTTGACTGGATAGACTTCAAGGGAGGTCATCTCGGATGAGTGGGAGGGGGTTTTGGGATGATTTCTTTACTCCTAAAAAGGGGGTGGGGTGCCCTTTTCTTGCCTATTCATGTTTTCATCTTGAGACCACTGAGAAAGACCAAAAAATGGCAAATTGAGGTCATGGGCCATTGATTCCAAATGGAAAGGCGCCCTAGTGGCCTGGTGGGTTATTAGTTGGGCTACTAACTGCAAGGTCAGCAGTTCAAGCCCACGAGCCACTCTTAGGGAGAAAGACGATGTGTGCTTTTTTATAAGGAGCAACCGTCTTGGAAACAAACCCAAAGAACAGCTCTCCTCTGTCCTAGAGGTTTGTCAGGAGCTGGAATGAACTGGTTTTCAGTAGGCTTGAGTCTCTTGGGTGGAGCCATTAACATACTTTACAACCTACCAAAAGACTAAAGGTTCAAGTTCACCCACAGTTACCTCAGGAGAGAGGTAAGCCTTCTGTTTTTACAAACCAGGCAGTGGATTACAGCAAGTCCAGAGCAGGGCTGAAACTATGGGGGTCAAGCTGGGACAAACTGTGGGAAATCCAAGGGCCAAGCAGTGTCTCATTAACAAAGAACTGGACTCCACTTTCCAGGAGGCCTTATCCGCCAACCCCCGGAAGGAAGACTCGTACCACAAGCCTCGGAGGCGGTGGTGCCACTGCGGCAGTGTCTCCCTGCGGAGTTTGGTGCTGGGGCTGGCAGGAAATGCTTCTAAGGATCTGACAGGAAAGTGTCCCATGCCAAGTCACTTGCAGCTGGCAATGCATGGTGATGAAGAGTCGCATTCGCTGGGCTGGGGGTGGGGGATCCCTCACATCCACACATTTCAGGTGGGAAAGAAGGAACAGCAACGAACTGCTGGGAGAGCTGTTCTCACTAGTCTTCTTCCTCCCCGCCGCTGTCCTGTGACTGGGGCAGAAGAAATAATGGGGCTGTGTGCAATTTGTAAGAGTTAGTGGAGAAGCGTAGACGATGACTGTAGGCATGCTGTAAGAAACATTTGTGTGCTCTTAGATTCAAAGTTGGATAAAGTATCACTTTGCGTGGCCAAAACTGTTTTTGGATTGGCTAGGTTTCACCTCTGTATTTTTCTTAAAACATTTTATTAGGGGCTCATACAACTCCCATCACAATCCATACACACATCAATTGTGTAAAGCACACTTGTACTTCATTCCCAAAACATTTTCCCTCCACTTAAACCCCCGACATTAGGCCCTCAT
>NW_022111310.1:13873092-13875834 GCF_000313985.2 Echinops telfairi
GACCCCAGACACTATATCTTTTGATAGCCGGGCACCATCAGCTTTCTTCACCACATTTGCTTATTTTCCCGCTTTCGCCTCTGTATTTTATAATAAAAATAGAATTGATCAAACTTTTTTTTTTTTTAAGAAAATAAAATAAATAAATAAATGTCATTGAAAAAATAAAAACCAGGCAATGGAAGCCAATACGGAGCACAGTTCCACCCTGACAAACATGGAGTCACCGTGAGTCGAAATCCATTTGAAGACCAATGATTTATTTGGCTTGGTTTGAGGCTGTACTCTGGGACAGCTGGTCACATGCGTTAATGAATCATCTGTGGCTTAACTTTTTCTAAGACCGGTAGTAAAAGCTGCTGACGCGATACGCCTCAATGTCTGGGCAAGAAGCGATTTGTTCATTTGCTTTTCCTGCAAGCCATCGCAGTTTCTTGCATCTCGTAGAGGAAGGAAGCATCTCGGCCCCCTGAGAAATTAGGAGAAATTCTAGAGTTTTGAGATATATCTTTTCTCTACCACACAATCCTTAAGACAAGCCAACAACATCATCTGGTGCCTAACAGAAGAAACTGAGATCTGTCCCTAGACTGGAACGAAAGGTCATTCGGGCACCATCTCATGAGGCAGGATGATGCCATCAGGTACCTATGGGTGGTTAAAGCAATTCACAAGGGGATTTGGGACTGTGCTGGACCTGTCTTTTGTCTGCAGGACCTAAACCCATCCTGAGATGCAGCTCACCTGAGCAAGAAGCCCTTGGCACAACAGAAACCGAGAGTGGTGCAGTAGGCATAGGCAGTATGGCCATTCTAACTGTGATAATTAAAATGTGAATGACAAGAATGATTTAGCAGGGAGGACACAGCAGATGTAGCTGAGTAATGCTCTACAGTGGTAACTTTGAAGTCGATGAGGAAGGCAAATATAGGGGGGCTTGTTCTTCTGTCAAGGCAGGGCTCTACTGTAGGAATGCACCACCTCAAATGCCAGTGGGTTCGCTCTCACACATCCTACTTGACCATTGAAGTTTGACGGTGTCTCTGTTCCATCTTACCTCGATACTGAGACTCAGGCTAGCAGAATCACCTGTCCTGAACACTGCCAGTCACCATGATCAAGGAGAGGAGAGCTCTGGGGGGTCCTGCATCAGCAATTAAATTATTCAGCCCGAAGTGATAGGTGGCACTGCTGCCCACACATGGCCCATGAGCCAGAAGTAGTCATATGGCCAGGAAGTGAGATGCCATCCGTGTACAAAAGGGGAAAGAAGTGGGAATAGATGGTGAGCAGCCTTCATGACCAGCACATCACACTGAACTATTCAATGACATGTCTAACAGATGAGGTATAAGTGGACTCTCTTGCACGTAAGGGTCCATTCAGACTTATCTTTCTCTGCTTTCATCTAGTTCAAATATGGTGATTCCAAGGCGAGCCTGGGTACAGCCAGCCCCCTACCCTGCAATGCAACCCTCTCCCTCTCGGCCTTGGGCCCTTTATTTTTAAAACGTTTAATGCTAACCAGGATCAGAAAAGGAAGTCACTCAGTGGTGTTCTCTGGAACGCCAGCCTCGTTTGCTTGTTTGACAGCCCTCTTCAGCTGCTTTGCTCTTTTCATTGTTCTGTGTTCCATCCTGTATCCCTTTGTCCAAACACACAGAAGGAGTTTGTCTGCAGAGTAACTATACTGCTGTACCTCTTCCTTCTACCACAAGCCCACATCCCTCTCCCTGCAAATCCTTGTATATCTCTAGCCAGGCCCTGAGCTCAGCCTCCTGCACTTTGATTGCCCAAGCCCTGAGCTCAGCCTCTTGCCCTGAGCTCAGCCTCCTGCGTTTTGATTGCACAAGTCCCAGCAACCTCATACTCACTGTTCTCAAAAGAAATCAGTAGTGAAGAGTGGACCCATGTAAATCAACAAGTGCGACCCATGAAGGGAAACGAGAGGTGTTGGCGATGGGGAACTAGAAGCTTGGACTAACAGGGTTATTCATCTGACTGCGCATCTAGGTGAGAAGCTGTATAAAAAGCCATTAAAAAAATCTTATGATGATTGATTTTATTTATTCCTGAAAACTCTATGAAACTGTTCCTGGTGGAACATTATACTCAAGCTTTCCTTGAGTATAAGTAGATAAGTCTCCATTTTATCCACTACAAATGCAAATTCATTCTGTTGGGAAAGAGATGTTCTCTTTGTTTTAGGGTATTATCATGTTTTAAAAGTGGACTAGAAATAAAAATAATAGTGCTGGGGATTATAAGAATAACATGACTTCTTGAAGCAATCATAAATAAGAATTTGAGGCAAGGGAAAAGGAAGACATAAGAGAAAAATGGTTGATTGGAAAAAATATAAAGGAATATAGTAGGTAATGTGTGTGTCTATAATAATATAAAACAATATAATGTCTGATATGTGTGTCTACATATATTGTGATCAAAGTTAATAGGTCAAATGAATAATGTAGACCCTCTCCTGAAACAAAAGGTCATGTCTGGACAGCCAGTAACAATTGTATCAGCCTGGAATGTTGCTCTTTCACAATTTCACACTTAAAGTTGTTTAAGTGTATCCATCCTGGCTCTGGGATCAGTGGATTTTCTTCTAAGGCATAGTGAACATGAAATTCTAGAAGTTTCTGCAACATGAAACCAAATGGTGAAAGCCACTGATAAACTTTTAGAGCTGAGGGATTCTCGGACAAACATTTTAAGTTACCTGCCTTCCCACTCCCG
>NW_022111310.1:13875934-13878823 GCF_000313985.2 Echinops telfairi
CCACCCCCCCGCCTACCGCCTACTGGTGGCAAAATGCACTTTAATGTGATGGAGTGCAATTCACACTTTGGGGGCAGAAAGCTTCATATGAAAAAGTGTCAACCATCTTATCTCCAAATCCTCAAGATTATTGGGTCTCCCACTCCTTGGTATTTAAATAGAGTTGGTTTACAGCAGTGGTTCTCAATCTTCCTAATGCCGGAACCCTTTCATACAGTTCCTTGTGTTGTGGTGATCCCCCAATCATAACATTATTTTGTTGCTACTTCATAACTGTCATTTTGTTACTGTTATGAATTGGGCAAGCCCTGTGAAAGGGTTGTTTGACCCCCAAAGGGGTTGGGACCCACCGGTTGAGAACTGCTAGCCTACAGTCTTGCCTTGTGCATTGAGAGAACCTAGTTCTCTCCCTAATATTCTTACCCCCATGTCCTCCTCGGAATCCATGTTCTCAGGGAGCTCCTGTGTACGTGTGACCACCGTCTTCTTTCTGTGCTGAGATTCTCTTTCAGTTTATATCAAACAACAGCAAGATAAGACAGCCGTGTGAACAGATTGCCACTGAACACATGAGCGTCAGTAGAGAAGAACATCACGACACTGCCTGATAAATAATTAAAAATGGATTTTTAAGTATCATTGTCCTTAAAGGCTTTTCTGACTCACTAGGAATTCTTCGCTAATTAGTAGGCCACCATCTTTCAAGTTCTCTTGCTCTACTTGAACTTCTTCCTTTCTCTTCTTCTCTGCCCTAATGTAGGACCCACATTTTGACAGTCCAGGAGGTCAGTTTGTCCTTCAAGCAAGTTGTCACCTTGCATCTAACTTTTAAAATACATTTTTTGCATCCTCACAACCTGATATCAAGATTTTAAAATTATTTTCAACTCAAATGTCTGTGTTCTTGAACTCTCACCATGAAATGATATAGTATCTAATTGGAAACATTTTATCTGATTACGGAATAAAATTTTGAGAATGCGTATATTTCGGTCTCACCTCTCTTTCTTATGGTCAAATACCCTTGAATGAAGATGCTACTGCTGGAAAAAGAATGATAGTGAAAAGAAAAGATTCTTCACCAAAGAGAATACTTTTTACATATTATATTGAATTTATATATATGGGTCAATGCTTTTTATTTGCATGACTAATGATAAAATACTTCATCCAAAACTTATGTCTTTGTTTGTTTGGGCCATGGTACATCCAATATTATTCACCAACATCATAATTTAAATTCACTTGTTCTTCCTCAGGCTTCCTTATTCCATGTCCAACTCTCACGTGTACATGAGACGACCGAAAATCCATGACTTGCATCAGGCACACCTTAGCCTTCAAAGAAGCATCCTTGCTCATCAGCAAGGAGGTTTTGGGTAGCAGATTTGCCCAATGCAGTGTGCCCTTTGACCTCTTGACTGCTACATCCCTGAGCATTGATTGTGGATCCAAGCAAGATGAGCTCTTTGGCAACTTCAGTCTTTCCTCTGTTTATCTTACTGCTCCCTATTGGTCCTATTGTGAGGATTTTGCCCTTCTTCTTCTTGAGTTGTAATCCATACTGAAGGTTACAATTCTAGACCTTCATCAGCAAGTGCTTCAAGTTCTTGTGTTCAGGAAGCAAGGTTGCGTCATCTGCATATGGAAGGTTGTTAATGAGTATTCCTCAAATCCTGATGCCATGTTCTTCTTCATATGCTCCAGCTTCTCTGATGATTTGTTTAGCATACGTGAAAGGATTCAACTTTGATGCACACCTTTATTGACCTTAAACCATGCCATATTCCGTTATTGTTTGCACAACTGCATCTTGATCCATTGTACAGGTTTCCCATGAGCACAATGTAATATGAGGGTGTACCCCCCCAAAATGGAATGTTCTTTTTCAAAGCTATGTCTTTTAATTTTTTTTTTTACAAAACAACCTTATCACCTTCAAAGTACTCTCCATTGCACTTAATACATTGGTCAAATCTGTGATTCCATGTTTGGAAACATTTCAAACTCATCTGTTTAGATGGCTGACAGCACTCCCTTGTTTTTTCGTCACCTCTCCTATGTCTTCAGATTGCTGTCCTTTCATGCCCTTCTTCATTCTCGGCAACAAAAAGAAGTTGCACGGAGCTCAAAGTCAGATGAATAAGGTGCATGGGGCAAGAGAGGCATGCTGGTTTTCTGCCAAAAACTGATGCACTGAGATGGCTGTGTGAGCAGGTGCGTTGTCCTGGTGGCAAAACCAGTCCCCCGTCTGCCACAAATCAGTCCTTTTTTGTTGCACATTGTTCCGCCATCTTTTCAGAACCCCTAAATAGAAAGCTTGATTAGCAGTCTAACCTGGTGGAACAAAATGCAAATACACTAAGAGTTGACGTTCTCATCCATTTAGGAAGTTGATGGATGTCCAGAACAAGGTTTGTCATCAATTGACATATCACCTTTTTGGAAATGAAAAAACCACTCATACACTTGAGTTTTTCCTATAGCTCTGTCCTTGTAAGCTGTGTTCAACGTCATAACGGTTTCTGCAGTATTTTTCCTGAGCAGGAAACAAAAATTTCACAGCCACACACTGTTCTCTTAAGTCGGCCATCACAAAAAATGAGGTTTGATTGAAACTGCTTTTACGAAAAAGGTCACTGTGACCAGAGAGAACCTTCCCAGATGATGTCACTGGATGCACTAACTCTGAGCAAGTTGCCCTAGCGGGGCATACTCCCTCTATTCTGGGATTTCCATTCTTCTCAAGACTATCCATAGTTTATTATGATCCTGACAGCCAAATATGTTTACATAGTAAATGAAACACAAGTAAACATCTTTCTGGTATTCTCTATTTCTAGCCAAGGTCCATCTACCATCTGCAATTATATCCCTTATTCCATATCC
>NW_022111310.1:13879667-13885283 GCF_000313985.2 Echinops telfairi
AGATGCAATGCAGTCAAGTTCTGCATTGCAGTCAGTTTTTCCCATAAGAAATAACTGAAAACAGATTAATCCATTCTCAGCCTCTAAGTTTTTACCCTAACCTTGCCTTTTTATACAAAACATCACACAGAAATTTCAAAGTAAATATGTCCAGAGTTAAATAATATCATTTAAATAAGAAACACAACATTAAAAAAGTGTTTCACAACTACAATCTGGCCCATACCTTGAAATTGATGAGCATCTGTAGAGAGAGTCATTGTTTGAAAACTTTTCTCGACACTTCATGTCAGAATCCGATTATGTCGAGTACTGAGGCGGTCAAATACCGGGGTTCTAGTACACATTTATTTCTCTAGTCAACCGGGAGTAACACACCCTGGTTTTGGCTAGTGCTTGCAGTGCAACTTGAACTTCTTCTCTCAGTATCGTTGATTCTTGCTCAAGTGCTACATCTTGAAATGGTTGAATATCAACCAGTTCTTTTTGGTACAGTGACTGTGTATTCTTTCCATCTTTTTTTGATGCTCCCAGCATTAGTCAATATTTTGCCTATAGTCTTTCAATATTGCAACTCAATTTTTTTCTGGAGTTCTTTCAATTTAAAATATGCTGAGGGAATATTACTTGCTATATGCTATGGGAATATTATTTGCAGAGAGAATATTATAAGCTACCTTAAGGAATATTATTTGTTAGGGAAATGGGTAAAGTAAACAAAAAATATACAATTTTAACCTACTTGAGAAGATCATCTTTTTTTTAAGAAGACAATCTTTTTAATACTTTAGATTACAAACAGTCATTTCCAAACAAGCACTTATACCAGTTGTAAAAATTGTATCTGTTTGTTTAAGTAGATCTGGAGAAATTCTAGTATTACTTTTCTAGTCTTTAAGGATATGAGTTTAATTGTAATAACTATGGCTTTATTGTCCTTAATTTAGACTTTTTACTAAATGATAGGCCATTCTACCTCCATTCATATACATCATTACATCTGAATTTTCACTCCTTGTGTTCATGGGCAATACAAAATACTAGTCCCTGTTCTTGTCTCTGAGGTGGGAGAGAGCAAAACCCTATGTCTTGCCTTGTGAGTCTACTCCTGGGAATACTCTGACAGCTTAAGAAAAAAGGGACATTAGTATTTGGTAAGACTCAGAAAGAAGCCAGTAGCATATGTAGATTTTTAAAAGTGACAATAAATAGCGATTCCCAATAATGTTGAGAAGTCAAGATCTGTAGAATCTACAAGAGTGAGTCCTCTAGGGATCATATTTGTTGGGTGTTGAATTAGATTTGAGTGTGTGTGTTTCTGTGTTCTGGGAATTCATTCACCTGAAGCCCAGAGTGAAACCTCATTAAGAAGCCTGAACTCTGGCGGATTTCATTCCCACCTCCTCTCCGCTCTGGGTGGATTAGAACTCTCTATAAGGTACAAGAGTTAGATGACTGGAGATTAAGTCAAAACAGAAGAGGTGCCAACTTCGGGAGGGAAGCTTCTTTGTAGTTCCCAGGTAGGTAAGGCAGTCATCTTAGGGGTAGTCTCACAAGTCCCTAGGGATTAGAAACTGAGAAATGGCAGTTCAATGTCCCACCATGCCAGCTGATTGCACTTGGCTCAATATGCCACTTGTTTTCTTGTTTCAGTTTCCCCCGGTGTCGGGTGGGAGAGTGTGCTGCTAACCAGAGATGAAACGCCCTTGAATGTCACAGAAACATCCAGCTCAGACATGACGATCCAGGTAAGTGATTCGTTCTCTAACTTGATTCTCAGTGTTGCAGCTCTGGACAGTGAGAATGTGGCCAAACAACTTATCTGCGGGCAAGAGGAGCACTGTCCCTCTAAGCTGCTCGTGTTCTCCATTCACGAAGGTCCTTCAGCATCGGGCTTAGGAAATAGCTTGAAAGTCAGAATCCAAGACTTAGCATTTCCAATGTAGGATCTTCTGTTGACATCTATCTGTAGGCCATTGGCAAGCTGTAACTCCCATGGGGATGGTGAAGCCAATCTGAAAATTCTGAACTGAAAATCCAGCCCCACTGTTCATTGTGCAGAAAGGTCAGAGAGGCATCGAGTAGCTTTGATCTTAACTCAAGATTTCCACTGATGTCAGCGGGAAGGCGGCACATGGCCCACTCCAGCTGGAATGCTCATGGCCAGAGATTTGCAAAAGGAATGGTCTGGGCATCAACCTGGTTGTCACGGTTCAAATTAAATGCATGAATTTGTAACTACCTCTTAGATGAAGGACTCTGTAGGAACAGTTACCAAAGATCCAACCATTCGCCATCCCAGACACAAAGGACCCCATCCATCTCTCTTGGCATTTAGTTTTTGTTTCCCTTAACAAAGACTGTGGGCGAGAGCTTGCAGTTATTCAAGTGTTTTTGCTGAAATAACTAGAGCTTAAATGGATGCTGCTTGCTCATGTAAGTGAAGTTTTCTTTGAAAAACAAAGAGTGACGTCCCTTTTTACCTTGTGATCGGACCGGAGATAGTCCACACCTGGCTTTGGAACGATTGTATGAAAGAGTCTATGGGATGTGGGTTTTTCAAGATTTCCTTTGTGAAGTGAAGGCTGAGTTTATGTCAGTTGTGTTACAAGTGTTAGAGAAAGGAAACACTCTGTTTGCATAGAGAAATGAAATGAAACGCAGGACAGTAACCTGATGAGACAAAGGTCAACTCATCGAACAGTCGCTTATCCGATGTGGAAAGTGTGTTTACTTATAGTTTTGCTTCACAGATTTTACTAGACAAGAATAAACATTGCAGCTAGATATTGGTGTTTTTTTGCCTCCTATGGCAAAGCTTGAAAGTTTCTGTCTCTGGCGCTATTGGATAGAAAAAATGGATGCTCAAGGTTAAGCTTATAGAGCCTTGGTAGTATAGTGGTTACACGTTAGGCTGTGAACCAGAAGGTCAGCAGTTTGAAACGACCAGCCACTCTGAGGGAGAAAGGTGAGGTATACTATTCTCATGAAAAGTTACAGTTAAAAAAAAAAAAAAGAAAAGAAAAGTTACAGTCTTCCAAACCCACAGGAGTAGTTCTACCCTGCCCTATAGGGTTGCTCTGAGTCTGCATGGACTCAATGGTGGCCGTGAGATAGTGCAGACAGATACTGAGATGATCAGAAAGGTTGGGGCTTGTTATGATAAAAGCAGTGGCATATTCTGACAGAAGCAAAACTCACTGCCATTGTTGAGTAAATCCCAACTCATAGTGATCCTATAGGACAGGGTAGAACTGCCCCCTGTGGCTTTCCGAGGCTGGGACTGTTTAAGTGAGTTGAAAGCTTCGTCTTTCTCTGAGGAGTGCCTGATAGTTTCAAACTGCTGACCTTGTGGCTAGCAGCCATAACGTGTAACCATTACACCACCAGGGCTCCTTAAAGCTAGTGCAAATCCCCTTAAAAGATTGCTCCTCACCCAGTTTACTCTTCCATGGTACCAGGACCTGACCGAAGTTGTCCATCCAGCTTGGATGCCATTCTCAATACCCCTCTTATCTCTTCTTTATAATAATACCTGAGGGTTGTTTGTTTGTTTGTTTAATAAGAACAGAAGGATTTTTAGTTAACTGAGCTTAGGACCCAGTACTACACACTCTACTAAATAAAGAAAATAGAAACATACCAACAAATGTGCAAGCATTCTCTTAATGCCATTTAATCCTCAGGAAAGAATTCGTGAGCCCTCTAGAGAGTGTGACGAAGAGTCGTGCGTGTTTGCATTTTCTTTGTTAGGTTTCTCAGTTATGTAGCAACTATAGGTTCCCCCCGCCCCCTTGAATACTGTCTTAGTCACTGTGTCTGCTGTCTGTCTGCATTCCTATGGTGGCTTTTCCCTGTGTGTACCTGTCTCTATGCTGCTTCTTTTGTAACCCAGAGTGATTAGGTTTAGGACCCACCAGACTCTGGTAGGATCTCATTAACAAACAAACGAAAGCCTCTGTTTTCAAATGGGGTCACATCCCCAGACCGGGAGTTAGGATACCTACACATGTCTTGGGAGTTACTTCAGTCTCTAACAGGTACCATGCTGTCCCCCGTTTCCACTGCTTTATCGTCACTGCATCCTTGATCCAAGTTAAAATGGGATTTCTTCTCCGTGTGTAAGTGTCTAATGTTATTGAATGACCTATACACCCCTTAGCATATATTTATCTATCAGGAGCTATATCTGTTTCTAATAGTTGCTTCACATATTCTTTTTCAATTTTAAAAAATAATATTTCATTGTAGTTTTGAAAGTTCATACCACAAATTAGGTTCCTATTTAATAATCCCAGCACTATTTGTTCTGTGACATTGGTTATATTTTACACAGTGGGTCAACTTTGTCATTCATTTTCATCCTAATTAAGTCATACATTCTTCCAATAGTGGTTATCTGGCCTTTCTTCTTTCTAATGGTCTCAGCCTTGCTCTCTGAAATATTGTGATGGGAAGGAATGTATGATAGCTGAGAATTCAGACGATAGCTGCCTCCCTATACCTTTGTTCTGCTTACACATTGATTACAATAAAACTTGATATATTGACACTTGCCGGGAGAAAACTCAGCAGAAATCATGACATAGTTTTGCTCCCCATAGTCTGCAGCACTTCTTGTGATAGATCTATCTTAGTTGTTAGACATTTTCTGCTGTTCAAGATGAAAAAAATATTCAAATTATAATTATCTGAATTATGTGTTGTAAGGGTACTACATCTAGCCTTTTAATACTGTGCTTTATTTTGAATTGAGAAAGTTTGCTCCTAAAAAATACAGATGATTCAGATGCGTAAATTCCTTCATCCATAAACTTATAAACTTCTGTCATCCTGAGGAACATTGCATGAAGAGCATTTATATTAAAAACACCCCCCAAACATGGTGCTGTAGGTAGGGACATCTGATGGTCCTTGTTCTGTTTTAGAGTACAAAAGAGACACACACACCCCCAACCTCAAATAGGATGTAAAGAATATGTTTCTGAAGTCTTCACAGGGACAAAAATACAGACAGACACATCCTGATCGGAGCAGTCAAACGGGCACTGGTGAATTCACAATCAGAACCTGCTTAAAGAAGCGTGGAACTAATGGATCTGTCAGACTTCATGGTTGGTATCAGATCAGTTAGTACATCACAGTTATAGGTGGGCCGACAGACATGGGAACGGGGCGGGGCCATGGTTGGGCCACATACATTATGTTAGATATATACATTATGTTAGATACTAGCTCTTACATGATGGGTCCAGGGCCTCCTGGCCTTTCAAAGAAGCCAGCGCTAGACTGATAGGGCATGAATCATGTTATGTGACTCCCTGAGCTGTTCCCAGAATGGTGATGCCCATCAAGGACACACCCAGGCCAGCTCCTAAAAGAGACGGTCCTTTCCTGAGCCAACTGGACGGGAGTGAGGTCATCTACTTTCCAAATGCATGACTTCCTTGGTTAGTGATTGAAGGAGCCCTGGTGTGGAAGGGCTCTGCGTTGGGCTGCTCACCGCACGGTCAACAGTTCAAAACCACCAACTACTCTGAGTGAGAAAGACAAGGCTGTCAACTGTCCTAAAGCGTTGCAGGGAGAAATGAAATGAAACGCAGGACAGTAACCTGA
>NW_022111310.1:13886514-13888290 GCF_000313985.2 Echinops telfairi
CTGAGGGCCAAACTTCCGCTCCCCTAGACTGGTTACAGAAGTCATAGTAATTCACTTTCAACCACATCTTGCTAAGTGTCTAGCTTTTACAGTATGAATTCATGATCAGAAATAACTCGAAAGAGAATGGATGGATGTCAAGACTCAACATAATGTGCGCCCCCACTATAAAATGTAGCCCTCCACAAACCAAATGCTTAGAGTGTACGCTCTAATACAGCCTGCTCCACAGTTTAAAATTACTCAGACTCGACTGTGGACGGGTAGTAAAGAGCATCGGCATTTGGACACCATTGTAATCTAAAGACTCATGTAACTATGATACCAATACATCACTCTTTACATTTTCTTCTTGTGCACACTTCTTAATTGTTTTTATTTGTTCTTATGTTAAGATAACCACTAACTTTCCAGCACTCACTATCACTGTCCACTGGGGGGAAAAAATGTAGTCATATCTTAAGATAGCATATTCTGCCTTATTCTGCTTTGGTGGTGGTCTAGCCATTGATTTTTAGAAGATGTGGATCAGTGTTTTCGAAAACTTGCCTGACCACGAGCATCCCCTGTGTTGTTGCCGTTGTTGTGTTGTGCTATTGGGTAGGTTCCCACTGACAGCAATCCTCTACACAACAGAGCAAAGCACTGCCCAGTGCTGCTCTCTCTTCACAGTGGTTCCTGTGCTGGAGCCCATTGTTGCAGCCAGCGCGCCCCTCTGTCACGTGAGGGCCTTCCTCCTTGTCCCTGCCCTTCTGCTTTACCAAGCATGATGTCCTTCTCCAGGGACTGATCTGTCCCTGCGTGTTCAAAGGACACAAGACAGAGTCTCACCATCCTTGCTTCTAGGGAACATTCTGGCTGTGCCAAGACAGGTCTGCTTGTTCTTTGTTGTCCCCAAGCCTTTCGAATCTAGACACCATACCATTCCATAGTTCAATCATATCAAACAGTGTTGACAATTGCTACCAAATTTAGTTTCAAAGCATTTCCTTCCTTATTGAACTCCTTAATGCCAGCTTCCCTTTACCCCTCTACCTCCCCCACAGTACCTCCAAGAACCCGTATTCTAATTGTTGTCTCTGTAGATTCACTTATCTGGGTTGCATACACCAGAAATCATAGAAAACACATAAAGAGTCAGGAAGGCTCTACCAATGCAAGATACAACAGAGATAAAGCCTCAATATGGAAACAAAAAAAGAGAGAGAGAGAATATTTAAAAATAGATCAAGCCCAAAATATATCAGAAGGGAGATCAAGGAGAAAGGTTTTAACTGTCCAAGTGAGATTGATCATTTTAATTAACTATACTCCTCTCTCTAATACTCTCTGTCTGATATCCCAGTTATTCCCAACCCTCAATTATGATTAGAAGGAAATAATGGAAGGAATATTCCCTGTGTAGATCCTGCAACTACATTTTGAGCTTCCACTTTCATCCATAGCCTTCTGCAAACCAGAGTCTCACAATTTAAGCTCTGATACTATTCCCTCCTTTGAATTTGGATTATATAAGTCCCATCCTTGGATCACAGATGTTGGTGTGCTTCCTCCATGTGGCCTTTGTTGACACCTCACTTAGAAGGCTACTTGTTTTCATAGTCCGTGATATTTCCAATATTCCTCTCCAGCACCGCGATTCAAATGCACTGATGCTTCTTCAGGCTTCCTTATTCAGTGACCAACTTTCACGTGCAGATGATGTAAATGAAAATACTCTGGCTTGGATCAGTCTTACCTTAGTCCTCAAAGTAATCTCCCTGCTTTTCAACACTC
>NW_022111310.1:13889513-13891219 GCF_000313985.2 Echinops telfairi
CCACCACTGCTCTCCTCGGCTCTGTGCTTGTCCGAGATGGTCTGGGACTTCCCTGTTTAAAACTCGTTGATGTTTACTTCCTTCAAGACTGTCTCCTCCTTTCCTCACGTTCATTTCTAGCCTAAAGTGGAGAGCAGATGTTTTGAGAAGGATGAGGGCAACGAATGTACAAATGTGCTTTACACAATTGATGTATGTATGGATTGTGGTAAGAGTTATATGAGCCCCCCAATAAAATGATTAAAAAACCACTGCATGTCTTCCTGCACCTATTCTTGTCTACTCTGTTCGATCTCTTCATGTTCAGAGTGTCCTTGTCAAAAAGCCAATCTGATATTGTCCCTAGGCTAAAAGAATGACAGGGCCTTCTCATTGTTCTTAGAACAAAGGTCAAACTCTTGCAGGTGCTGTGCTTCTTTAAACCCCAAGACTTCCTCCTCCCACTTCCTTCCTCTCCTAGTTGGTTAATCTTCTTTATAGTCCAGTCTCTAGCTCAGATTTAACCTCCTACAGTAACACGTTGTTATTGGTGCCGTTTGTTACAGACCTTCTCATTGCACTGTCTTGGATACAGTCGCATGAATAGCCGTAGACATCGTTATTCAGAATCCACCACCCCTGCTGGAGATCAGTTCCACCAGACCCACTGCCATCAAGTCAGTTCCAACTCATTGTGACCCTTTCAGACAGAGTAGGGCTACTCCTGAGGGTCTCCAAAACTGTACATCTTTGTTGTTGTTGTTGTTGTTAAATACTCCATGATTTAAACTAAAATCCTTGAAGGCTGTACATCTTTATGGTAGCCTACAGCCTCACCTTTCCCCCCAAATCAACTGCTCTGTTCAAACTGTGTGATGAGTAGCCCAGCACAACCCACTATGCCAACAAGGCTGCTTGACCAGAAAAGATCTCTTTGAGGTGTTAAAAAGCAAAGATGCCACCCTGGGGACGAGGTTCCGCCAACCCATAGTCGTTTCAGAGGCATTCAAACGCTGAACAATGAATAGGAAAGCCCAACACATGCATTGTAGTTATGAGTACTGATAAAGAGGATTGAACGTATCAACACTGCCAGAAGAACAAACACGGTTATCTTGAAAGAAGTGCAATGCTCCTTAGAAGTGAGGACGGCAAGACCTCTCCTTGTGCTTTAAATACATTAGCAAGAGGGGCCAGGCCTTGAACAAGGACATCTTTCTTGGTGACGTTCAGGGACAACGAAAAGACTAAAGCCCTTAAAGAGTTGAATTGGCGCAGTGGCTGCAAACATGGGCCGAAGTATCACACTTGTTGAGGATGGCTCAGGTCTGGGCAGTGTTTCGTTCTGTTGTACAGAGGATCAGTAGTTGTTTAAACCAACTCTACAGCCCCTGACAATGTTTTGTTGTGTATGAGGCTTTTGTAAAGAAAACCAAAATTGGACCAATAGCTAACCTCATGACCAGCAAGCAGTGTTCATGGAAGCAGCAGTCAAGAGATCAAAAGAGGCATCACCTTGGGTACATCTGCAGCAATAAGGCCTCGTTAGAGTGTTGGAAAGCAGGGAGATTACTTTGAGGATTAAGGCAAGACTGATACAAGCCAGAGTATTTTCATTTGCATCAAAGGCATGTGAAAGTTGGACACTGAATAAGGGAGACCAAAGAAGAATCCATGCATTTGAATTGTGGTGCCGGTGAACAATACTGAAAGATTGCCATGCACTG
>NW_022111310.1:13893498-13894367 GCF_000313985.2 Echinops telfairi
ATTTCCCAGCTCACTTGCAGTTGTGTCGGACTCACCTGCTGCCAGCCATGATTTGGGGACAGCTTCCTTTGCCCTCTCTGTCCTCGTTACGGGACTCCCTGGACACCATTCTGACCTGGAGCTGACGGCCCCCCTCATGGGGATGGATTGTCTTTGGTTTGCCTGTGTTCTGTCTCTGGCTTGTTTAAGACGTCATCAACGTGTCTTCATCCATTGTATTTGCATACGGGGGCTTTTCTCTGCCCTGAAACAGGACAGTGTTTGCAGTTCTCTTGGGTGGAATCGCTGCCTCATGCGTCGCTCAGTGTCTCACCTTTTAAGGAACTGCTAGTTCTGTTTTCCAGGATGGGCCTCGGCAGCAGCAGACCGTGGCTTCAGCTTCTCCTCGTCTCCACGAGCACATCCTCTCTGCTTTTTCCTTCTCACTCGCTTGGTCACCGGCCACTGGAATGACGTGATTTGATTCGTGTTTCTCTGAAGCTGGATGATGTTGGGCATCTTTTGATGGGCTTCTTGGCCATTTGTAAGCAGGTCGTGTCTTACTGGCTTCGTTTCCCTTATGTGCTTGGGGCGGAGGGGGGGTGGGCGGAGGGGTTCATTATCTCTCTGCCACACACAGCACCCTCTACAGAGGCTCAGTCCAGGTTGCAGATAGAACCCTTTTGTGTACTGGTGGGAGGGTCCTCAGCCTACTCTCCCCACCTTCCAGGGAGAGCCGCTGCCTCCCTCATGATCTGCCCTTCTGTGTGGGCATGGAAGCCTCCCCAGTCTGTTTCCTTTACTTTCTAAAAAAATCATTTTATTGGGGGACTCATACAGCTCTATCACAATCCATACATACATCCATTGTGTCAAGCACATTTGTACAT
>NW_022111310.1:13894955-13903933 GCF_000313985.2 Echinops telfairi
AGATGGGCTTTGAGTCCCCACTCCGCACTCCCCCTCATTCACAATGATATTATTTTTCGTTCTTTGTTCTTTACTTTTTCTGCTGGATTATTTACCCCTCACGTGTCAGGGTTTTTTGGTGTGTGTGTGTGTGTGTGTGTGTGTGTGTGTGTGAATTCAGTCTTTATGTGCGATCATTGTTACATTTCATACAGAAGGACATCTCTTTGTCTTCTCAAAGATTTGCTTGAATGCAGCCTGCCGGTATTAAAAAATCCACAACATGGGTAACCCTGAACCTAGCATCTCAAATTCTCTGGACAAGCAAGTTAGAAAGGTAGTCACCATGCACACAGTTAAGATCCTGTGGTTGTTAATGGAATTGCTGCTGACAGAGAGCTTCCTTTCTTCTGGGGTGTGACTGCCCAGGGCTGACATCCTGAACATGGCTTTGGCTGTATTCAGCAGGCCCACGAGCACCTGCTTGGTGCTGGCACCATTTTCTTGAACCTTGCTTATTTGATGACTGTGCTAAGCTACATCAAATAATCCATATTAAAAAATACTTCTAGGGTCAAAAGCACGTGACTTGTTGGCCATTTTAACCCAAAACAGTAATGAAATGCCAAATGCCACCGGCACCTTTTCCCTATTGTCCAAAGTATACTGAAATGAAAGACTAGGTATTTGCAAAAAAAAAAAAGAGCACAGAAAATTCTAGCACACCAGAATCTTTCTCAGAAAAAAAACCCTGCTTATTTACATGTACACTTTTCCTTGCTGCTGTTGTACTTAAGCAAGAAATTAATCAGATGGGCCCTGTTCCGGCAAGTTAGAGATTCAGGCTGTAAAACACCCTGGACAAGGGTGCATTTGACCATCAAAGACCTGGGAAAGAGGGCTCCTTCTCTGTACATGAGGCTGTTTGTTACTGGAGAGATTGGTCCCCAGGAACGGGCAGATGTTCTCCATTAGAAAGGGGAAGCATTTAGACTCTTCCGGCAGAGGATGGGAATCAAGGCCACAGGTTACGGTTTCTTGGGCCTTGGCTTTTAGAAAGCCCTTCTGCTGAGTGCCCTTTCTGCCCCCCCCCCTCGAGTGTCCAGCCCGACATTCTTTGCATTTTGGAGTTGATGACATTAACAGGGATTGTTTTGTGCAGTGGGGCTCTGGACAGAAAGTCACACTGGCGGCCAAAAGTCCTTCCCGCATTGTGTACACAAAGATTGCTCCAAGTCTGCTTCCTTACTAGAGATGATATTTGACGGCAGATTGAAAGAAAATCTTTTAGCCTATTTAGGGCTATAGAGCTCAGGGGGATATAGGCGTTAGGGCGAGAGGCACCCCAGGATTACATGGGGACATTTTCACAATACCTACCCTTTTAGAAGCACTGACTTAAGGTTTTTTAAAATATATACATTTTGCATTTTTACAAGGAAATGCTGGTGCAAGGGTCTGTGGCAATCCGCTGCCTGGACATTGCCAGCGCAGGTCGGGCTGAGAACAGCTGAGAAGCAAAGACAGACTAGGGGAAAGTGAAGGAAGAGACAAGCCGGGACTAGCATCCCCCAGGCAAGCACCCTGAAAGGGGGATTTGCAATGTACTCCAAGAAGTAAATGGAGGGGATTATGAATGTGTCACAAATTGCCCAGGAATGGTCATGAATATGCATTTGGCAGGGTTATGATTCTTGGCCAGGAAGTGGCTCGTGGGGCTCCTGACTTCGAAATGCTGCCCGAGTTGGTCTGGGACATCTTCCCAGTGACTTCTTGTTCCCAGACCAAAGTTCTCTTATTCTGAGAGCAATTGTCACTTGTGACTGTCCTTTCTGTAAAGGTTGAGTGAGCTAGCTCTGGTTATAACTGATACGTACTTGCTGTGATGGGATACTGTCCCAGGAGGAAAGGGCTCTGAAGAAACACGGTATCCGCAGGGAAAGTCCAGGCTCATTACAGACTACATGGAGGGATATGTGTCAGCATCCTGTGACAATACCCCTTCTACCCTAAGAGTAGGCTCGCTGAGCAAACTGTGAAATGGGCTGTTACGTAGGTAGGGAGAAGGGGCTTGGTGGGTGATCTGATCGATATTGGTTGTTAGTATTCTTAGGTGTTACTCTCCACACAAATACAATTTGTTAAAGGAAAAAATAGATGAAACCAGAACCATCATCATCTTTTGATTATCTACTTAGGATAAAGCATCTCTCTGGCAAATGAAAGATCTCGCTCACTTCTCAGTCATTTAATTTCTTCACTATGGTCTCTTGCCAACAATAATAGCTAACATTAATGATACAAACAAACTCACTGCCATCCAGTCAATTCTGACTCACGGCCATCCTAAAGGGTAGGATAGAACTGCCCCTGTGGGTTTCTGAGACTTTAACTCTTTACAGAAGTAGAAAGCCTTATCTTTCTTCCCTGGAGTGGCTGATGGTTTTGAACTGCTGACCTTGTGGTTGACAACTCAATGCATAACCAGTACACCATCGTTTGCTATGAGCTGAGTCCTATGTTAGACCCTGTAATTGGGAGAAAAAGATCCCAGGTTCATATTCTCTGGAAATCCCTTTATTAAGCCTTAAATAAGTCAAAGACGAGATAAGAGACAATCAGCCAAGAATTAGGGCAACCCTCGGTATGTACAGAGTGCAGAGGCTGACACGGACTCCACTGATTAGTGGCCTTGGGTTCATTATAGATGTTGGAAAACAAATCAAATCATCACCAAATTATGAAGGCAGATCAGATCATTACTGTTGAAGGTGGGAAGTGAGGGAGAGGATTGTAATTGGGATACATGGGAAACTGCAGATCCACAAGACAGAAAGGAATTAGTGGTTACTACCTACAACGGAGTGGTCAGAATATGACTCAGCACCATGCAACCCTGAATCATAACCACCAACCCCCAACTTTAAGATACTATGTTGGCTATTCTAGTCTCAGGCAGCAAGGGGAGGCGTCTAGTTCAGTAAAGAGTTACAGTCTCAGAAACCCACCGAGGCAGTACTACCCTCTCCTATCGGGCTTCCATGAGTTGGAATCACTCGCTACTCACTTGCAGTGAATCTGTATTTTCAGGAAATCATTAAGTCCTGCCCATGAAAATTCCCTGCTTCTCCTGTCAAGGCTGAGGGAAAACCTGCCCTTCCCGCTCAAGCGCACTCATCCTTAGGGCAAAGCTGCCGCCCTGCTGGATAACGTTTGAAAAGATTTCAAGCGGGTCTGAATGCATGTCAAGACTCAAAATGGAGACAGGGCTCCCGCTGTTGGCTGCAGCCGCCCACAAACCTAACGTGTTAGAATGTAAACTCTAAGACAGCCTTTACACGTATTTTATAATTTAATCTTCAAAACCACTCTCTAAAAGAGGACTTGTTAATTATCCCATTTTACAGATGTGGCAACTGTGGCAAGATAAAAATTCAGCAATTTACTGGAGATCTAAAAGTGCGAGTTTGACAGAGCCAGGCTTTGAATCTAGACCAGTGGTTCTCAACCTTCCTAATGCTGAGACCCTTTCATACAGTTCCTCGTGTTGTGTGACCCCGAACCATAAAATTAACTTCATTGCTACTTCATAACAGTCATTTTGCTACTGTTATGAATCGTAATGTAAGTATCTGATAGGCAGGATATATTTTCATTGTTATAAATTGAGCATCATTAAAGCATAGCAATTAATCACAAAAACAATACGTCATTATTCCAAACCTAACCGACATCTAGATTCGAACCTCACTCATAATTCTCTCAAGTGGAATTATGAGAAACTATGACTCAACACTCCCTACCTTTCTGAATTGAATTGAAAAATCCTTTTTCTCAAGCTGGTCATAGTTTGACTTCTCCAGAAGCGTGTTTAAAATGTTGCCTAAATATTCTTATTCTTTCACCAACTCTATTACTTCACAAAATCCCCCTTTTGCTGAGCGATCGCCTCTTAAAAGAGATGCCACTGGCTTGGATAGACCCAGCCTGAGTTTTGTTGCCGTCACAGCTATTTCCTGAGCACTGGTGCTAGTCCTCCTGTGCACATTCCCCACAGTTCAGCACTGGGAACAACTCGTGCTGGTAACGCTCCAGAAACAGTCTCTCATGACTGTGTGTGTACGTCAGACCCCGATGTCAGATAAGTCTGCCTTCCTAAGACTGATGTCTGCCCGCCTCCAGCTAGCTTTGTGATGTGGCTCAGATGTAAGTACACACGACTAGCCCTTTCCAACAGAATAAGCAACGCAAATCAAACAGCAAACCTTTGGGGCTTTGGTGTTCTTGGAAGGGTGGGAGTCAGTGGTTCCCATGGAGGTGCTGAGTTCCCTGTCCAGTTAAGTTACGGAGAAGAGATTACTAATGTTCCTGGAGGCTTGAGTCCCGTGTGGCCATTTGCAGTAGGTTTTGTCCCTCCGACACAAAGCAGCTAGCACATAGGTCTCTTCCATCATTGCGTGACTCTCAGGAATATCTGCTGAATCGATAGGAGAGTGGTCTTTCTCCGTGTGATCAGAGCTTTATATTGTTTATATCTGGTGCTTCTCTCTTGGGAAGCCTTTCGCACCATTTTCTACTCTATTCCAACGACCACCCTTGCCCACCACCACCATGACGGTGTTCTTCCCTCTTGCTTGCTTTCTTGATGTAGTGAACATTGCCGTGAAACACACTTGACAAAAAGCATGACGTACATGTGAATGATAAGTACACAGGGAGCCATGAGCACAGATGAGGTGATTTATTGACGTGCTAGGGCAGTAGGCTGTGAAATAGTAGCTTGATTGATATCCCAAGTCTTGGATGGTTTGATGTTATCTGAGCTCAGATCCAACGCAGGAAGCCCTTGCTTCGTATAAAGTGACCAGACGTCCTGCTTTTGGCTGGACAGTCCTGATTTTTAACAATTTTTCCTGTGTCCCGCTGCATTTTTAAAAAGTCCCGATTTTTGGAAAGAATGCACGACAAGATAGGGTATACGCTTTTTGGCGGCGATGTGGCTATTTTGCCAGGATATGCGTTTTATCAATGGTGTCCCACTTTACCAATACTAAAATCTGGTCACCATAGTGGCTACCTCCTTCTGCATCTCCCAGTAGGACACAATGAGGATGCTTGCATCCAGATGTACAAAAAGGCCTTCTTTGCCTCACAGCCTCTGATCCATAAGGCGGCTCGTGAAGTTCTGTTTGCCAATAGTTCTTTGGTGCAAAAATGGAGTCTACCTTGTGGGCAATCGTTAGATTTATGCCCCAGAGAGTTGGTTGTCTTTCAGGTCTGTCCTTGGGTGCTCATCCCATCAGCATTTTGATTACATTTTTCATTATTATTCTACTGCATTGATTCATGAATGTAACACAATAGAACTGTTTCTCCAGCAAATAAGGGAAGCTGGGCCTACAGTGAAGAAAAGATTGTCACTGAAACCGGGAGAACTCCAGTATAAAGATGTCCTGAAATATTTCTGAGGAGCCCACTAGCCCCACTCTAGCTGAGCCCAAGCCAGGCCTTTCTCAATGTTTCCATGACACCTGCATTCTGTGCTATGCCACACACAGTACAGGGTGTGTTCGCTTTGGGGTTGAAAAAAAATCAATTTGCTGAATATGTCACATGCCCTTGAATGTAGCAGATTGTGTTTGAGCAGATTCAATTTGGGGTGATTTTTTTATATAGATGCTAAATTCTTTATCAGTTTTGAAAACAACCTTTTTAAAAAGTTGGGAAATAGACAAATTATCATTGTGGACTATCCACCCACTACGAATGATTATTTTTATTTTTCATAATGTGTTTTAGGCATGTTGACTTTTGCGCAGAAAATGTTAACAAAACCCAAATATGAAAAATATTTCTAAGTTTCTCATTAAGTGTATCCCACAAGGGACACAGGAAAATCCCTCTTAGGAGAGATGGCATTGCAAAAGAGGCAATGGATATTGTTTTAAAAACAGAAATATGCATCCTGTTTCTCAGCATTTTCTCAGTGTTTGACAGTGTATTAAACCTTAAAAAAACATTTTATTGAAAATTGTGTGAAGGCTTGTAGAGCAAATTAGATTTTTATTTAACCATTGTGTTAGTCTGAATAGACTATAGAAATGAACTCATAGACACGCACTCATACATGTATGAGAAAGAGGCTTATATACAAGAGCAATTGAATATTAAGAAAATGTCCCAGCCCAGACTAGATCAAGTCCATAAGTCCAATATTAGCCCATAGGTCCAATACCAATCTGTAAAGTCCTCATCAGACTCACAAAACACATGCAATGATGCCGAATGCAGGAGGATCACAGGTCAGTGGGTTGTAAGTATTGTGGATCCAGTGGCACTGTGAGCATGTCAGCGCTGGCAGGGGTCTCTGTTCTGGGCCCAGAGGTCTGGTTGCATCAGAATAGGTCCATGTGGCTTCTCCAGCTCCCAGGGCATAGCACCATGTGTCTTGTCAGTAGAGTGTCTCTCAGGGAGTGAGCAGAGAAAAAGTCTCTCCCACCTTCCAGGAGGACGATCCAGGAATTCCTAGAATTCTCAGGAGAAGGCATGCCTTCTGTGTGGGCCTCATTGGCTATGATCCAATGGACAGACTAGACGTCACCCCTTCACTCTTAATGCTATCAAGTCCCAAATTGACACCAGATTATGTAACTACCACAACCATGAGTTCACATTTGTTTCATATCATTCATCACTTAACGCCCTGTCCTCCCTGTCTTTCCAGGTCCTTTCCGCCTGCTTTCCTCACTCTTCTGCACTGTGTCCTCGGGG
Organism: Echinops telfairi; assembly: GCF_000313985.2. Taxonomy (NCBI): domain Eukaryota; kingdom Metazoa; phylum Chordata; class Mammalia; order Afrosoricida; family Tenrecidae; genus Echinops; species Echinops telfairi. Next base: position 13,901,706 of record NW_022111310.1, read on the forward strand.
AAAGCTGCCCTCTGGGTCTCCAATGGTTCTTATTCTAATGAGCACATACCTCGTGTTATTGTTGCCCTTAAAGCCCTGCCTATTTTTTTTAATTGAAGTTGAGCCACAAGGATGTGTTCATTTCCAGACCAGACACAGGGCTAATGACCGACACTCTCTCAGCGCTCACACCAGTCTTTATCCTATTAGTAAGCCTGATCTTTTTTTAAAGTAGATCTAGGTAGATTTTATCTAGGTAGATTTTATCCTATAATAAATCACATGGATCTATGAGCCTTCCTCCTTCTTTCCCTCCTTCCTGCCCTCTTTCCCTCCATTTCTGCTACTCTTTTCCCTTCTTTACTTCTTTCCTCTGTTTTATGTGGACCAAGCACTCTGCTGAACACTTTGCTTTCATTATTTCATTGAACACTCAGTCGTTTGTCCCATTATACAGATAAAGAAACTGATGCTCTGAGAAGGTAAGTCAAGTTGTCCAGGATCACAAAGTCAGCAAGAGAGGAGTCAGGATTTAATCCTAGATGGCGTGACCCCAGCATTTGTAGTTTATTGCCTCCTCTATAATGAGTATTTCTTTTATAAGTAGGACATTATAATTCAAGAACAAGAACATAGCTTCAGTCCTGTAAGAGAAGGACTTAGTGGAGAGTTAATCGGATCTAAAACAGCTTTGGCTTTTTGGATAGGCCCAATGGAGTTCCCAAATAACTGGTACAGATGATTAATCATGATAAATAGCTAATGCCTATTAGGGATTCAAAAGGTGTATTCTATGGCCATACAAGCATTAAATCATCTAACCCTAACCACAAGTCTATGATATACATATTATATGTTGTCCCCATGTTACAGACTTGGAAATTGGGGCACAGGGAGGTCAAGTAGAAGGGTCTGACCAGGAATCAGTAGGGGAAGGAGGGTTCTGCCTTCTGAGCATGTCCCGGTAACCACACCAGGCCACTTCTTGCTTGTGGTCCACATGTGGCCTTTTCTCAGGAAATGCTGTGAGCCAGTGAACTTCACAACCATAGCAAAGGAGAGGATTCTTTCTTCATGGAGAGAATCAATAACTTTCAAGCCAGAGTCACTGTCCAAGTGACATGTCTGAAAACAGCTGTGCCTATGACTGAAGAGTTAAAGGGAGAAGAATGCCGCAGATAACTGAGAGGGAAAAATAAATCATAGGTCAAGTGAAGTCACCCGCAGAAAATGTTAGAAAGTCAAGGGTCGGTCTGATCCTTTCTTATGAGTTGCCAAATTCTTGGTGGAATTGCTTGACAGAAAAAGCGAGTTGGTTTAGTGGTTTGAAAGTACAGCTCATTTACCTGACATTCGAGTACAACTTTTTCTAATGCACTTTAATAGGCTGGTTTAGGGAGTTGGTACTTTGTTCTTTAAAAGAAGTTTCCTCCAAACCCCAGTCAAATGGGGATTTTTAGAACTGGTTAATCAGAACATTTCACTGTGATGAGACTAAGAAATATGTGGGCCAGCATTCCATAAACATGTACTGAATGAATGCCTTCTCGGAGCAGTGCTTCCTGCTCATATGCCAGGGGCATCATCACTTACCAGTTCTTTCTGGAATCTGACCACTTCTCGCCACTCCACCACTGCAGCCTGAGTTTCAGCCATTATCACCTGGTACCTAGATCATTAGTTTCTAAGTGGTCTCCCTGCTGCCTTCCTTGCCAACAAATTCCACAGGGCTTAACCACAGAGACCTGCTTTCTATTTTTCTGTTGTGGTAAGATAGATAGATAGAAAGATAGAAAGATAGATAGATAGATAGATAGATAGATAGATAGATAGATAGATAGATAGATAGATAGTTGCCATTGCCTGCTGTGCAGCCATCACCCTTCTCCATTTTCAAATGGTTCCAAGACCCCAAACAGAAACAACAAATAGCCCTCAAGTCATTAGTAACTCCCCATTTCTCCTTCTGCGAATCCAGGGTAAGCACTGATAAGACTTTGGTCTTTATGCATTTGCCTCTTCTAAATATTTCTTAGAATTGGGATCATAAAATATTTTTCCTTTTGAGTCTGATTCATTTCACTCTCCATGATTTCAAGGGTAACTATGTCATAGCAGGTATCTCCGCTCCTTGCTCTTTAGGGCTGGACATGGTCCCATTGTATGTATGGACCGTGTTATGTTTTCCCATTCATTTGTTGAGGGGCCTTCGGGTTGTTTCTGTGTCTGTTGTGAACAATGCCCCGAGT
>NW_022111310.1:13905041-13906433 GCF_000313985.2 Echinops telfairi
AAGATGCCCAAGTATAAAAGAGGAGCTGCAGCAAGGACCCCCTGTGTGATCACACAGCGCCTGCCTGTGTGCCCGCCTAGCTTATCTCAGCCAGACTATAAATTACTTAACAAGCAGGTACGTGGGCTCCTTCATGCCCGAGTCCTTTGCAGGGTCACAGTTTGATACCTAGTGGCTTCCCCCATATCTCTTTCTGATATCTGTCTGGCTTAAAGCATTTGAGTTTGCAATGCCTGCTCCTAAAAATAACCAGGTGGTGTCTGAACAGAAAAGAAAGAACAGAAGGACCGGAGGGAGGGGAGATAAAGAAAAGGAAACAAGAGAGAAAGGGAGTTGTAAAGCAGGTGAAAGTGTTTACTGGAAAATTTGGAGAATCTTCAAAGACAGTGTGAGCATAGATGCTTTAGTTGGGCTTATTGTAAGCTATTGTGGTTTCTGACTTGATTTTCCTTTGGCCACGGTCCCACTCTGCCAGAAGCCTTTAATGTGCAGTGGGAGATGCCATGAACATTCTCCATATTTAAATGATTTTAACACTTTACATCCTTAGTGGTTATTGAGGGAAGCACTTAACTTATTTTGTGTACATACACTTTAAAATGCCTTCTTAATCTAACCCTATCATCTTCAATGAATCGAACAAGAGGATAAGTAATTCAATATGTGCAATATAGGGCCAGGCAAAGGCCCATTTTCTCGTTGGATAATTTGTATATGAAAGTGTTTGCTGAGAAAGCCGAGACATGTCAAATATGTTTGTTGTTAGCTGCCCTGTAGCTGAGTGGGCTGTGACTCCCAGGGACATCACGTAGACGAGAGCAAAACAATTCCTTTCCATGAGAATCAGAATGATTAAAATTTTACAATGTCATCTCTTTTTCCTAATAGGACTGAAAATTCTTGTGGTCCTTGTCCATGAAAAAAGTTCGGAGGAAACCACTTAGTAATTCCTAGGAAGGTGTTAGTCTCATTTTTCTATGAGCAAAAACAATCATCTTTCCATCGTCCCTGAACTTGAAAAAGAGTTAAATGCCACTGCAAGGGTAAGGTCAGTTTGCATTTGAAAAACACGGGTCATTCGGGAGAGAGCCCACTCATCTGATAGCTACTCTGTGAATGCCCCGCTCCTGGACCGCATGCTGCTGGCAGGGTGGCGAACAGGCTGGGTACATTCCAAGTATATTCGGCATATTTTGTGTTTCAAATGCTTTGAGTCAAAGAGTACCTTGTTTTAGACTGCCTCTCAATCGGGGCATGGACTCTAGAGTGTTCGGTAGATTTTTAAAATGCCTAGGTTGTTCGTTAATAAGAGAGAATCCTCGCCAAAAACCCAAGAACTTGGACCTCGTAGGACTCTGCTGTGGTCAATTACCGAGATTCATTCTTGTCACC
>NW_022111310.1:13907690-13909086 GCF_000313985.2 Echinops telfairi
TAAAAATTACTTAGAATGTTGGTGACTGTCCCTGCCCACTCAACGATTCTTTATGAATTCCTAACTCTGGTAGGCCTTGGTTGACATTAACTTTTCTCGTCCCTTCTTCTTCTTTTCGATCACTTTACTGGAGGCTCTTACAACTCGTTACAATCCATACATCAGTTGTGTCCGACGTACTAGTACATATATTGCCATCATTCCCTTTCAGACATTCACCTTCTACTGAGCCCTTGGGATCAGCTCTCCCCACCCCCACCCCTCTGTCCCTTTTTACTCTGAGTTCCTGCTTCCTCTAAATGTTTAACCTCACTGGCATCTTGCCCCTGGAGCCTGATTCCTGATTTCTATCCTGCCCACAAGCTGCATATAAGCCCTGGCCTTTGGCTCTCTAACAAAAGCTATTGTAAAACATTGAGGTGTTATGAGAATTGCTTACATCATAACATAATACAGGGAACATATTTAAAATGCCTAGATTAGATAGCCGCGTTCTTTTTGGCTTTCCTTGTGATCAAGAATTTATCATTCACTGACCCTTCCCCACCCATCCCCATTATTTCACCTTATTTCAGCTTCCAAATTCCAAAAGTGAATTGGAAACCTAGGTGCATAAACATTTCATGCTTTTAATCTCGAGATACTGTCCCCCCAAAAAAACTATCAACTTAATTTTATGTTTACCATTTATTAACATCGCTTTATATTACCATTAATAGAGTATGATCATTGAATTTTCCTAATTTTCTCACCAGCAAAAGATATCAAAATGTTAAGTATTTACCAATATGTTAGGTCAAAAACTTACCCCAATGTTTTATCTTGCATTTCTTTACTTATGAAAAGATTATCTTTTTTTGATAAATCCATGAGCAGTATAGACAGTTACTTATAAGCTGCTGGTTTTTTCTCCACCCCACCTTCTTCGGTTAGCTTGTTGGTAATTTTCTTCCCTGTTCTTATTGATTTGTAAGAACTATTTACATATAGTAGCCCATTGCCAGATAAGCTTTCAAACAGTTTCTCCCTGTTTGTGTCTTCAGTGTTGTATCGAATCCCATGGGGATGCCCAGCCTGGGGCTGTCACTCGCTCTGCCATGACCCTGCTTGCTCAGAAAGCCCCACAGAATGAGGGTTATTGGTTTGACGTGAGCCAGCCTTTTGTTCTTATTGTTCTAATGTGCCTTTCTCACATTTTTTCGCTCATTTGGCAAGTCTTTATCTGGGGATTACTTCCAGCTAGCCTTTCTCCTTGTTAGAAGTTCTAGGAAATGGCAAATTCTTGCGCTTGAGAGTTGAATCTTCAGATTGCCTCTATAAACCCACTCATAAGTCTTTTTTGCTGTAAACTTAGAGCCTGTAACTACTGCTCCCCCAAAACTCTACAGGAAACTCA
>NW_022111310.1:13923534-13924403 GCF_000313985.2 Echinops telfairi
GGGCTGTACCAATAAAGTCAGTTATGAGCCGGAGGAGCAGAAGTAATACTGCTTGGGTTTCAGAATCGTTTCCCTAACAGGCTGCAGTTGGGTGTTGAAATATTTCTTGATACAAGTTTTGCACCAGCAGGAGTTAATTTCAGTTTGTTTGGGGGATGTTTTGGTGCTGGGGTGAGAGGGATGGCTGGGCTCTGAGGTGGGCGAGCGTTTTGAAATACACATTGCCTCATAGCTCTGGCATGACCGTTGGCATGGCTTCCTGCCTGCAGAGTTCAGGGCAGTGCTTCAGAAATGATTTCACTTTCACAAGCGACTTCTACCTCAGTGACCTTCGGATCTCCAGCTTAACGATGAAGCAGGTTGCCTTCACTTCGCCATCAGATTCGGTGAACATGAGCCATTGGTAGTTTTAGTTTTTAGAATCCAGTGTTTAATTATAGACTTAGGATGCTAAACCTTAAGGGGCTCTGGTGGGTAAGCTCTCGGCTGCTCAGCCTCCCATCAGAGGCACCGCTGGAGAAAAGACTGGGTATCTACTCCACAAAGATTCATAGACTAAGAAGCTCCACAGGGCAGTTCTACTTTATCTTAGAGGGTCCTTATGAGTCCTCATTGGCTCGGCACAGAACGGCAACACACTAAATGTTGCTTTTAAAAAGCCTCATGGCCTGAACTTTGTAATTATTATTATCATTACCTGTATTGTGTAGATAGTGTCATTCCAGATTTGGTGGACTTTTAAAATACCCGTGTCCCAGATTTTCCCACAGTTGTCATGACTGGTCTCTGCTTATTAGGGCAATGAGAAAAGTTTTACATAAGGATGGAATTGAATTTGGATGAAGATTGTGTTGAGGGATTTAAGAGTC
>NW_022111310.1:13924996-13939769 GCF_000313985.2 Echinops telfairi
AGTCAAGAAATCAAAAGAGGTATTGAGTTGAACAAATGGACTGCAAAAGATCCCTTTAAAGTCTTAAAAGACAAAGATGTCTTTTTGAGAACACAGCTGTCCCAAAGCCGTGGTGTTTTCAACTGCCTTATATGCATGTGGCAGCTAGACAGTGAGTTGGAAGACCAAACAGGGATTGATCTTTGCATTGGTGTGTTGGAGAAGAATTTTGAATATACCGTGGGCCGCCAGCAGAGTGAACAAATGTGTCTTAGAAGAACCACAGCCAGAATGCTCCTTAGAAGCAAGGATGGGGTAAATCTGTCTCACATGCTGTAGGATGCACTTGGAAAAGTAGAGGGTCATCAAAAGGAAGAAGATGCTCAATCAGAGGGTCATTGACAACAGGGGCTCCAACAGTCCTCTCCTTCATGGTCACCCTAGAGAAGGTGGCGCAAGGCCAGCCATTCCTTGGTTGGACAGGAGGTTGCTGTGACCATGACACCTAACAATGATAACAACGACATGATATACGAAATTTGAAACCACCTGTTAAGGAAAAAGCCACCCTTTGGCTGAAAGATTGAAAAACTGGAGTTGTACCTGTGCTTTAAATTAGAACTTCACTAGCTGGAATATTTAAGGAATGGGGTGTGCTAAATGATATGGAGATGATTTTAAACCTTTCTTTTGTTTTATTTTTGTTTCAACTTTTGTTCATTAAAGGGTGTCTAAGATGTAAAGAGTGAGTAATCCACCTTCTTGCCCTGTGAGTTCATTGTGATGTCGTTTCACGATGCGTTTGGAATCGTGTGGTTATAGTGTGACCTAGCAGAGAAATTGGTTAATATTTTATCAGATTGTAGAACTGTGAACCCACTCCAGGACAGACTCAGGAGGCTGTTTATTTTTGAAAGCTAAAATCCCCAGTGCAAATTTTGTTTTTGTTATTGGCCACTTTTGAAAGTTGAGCATCAGAAAAATCAGTTTCTCAAGATATAACCTTCTTCCAAGACACAAGGGACTTTCTCCGGGGTTCAGAGAAGGGTTTGTTTTGTTTTTCCAGTAGAGTTGGATTTTGAGATTGAAGAGGGACAGGAGAGGACAGACAACCTGAGGGAAGGGACCGAGGGCATCCGGGGACCATGATAGGCGTCAAGGGCCCCGTATAACTTTTTGCCCCACGAGTGCACAGATTTCTCATTTATGAGCCCCCTTCCTGTCAGGCATTAGGGGGCACGGTTGAGTGAGTAAGGATCCACGTGGGTGGGCTCAGGAGACATGTGAATAGAACTTGTCTAGGTGACAGTCTCAGAGTAGCTGAACGGGCCATCAGATTGGAGGTGCTCTGTGGGACCGAATGCTGGGGGTCTCCTTATGCCAGCAAAAGACGGGGGTGGGAGGTCAGATAATGGTGGTTTTGTCAAATTGACTAGTTGCAAGAGTCATTGCGAGCTGTAATGCATTTTCTGTTTGCGAAAGCAGGAAGGAGGAACCCTGGTGGTGGTGTGCATTACACACTGAACTGCTAACCACAAGGTGGGTAGTTCGGGACTACCAGTTGCTCCTTAAGAGAAAGATAAGGCTTTCTCCTCCTTAAAAAGTTACAGTCTCAGAAGCCCACAGTGGCAGCGCTACCCTGTCCTATAGGGTCACAGAGAGTCGGAAGTAATGTGATGTGTTTGAGTTTTGAGCAAAGGCAGGAAAGTGGAGTAATAAGATTTGTAACTAGGATTAAAATGTGAAAAGGGCGTCATTGGAAACTGATTGTGGAAACCATTGTACAGCTCTGCCTGACATGATTGAATTTTGGGATGATCTGATATATGTATTAACTCCCGATTAATAACAAACTAAAAAACAAACAAACACATAGATCCAGGAATGGGTTTGGGGCTCGCACTCGATTCCAGCTCCAACTCTAGAACAATTCGTTCTTACATCATGGTCCTGCTCCATAGTCGCCCTCAGGAAGGAGCACAGAAGATACAGGTGCAATAGCCAATGTGGCGCAGACATTAGATAGTGCCCGGCTGTCGGATAAAATAGCGTCTGCGGTCTTAAAGGCTTGTCTCCAAACAAGCAGCCCTCCAAGTGAGATGGCAACTAAGCACATGGAAGAAATGCACCATCTTTAGTCACCGAAGGAGTATAAATCATATCATCCAAAATCGAAGGAGGGATTAGTATCAGAGTCTACATTTCAGAAGGCTGTGGATGACAGTGGGAGCCCAAGATTCATTGTGGGAACTAAGAAGGAAGTAAGCCTCTGATGAACTCCCTCTTTCCACAATTGAGGGGTGGGAGGACAGTGGTCACTACACAGAGTGCCCTGGAGAGATGAATACTAACGATCAGAGGCATTAATCTGACAGGAGCAGTTCAAATTTTGCCAGTTGATGCCCCTCTGATGCATGCTGGACCTGATCTAGTTTTCAACATTTTCTGTAGTTTTGTTTTGTTGGAAACTGATTGTGGTAGCCATGTGCTTGCCATGGTTGGACTATGGAATGATATATGTATTAATTCCCAATTAATAGGAAATTTAAAATAAGTAGGATTTATGTAGAATCCAAAAAAATAAAAAAATTTCAGAAATTAAGTGGAAGAACCTGAGAAAACTCAGATTAATCTAGTCTTCTTCATTTTAGCATTAAACTTTATTTTGTCGACTAAGAGTTTGATGACTGCACAGATGCTTAATAGCACTGTAGTGACGTGGATACACCAGAAACATTAAGTGCTGCAAGTCATTAAACAAACACACAAAGTGTACCCGCCACTCTTGGTCCAAACATCTCTCCAACAAATGCCAGGAGTAGGGAGCAAGGGCCAGGATTGGGGCCTAGCCCTAGGATGATCCTATACCTTGAAGGAAGTAAATCAGTTGTCAACATTGTCTCGAGATTAACCAGCAACATCATTTAGAAAGCAGAAGATGGTTGCACGTTACCCAGTGTGTGGTGTCTTTGTGGAAAGTTAGTTTTCTTTTCAGCCTAGGAGAGGGAAATCCCCATCAAAAACAGCTACAAAAGGGGGGCTGTCCAGCTCAGATCTCTGGGCTGTGCAGTGTCTAGCAACTGTTTACGGGCTTTAGTCCTGCACTGAACCAGTTTCTCAGGACTCTGCGTTGTTCATGTGAAAATGTAGTCCAATCACTCTGGTATCCACATAGGGATCCTTGGGCCCTGGCACAGGTTCACATTATCAAACATCTGGAAGGAGCGCTGGCATCGCCGCTTCTAGTCAGGCCAAATGAAACTTGAGATCTTTTTGCCGTAGGGTAAAAGCCTGTCACAGACCCATAAGTGCCACCCACTACCCCAAATGCGTAAATCTCATCTCTAATATGGGAGACCAGGAAATGTGCCCTGGACCAGGTCCCCAGTTAAATTCTTAACAATGATAAGTCCTGCCTCCCAGGCCTTCGACAGGGCTGGAGGCAATCCTGGAACTGCTCCCACACATCTGGAGATGCTGCACGAGCATCCTGCCCTTTGGAGCCCAAGCTCCAGAGGATTTGGTGAGAAATTGAGTTCCTGTAGAAAGATAGATTCAAAAGTATGAACCTATCCTTGAACTGTGTCAGGTGCATTTTAGTACTTGACACTTGCTTTAGCAGGGAGGCCTTGAAAGAGAAGCTTATTACTGTGTAGAGTAAGGACACACGGCGCTGTTGGAAGTGGCGCTGTTGGAAGTTCCCCCAGAGAGGGCCCTAGGGTGGTTGGATATAGATAGGGTTTAGAGGACAATATTGGCAAGACTTCCAGGGTTTTACACTTCGGGATAGAAACCCCTATGCCACTCCCACGACACCAAATGCTGGGAAGAGAAACAGCCCTTCCTTCAGATGGCCACTCTGTCCGTCTCTTCTGACGTCTCATGGTTTTCTGGTGAACCTATGGGGCTAGGATTGGGCCAGAGATCCTTTATCGGAGAACTGTCCAAGAAGCCAGTGGGAAGCCCCACCTCTGAGCCAGTTGCCCAACTAACTACTCAAGCAGAATTCTGCCAGGGCCTGCCTGAGCCCTGCAGCTGGGTGCAGTGTGTGTGTGGAAGGTGTGAGGAAGGCCAAACCACACTTTCCTGGCGGCAGTCAGCTGCCTGCTTTCAGCTCCTTTTCCACTGGTGCTGACTGCGTCAGCTTACATTATAGTGACATCATTTCCACCATGGAATAATGCAGAAATGACTTTGCTTGGAGCAATGCCTTGCAGAGTTGATTTTTTTTTTTTTTTTGCTATTTAGCCTACCAATGGAGAAAGACACTATTGTGTAGTCCTTCTGATGAGGTGGGAGGGAGAAAGGATTTTCTCAAAGGAATGAACCTTAGTTGATATTCAAGGAAATTCTAATACAACCCCAGATTTAAAGGGTCTCTCTGTACATGAATCAGACCCAAGGGCCCGTGTGTTGTGTGCTGTGCATTTCCAAGATATTTAACCTAGAAAGTTACAATCTTACCTGAGAATGTATAATCCTCCCAAAGACAAGCAACGCTTCTTTGCTCACATGATCACAGATTAGCACAATTCATGCATTTTGGATGGGAAAATGAGTACACTGTAATGGGAAGTTCACTTATATCCCAAATGCTTGTAATTAGTGCCGTTTGAGGTCATTTTTCCTCTGGAGAAAAGTTCAAATCAGTGTTAAATGCAACACAGTGTTAAATGCTTGTAATTAGTGCCGTTTGAGGTCATTTTTCCTCTGGAGAAAAGTTCAAATCAGTGTTAAATGCAACACAGATATGGGCCTGGGGGGAGGACGAGGCATCGCTTTTGCATGAAATCACAATGCGTGCATTGTCGTGAAATATTCTTTTTATCTTATGCGTCCTTATTGAACAGTTCCCGGCCCCAGGAAGGAAGACAGATGTTTCGGCGGACCAGCATCGTGGGTATAAAATAGGTGAATGGGAAGTGAAAAAGTCCTTTTGCTTCCAGTGAACTCTGTTTCACAGAGATACCTTAGTCTTAAGGTTCTTGGGCATGGTGGGAAAAGGAGCTAAAGGGAAAGAGAATTAGCATTTTTTTGAGGGCCAAATGCTGGGGTCAGTGGTCATGTAACCTGGGAGCTGGTGCAGAGTACTGAACCGTGAGACCCATCGCCGGTCTGCTGCATCAGAATCTGCATTGGAACAAAATCCCCAATCATGTTCTGCTAGTGAGGGCTTTGGGGGTGACCACTGTGAAAACTGACCGCGTGGGTCTTGCTCTGCAGTTCCCAACGAGGGCACGATTTTGTCCCGTTGGGAGATGATTTTGGTCGCCCTGCACCAGGTGGGTGGAGGCTGGGGATGCCACTAACCATCCCACAGGACAGCCACACACAGAAGAGAAGCCCCCTCCTTCCTCTTCAACCAGCTAGACCTGAAGAGCCACCTAAATTAAGGGCAGGAAGTGAAACCAGCATGCCTTTTGTATGTTAAAAAAAATCAGTAGAAAAGCAAAAGGGGCAAGGTGGTAAAGTGGAATTGTATCTACCAAGGGCATCCTGTCCTTAATCATCAGTCTTAATAGTCTCCTTCAGAAGCGCCACAAACGTCCTCGATCTTGTTTTAATCTGATCCGACTTCTTTGCTTTTTAGTCTCAAACCTCAAGCTTTATAAAACAGAGTTCTTCCTCGCGCCTATCGTGTTTTCCCAGTGTTCTTCAGTTGCTTTATAACAACCATTTCCTACTTGTTTTTCACGGAGATTAAGTGGTGTGGAGGGTTCAGGACACCTCTTGGAACTACACAAGATTTATAATCCTGATTTGCAAACCTCTTTGCAACTTCTTTGTGTTTTTACATAATTTTTCTTATTCCTTGCACATGAAAAGTAGGCTCTTAGAAGTGAGAGGAGTTGGGGAAGTGGGCCTCGCTGGCTTTGTAGGACACCCAAGACCAGCATTGAGATTCAAGGGCCGGGACAATAGAATCCAGAGGACTGGGCGTGTCTGCAGGGCTGGGAAGCCTGTGTTTTCCAGGAGAACAGCTGATGTGCTCCTGAGGGTTTGAAATTGGAAAGGGGGAGCTATGGAGAGTTGAGAGGTCAAAGAACATGAGACAGCTGTCATGAGGAAATCGATCCAAACCCTCTGCCATCCAGTCAGTTCTGACTCATGGCAACTCTGTAGGTTCGAGAGATGCCCCGCAGGGTTTCCAAGGCTGTGCATCTTTATGGAAGCAGACTACCCACTTTTTCTTCCTCAGAGAGACGGGTGGGTTCGAACCTTCAACCTTTTGGTTAGCAGCCGCCGAAGGCTTTAATCTTTGCAGGACAATCGGTTGTCAGATGTACAAGTGTGGGCTTTTGGTAATTGATTCCTTGTCTGTGATGGCTTTGAGAAACTAATTTAAAAATCAGTATTAGAAACAATTTTGTCTTCAGTGTCACCCTTAAAATGTGCAGGAGGAAGTGGAGATTTGGGACATCCAAGAGACAAGTCTTGTTGGTAGGGGCCATCGAGTCAGTTCCAACCCGTAGCGACCTTTTGCACAACAGAAGGGAACGCTACCGGGTCCAGTGCCATCCTCCCAATTGTTCCCATGCTTGAGCCCAGTGTTGCAGCCGCTGTGCCAATCCATCTCCTTGAGGGTCTTCCTCTTTTTCGCTGCCCTTCTACGTTATCATGCATGTGGTCCTTCTCCAGGAACTGGTCTCTCCTGACAACATGTCCAAAGTGTGTGTATTAGTCTAGGTACTTTGGAGAAACAAATCCACGGCGACTCACGTATAAGAGAGAGTTTTATGTAAAGAAAAGGTGCATCACGAAAACATCCCAACCCAATGCTGCCCAAGCCCACAAGTCCAACATTAACCCATTAACCCAACACCAGTCCACAAAGTCCTTCACCTCACAAAACAGAGGCAATGATGCCGACTGCAGGAGGAAAGCTGAGTCCGTGAACGTGTAAGCATCTCAGCACTGGCAGGGGTCTCCACACGGCTGCTCCAGCACCCAGGGCTGCATCGGGATAGATCCATGTGGCTTCTCCTTGGGGATGTCTTGGAGGAAGTCAATCTTGCAAGCTGAAGCAGGGAGCTGCTAAGGCAGCTGCATCCTGGTGTGACCATCACAAAGCAAGAGACCCGAGAACTAGAAAGGCGGGGCTTCACCACCCATTTATCCCTCCGCCTTTCAACCAGCACCACATGTGATTATCGGCCAGGCTGGCACAATTAACTAATTCAGTGTGTAAGATGAAGTTTCCATCCTCGCCTCTCAGGAGCACTCTGGCAAGTCTACTCCACTGTAATTGTCAGCGATCACTGATTGAGTGCCTGCTCTGGTTCAGTCCCACAGTGACCCTGTAGTTCTTGGGTAGTTTCAATCCCACTTACGTGGCGCTCTGGGGGTGCAATGGTGAAGCCAGGGCTTGGTGTGACTACTAATTGAAAGGTCAACTGCTGACCAAAAGGTTTCAGCCCAGGGAGAACAAACCTAGGCTCTGTTTCCATACAGATTACAGTCTCAGAAACCCTAATACGGCAGTTCCCCCTCTGACCTGTAGGTATGCTGTGTGTCAGGATCAGCTGGTGGACACACAACAATCCCATTTACTGGGGAAGAAACTGAAGCTCGGAGCATGAGGTGAATTGTTCAGGGCCACATTCAGTGTTCCATTCCCCCCTCGAAGCCCTAGAAACAGGGACTGTGTTAGGCCGGGTAGACTAGAAAAACAAATTCATAGATACTCATATGTGTATAAGAAAGAGCTTTATATACAAGAGCAATTGACTATTGAGAAAACATTCCAGCCCAGTCCAGATCAAGTCCATAAATCCGATATTAGCCCATAGGTGTGATACCAATCTATAAATGAGTCTCTTCAGACTCATGCAACACATGCAGTGACACAGAATGCAGGAAGCTCACAGGCGAGTGGCTGGAAAGTCTTGTGGATCCAGTGGCATTGGAAGCATCTCAGCACTGGCAGGAGCCTCCATGTGGCTCCTTCAGCTCCAGGGCTCTAGCATAGTTCCATGTGCTTCTCAACAGGAATGTCTCGCAGGGAATGTCTATGTGTCTCGCCTCCAGCCAGCTATTTATCTCCTTAGCACCTCCAAATGCGGTCATCAAACTGCGACCTGGTTGACAGGCTAAACTCTACCTCTTCACTCTGAAGTCTCAAATTGACAACAGATGACAGTATATAACTTCCACAAGGACTAGCACTCTTTTTACAAGGAGAGACTGGGCTGGGAGTTTGGGTTTTGAACAGCTAAGGTTCTTGTTGAAGCTGTGTGACCACTGATTGTCTTGGGCGGTGGTTTGTAAGCCAGCAAGGAGATTACAGTTGAAAGCCAACCTCCTGGGTGATTAGTCCCTTAATTTGAAAAAGAGATCTCTGTCCATGTCCTGGTTGCTGTTGGTTGCCTTTGCATGAATTCTAACTCAAAGAAGCCCGTGTGTTACGGAGTAGAGCATCCTGCACGGCTTTATTGGCTGTACTCTTTTCATAAGAGGGTCACTAGGCCTTTCTCCACTGGTGTCCCTGGGTGGGTTCAAACCACCAACTTTGAGGTCCCCTTTCTCTTGAGCCACCCAAGGCCCTTATCTTTGTCCTTAGCTACTTGAATCACCCTGAGACATCACTGCTCTTCCACGCCCTCTAAGTGTACGGCCAGGTCACCTGAGCCCACAAGGGTGTCACCTCTTTCAATAGCCAACAGACCACCTGGCACGAGTTATGCCTTTCAGCGTCTACTGGTAAGAGGCTAGCAAGAGTCATTACACAGTTGCCTCCTGCGTAACAGACACAAAATAACCATTGCCTAGCCCTTATGAAGAATGCATCCGAACCAAGGACTGGAGTCTGTCTGAACAGAGGAAGATGAAACAATACGCATACACGACGTCAACCTTGCGCCTTTATCACAGGTCCAGTCTCACCCACACATTTTGAGTAGGGCCCTTTCAGAAAGATGTAACTTTCCCCAAAGTATGAATTACCGCATGTCTTCAGTGAGTGAAGCCAAATTTAGCAGATGCTCAAAGTGGACTTAAGATGTAGCTTGATAATGAGTGTTTTTTGAAGTTCGTTTGGTCCCTGGTTTAAGGGCCATATATGTAATAGGGGGGCTTCAAGAAGATGGTGAAAACAATGGAATTAAAAGATAATGGCATTTTCCCATGAACTTTTTGAGCCATCTTTATTCATATAGCTATGATATATGCTTTTCCATTTTTCGGTATGTGAAACCCAGGATTGATGAACCTATAGGGAGAGCAAGTAGAATTAAGGTTTCGGGGGTACAGTAATGGTGTGGGGATAAAAGGGAGATGAGATCAAGGAGTCCATGGAGAAAAAGAATGTTTGGAAACTGATTGTGGTGGCAACCGTACATTCTACTTGACATGATTGAACTATGGAATGGTATATGTATTACCAACTCCTAATAAAAAATGCAGAGAGCAATAACACACACACACAAGATAGCATTGTTATTCTGGTTTTGTTGTTACAGATGAAGAAATTGAGACATAGGGTGTAGAGCAAAAGCACACAGCTAGTAGCAAAACCAGGATTTGATCCCCTGTAGCCTGGCTTGATGGTGTCGCAGCACGGCACAGTGGTTAAAGCGCTCAACTTGCCAAGGTTGGTAGTTTGAATCCGTGAGCCATGCACCAGGGAAGAGGGTGGACAGTCCGTTTTCATAACGATTTACAGTCTGGAATACCTTATGGGACAGTTCTAACTTGTCCTAATAGGGTCTCCATCAATTGGACTCAACTCCACGGCAGTGAGTTTAGGCTGACTTATAGACAAACTCTTCATCACTATCCTAATTAATTGGTTAATGCAAACTAGGCTTGGCCTTTTCTTTTTACTGTGCATCTCATCTGACAAAGGCTTGCAAAAACAAACAAAAACACGGGACTAAAATTTTATATTTTATATTTTTTAATTTTGTCTTTAAGCCTTATTGCAGACATTTTCACTTCGGTGATTTGTGGAACTCACCCACCTTAGGATTGAATCCAGGTTCAAAGATGTAAAAGGTGCCGGGTGGCGGAGAGAAGGGGTCATTCAGATACTTGACTATTCGTTTTAGCTGTTAAGTCACATGTCTTGTTACAAGTCTCATCTTTTGATGGTCACTGCCCATGTGGTCAGGAGCCCTGATGACATAATGACTTATGGGTTGGCCTGCTGAAAGGTCAGTGGTTCAAACCCACCAGCCACTCTGAGAGAGAAAAATTCACAGGACCCCTCGGGACCCCACAGGGGCAGTTCTTTCCTGGCCTGTAGGGTCGCCGCGAGTTGACTCCGTGACCCTGAGTTTGGTGCATTGTGGTCAAGTGGGAGGTGCTCGCTTAGCCTATGCAGCCAGGCGTGGGACAGGGCAAGGGGAATCCCAGTCTGGAAACTTAGAGCCTGGGGTTCTTCCTCCCAAGACTTTCTCACTTCCCTTGAGGAGTTTCCAGGACCCAGGAGTGGAGGACAAAAAGATTCTTTCTAGATCATCATTCATAACCCTTTCAATGGCTTAGGGCTTTTACAAAAGCCAGGAAAGGTCCAGACTCCTCGACACCAGATCCTGAGGCAAGCAGTTAAAAGCTTAACTCCCTACTTAAAAAGCAGAGAACAGAGAAGAGGAAGACATTTTTATGAAACTGTAGTAAATATATAGGTAGCATAACAGTTCCCAAGTCTGCAGACCTGCACAGGTTCACTGTGTTGTTCAAGCATCACCTTCAACTCTTATTAAAAAGGTCCATCGCCCGTAGTAGATGCTCAGTGTTCCCTAGAGACGAGACGATTATAATCTCAAAAATGTTCATGGAAAACTTTTTTTTTTTTGAGAGCCAAAGGAGAAAAGTAGACCTGAATTCTCCAAAGACATTTGGCTTCACAGCCTTCATCTCCTTAGGCATGTGTCCATCTTCCTTTGAGAAGCAAAAAGTCTTGTGTGGCCTCTGACCCACTTAGATCTTAAACACAACCCCACCCAAGAAAACTACTGCTACAGCCAGCCTGTAGGCCAGGGTAGAACTGGGTCTGTGCGTTTCCAAGGTGGTAACTTTTTACAGGAGTAGAAAGGCTCATTTTTCTCCTGAAGAGTGGCTGGTGGTTTCGAACTGCTGACCTTGTGGTTGACATCCAACTGTTAACCCCACTACACTACCAGGGCTCCCCTAGATCTTGAGCACAGTGAGTCCTCAACACCCATGGAGTTAATGAATAGGTTCAGAAGTGGGTCCAACTTGTCCATTCCTTAAAGAACATTCAGCACTACTAGCCTGGGTGGTTAATGGCACCCATCGCAGAGACCACCGGACTGTGACTTGAACCAAGGGACATAAATTGAAGCTGTCTTCTCTGTTTGGCGGGCCTGGGGAAACTCCTTAATTACCACCCCTCTGTCATCAAAGGAATCCTGAGTTTGGTACGTTTCCCAATTTTGTTCCCTTGGCTTGACTAGCTTGGTGTCATTCCCAATGATAACGACTCTCTTTGCCCTTCATATTCAGCTTTATGACCTCGAGGTACCTGAACGTGGTCTTGCGCTCTCACTCCTCCCCACCCCATTACTGTGACGACCTTCCCAAGACCAGACGTTTGGAGTCTTTGATGCCATTATCAGTTAAACTAACATCAGACTAGGGGGAGCCCTAACCTCATGGAGTCCAGTCCTGTACAAGAGAAGAGACAGGAAGATGGAGACATTTGCAAGCCAAGGCTTGCCTGGGGCCCACGTATTACCCACCAGACATTAGTCAATCTGGCCAACTGCTGTATTGTTCTTATCTTCTTAACGTGATCTCCAACATGAGGGTTGGCATTTATTACAGAGTTAGAGTACTCATGGCTCCTACTTTTCTTTCCTACTTGGCTTCTCTAAAGTTCAGCGAGTTCACATGTACTGTTATTCTAGTTATAATGAGCATAATGACTAGCTTTGGGGTATTTTTATTATCAAGTAAAGAAAAAGCTCTTCGTTTGTTTTCATCAGATAACTGATCATAAAAGTAACTGTGGCTTAGCTTGGCTATCACTGGGCAGATGAAGGACGGGGAAGGAGAATGGCCATTAGTAGATTATGTCCACGCAGTGGGCAAGAGATTGACTTTCTCCCCTAGGGCGCTGGTCATCTCAGAGAGGAAGGATGCCCACTCCACTCTCCTTTGGTGATGCTAAGTTCATGACATAGGGCAGTCTCTGAAGTTACGGACTTCACTTTTAGACAGTCTTCATTTCAAGTGTTGAAATATGCTTTATTAACAATTAAGACAACTTTCAAAATTACTGATTAAGTAAAATGGCCTCGGTTAGCTGAATAAAATATTGTTCTATAAAGGCTGTCTTTATTTTTTTTATTGCAAATCAGGTGGGAGGGTCAAGAGTGTTCCAACCCAACCAAACTCACGGCCATCAAGTCGATTCCAACCCAGAGCGCCCCCTAGAGGACAGGTTAGAAGTTCCCGTGTGTTTCCGAGACTCTGACTCTTTAAGGAAGTACAAAGCCCAGTGTTTCTCCAAGAGGGACTTAAGGTAGCTTAAAATATAGGGTAAGAAACATCATCTGACCTGGCCTGTGCATGCTTTACTGTATGCCTGTCTGCTTGGTATTTCCTACCCAAGAATTCATTGACTTCAAGGTGATCTCATGCATTATGAACAGGAGAGAAAAAAAAAACATCTGCGTCTCCCACTCCCCCAATAATAGACTTTGAAAATGCATTGGACACAGTTCTCTTAAAAATGTCGTATGGGGGGGGTGGCGGGTGGGGCTGGGGTGTGATCAGAGGCATTTCCTCCTCGTCCTGGCTGTGGCTGAGCGACGTAAGATAATCCTGTGACAGAGGAACACTGTCCAGGTCTCCACTTGGCTGGGATAGTGTGCATTCACAGTGACCACTTTTAGTATAGATCCTTTCTCTCCCGCCACCCTCTTGCTGGTTAAAGCAGAATGGGCTCTACTTTAATTTGCAAACGTTGGCGCTTTACTCAGATGAGCTCACGCCAGGCTTCTTAGACCCCTCCCTCCTCCTCCATGTTATTCTGGTGTGCTCTCTCGGTTAGCATTTCTGATCAAAAGTTTCTTTCGCGCTGACAACTGTTGGATCTGCTGTGGTGGATACGGTATGCTGTGCTGCCTTTTAAGTTTATTCTATTTGCCATTGAAAGTGAAACTGCGTGGTGGAGATATATTTGTCCGTTTACATTTTGATGCTTTTCTTGTTGCCCAAACCTCTTGAGAACGACCAGCAGGCAAGCGCTGGCTGAAATACCACTTCTGTGGCTTTTACTCAAGTGGGAATTTAGGAAGCAAAAACTTCCCAGATGGTGTTGACGTTGGTATTTGTTTATGCTCCAAGCTTCTTGTTGTTTTGTAAGACCATCATTCTGTGTATCAGTAGAACTTGGGGCAGATAGAATTTCGTGGAATGTATAATCCTCTTGCATTTTGCATTTTTTATTTCCTGGTGGACCAGGTCATGACAGTCTCCCACAGATTCCACTTGCTGGTTCTGTTCTTTAGTTCGTTCTTGTTCTTCTCTGCCTCCTTTAAAGGGCCACTGAGTGGCATGAAAATCAGGGGTCTCTGGTTCTGCAGGGAATGGCAGTGGGCGGGGGAACAAATCCTGCTAGTAATGAGGTGATACCGAGCCCTGCTTCAGCTGCTTTCCTGATACTCTGAGATTTGCTGGGGGTGGGGTGGGATGGATGTTTCCCTCAAAGAAAGCCAATCCTCTCTTGGTTTGCCTCAGCCCTGGGTAAGCAAATTGCCAGAAATAATTATCCCTCAGTTGTGCTGCCCACCAAGGACACACCTATGGTATGGAATGAGACCAGACTCTTGAAAAGACATTTTCCAATGTCATGTGCACTTTCATTAATTTGCAAACTGTCTTATTTTCTAAAGCCACAAAGCTACTCGTCGATTTACAAAATGTCAGAGTCTTCAAGAGACCAGCCAGACCCTTATGAGCTGACTCAGGGCACGTTATTCCATCTCAAAAAATCTTGGTTTTGTAAACTGTCAAATGAGGCCAGTCATACTCATACTGGGTGACGAATTGACAGTGGCTGGCCCATGCAAACTTTCTAAGGAAAGTACATTTCCCTTCCTTACCCTCCAAGATCAAATAAATTGACCTGTGAAAGTGTTTTGGAAATGACAGATATTAATTATGATTTGTGTGTGCCTGGTCAAACATTGGGGGTTTTTTTGGGGGGGGAAGGGGGGTAAATAACCTTCCCCCTCTCCCCCTAAAGAACATAGGAGAAATATTTTTTGGTCATGACACGGGTCCATTTGTAGCTAAGTCCACTGCATATCATTCTTGAGTCTTATTAATTTACACCCCCTCAGGTTCCTTTTTATTGGTACATGAATATTCACAACAGTTTTATTTGCACTAGCCAAAATGGAAACACCAGATAAATGACCAAGTAAATAAGGCTACTCCATAGACTAAAATGGAATAAACTGTTGAGAAATACAACATGGATGTATCTCAAAACAATTCTGCTGAAAGAGTTAAAAAAATCTAGGGGAAAAGTATATATGCCATATGATTCCATTTATATAAAATCCTAGAAAATGAAAACCAACTTCCAGAAATGTATAGAAACTAACTTATAGCAAGCAGTTCCGTGGTAGGGGTATCTGAAAGAGCAGTAGAGACATTTGGGGGGATATTTGTAGTGTCATCGGTGTGTGTGTGAGGAGTAGGGTTTGGGGGATGCTCTCCTGGGTGTAGACATTGGCCTACAGCTTTTCAAATGGTGACCTTTATGTGTTAGCTGTTATCTGTCTGCTGCATTCCAGTCATTTCAGATTGTTATTTTTTT
>NW_022111310.1:13939999-13944577 GCF_000313985.2 Echinops telfairi
TGACCGATGTCTTCCTTCACCCACTTTTCTGTTGTGCATCCCCCAGGGCAGGGGGTTATATGTAGATCATTGTGATCTGTTCCCCCCTTTCTCCCACCACCTTTCCTTTATCTTCCTGGTATCACTACTCACGTTATTGGTCCTAAGGGGGCTCCTAGCTTTTTTATTGTGAATTGAAGGTTTTAACAGATCAGTTTCCCACTCAACAATTCATATATGTTTTGTTTCATGTCATTGATGGTAATCCTCATCATGTAGCATCCTGGATCCCACTTCCTGTTAAACTGTTACTTTAGTCATAATCTTGTAACCCTCCTGAACCTTGTCCTTGGGGAAGTGCTGCCTTTTTTTACCTTTTTGGTATTCTAAGGTGTGTATCCCTTCTAGGTATTACTGTTCCCCTTAGACATTTGTCTCTTGTTTGGCTGAGAATTAAGTCGTGGGGGTGGGTTCATTTGCAGACCTATAGGGTGGCTGAGGGCCGTATTCTCAGGGCTTCCACCAGTCTCCATTCAACCAATAAGCTGACCTCTCTCTCCCTTTGTGATTTTGAGTTTTGTTCTACGTTTTTCTTCCACTTTACCCAGTACCTTCTAGTGTGATCTCTTTCAGAACACAGGGTAGTCGGTGGTACCTGGGCATCGTCTAGTTCATCTGATCTCAAGACTGGAGGCTGCTGTTCCCATGGGCCTGTCATATTCTTGATGGAATAGAAACTTGCGCTGGTTGTTTTGTTTTTGTTCTGGTTTTAAACCTCATGTTCCCAAGTTGAGTGATCAAGCCATCCTGTAGGCCCAGGTCAACGCCAGTGTTAGAGGATTGCACATATTTGATTCTTGACATTTAAACTCGAAAACTGTGGTATGAGGCTAACTAGGAAGGGAGGATCAGGAAGTGCTAAGGAAATGACAGCTTTCAGTCCATCTGACTCACGGAACCTGCGTCTTTGTTGAGACCGAGCTGCATTCAGTAGTGCCACTTGGTCTGATTTATCAGCAGTGATAGAAACATGATTCAGAGATGTATTTATGAGGTCGTAAAAACAAAAAAAAAAAAACACTCTCACTTGAGTCATAATCTCGTGATTTTTCTGTTTTCCTAATGTTTGATTGACCCGAGGATGCCCAGTTCTGTTGTCTTGACTCATTGAGGGAGGTTGCTTGGTAAGGATGAGACCTATCAGGGAGGAAGAGGGTTGTAGATAAACCAGAGCAGTTAACACTTCCTCCCAATTGGTCTCCTGCCAACTCCCAGGAGAGCAGTGTGACTCCCCACAGTGAGATCCTGACAGTTGCCCACAAAACCCATTGTGGAAACACTTTCACCTAATTTAATACATTTTGCCTTCCCCCAGAGGAGGCTGAGTGGATGTCCTAATCCAATTTTGCAAATAAAGAGAGGCCAGGGGAGCAGCTCAAGGTCACACACTTGATCTATCAAAATTCCAGAGGGATCCAGACCACCAAAGTTTACCTTTCAGTCAGAGGAGAGGACTAGCGGAGGAGGGGAGAGTTTTTCTTTTCTTTTCTTTTTTTGTATATTTCTTGTATTTGCAGGCTTTTATTTTATTTTATTTTTTTAAACATTTTATTAGGGGCTCATACAACTGTTATCGCAATCCATACACACATCAATTGTGTAAAGCACATTTGTACATCATTCTCAAAACATTTTCTCTCCACTTAAACCCCCTGGCATTAGGTCCTCAGAGTTTTTCTTTTCTACATTAGAATTTTTAGATAGTTTTCAAAGAACGAATGGCAACTCTTAAAAATAAATGTAAAAGCTCAAAATAAATAAATAAACGTGTGCTCCAAACACTAAACATTTTCATTTACTGTATTTGTGAGCCATATTTATTAGTAAAACAGAGAAAAGATGTTTTCAACCCTTTTACTCTATTAGCTCTGATTTTAATGGGCCAGAAAACTAAGACAAGTGCAGTTAAGTCATTTCATCAGCATGATAAACTGGGTTAGTGGTATAAATCATATTTCAAAACTTAATAGGCTTAATGTGATGATAAAAGTTCTCTCTCTGTTCTGCTTAATACCTACTTAGACCAGATGACGCTGGGCTGTCCTCTAGAAAGAGAGGCTCTTAGCGATAGTGGAAGTGGTAGAGCCATGAGAAACTGCCATGTGTATAGGTGAGAATGGCCAAATATTAGTCATTCCAGCTGGCCCCATGTAGTTTGCACAAAGCCTGGCAGGCTCTCAGCAAAGAGTGATAGCTAGAGCGGGAATGGGTAATAAAAAATACAATTCTTATCCAAAAGTTTAGTTTGGTCTTAAATGTCCATTTTCTTCTTCCAAGGAGCCGGGAACATAAATATATCGGTGCGTTTTCTTACCTATACTCAGATGCTGATTTTGGAAAGCCCCCTCCACATACCCTCTATGGCCCCTTGGCTTGGCTCCATCATTTCTGACATCTTTAGCAGTTAGCAGCTCAGCCGACCATTCCCTCGTCCTTTATTGCTCAAGTGGGACGATCCACATCCCAGGCAGCTTTCTCCCTCTTCTGGGTATCTCCCATGGAAAATTAACTTTTAAAAACACCCAAAAAAGCATTTCTTTTGCCCCTCAAAAGACTCTACGAAATGATGGTGTAATCAGGTTCACAACATCGACAGGAAGACACAAATCAAATGCCTTGTTCAGGACTGAAAAGTGACAGGTGGTGGTTAGTTACTTCCACTCAAGCTCACTGAGCTCAGTACTGTTGAGGGCCTGTCTGGCACACCTGCATTGACAGACAGTGAGGGTAGAGCAACAGCTACAGTTCATGTGGGTCCATTCATTTTTAGTGGCTTTCCCAGTGTTTCCTCCCGCAAAGTTTCTCTGAACCCACCATATCACACTACACTCAGGGAAATCCCTCCATTTCCAACACACAGAACTCCCTAAGCCTGTTTGTAAAATATTTCATTATAAAGCAAACTGTTGACTTGGGTGAAGGGGAGAGGGAGAGATGAGAAAATCCTATGATCGCCATTTTTCGTAGCACCGAACCCAGTTGTCTGCTTCCCAAAGGGGCAGGCTAAGTCTTTCTGTTGTTCATGTTGAAAGATGAAAAGAAAGGAAGCTATCAATTGTGGACAACGTAACTTACTCTCCAAACTTCCTGTGCTCAGTGGTAATAGCTGTCTATCTGCACACCTCTTCAAGATGTATCTTGTTTCATTAAAACTGCATATTTGTGTCATCTGTTTCACTTGTCTGTATAGTCTCATTACTAGGCATCTTATTCATCGTGTGATCCACATAAAAGCAGGAAGGAGAAGAAGCTGCTAAATTGGAAGCATAAACCACATTATCTCCGTGTAGTGTGGCAGGGACTCTGGTAACATTTTAGTATGAAACACTTAGGCACTTTGTAATGAAATGCCCTATTAAAACCAATTGCAAAGGAGGGAAAAAGTTTTACCAGTTACATACTTAAAATGCTGCTACTCCGTTAGGTTGCTCAAGTGGCCAGTACAGGTGATTACTTTGGTCCAAGTCCAGTAAGCGTCCAATGGAAGACAAAGGCAGTGGAACTGACCAGGAGGGAAGTCTTCAATGGTCTCCCTTCCCATTCTTCCTCCATCTGTGTTTTTTCCTCTGGAGGCAGGACTCCACATCAGCTTTTAAGACCTGACATTCTCCCGACAAGTTGGAGTTGACTTGGTCCCAGTGGGCGCTCTTGGTGATTTTCCTTATGCTTTGGGAGTTGAACCAAATGAATGGCCTGCTTCTCCCACACAGTAGCTCACCCTGCAAAGTGGAGAGGGACTTCCAGCCATTGGTCCCTCCTGGATCAAACCAAACTGCCCATGCTCTGTCTAGAGAGACTCCCTCCACACTAGCTCCATGCCTCCGTCTGTCAAGTAGCCAAGCAGAATGAGATGATCCCTGAGCTCCTCCAAAAACTGCTTGGATCTTTCCAGCATTCCATAGATAATGGTGTTTGCCTGCGGTGCCATTTGTGGAAATGAAAGAACAACCAAAGATGGGCTTGAGAACAATGACTCATCACTGTGCCCTCTAATGTCTGATAACTGTAGTAAGAGTTTGTTTGAACTGAGGGATGGGAATGGGAATGGGGCTGGACAAGACATTGGTTTGAGAGCGTTTTGGAGATAGGATGCGTTCATCCTTGGGTGCAGGAGGAATGCCACATTTTTGTTTGGGATGGGGTTGTACTTTTAGGGCACACATATTCTAGAGCTGTATGGCCCACCTGGAGGCATAATCTGTGATTCTTGTCCTCAAACTCAATCCACCTGTCCAGATCGCCCACCTCCGAGAGAGGCCCGCTTTCAGACAGGCTACTGTGGAGCTCCCTGATTCTGCCTTTGCTCTGTTCTCACCTCCTGGGCTACTTCCTTCCCCAGGCTCGCATCTCCTGATTTCTTCCCCAGATCCACTTTGACACGACACACCACAAATGACCGCCCTCTTTGGCTCACCTGGCTTGCTTTACGTGTCCACTCCATTTTATCCTCTAAAGACAATCATTTCATTATTCAATGGAAATTATGAGCAATAAGCGAAAGTCGAAATGCACCACTGTCTATTTTTAGAACCTTTACTC
>NW_022111310.1:13944677-13945675 GCF_000313985.2 Echinops telfairi
TCGCTGTTGTGTGTCGTCCATGCCAATTCGTAGTCATCAGGCAAGGTTTCTACCATTGTGCTGGCCAGATACAGGAAAGGAACATTACCATGGATTCGGCAATGTTTTTCTAATCACCTCATCATAAATTCCAAAGCACAGAATGAGGATTACACAATCCTGCAGCCTCTAATCTGCTAGTCCATCTTAATGGCAGATTCCTCTCTCCTGAGGAAGAGCACACCATCACTGGTCTTGTGTTTTTGGACCAAGTGCGAGGCCTTTTTTGGGGGAAAACTGCTTAAGTAAAAAGACTACAGGTTGAGTTTTTGGCAGCCCTCTCAGCCGGGCCACTTGAAGTAAGCTTCATGACATGGCTGAGCATTGCCACAGCTCATGTGGCCTTCAAGAATGTTGTGCAAGGGACCTGGGACACTCGCTTGGTCACTTTGTATGTGCCCTGACGTTTCAGGTCAGCCTAACTTGTTATTTCATCCAAGTTAAAGGCCTTTCATCGGTAAAGAACAGGTCCCGATGAATCAGGTTTGCATTCTGAAGGCCAGCTACAAGGATATACTTAGAGGGCAAATAGTATTTTTTCCCCAAGTTTCCATAGAAACTTAAAACATTTCCATAGAAATTAAAGGCTGCACATCCAAAGGTAACCTGTAACCTGTGTGGATTGAATGACTTACTCTTGGGGAAGGTGGGAGGAGAAAGGGGGAACGGATCACAATGATCTACATGTAATCCCTTCCCAGGGGGACAGACAACAGAAAAGTGGGTGAAGGGAGACAGCGGTCGGTGTAGACATGAAAGAAAAGAAAATTAACAAGGGATCTCGAGGGAGAGAATGTGGGGGAGGTGGGAAAATGACTTGATATCAAGAGCTCAAGTGGAAAGAAAATATTTTGAAAATGATGTTGGCAACATATGTATAAATGTTTTTGACACAATGGATGGATGCATGGATTGTGATAAGGAACCCAGTTGTCTGCTTCCCAAAGGGGCAGGCTAAG
>NW_022111310.1:13945775-13948339 GCF_000313985.2 Echinops telfairi
CTCAAGTGGAAAGAAAATATTTTGAAAATGATGTTGGCAACATATGTATAAATGTTTTTGACACAATGGATGGATGCATGGATTGTGATAAGAGCTGTAAGAGCCCCAATAAAATGGTTTTTTAAAAAGAAGAAAATACCAAAAAAGAAATGAAAGATTTAACCTCGACAAACCAGACAGCCCACTCCACCTCACCAAAAAAGTCTTTTCCCTGTGTAAATTCTGAAAAATCTTTCTAGGTATACATACATATATTTAAGTAAATATATGCATGTGTTTCTTAAATGTAACTAACAAATACGTTAAGAAAATCTGTTTGTTTCTGCTGCTAAATTGATTGTTTCTTAGAAAAAAAATGTTAATGGTCCTTTCAAGATATTATTAATGCATCAGAATACCTCCCCATAATAAAAGGCAGATTAATTACCAAGGGGGTCGTCGTAACCAGAGAGTGGAGAACCCTAGAGCAAACCCCATCCTGATGAACGATTCCAGGGGGTTATCGTCAGCAGGGGGACAAATGGAGAGTGTGCCCCTTCTGAAAAACACACCTTGTCACTTCTGGGATATCCCTGTCCCAAATCTAACCAGGTGAAAAGAAATAGCAGCTAGCCCCAAATTAGGAGACATTTGACAAAATACTTGCTCGATAATTTTCAAAAGTGTCCAGGTTATAAGAGATAAGGAAATAAACAATTCAACAAATTGAAGGAGACTAATAAACAGTGAATCTAAGTGCTGCATCGTCCCTGGATCCCATGTGGTTGGGTGGGTGGGTGGGTGGGGGTCATCATTGGGATTTGAAGGAAATAGGTGGTTTGGATACTAGTGCTCTAAGAAGAATGTTAATCGCATGATTTTAAGACTGTACTGTGCTTAGGCTCATTCTGTTCCACAGGGTGTCGGCAAAGGTGGAACCCGACTAGACAGGACCTAGCAACAATAACATGCTTAGGGAGGAATGTCCTTGTTTTTAGGAAACGTGCATGAAGTACAGTGAACCCTCGTTTATCGCGGTTAATCGGTTCTAGACCCTACCGTGATAAATGAAATTCCGCGAAGTAGGATTCCTTATTTGTAAATCAAATATTTTCGTAGTTAGAGCATAGAGGACATGAAAAAACACCCTTTAGTCACCATTACCCAATTTATTAAACGAAAAAGGGAAAATACAGTAAAACATTTTGGATGTTACAATTATCATTTATTATTTATTATATTATTTATGGCATCAAGCATGTACAGTATGAGCCAATCAGTGGCAGTAATGACAGAGCATGCGCTGTTACGCAAAAAATGCGATAGAGTGAAGCCGCGGAAGTCGAAGCGCGAAGTGGCGAGGGTTCACTGTATAAGGACTAAGGGCACATCATGCCTCCGTGGAGTTAACTCATTGTCTTTCTACTTAAGCACTGTTCTGTTCGAACACCCGTGGGCTAGCCCCGAGTCTACTTGCCTCAGTGGTGACCCATGCTAATGTTAACATGCCTGCAACTGCCTTCCCAGTGGCTTGGGGGTGGGGTGGGGGGGGGTGTTTTCATGTATACATGGTGCAGCATTCTAAGCTTTAAAACTGGAAAGAGACTTAAAGTATTTTTATGAGAGCGTCAATAGAAGGATGTGTTAATAGGGGCAAGCTTTTTGAAGCTGTCCTTTGTCCAGGCCGAGTGCTAGAGAGCTGGTTTTTCATGCCCTGAAAGGTAGCCTGTCCAAGCTCTTCTGAGACGTTGAGGGGAAAATACCTTTAGACATGCCAGGCGAATGACCGATGTGATATTGCTGCTGTAAACAGCATCTAATCTGTTTAGGGCTGAGACGCCTTACTTCCACATTCCACCACCGTGATGTAGTGCGCAAGTTGCAACCATTTTCAATGACCAAATCAGATGTAGGAATATGCGATTCATTAAAATGTAGGACTTCTCGCTAACAATTCACTATTTCTTTTTCTCCGATTCCAGGGACTCCTAAATACTTGTAAAAATGAAGATAAGGAAAAAGTATAAAAATAATAGTAGAATAAAATCTCATCACTCCTGAGTGACTGACTCACGGTGGAACCTTTCAGCTGCTTTCCGTCCGATCCTTTTCTTTAACGGACCTCTCCTGTTCATATGTCTGGTAGTAATGCCAGAGAGAGAATTTTGTACCCAGTGGTTGTAGCCCGACCATTTCCCCATGTCATGAAGCTTCAAAGATAAGATTTTTAGAATTTCCTTTGGACATAATTTCAAGCTAACGGAAGAGCTAAAAGGCGATTACAAAGAAGTTCCCGGGTTTCTTTCTCTGATTGTTCACACTTCCACATTTGTTTGCCTTTTTCTTACCTTCCACACGTCGCTGTTGTGTGTCGTCCATGCCAATTCGTAGTGACCCTAGAGGCTAGCTTAGAGCTGCCCCGTGAAAGGTGTCAGAGGAGGAAGGACTCAAACAACCAGTTTTCTGCCATGGAACCTCGGATGGGTTTGCTCCTCTGACCTTTAGGTTAGCAGTGGAGTGCTTTACCAGTGTGCCACTAGAGTGACATTATTTTTCAGTTCCATTTCCTACAGCTTTTTCAAGCA
>NW_022111310.1:13948777-13961760 GCF_000313985.2 Echinops telfairi
AGAGCAGCTGGTAGATTCTAACCGTTGACCTTTTAGTTAGCAGCTGGAGAACTTGCCAGCAGCCGGGCTCCGCGATGGGGTAGGTATTCTTTGGTCACAGCTGTCTGAACATAAGCACGTGTCCCCCCTACGTATTTTCCTGTGGCGATTCGTGTAAAGTGATATGTAATTTTAAATGACCAGGTTTTCTCCAACACCTAGGAAGTTTCCATTTTGGCTTGTTGTTGTTTCACTGCATTTCTGACATTCCAAGCAGATGGGGAAAAATCAAGCTTTCATACTCAAACGCAGGTGGGGGGGTGGATTCATTGCAGATATTCTTTGTGTTTATTATCGGCCAGTGTGTTATCTTATTTTCGTTTTCTTGCACGGAGAATACTTGACCATCAAAAACTCTCTATGGGGAACTCTGGCAGCTTGTCTTTTAATTAGGCGGACGTCTCATTTGGGTTCTTGTACGATGGACTCGGGGAGTGAACAGTCATGGCTGAGGAAGCATTTGTTTGTTCAGCAGTAAACAGCCACCCTCTATCATCTGCAATCCCCAGCCTGTGGGTCGCATGGGATGTTTACTCTGAGAACATGTCCCCTGGGGCGCACAGTGGAAGCTGGGGCGCCCCCACCCCCAGGGGCCCGCATGCTTGCAGTGGTTCTTGGTCCACAACAGCACTTCCTCTGACACAGCTAATTTTAGAAAAAATTGTGCCACTAATTTGAAATATTGCCCCAGGCCATTCAGCCTTGGTTGAACAAGGAGGTTTTCTTTTGAAAGCAGCATTTTGGTACCCTGGACGATTGACCTCCGTAAGCCTGCTACGAAAGAGTGTTTGCCCTCTACCAGAATCTCTTGAGGTGTCTCAGAATTCCCTGGTGGTGGTGGTTAGCATTTCTTCAGAGAAGAAGCCTTTCTGATGGACAGTGAAGTATTTCATCTTTAAGCTCAGGTGTTAGGCTGAATCTTCAGTTTCTCTGCATTTCCCCACAAGGACAGTAAGAAAGAGACCGGGGAAAACCCACATGGCTCAGCCAATCAGCCGAGCACCCACTCACTCTGAAGGGAGCACGGCTTAGTAGGGAGGCCTTGCCCCCTCCGACTTGCTGTCTGCAGACCAGGGTTGGGACCCCTCTCCCCAAACGGTCCTTTGTTCTCATTCTTCATGGTTCAGTGTTGTGATTCAGCAGCTACTCCATGGGAGACCCTTCGAGGCTTGCCTGGTTCCTGGAGACGTCATCGTGGGCCCATGCCCCTGGGAGTGAAAGTGTTGCCACCGGCTGCAGCCTAGAAGGGAGGCCGACGGTCGTTTTGGAAATTGGTGGAGTTGACTTAGTCTTCAGTTTGCCAAACAGGGAGAACGCCCGGGAGAGGAAAAGCCATAGGTCCCATCGCATTTGTCTTTGCGCTGCTTGCTCTTAAGAGGCAATAAAACAGTTATCAAAAAGATGGATCTTTCTGGATTATCGCAGCCATAGAGGTGCGAGGTCAGCATTGACCAGATAGAAAGCATCCCTGCCCGACACGCGAGCCGTCGGGGCTTATCATTCGCCACGGGCAGCCCATGTTGACCCCCAAACCGTTCCGGAACTAGAACTCTGTCAACGTCAGAGGTTTTCTGGTTCCTCCAGCAACCAACAGGGATGCCCGCTGTTTAATTCAGCAGGGTTTTCGTAAGGAAGTGAGTGTTCAGTGTGTTGAGCTTCACAGAGAACAAGAGATCAAGAGTCGGTGCTTGGTGTTAGAATGTGGTGCATCTTTTCAGAAGGGAATGAAAGCGACGTGCTTAAAGTGAATACCAGAAATGAGGTTATAAATTGTTTTAAAAAAAGAAATGAGGTTCTACTTTAACCTGGTAGCAAGCGGTGATTGCTTTGAGGGAGTCTTCTCGATGCGATGTGCACGCTTTGTGTGATGTACAGAAGACCCTGGTGCGCCCGGGCGGGACTCTGCTTGCTTGCTTTTCCTAAGCTGCCTGATGAATTTTGTGTTTCAGAAAACCAGCCACACTTGT
This sequence comes from Echinops telfairi, assembly GCF_000313985.2. NCBI lineage: Eukaryota > Metazoa > Chordata > Mammalia > Afrosoricida > Tenrecidae > Echinops > Echinops telfairi. The sequence continues at coordinate 13,950,784 of NW_022111310.1, forward strand.
TCAGGCTGCGGGTTTTCCTTTCCGGAGAGCGATGAACCCAAAGATACCTTTCCCTAGGGAGCCGAAGGCAGAACCCACACGGGTGCGGTGCACTGCATGTCATCGCTTGCAGTCTGGCCTTGGCACGGTTAAACAGAGAGCGTTTGGAAAGGCAAGGCTGGGGTTAGAATTTTGTCTTGCGTGTTGCCTATAATCATATCTTCCTTTTTCAGAAGACTCTTTTAGTGGGTTATGTTCTTAAGAGCACACTGCATGTACCCTTTGGCTGGGTAGGGCACAACATTCTGTTTACTGCTCAGGATAAGGTACTGTACCTCTGAACCTTTTCCACAGAGGAAGCCCAGGGGTAAAGAGGGTCTTCCGAGGTTAGCTAGCCTGCATCCTGTAACCCCTCGCGAGCGGCCTTCCTGCTATCAGTGCACCAACTGGGGCCCCAGCCAAAGTTAGGAAATTCGCCCTCATGCCCATTGCAATCTCTGTCACCTAGTGGCTTCTCGTCTTGGGCCTAGGCCTTGTTGGGGGTTCACAGAAGCCAGGCAATCTCTCTTTCCCTCAGCTCTTGTAGATGCTCTATTTGCAACAGTGCTATCAGGCCCACTTCCTCCACTCCACTAAACCTTCGTCCCCAGGCTGAATGTTCCCTGACCCTCCATCTGTATTCCATAATGAAAGCTCTCAGCTTTCCTAACAGGTGGAGTCAAGAGCAGACAGAACCAGATACAAAGCGTCATTTCTCCAATTCCTGATTCATAAGTGCAGCGAGCAGCTGCTTCCCACGGGAGGGCCAAGCTCTGCATGAACGGACAACTGGTGTGGTAGAGCCCACCCTTGAATTTCCACGGAAGACAAGACTGAGGGATGGGATGGGTGGGATACAGGCTGACTGCCTGATAGTTTAATCCTTCAACTATTTGATTTTTGAAGACTATGTGCAAGCATGACTCGAATGAGCGTGCAAACATGACATAAGGGAGGCGGGGGATCGATATGCAGCTGCCTGGGCCATGTTCATCCAGATGAGAGCGGCGATTGTTCCTGCGCTTGTCGGGGGAAATGTTCTCAAGATCCCCGAGCTCACCTCGTAGGTTTTATTTAAATCATTGCTGGAGTTAGTCTAAATCAGTGGTTCGCCACCTTCCTAATGCCATGACCCTTTCAGACAGTTCCTCGTGTGGTGGATCCCCCAAACATAAATTATTTTCGTTGCTACTTCATAACTGTCGTTTTGCTACTGTGATGAATCATTATGTAAATATCTGATAGGCAGGAGTTATTTTCATTGTTACAAATTGAACATAATTAAAGCATAGTGATTAATCACAAACAATATGTAATTATATATTGTGTAATATTTATTTCTAATTACAGATAAATGAAATGTTGTCTTGAAGCGTGGTGTAGCATGAGTAACAGTCTTCACGCCGGGTACTCGTATGTGGGCATATCGGCATGTGGGTGGACCCACCTGGAGACGGATAGAGGAGCGGTGTCTCAGTTCTTAAGACCACTGGAAATAGGTGTTTTGTGATGATCGTAGGTGACCCTGGTGAAAGGGTTATTCGACCCACAAAGAGGTCACAACCCACGGGTTGAGAACTGCTGCTCTAAATGGTGCCTGACAAGACACACCCAAGTACAGTTCTTCAGAAAACCACAGAGGTTGACCTGGCCACCGTTTCCTGGCTTTCCAAGATGGTTACACTGATGATTCTGGGTGCATCTTGGGCTCGGGGCTCAGGAGTCCACAAGCGTGTGTGCGAGTGTGCACTATGCCGTACAGTCGGCCCACAGGAAACGACTGTCCTGGCAGCCACTTCACTCTTGGCCCAGTCGACACCATCAGGCTCCTGGACTCAAAGGCAGTATTTTCCATCCCTGTCCTGCAGCTCAAGTGTTATAGACGCTTTTCTAATTTTTCCACCACCAACACTTCTCTGCCGCCATGAAGATCATTATCAAATAGACATTCATTTCACCTCTCTTCTTGAAGCATCCCCGTCCGTGGCCCTAAGAATAAAACTTGAAATCCTGGGTACACAAGGTTTATGTGGTCAGTGATTCTGACTGAGCCCCCCACCCCACCCACCCCTCTAGCATTTACTTGCCACTTTGTACTTTACACTGCAGTGAAACCAAAGGACTTGAAGTTCTCTGGAAACATTAGACCATGCCATGTCTTCTTGTCTATGTTTTTGTTCTTGTCTCTGTCTGAATGAACCACTCTCCACCTTTTGTCATTCCTAATTTTCCAGTCACTGTGCCAGTAGTTGTTGTTTGTTTTTGTTGGTTGGCTTTGTTCTTCCCTCTTGGCTAAATTCTGCCTCCCTTTAAGACTCAGCCTACTCTGTTTCTCTCCCAGAAAGCCTCCTCTGAACCCCGCAGGTTGAATGAGTGTGTCTTTTGGTGTTCTCATATCATAGTGCTAACGACTCTATGACTGTGGGTGTGCCTGTCTACTCCAGGAGGCAGGAACTGCCACAGAGTAAGGGGACGCGGTGTCTGTGCTCCGGGCCTGGCTCAGCTCGTTTCCCACTAGGACTTGCAGCCAAAGGTCTCTTGTCTTCTGTGCTTGGAAAATCTCAAGGTCATTACTTCTACTCTTTGCACTTTTGGTTTGGGAACCCCTTCATCCTTACCAATTGAACATGTGGCTCATGGTACCCCAGGTTAGAGTATTGACAAAAGCAATTCACTAGCCCAGAAGCAGGTGTTCCTCTTTGTCCGTTTCGTCAGGAAACAGCTTGCCAGGTGAACTGATGCGTGCACAGGTGATTGACTTCAGTCATATGTCTTGAGCAACTGTTTTTGTAGGCACAAGTAAGTCTCCGGTTACAAATGTCCAACTTATGGACAACTTGCACTTAACCCTTCAATGTTATGCAAAGGTGCCCTCATGGAAAAGATCGAGCCAACTCTACTTACAACAAATCCTTCACTTGCTGGACATGCAACTGAACAGCTGTGTGCATGTATTCCGTCTCACCTATGCATTTGACTTAAAGACACACCCAGTTGTCAATGTCCATTGTAACCTAAGGACGGTCTGTACTTGGGAGACAGCAGTGAATACATGAGATGCAGTTACATCTTCATTCTGGAAATCTTCCTTTCTTTCTAGGAGAGGCAAACCAGTATGCAAAATGCAAACCAACACACAGGCAAAACAATTGCAGAGGGTGGTGAGTGTTGAGAAGGGTGGGATAAGGGGAGTTGGATGGGGTCACTAGAGGAGGGGCTTCTGAAGAGGAAGCATTTGTCTTGTTCCAGTGAAGAGCTACCAGCTGCTTGGTGGACCACTGGCCATGTGTAGATATTTAGATTTGCATATAAATTAATTCAATGGCATTAAAAATCCAATTCCTTGGGTGTACTAGCCTCATTTCAAGTCATCAGTAGCCAAGATAAGGCTGCGATCTTGGACAGGGCTGCTAACCTTCTCAGGAGGGAACAGCAAGTGCAGAGGTATTGAGACAGGTAGGGAATTGGTGGGTTGGAGGAGCAGATAGGGTTGGGCAGGTGAGCCATAGGGAGAGAGGCCATTGATCCCGCGGAGGTGAGAAGCAGGTCAGAAAGGGAAATGGGGGTACTTCCAAAGGAGCACATACATGCATTTTCAAGGAGCTGCTGCCTTTCAGTTCCCTCCTTACAACTGGGGCTAAAGCCAAGACCAAAAATGTAGAGGTTTTAAAACGTGAAATATAAATGACCTCTAGAAATCATCAAGTAACGATTTAGGCGATTAAAATTGTCAGGTTGAAGATGATGGGAAGCAGAACAGCAGGCAGGTCGTGGTGTTGGGGTGAATAGTGGTTGACTCCCAAGGTCAGTGAGACAAGGTCGCAGTGCTGCCACTTGGCCTTGAAGGAGGGAGCTAGCCATCCTACCTGAGGCTGAGAGCATCCTCCCACAATTGCCTTTAAAAAGGACATTAGGAGAATAAGTGCTTTTGCCTGCTGTGCCCTGGGAGGCTAGAATTATGTTCTAGTTCCATTCACAGGAGCAGCTACACCTTGACTTCATTTCGGATCACTTTTCATGAAATGCTCTTTCCTTTTTTTGCCATTGGCTTTTCACTAAACAGGTTTTCTTCCTCTTTGTAAAGGTGCCTTTGTCTGGACCAATTGAGTTGCTTGTCTTTACTGTAAACAGAGTGCCCAGTGGCTCTTCCTTATTGTGCAGAGCCAGCAGCTGTGCTAGACGAAGAAAAATCTTGAAGGTCATTTATATTATAAAATGAGTCGTGGTGACATTAAAAAGGAAGAGCCGCCCGCCCACTGCTCTACACGGGACTTATTGTCCCATTCCACGTGAATCCAACTAGCCGCTAGCTAGCATTTGTCGAATCCTGATTGATCTGATAAAATGTAATCTGATCATTAGTCGCTCTGTAAAAATAAATACACCCGACTCTCGTTTCATTTGCCCTTGACGGCGCTAACATGGTTTCCAAACTGTAGCTCTGAATCGGAGAAGTCAGGCAGGTTCACATTGCGGGCTGTGTGCCTCCCTGGGGCAGGATCCACCAGGTACGAGTGCACCCAGGCTGCGCGCTCAGTCCCACTTCACCTGAAACGCTGTGACCTGGCTGCGTCCTTACCTCGGCTGTCCAGGTGAAGAAAGGGAAACCCGTGCGAAGCTTCAGGAGCTGCTGCAGGTTCAAGCTCAGGTTGTAACCAGGGGAGTTAGGTCATGATTGCCACCTGGATGCTGTTCTCACTGTTCACGGTAGGGCTCCTTGGGGACTCTGGACTTCTGCTGGTTGCAGCCCGGGGAACTCACACCTTCAGTGCCTCCACCTTAGGAAGGCACGGGGTGCTTTAAGGCAATTGCATTTATGAACTGCAGGCACCGGGATCACCTGGGCAGACGAAGTGCACCCTGTCTTTGTGGACTCTCCAAGTGCTAAATAGCTAATGGTGTGCCCCCGGGCAGCTTTTGTTTAAGAAGGGGAAGTGGAATAGCTCTAACACCGAAAATGATCATCTGCTGCAGGGTTCCATCTTGTTGTCAAGGATTTCTCTCTCTCTCTCTCCCTCTCTCTCTCTCTAAGTGATGGCCAGACCTTAAAACCCTAGTACCTTCCATTTATACTGCACTTTCTTCTTGGGGAGGCAAAGCAGGAGGAGAAACGTTCGTGGGATTTTTACCTGAGTTCGTACTATAATTATGTACAAATCGGCCAGTAATGTTTTGAGACGAAATCCTGGGAAAGTAGGACACAGCTTATAAGCATATAGGGGTGTGTGAAAGGGAGACATGCCAGGCTTGAAAATCTGGTCAAGTTACTTGCCACTGACCTTTCCTGTGGTGACAAGGTAGGTCGTTACAGGTAAGGCTAAAGATTCTCCTTAGGACTGGAACGTGGTGACGTGAACTCCCTTTCAGATCGTCTTCTGGCCAGGCATTGTGTCACCAGCAGGGATTTGGGGGCAGTTTTTGTATTTATGTGCTCTTAAACCAAGTTAAAGTGTTGGGGGTGGGGAGCGGTATTCAGGAACCCTCCAGGTCAGTGCACCCATATAGCCAACCAGTGCCATCAGGGTGATTCTCAGTCATGGTGACCACACCTGTGTCAGAGGAGAACTGTGCTCCATAGGGTTCTCAGTCACTGTGTGTGTGTGTGTGTGTGTGGTGAATTAAGGTTGCAGGGAGGGTGTTGTGAATGGCCAGGCTTTCTTCCGACGTATAATAAGTATCTCTGGTTGGCTTCAAATCTTCCAACATTCCGATCGCGGCTGAGCCTGGTGACCATAGAGGGATAGGAAAAAGGCAGTCTGGGGCTGTGCACATTCACTCTTTCAAGTCCCTGAAGATCAGGTATTGCCTGTGGTCGATGTTAGCTCTCCAGAGAGGTGACTATTCTGGGGGCCCTTTTTAAATCTGTGCGTGGATTCTGAAAGTGATGCCTGTGGTCCTCGATGGTTTTGTGATTGAAACTGAGTAGAGAAGCGCGGCTCACGTGTAGTTCACACGCGCTGACACTTAGCGGTCGCTTTACTTTCGGGGTGCAGTGCTGAGTCGGACCCAGGCGTACAGCTGGGTAGCCGGCACCACAGTCAGGGTGCCCAACGGTGCTGTTTTTGTCCCGATGTATTTCATTTTGTTTTGAATTTTTATCGGCGTGTTTGAATGTCAAGTTTAATCGTCCAAAGATGGCGACAAACCATTTTATGACAAGGAGCGCACCACGTGTGGTACTTTTTAATGCTTAAATTTGAGTGAAGTGTTAGATGCACGATCAGACTGCATGATTCTTTTATCTACTAGTAATAAAGGAGAGACTTAAATTATGAGAACAGTTCTTTCTTCCCGTTCTTAATTAATGCAGATGGTGCAATGTGTTGTCTGATATCTGAAAGATAGCGGAAGAAATTTATATAAGTAATATAGTAAAAGAAAAGAAAATGTTAAAGCTGTGTGTGTGTGTGTGTGTGTGTGTGTGTGTGTGTGTGTGAATTTGGTTCCGTGTGGTTTTGTGGGATGGGAAATGCTGCTCCAAATAAAGATTACATAACTCAGCCTGGCTGGTGACGAGGAATTTAAGAGCTCATGTGACTGAAAGACAGGGCATTCAGGCTCCGCTGGGTCCAGGGGCTCTAATGACATCATGCATGTTCCTCTTTCCCCACACAGCTCTGTGCCCTTTCGCGTTGGCTGCGTTCTCTGGTGGGCCTCTCTCGTGGTGTTAGATGATCGGTAGCAGCTCCAGGTTTATAACCAATCTGTTATAAATCAGTTGTGATCGGCTCTGCTTGGGTTGCATGCTAAGCCCCGGAGCTGCAGGGGAGTCAGACCGCCGAGTAAGAGGAGGTGGAACATGGCAGGGGTTCTCCAATGGAAATCAGGTGCTTGTGAAGCAGACAGGCCAAGCCAGCTAATGCTCAGTGTTTACTCTTTCCTTTAGTTCGGATTCTGAGATGAGAGCCCTTTACTGGCTATGAGAGGTCATGTGTTCAGAGGAGAATGGAAGCGCTGGGTGGTAGTCGGACTCTGCTAAGTTGAGCTGATGGAACAGAAGGAGAGCAGGTGCTCTGCCTATCATGACCTCAGTCAGAGAGGCATCGCAAACCTGGTATCTGAGGGAAAACTCAGGACCAGAAAAAACGATCACAGATAATGCCTGAAGGTTGATCACTGGCTAGCACTGCCAAAGAGCAAACAGCGTCTCGTATACAAATCCTGCCAGGAACATTTGATCTGGATTCAGAGAGACTGGCATGGAGCCCCCTGGTGATGCCGAAGGTTCACACACTTGACTGCTAACCACAAGGTTGCAGTTCCTGGCCACCTACAGCAGCGGTTCTCAACCTGTGGGTCGCGACCCCTTTGGGGCTCATACAACCCATTCACAAGAGTCGCCTGATTCATAACAGTAGCAAAATGACAGTTATGAAGTAGCAAGGAAAATAATTTTATGGTTGGGGCCACAACATGAGGGACAGAATTAAAGGGTCGCGGCATTAGGAAGGTTGAGAATCACTGTCCTAGAGGCATCTCGGAAGAAAGGCCTGGTGATTCACTTCTGAAACCATCAGCCCTTGCCATCATTGGAGCATGGTCCTACACTGACACTCGGCATCACTGTGAGCTGAAGCCAGTTGGGTGGCAGCTGGTGTGGAGCTGTGTGAAAGCTAGCACAGCTGGGCTAGTCACAGAGGAGTGACCGCCGCTAGAATAAAGTCTGTATTCTTCTCAAACACGGTGCGCAAAATCTGGCCCTTGCTTTCTGCTTCCCTCGTGTCTTCCTGTCCCTGCCTTGTGCTTTCTTTCATCCCCAAGCTCTTTGTAGTCTGTGGCCTAGACCAAGCAGTGTCCTTCGCCATTCTTGCTCTCTCCTCTGCCGGGCACCCTCAGCCCTGGCTTTCTCATACTACTAAGATTCAGTTCAGATCTCAGGTTCTCAAGGAAGCACTTGCCAATCCCTCTTCTGTGCTCTTAGACTGGGTAGGTGCCTTTACCAAAGGCCTTTAACCCCAGGACGACTTTGGCAATATCAGGGGACGTTTTGATCATCACAGTGGGGTGGTGGTTGCTACTGGCAACTAGTGAGTAGAGGCCAGGAGTGCTCTTAAATATTTTACCATGCACAGGACAGTCCTCTGTCCCCACCCCTCCCCCCAGCAAATAGCAATGCAGCTCAAAGTGTCAGTAGTGCTGTGGTTGAGAATCCTGGTTACTGTTGCATTTGCCACCTTGTTTGATCCTTCTGTGCTTGAGTCTGTACATCCTCCATTAGGCTGAGCTCCACGAAAGGACATCTGGGTCTTTGCATGTGTGACATCACGAGGAAAGAGTGGCTTCAGGATGATTGGATAATTGAGGCTGAAATGGCTTCCTAGTTTAGTGACCAACAAACATACGTTGGTCATTTTGAAGATCAAGGCAGCCAGAGGCCGGCCTCCTCGATGGACCAGGTAGCCTTAGACTTAAGGCTCCTTGATCTTGTCATACCTCAGTCTTCTCACCGTACTGCAGAAAGAGCTTTGCGATTTATTGGTGCAGATAGTGGAAGAATTTAAAGAACTGTTACTAGTACTTAAAAAAAAAATCACTACCACTATGACCATAATCTGTCCTCTGATTTTGAGTGATTTCAGAATGGATCCGTTCAGATTGAATTGATTTTTCAAAGATTCAAAATCTGAGAAAACCCACTGAACACAGCTTAACCTAAATGTGTGGTAGGTGCCCAGCCAGTAATGACTGGATCAGTTTGCTCCTTATTCCTTAACTGAGAGTTTGGAAGTAAAAATCCCTTCCAAACCGTTGTTTTTCACAAAAATGAGGTTCGAAAACTCATAAAAAGCTGTCTTTGGAGGTGGATCTCAGACAGTGATCTTTCAAGTGACTGTTAGTGATCTGGGTGTAAGGACAGGGATCAGCCTAGTGAACTAGAACCCCACATGAAACCTTGCCGAGTGTGGCTGACAGGAAGCTTCTAGAGGCAGTGCAGCTGGGTGAATTTTTACTTTTGCAGATGGGACCATCTTGTGTGTTCTTGCAATGGTAACTGTAATGTGGTTTGGATGCTGGGGTATCCGTGACGTGTCTGGAGGGGGCGCATTACATAACCCTGACAACCAAACTGCTGTGTGGGTATCCAAGTTTCAGTTCATTGAAGGGGTCGCTCCTGGGAGCTGGGGTGTATTAGGTGCTGGAGAAACAGAAGACTACATAGGGTCTCAGCCTCTCAGAGGCGTACTGTATGTGGAGAGCTGGCTGGCTGGCTGGCTGGCCTGGCCTCATTTACTGACAAGGATTCACCGCTCTGACAAGGATTTCGACCCATGCTTGCCTTCACCTGTGATCATTATACTTTTCTCTGCCTTAGGCACAGGGCTCTGTACTGGTGACATTCAGAGGGCCAGGAAAGTGAGATCAGAAAGTCACAATTCCTATGCAGAAATAATGAATCTTAAGTCTTCCGGCTGCTGGGTTCTTTTCTTCTCACACCAAACACCAGTACAAAGCAGAGCCTCCCTTGTGCCCTGGGACTCTTGCCTAGGCCCAAGAGGCTGCCAGAAAATCTCAGAACAGCATACAAATGAGGGGAAGGGCATTGTCTAAGTGGGTCATCCTGAGTGTACGGTGCAGAATGGATGCCTACTTTGCTATTAATATACTTCAGACAGAGGGCTCTGGCAGTCTAATTTTGAGCCCTCTTGCTGGCTGTGAGTTCTGAGCCGGAGTGGCCTGTAGGAAAGGTCTTCTCTTAACTTGAGCTGCTTGTGTTTTGGTTAGTGGTATGCCTTAGGAACCAGAGAGCCAGCCCAGACATCCAGCTGGGTTTCCTTTGAACGCTGTGATTTCACTGGGAGCCGGAAAACGCATCACATAAGGCCAGTTGTCAAGCACAAGAAGTGCCTTTTTGTTCGGTAGGTGATGACCCGCACAAGTTGGGAAAAGAGGGTTTGGGGAGAAGCATTAAAGCAAACCTCACAGGACACCAGTTGCTGTGGCGTCCGTTTCAATGGATGTGCCACTTCCCCAGGGGTGTCGGAGCAGAGCTGGGCCCCAGAGGATTCTCAGTGGCTGGTTTTCAGAAGTAGATCTCTAATCCTTTGTCTTCCAGTCTTCTGATTAGCAGCTGAGTATATGCAAAAAATGATGAGAGGTTGTGTCTGCCCCCCTTGAACTTCACAAGGTCATCAGCCTGGCTGACTCTCATGAGCCGGAGGTCAGACGTGCCTCCACCTTCCAACCCCAAATAAAGAAACTTACTGCTTTTGACTCCATGTTGACCCGTGGCAACCGTATAGGACAGGGTAGGACTGCCCCTTCGAGTTCCCCAGACGAACTCTTTACACAAGTAGAAAGCCCCATCTTTCTCCGGAGAAGTGGCTGGTGTTTTTGAACTGCTGACCTTTAGGATGGCAGCTCAACGCATTACCACTACCCATCGTTGTAGGGTCCCCAGGAGTCAGCATCTACTCAATGGCAGTGGATGTTTGAGTTGATTCAGTATTCATGGTTATGGGTTTATTGGGAGAAGTAACAGGTGAATCCAGGATCAGAAATGACACAGGGTCCATGTCGTCACTCAGGGCTACTCTTCACAGCTGTGCCCTCCCTGCATGACGCTACAGCCTCGTTCTGGTTAAGGTCCCACACATCACATCCCATTTGCATGATTCCACCCCTCAAGGGTACCAAGTACCTTAACTACATTATTAGCAAGCTACCCCAGTCATGTGGGAGTTATAACGAGTATGATTAGAATGGCAGTTGTATTAAAGACCGATACAGTCCCCAGATAATCCAGCATGGAGAGACATTACTGTAAGGCTTCTCGCCCATGATGCCCCCACCCACTGTGTGCTGCTTTCCGGGCTGCAGCACTCTTGATTGTCTCTGGGCTAAAGCACAACATTTGTTCATTGAATGGAAAAGCAATGACTGTTGAGAGTCTTAAAAGCCACTTCTTATTCTGTGTTGAACTAACCGACTCTTAAGTCCCATCCCCAGCTTTGACATAGA
>NW_022111310.1:13962433-13968674 GCF_000313985.2 Echinops telfairi
TGTGTGTGTGTGTGTGTGTGGTATTGGCTTGATTCATCCTTGTTCTAAAACTCCCTGCCATCGAGTTGATTCTGACTGGGTTTCCGAGACGTAACTCTTTATGGGAGTAGAACGCCTCATCTTGTTCTGTTTAATTACTCACCACAAGCTGCTGGCTTTTCCTCTTCTTTACCTACCAGCGGGTATTGGTTTATTGAGATTCTGCCGTGAGTCAGTTGCTGCGAACCCAGAAGGAGGCAGACGCGCCTCTGCACGTGAGAGGACTGTCGAGTCGAGAGACCGCCCCTTCCTCACTGGGAAAGGGATGTGCTCTCGACCTTAGGACGGCAGTCTTGTCAGAAACAAGAAAAGGAAGCTTGTCGAGGCTTCCTTTTTTTATTCTTGCTGTTAGACACGGTCGCCAGGCGTCAGAATGGACTTGACAGCAGTGAGTTTGCTGATTGGTTTTCAGTATCTTGGAAGGCACCGAGCCATGTGACCAGTGAGGAGAACTGCAGCAGGCAATCCTACGATTGGCAGGGTACTCGGATCACTGAGCTCTGGAACCATCTCCATCACTACCTTACCTTGGGCAAGGCACGCACTTCTCTCTGGGTTCCAAAGGCAGTATGAGGCCCATGATAGGCATCCAGTTATTTTTGTTTGTAATAACAGCTTTACTGAAGGATAAACCCTCTATCATATAATTCATCCTTCCAAAGTATTTGTAATTCAGCCTCGGTCCGCAGACTGTGCGGCCGTCACCACTGTCAGCTTCATTAGTTTGCTGAATAAGTGAATGAGTGAATAACTGGAATTTAAAGGTAAGATAGCTCCTTCTGAGTGCTTTTACGAGTTCAGTCCCCTTCTCCAGATGTATGCAGTTGGTGCCACGATGCAGAAAAATCAACTGAGATTCTAAGCTCGGCAGCCTCGGCTGGGTAGCCAGTGTTCTGACCCACCTTGAAAGTGCTACATTTCTACTAAAAGAGACTGACTTCGTGAAGTTCCTTGTTTGTTGGTGAAAAGTAGCTGCTACAGTCCTTAGGTTAGACCCTAAGGTTTGTTCTGTGCCAGAATAGAAACTGACCTCCGCTTTGGATCAGAATTGAAGCAGTCACTTTTCCTTAACTGTCCATAAAGAGCACTTCGCGCTAATCGGTGCAAAGGCAGCCCTCTGAGCCTTCCCTCCTCAGAGGTGCTGCTGGGACCACGACCTTTCAGTCCAGCAGCCAATCACAAGCCTCATGCTCTTAGGGGCCTTTGGTAGTGTAAATACCCTCAAAAGCCAACACCTCTTCTTCCCCTGGTTCTGAATGTAGAATGTTTCTCAATTAGGCTCTTCCCATTGAGCCTCACTTCCAACTCCCCAATTTTTAATATGGACACAAACACAGCTTCTGATGGCAAGGCCGAGGCAGTATTTAAAAATCCCCCCCGGCTCCCCAGCCACCACTAAAAGCAATGATTCATTTTGTCCACATAGTAGACACCATTCTTGAGATTTCTGAGCTAAGTCTACAGATCCAGGGGACATAAGAAGAGAGGAGTGTTTGTTACCAGAATAAAAGGTTTGTTTCCCCTGCAGAAACCATTGATGTCCTAATGGAACCATTTTGTATCTAGAGGCAGCCGTCTGCTCCCGGGGAAGCCTCCTGCTTTTTGCTCTGCTGCCATATGCTTTGTTGTGGGATTTCTTCCTTCTGTGGACATCTGGCACTCAGGCTAAAGGAAAACCGGCTTCCCCTGAATTAGTGAAATTACCATCAAGGGGGCAAATGGTCCGGGTTCCCAGGCAGCTTTGAAGAAGGTGTTTTTCTGAGGGCCCCGAGCCACCATCTTTCGGAAGGAAACCTACGAAGGTACAGGCCATCCGCCCCTGTGTTTCCCTAAGATGATCTTCAAGCCTGGCTGGCTTCAGCATCTCAGACCCTGCCAGCAGATGGGGGCTTGCCTTCAAATGAGAGAGTTAATGAATTGGTTAGCCTCCGGGGGATGGAATTGTGGCAACATCTATTGTGAAATCTCATTTGCTTTGCATGAATCAGTTAAATGAGAAATGCATTCAGTTCTTTGGGAGACAGCTCCCATCTACATCAGGGTTGCCCTGAAGCTGCTCTGTCTTGTTTCAGGTATTGGTCAAGGTCATTTTTCAGTTTTGTACTTGGGGGAGAGCCCTGTTGGCATTGTCAGGTAAACCAGGGGACATTTATGTAAAGCAAGGTCAGCATTTCAAACCCACCAGCCACTCCTCGGGAGGAAAGATCAGCTATCTGCTCTCCTTGCGATTTACCAGAAAGCACAAACTCACTGCCCCCCAGTTGATGCCGACTCACATCCACCTGAAGAACTGCTTCAGTGAGCGGCCAAGACTATACCTCTTTGGGGACTAGAAAGCCCAGTTTTAAGCGGCTGGTAGTTTCGAACTTCTGGCCTTGCAGCCCAGCACATAAACCCAGGCTGGGAAATCTCCTAGGTGTGTAGTTGCTCTGTGTTGGAGTCAACTTGATGGATGGCAATGGGCTCAGTGTCGTGGCAGTGAGTTTGCTTTGGTTGTGATTGTACGTGTTGAATTCTGTTTCTTCTGAATGCGAACAAAGCCAGCTGCAAAGAGCTTTTTATCTTTTCACCTGCTTTTCTCTCTTTAGTACGGTGACTGCTGGGGCTCCAAATTTAGTTCTGAAGTCGGAGGATTTGAGGGGACGGGTTGGTGTACACACACACACACACACACACACACACACACTGGAGGATTTTGCTTCTGCTGAGTGCGGGTAGGCAGAGATGTTAAGGGTCTGAAGAATGATCTCATCACCCAAGTCATACTTCCCTGACATTGATGTCTGCATTATGCTTCCTTAGAACGTGTGGGGAAATCTAGAGAGCGTTGGATGAGAGTTGAATCATCTATAAACCAACAAACCTATTGTGTGCCTGGGGTCCATAATGTTGTCACTTTCTAAAGGGTGTTGTTCCTCCTTCAGCTTTTGCTATCCTATTAGAGATCAAACCTCACTGAAGTAGAAATATCAAATACTAATAATGCATGCAGAATGCTGGGCTGCGCATGGTGTGTTTTGAAGGTGTTCACTCCTCAATCACCCAGAAATTGAGCCCTTTTCTCTGTTAAGAACTCTGTTGTTAAGCAAAAGGTCGGTGGTTCAAATCCACCACCAGTTACTCCCCAGGAGAACGAGGTGGCAGTCTGCCTTTGTATAGGTGACAGCCTTGGATACCCATTGGGTCAGTTCTACTCTGTCCACTTGGATTGCTAAGAATCAGAAGAATCGGCAGCGATAGGTTAACACCCTGGTAGTGCCGTGCTTAAGTGCTCAGCTGCTGCTGGAGAGACTGGCTGTTGGAACTCACGGTGGCTCTGATGATCTGCACCCATAAAGACTGCAGTGAGGTCACTTTTAGCTGATTCCAATGCACAGCAGCCCCACATTCTAGAGTAGAACTGCCCCACTGGCTTTTCCGTCATGGCGCCGTGGGTTAAGTGTTGGGCTGGTGACTGCAAAGTGGCTGGTTTACCTTCACTGGGGTTTCCTTGGGAGGCAGATGAACTTGTGTGCTCTTGTAATGATTGACAGCCGCAGGAACCCTATGAAGCAGTTCTACTATGCCTTCTTGGGTTCCTCTGACTCAGATGGCAATGGGATGTTGTGTTGTTGTTATTGTAAATTTTATGGGAACAAATGGCCACGTCTTTCTGCCACAGGTCCCTGCCTGGGTGAGTTCAAACCACCAGTCAGCCCTTTGGTTCGTTTAAGCATTGTGCCATCAAAGGCTACTTAGAAAATTTGATGGGGCAGTTCTTCTACTCTGTCGTCTAGGGTCACTGTGCATCTTGGTCAACTCAAAGGCACACAACGCCCAGCCTTACTCCTAGCACAGTGGTTGAGACTGTAGTGGCGCTGTGGGTTATAGGTTGAGCTGCTAACAGCAGGGTCAGCAGCTCGAAACCACCAGCCTCTCCGAGGAAGACACAAGGCTTTCTACTCCTGTGCAGATTTCTCCTCGGAAACCGCACAGGGGCAGTTCTACCCTGCCCTCTAGGGCTGCTCCGACCCAGAATGGACTCGAGGACAGCGAGGTTCGTCTTGCTTTCCGTTTCCTCGGTCATTCCTCACCCCGTGCCACTCTCGGGGTCTGCTTGGAAGACAAACAGAGGGAATAGACGGCAGGGAGCTAGTCAGGGCCTTCTAGAGGGATGGGCTCTGGGACAAGGCAGGCAGGCAGCCCCACGCCCTTCCCCTTCTGAAATCCCGGCCAGCTGCTGCTGTTTCCCACTGGGGTCCCTGGGGAGCGGGAGCGCACGGCTGACTTCTGTGGCCGGCCTGAGGTCACCAGCAGCTGCTCCCACGCTGTGTCATCTGAGAAAAGGGGCTTAGGCAGAGGTTAATCTGGAAAATTCCCTGTATGAAATATTTGCCTTTTCTTTGTTCCCTTCCTTTTGGCTGGAACACACTCCCCACTTAACTGTTTGGGGGCTCACAAGGGAGCTGGGAGTGTCTCCCTTAGATTAATCCCCCCCTCCCGCCACCCTAAGAGCCCCTGTGTGCAGAGCACCTGCTGTCCATCTGACAGGCACTAGCTCCTTCACATAGCAGCACCCCAAGGCTGGTATTACTATCCCATTTCCAACAGGGAGACCGAGGCTCAGGGAGGGAGGCCCAAAAGGTTGCCCGATAGCCAGTAAGTGGCAAAACCTGAACCCAGCACCAGTTTGAGTTGATGGCAAATCCCTGACTCCCACCCCCTTCACTGAGCAGGTGGTTTTCCTAACTTATTGATTTCTCAGCTGTAACTGTGAATCCGATATCATTTGGAAGCCATTTTAGTATTCACTAATTTTTAGTATCCACTAATATTGGCATAACAGTGCCCGAAGGGCTCAGGCTGAACTTTTCTATTGTACAAAGGATTTACTGAACTGGAGCTAGTGTAGGGATTTATGATGATGTATTAAACATGTATCAAGCAGAAAATAAAATTGTCAGCTGGTGTTGTTGGCAGCAGTGGGGGTGGGGGTGGGGAAGCGGGTTGGTGTGTGCTTGTTTGTGTGATCCTCAGGGTTGGATTTAGAAAGATGTAAGTTGTTCACACACAGAAATCAGACATTCAAAAATAAATAGAGGATGTCAGGCCACAGAATTCCCGAAGTCCTTGACCTGCTGCTGGAGTGGAAGAACAGAGCTGGATGCAGATTCCTGGTTGGACTCCTGGCCTTGCTGATGTTACAGAGACAAAGGCCACACTTAGGACAGAAGCCATGATAAGCGAAGTGGACAGTCCATATTATAGCCAACTCCCACCTCCACCACACTCCCCACCCCCGCCCCATACAATGTCACAGTGACTTAAAATTAAGGCCCAACGCCTCCATGACAGACCCTGTTCACCTCCAGATACCTCTTCCACCGCCTCCACCAGCCTATTGTACCCCCACTTCAGCCTGGCCCTCTCTGGATGGAGAGCGCCCTCTCCTCTTCTTGACTTGCTTAACTCCTCATCTTCCAGAGGGAGGCTCCACTGTCACTTCCTCACAAACACCTTCTCTGACCTCCCTGACATGGTCACACAGCATCGTAGTGGAAGTTCTCCTGGCCTGGTGCCTCTCTTTCCAGCACTTACCACAGGCATAACATTCATTTCTTTATAGTGGAGAAATAGCCTGTTTTCCCAGAACTGCCCCTTCCAGAGAGCAGGCCCACGCCCGCTTCCCATCACTGTGTTCCCACTGCTCAGGGTAGCCTGAGGCACAGTCGGGAAGCAGGTGCACGGGAACAAATGAGTGAATGAATGAATGGGCCAAAGCCTGGTGCCATCATTAGAGCTCATGCTCTCAGCAGCCAACACTGTGCTGAAGTTGCAGGGCGAGAGACAGGCACAGCTCGCATTTCGAAGTGGTGGCCGTACATTTAAAAGAAGGGTTTGCTGATTCTCACTTTGTTTCCAAACTTTAGGCCATTCTTAGGGTAAAATAGCCTTTGGAAGATTCTTTGGGGGAAAACCCAACCAACTCTTTTTTTCCCTTTTCTTTTTTTCCCCCAATCATTTTATTGGGGGCTCATACAACTCTTTTCACAATCCACACATACATCAGTTATGGAAAGCACATTTGTACATTCGCTACCCTCATTCTCAAAACATTTGCTTTCCACCTAAGCCCCTGGCAGCAGCTCTTCATTTTCCCCACCTCCCTCCCCGCTCCCTCATGAACCCTTGATAATTTATAAATTATTATTTTGTCATATCT
>NW_022111310.1:13969718-13980805 GCF_000313985.2 Echinops telfairi
CTGGGCTGGGCTGTTTTCTCAATGTTCAATTGCTCTTGTATATAAATCTCTTTCTTATACACATAGGTGTGTCAATGGATTTGTTTCTCTAGTCTACCCAGACTAACACAGTTGGCAAAAGATCCAAATTTTTGAACAATATTTTTCTTTTTCTTTTTGGAACAGTTTTATTGGCATAGAATTCACATATCATAGAATTCAATAATCAATCATATCAAGACGAGCTGTACAACATTACCACACCAATTTTAGAATCTCTTCTTCTTTTCTGTACTCCTTGTTATTAGCTCCCCATTTCCTTCTAGCCTCCCCTGCCCTACCCCCAAGAAACCATTCATCCAGTTACTGTTTCTATAGATTCACCCATCCTGGATTTCATAGACTGTAAAGCAAGAAGCAAACAAATAAAAAAGCAAAAACAATTAACAAAATGAAATAGAAACCTTCAATAGAAAAGAAAGCAGAACTTGTTAAAAACTAGAACGACTTTAAAATGGGTCAAATGGAGAACAAACAGTAAGGTGTTAAACTTTCACTAAGCTACATCTGCCATAGCCCACCTTCCAATGTCCTCTGCGTGATACAAGGCTGTTCACATCCGTGCTCCGTGGTCAGAGGCCATCACCAGAGACTTGAGCCACGTGTGTTTCCCCTTCACTTTTTTTTTTAACTGAAACAACTTTCAAATGGGTCAAAAGGGAGATCAAATAAGATATTACACTTTAACCTGACTCAATCTACTCTAATCATCACTGCAACGTTATTCACATCCCTCAAATATGGTCAGAGGGGATTGACTAAAGGTATTCTGTGTGTGGCCACTGCAAATGGATTTTGGGCTTCCACTGCCATCCATAACCTTCTACAAACAGAGTGTTCAAAATCTAAGCTCATTCCCTCCTTTGAATTTGGATTATCTTGCATATAATCCTTAGATCACACAGGCTGGAATGCTTCTTCCCTGTGGACTTAGTTGACACTTCACATAGATGCGCCAATCACTACATTTCTTGATCAGAGTTTACAACTGGCCACAATAACTTGGATTCATCTGTTTCTCTTCCTTCGCTGGCCTTTAGTGATCTTTGAACACCTACAGGCATGTCCATCACTTCATCTTATAGGACTACTCAGTGGCCTTTGACCCGGAAGAGCTGGACTGATTGAATTTCCTCAAGCAAGAACTTCATGTTACTATTTATCATCTGTATACTTATTTGTAATCTAAGTGCAACCTTAGAAAATGTATAAGAGCTTTGCTCCTTTTTTCAAAAAGTCTACAGGATATCAAGTCTTGAGTTCAATCCAGCCTCAAACTGGATTCTGCCCAGCATTTTGTTTGGGTTTCGGATGCTTTAGCCCCAAACAAATTGAGATGTGAGTTGAACCCGGGCCAGAATTGGTAATGTCTAAGATTCCTCGACAAGCTCAAATCAAGCTTTACTTGAAGCCACCCTAAGCCCAGTTTGTTGCCGGTAAACACTCCTGGTGAAAACAGTTAATGATTAACCTGGTTGTGTTCCAGTGAATTCAAAACAAGCACTAACATCTCTAAGGCTTCCTCAAGTTCCGAAGGGTGGTTTTTATCGCTGGTGTTTACATAAATGTAAGAGCTCCCTTTATCAGCACCAAGGGCCTGGAAACCTCTTAGACCTGAGTATTTGGGATGAGCTGAATGGACCCAGCTTAGGAATTCCAAGAAGGCAGAAGCAGGAGAAAGCTGCCAAAGCTCACAGAAGTGGAATGAAACCAATTTGAAAGACTGGTTCTTCTGCTTAGTTGGAATGGACTTAAGACCTGGACTCCCTTGAGAGTTTTGCACCTGGTTCGAATGTTTCCAACCTTGAATTCTCCTTCTTTGTCTGTTTATCTCTGGAATGTCATGATGACATTTTCAAGTCATCTCAACGTTACTGTTGAAATCTTCAAGGTATTGCTTTTGTCTTCATAGACCCACAGGCATGTGATAAGGGTAGCCAAGATGTTGTGTGTGTCCTGAGAATGTCTTGGGGTTTTTTGCTCTGGAAGAAACTACAAGATTGAGATATTAGTTGGCAAATTGATAAACGCATTCAAGGTAGTGATATTTTGTCATCGAGATTAGAGTATAAACTGTCATCTTACACAGGGAGTTCGTCCTGCCTCTGGAAAGTGGCGGTGTCACCAACCATTGTTCCCTTTCACAGGAGGAGAAACAAAGATGGCAGAGACAAGACTAAGCCTACCTGTCTAGACTAAATTCAGGCATGGCTCTGGAATACCCATTAATGAATGGTGCCTATTCTGAAGAATTTTCCCTTGAGTGTTCATCCAGCAGAAGCTTAAATACATATGTATCCTGTGTCTTCGTTCACAGGAAAGACCCTGGGTTAATTATAACAGCAAGGAGCACACAGAATGTTGTGTGGCAAAAAAGCACGCAGGTCGCATAGCTCCTATTCAGTCACAGCCTATGCTGGCGTTCCATGAGAGCACTCAGTAGTTACCTATGGCTACTAAAAACTTCAGCCCTTGTAGATTCTACTTGAGAATTTAATTAAAATCGATGCCTTGGTAGAAGCCCTTTCTTGAAAGTTGAGGCGGGGTTTGTCCTAGTTATGAGATTGTTTTAAAGGACTTTAAAGATAGAAGAAGCCCTGGTAGAAAAGCTTGGCCTGCTAACTGCAAGGGGGGGTGCAATTCTAACCCACCAGTTGACCCATGGAAGAAAGATGATCTGTCTTGTAAAGATTTACAGCCTTGGGAATCCTACATAGCATCACTCACTATGAGTTGGAAATGACTCATGCGGTAGGCTTTTTAAGGTAGGGGGGTTTTGTTTGGTAACTACTTATATGCACATGTGTCCAATATCCTGCTATTCATTGGTGCCATTCCATAAGGGTGGGGTGCCTACAAGTCCATATGCGAATGCACCAGCTGTTCCATTAGACAGACGTGGCCGCCTCCCTCTGTAAGCATTGCCGCGGCACAGTTCTGCTCCGGTCTACTGGGTCATGAGTCACAATCAAAGCGAGGTCAGCAGGGGTTGGCTGGCTCTAGATTGTTGCTGTAGAGGAAATAGGTTATTTGGGGAGTTGATTTGATTTTGCGTTTAAAATGGGTGGGCATAAAATTGATTACCAGGAAAATCCAGGAGGAAATAACTTATTACAAGAATGCTTGCGAGGAAGTATTCTTTTAGACTTTGCTCAGCGAGTGCATTTTACATAATAGTGTGCTTTTCATTCCGGAGCTTTTAGTGAAATGCTGTAAGAAGCCTTGGCTTGATAAAGCCAGGTGGTTATGTACGCATTATGTAATATATGCCCTCTCTAGTCGAGTGCACACACAAATCAAGTGGCTACTGAATGTGTCTGGGAGAGTACATTTCTTTGGAAACATTTTTTTGGTTTTTTTTTTTAAGAAGAAAAATCGGGGTATATTGGATAAGCCTCTCCTGAGGTACAAACACAGGCAGGACTTCAGCATGGCGAAGAATGCCAACCTCCAGAACAGGGGTCCTCAACCTTTTAAAACAGGAGGCCAGTTCACTGTCCCTCAGATCCGTTGGAGGGCCGGACTATAGTTTTAAAAAAAAAACTATGAACAAATTCCTGTGCACATATCTTATTTTGAAGTTAAAAAACAAATGGGGCAAGAACACCCAGGAGGCCGGATAAATGTCCTCAGCGGGCCGCATGTTTGAAGACCCCTGATTTAAAGTATACAAGCCTGCTCCAGAAGATTCGAGCTGAAGTATACAAGCCTGCTCCAGAAGATTCAAGCTTGTGACGACAGCCTGAGAGAGTTGCTCAGGAAGTCAGTCAGCACTCCAGGGAGCTGGGTTTAGAGGTGGCTCATGGCAAACACTCCAACTTCAGAAAAGCAAGTGCTAGCGCATGGTGTGGCGAGCGCTGGTGGCACAGGAGTTACCCTCTCAGCTGCTGCCCGGACAGTTCACAGCGCCGGAGGCTCCGGGACGAGAGGTATGGCAGGCTGCCACCCGACTCAGCAGCTGTCCTCTGCCCTGTCGCACTGCTCTGATGCAGAATCCATGGGACAATAGGTTCGCTTTCTTTTTTTAAGGCGTAGCAAGGTCCTGCCTTCAGCCGGAGGGCCATACTTCAAACCACCCACAGGCTGGTTCTGTCTTTAATGGCTGTGGCCGTTGTAGAGGCTGTAACGTGGGGCCATAGTGGGCCGGAGAAGAGGAGCCTCCCCGGGTGGGTGCATGCTGACGGCAAGGGCTTGTTGGTGAATGACATGCATTCTCAATGCTTACTTCTGTCCCAAGAAGAGCTCTGGGATGGCAGGTAGGTTGAGGCCAGGGAAGACCAGGAGTTGGTCTGTGATCTGTGTGTGCATCACTGTGTGTGCCAGACGACAGGGCTTCAAAGAACTTGGGAGAAAATTCCATGACCTTGCTGTTGCGTTTTCCTCAAGCTTTTGGACGCTCCTGCTGGCCAGCCATCTCAGTTCTCAAACAAATGACTTGTTTATTAAACTGAAAGTTGTAATCTCCATGAGGAAATATTCAATTTAAGCACTTAGCCTGGAAGGTTGAAGAGCGGACCTTCCTCCCCTCCCCCAGTGGTTTTGTTCTATTCACCAGAGCTTTGATGTGAAGGAGCTCCTAATGAAAGTCTTCCATTAGCCCCCTGGAAGGTTCAACAGAAAGCGGGCTTGCCTGCAAGAGATTATCTCTGAGCTGTTAACAACCCATTGACACGATCTAGTCTGGCCGTATTCTTAGGCTAAAGCTTAAAGCTGCACCTAAGGCTGAGGTGGAGATGCCAAAGGATTCTAGTTATCCAGGATGTTTTGGAAATGATTCTAGAGATAGGATTTTAGATCGGTTGAAGCTGGGGTAAAGAAGATTTTGTTTCTTGTGTCTGTTCCTGAACACAGTATCATTTTAATTCTCTCAAGAACTGTTTGCCCTAACACAATGAGATCGCCAGGTTTTGTTTTTGTTTTGATTTTTTACAAACACAAAAGACCCATCTGTTTTTAATTACAGTAAATTGACATGAACAATGTCAGCAATTTAAAGAAGGTTGATCTGTTTTTTTATTATCAACTTCTAGATACTGTTGAATGTGATGATCAACTCTCAGATGCATGGATATGTAACTTCTCAAGAAAGTACAATTTTACACTGAATTATACATGGAGAAGTTGCAGAATTGAAGAATGTTTTGTTGTGTATATTTTCTTGCCAGAATTAGAAAAAAAAAGTAATTACACGAATCACAATGAGTATAAGGGAGAAGAAAATGTTCTAGAATTGAATGTGATAATTGTATAACTCTTTTTGATATGATTGGATGATTGAATTATAAGACATGGATGAGGTGCTAATAAAACTGTTGAAAAACAGAAAGTACAATTTCATAGATTAAGCTATGTGACTAGTAATTTTTCATTGTGCCCTTTACTTTTCTAGTATGCTATGACAACAAAAAAGAGAAATCAAGTCAATTACCAAAATTATAGAAAATAAAATAGGGAGCGCTCTTGCTCTACTATTCTTATAAGCCAATGATTATCTTACTTCCTTCTAGGGGACACCCCCCCACCCCCACCCCCACCCCCGCCATGCTGGTCACAACGATGCAACCCATCCACCTGGATCCTTTTTCCGACCCCATGACCCTCGTGTGAGGCACCATCCATCTGGTTCCAACTCATGGTGACCTTTGTACAACAGAGTAAAACACCGCTCAGTCCTGTGCCATCCGCCCAGTTGCTGTGTTTGAACCCATCCTTGCACCCTCTTGTTGAGGGCCGTCTTTTACACTGCCTCTCTGCTTGACCTTGAACCTCATTGAATCGTTCAAAGTCATGCTCCCCGCCCCCAAAGGAAAGAAAAAGGCACGGACAGATTTCAGATTCTGTCGTGCTGAGACACTTTCCAGTGTGGAGTATTCTTTCTCGCAAGAGTCTAAAGCCAAAAATATTAAAATACTGTTTCAGTCAGGCAATAAGTCTTCAAACTGAAGGGCAGTTTTCCTCAGTAGGGTGGCATGTTGTTGAAAGTTCGGAAGCCTTCGGGACCCAGAAGGTGGTTTTTAAGGCCAAGTTAATTCAAACTCTCAAACTCAAAAAACCAAACGCAGCTGTGTCGAGTCCCCCGCAACGTACCCCAATAGGAGAGTGTAACTGCCCCGGTGGGGTTTCTGGACAAGAGTAGAAAACCGCCCGCCTCTCCTGCAAAGCCGTTGGTTTCACACTGCCGACCCTGTGGTCCGAAGCTCACCTCACCATCCCACCCACCTTCCTCATGCCGCGACCCTTTCATACGGTTCCTCGTGTTGTGGTGATCCCCCAACCTAAAATTATTTTCGTTGCTACTTCATCACTCTCATTTTGCTACTGTGATGAATCGGGCCACCCCTGTGAAGGGGTCGTTCGACCCCCGTCACGACCCACAGGTTGAGAACCACTGCTCTAGGGAGCATGGATGTGACATCCTCGGCTTGCTGATGATGGCCCTTAATTGGCATTAACTGATGAGAAAAGTCCCTGATGGTGTGAGTGCAAACTCTGCCCTCAGAGGCTCGGAGAATAACCTGGAAAGTTCTGGAAAGACTTGCATGGTATGCAGAAAACCAAGCCACTACCATGGAGTCTGTTTGGGTTTCCAAGACAGTCTTTCTGGGAGCAGACAGCCCCGTCTTTTTTACCTACAGAGCAGCTGGCGGGTTTCCACGACCGCGTCACAGCAGCCCAGTGCTCTACCCGCATGCCACCTGGGCTCCTTTGCGAGATGCATCAGGGAGCATGAGGGGACTCTACCAGGAAGCACTTCAAGAAGTGGGTGGCCTTTGCGCTTGGCCTTCCCAGGAGCCGAGAAGAAATTTCAAGGAGTGAGAGAGAAGGGAACAGGCGAAGGCAGGGGGGCTGGCAAGCCTTTAGGCATGAAGAGCGTGGCAGGCTTTTAAGCCCAGGCATTTATTGGGTCACCATCGGTCGGACTTGACTCGATGGCAGGGAGGTTTTCTGGAGTGGCTGTGGCACCATGCTAAGCTTCTCTTTGCTTCCTGGGCAACTCCTGGGTCCGGGCTCAGTGCCTTGCAGCCCCGTGGGAAGTGCCTGTTTGGCTTTGGTGGGGAGGAAACGCCTGGCTCTGGAGTGGTGGTAGTTGGTGGGGATGGGGCTCAGATCACAGACTGTGGGTGGAGGTGGGCAAGCCCTCTGGACCACCTACCCAGCTTCTACATTCCTGCCCCATCTAGTTGCGGTGGCATTGTGGCTTCTGAAATCGTTCTTAAACATTTTATTGTGTTTTGGGATAGAAGTTTACATAACAAATTACTTTCCCCATGTGCCTAAATTCTTAAATATTCCAAATGATGGCCTCCAGGAAGGCAAGTGGACTGTTAGATGAAGTCTCTTAGGCATCTCGTAATCATACAGGTCATTGTACAGTCACCATGAGGCAACTCCTGTGTACAGTGTGTTTACATCCCAACCCTTAAGTTATTCAGTAATACATAGGAGCCCTGGTGGCACAGCGGTTATGCACTAGGCTGCTAACCACAAGGTCAGCAGTTCAAAA
The DNA here is from genome assembly GCF_000313985.2 of Echinops telfairi. Lineage (NCBI taxonomy): Eukaryota > Metazoa > Chordata > Mammalia > Afrosoricida > Tenrecidae > Echinops > Echinops telfairi. The sequence goes on from NW_022111310.1 coordinate 13,977,262, forward strand.
CCACCAGCTCTGAGGGAGAAAGACAAGGCTTTCTACACCCATGAAGAGTAATAGTCTCATAAATCCCCGGGCGCAGTTCTAGGTCCTATGCTGTCCTACAGGGTTGTTATGACTCGGTGGCAGTGAGTCTTTTAGAGTGGCATGAGTCCTTTGGGCACCATTCTGGCCTCATACTAATAGTCTCATTTGTCCAAATAATTTGTCTTACCTTTGTCCTATTTTGACTTAAAAACAAAACAAAACAAGCCACTGCTAATTGAGTTGATTCTTACGTATTGATTCTGTCTAGGGCTTCCAGTGCTATAAATCTTTATGGGAGTAGAAAGCCTTATTTTTCTCCTGTAGAGCAACTGGTGGGGTTGAACCACCAACCTTGTGTTTGGCAATTCAACACTTACTCCACAATATTACCAGGACTTTTTAGTCTGAGTAAATGAGTCTCTAAAATATGTGAATTTGAGGTCTTTATACCTTAGAACAATTTGAATAAAAGAGCAAAATCAAGAGGTGATTTTTAAAAATAGTTCTCATAAGAGATTCAATTAAATCACTTTAATCAAAGAACAACTTATGGTAAATTATGTGTTTCAGCTATACCCAGTGAAATTGAGGAGTCTCAATTGATGAAGTGGAGAGTTGAAGAGCCTCTGGCTGCGGGGGCAGGGGGCCCACTGCACCTCAAGCACAGTTAGTTTAGTATTGCGATGATGCCTAACAGACTTCGGAGAGCCTCCAAACTAAGATCTTTCAAACTGCAGCGTGTGGAAACCCTTTGAGTCCCATCTTGTGCATGGATGCTTGCGGATGCCAGGAGTTGGGGGATCTCAAGGCAGCTTAAGAACTACCATTGCCATGGCCTTTACAGGTCTTGGGGCAGGAGAGGGCCCTCTGTTCCCTGAAGTCTTGATAAATAGAGAAGTTACTCGAACCTCCCACCCATTCTGAGTTGGACATGAACTCACCACAGCAGGGAGCTCCGGTGTGCAGCTCACCTTCCCCGCTCGCTCTCCGTTTCCCACAGATGTGCTCAGAAAAAACGAGCGAGGTGCGAGGTCTGCTGTTTAAAGTATCGCAGGGCAGCATCTTGGCTCCAGGCAACCTTTTAGTCCAGGTGCCCTGGCCCTGTCAGCTTGAGGTGCTGGTTGGTTGTGTTTTGTGGTAGGGAAGGCATGTTCTACCTCCGAGGCCTAGCCCCTGTTATTCCATTCTTGGATCTCCACTCTGTGCCCCACTTGTTCAGGGAAGTCCATTCCAAACTAGACTTGCTCCTTCTGGATCTAGCTTCCATGTGTACCAGACAAATAGGCATTCTTGGGAGTGGCGAGACATTATCTAGAGAATTCCAATCACTGGGCTGAAGAGAAAGTCACTCACCTAGAGAGCATTAGAAGGGAGCTCCAGGCATTTTAAGTATGGGCCGGTGGAGGGCACAGCCTTGTAAAACTACCATCATGCACCAGTGCTGCGGAGAGCTCCAGGGGAACTCCTAGAACCAGTTAGCTCGGGCACATCGGGTGTCTTGAGAAAGCAGAAGGGGTGTCAGGATTTGCTTCTTTATTGAGCTTTGGCAATCCAGATGGGACAGGGCTTTGAGTCTTAGCCCAGCGTGCCACATGCTTGCTGTGTATCCATGGACAAATTCCTTAACTGCTGAATCTCAACAGCTTCATCTGCAAAATAAGGGTAACTCCACCTACTTAACAGTGTTGTGAGGATTTATTGATAGGACGTTTGTTTGTATTGACAGCTGTGAAATGCCCGCACACTGGGTATACTTAGAGTTTTATTATTGTCATCCATATCATGGAAATACATTGCCATCCATGTATTGCCTGTGAAGGAAATTGGCAGACAACTGCGCCAGACAGCACCTGGGGAGAATTCCAGGACTTGAGCACATGGTAAAGTCATCACAGCACCATGAGTTGACTGACCAACGTGTGTGACAACCCTTTGGTCCAGCTTGTTCCGACTTCTACTTTCTCTTCTATAGGAGGCGCTCAAGAGCCACTCAAACTCGCTGCCGTCCAGCTGTTTCCGACTCATAGCAACCTGCTCCGACAAAGAGTGGGACTAGCCCTCTAGGTTTCTGAAGTTGTATCTTTTCAGGAGCAGAAAACCTGTTCTTTTTCTTGTGGACCGGCTGGTGGTTTTGAACTACTGACCTTGCAGTAAAGATGTAGCCTAACTTGTCCATCCCTATGCAGGGCGATCCCAGGTGTGTCAAAGTAGATCTGTGCTCCATAGGGTTTTCGGTGGCTCGTTTTTCTGCACTTAATCACCAGGCCATTTCCCAAGAGTGACTCTGAGTGGATTTGAACCTCCAACCGTTTGATTAGCAAGTGGCTGGTGTGCTAATGGTTCTGCCTAGGGACTCCAGAAGCTTCATAGAAGAATCCACCTCCTTGTTTTTTCCCCCGATTCAAGATACCACCTACATTCCTTGGCTCGTGGCCCCTTCCTCCCTTTTCAGAGCATACCACTCCAATCTCTGCTCCACACCATCCTTTTCTGAGTCGGATCCTCCTGCTTTCTGCTTATATGGACCCTAATGAGTAGATTGGGCCGCTTGACTAACCTAGAGTAATCTCACAATCTCAGAATCCCGTTGTTAGTCATACCTGCAGAGTTCCATCTACCAGACTAAAAAGAGCTCCATTTCCGTTTCTGGGGATTAGGAGGTAGACATCTCTGGGGGCTCTCTGTCACCCCCTCAGAACTCACTGCCATCAAGTTGCTTCTGATTCCGATTGACGCTGTATATAGGGCAAGGTAGAACTGCCTGTGTGGCTTTCTGGTACTGAGTATTTACAGGAGTAGAAAGCCAAATTTTCTATCTCTGACCTGCTCCATGTCTTACTCTTGGCTACGCTAACCAGGCATCCTCTTGGTGAATGGGAAGCCTCCATACCTCCCTCTCCCTGCAGGGCTGCCTTCTGGCCCTTTAGAGCCACAAAAACCTAGACAGAAGCAGGTCTGAGAGTTGGCAACTCCGTCTTTTCCCGGAGGGAGGCCCAGCAGGCTGCGCTTTAGAAAGGAGAGCTGTGAATGAGAGAGGGATTGAATTGTGCCCCTCTGAAATATGTGCTGTAAACCCAGGCCCGAATCAAACAAGACCAACTCACTGCCCTCGACTCCATTCCAACTCAGCGACCCCATGGCATAGAGGAGAACTCCCCCAGTGAGTTTCCAGAAATCTTTTCCCCCTCCTATTGTTGCTATTTTTTTATTCTTTTGTTTTGTTTTTTTAATCATTTTATTGGAGGCTCATACAACTCTTATCACATTCCATACATACATCCACTGTGTGAAGGACATTTGTACATGTGTTGCCATCATCCTCAAAACATTTGCTTTCTACTTGAGCCCTTGGTATCAGCTCATTTTTTCCCTTCCCTCCCCGCTCCACCCTCCCTCATGAACCCTTGATAATTCATAAATTATTGTTATTTTCTCATAATACTTACACTGTCCGACATTTCCCTTCACCCACTTTTCTGTTGCCTGTCCCCCAAGGAGGAGGTTATATGTGGATCCTTGTAAT
>NW_022111310.1:13982424-13983485 GCF_000313985.2 Echinops telfairi
CACATAGTTGGGATTGGGGCTATTGTTGCTGTTTTTAATTATGAAAATGTTATAAATAACCTAAATAATCAAACTAAGAGATTAAGTATTTAATCAGTTAAGTATGTCTACATGTTACCATTAAGAAAGCCACGTACTGTGGGTGTTTACTAACATACGAAGACGGTAGTTACAATGGACTGTTAAGTGAAAAAACAAGCTGTAAATCTTTACAGGAATAGAAGCCTCATCTTTCTCCAGAAGTGCAGCTGGTGGTTCTGAACTGCTGACCTTGTGGTTAGCAACCCAACTGCATAACCCATTACAACACCAGGACTCCTTCCTAACTTCTCTAAAAGTGGATATAAAGTCATTTGGGAATCGGGGTTTCTCTGACATGCTAAAGACCTTAGATCACTGTAAAGACATAATCACTTTTAACATAGTCACTTTTCAGATGTGAAAAATAAATTATACATTGCTCCACTCACTTCCATCGAGTGGGTGCTGACGCATAGTGACCCTGTGGGTTTTTGAGACCATAACTGTTTATGGGAGTAGACAGCCCTGTCTCCCAAGGAGTGGCTAGTGGTTTTGAACTGTTGACCTTTGCAGTTTGCAGTCCAGTGCATAACCACCACTACAACACCAGGGCTTCGGATTATTCATTGAAACAAGCAACTCCAAGAATGCCAGGGAAGCTGAGACTAAAACCCTACCCTCCACACCCAGCTGGTGCAGAAAAGCTTCCCTTAGAGCCATGTCCTGGAATTTAGACTTTTACCTTCCTAAACTGTGGTGCACGGGTTAAGCGCTCAGCTCCTAACCCAAAAGTTGGGAGTCCAAGTCCACCGAGTGACTTCCTGGAAGACAGACCTGCTGACCTGCTCCCATAAAGATTAGAGCCTGGGAACCCCTGTAGGGCCATTCTGCCCGCTCACCAGGGGCCGCAACACTACAAACTGAGAAAATACATTTGTTTTGTTTGTTCATGCAGCATTTCTGTTATAGCAGCATCTGAAAACGAAGACGCGTGCTCTCTCCCTGCTTGTGGCTAAAGTCCATAGCTGGGGGCAGAATCC
>NW_022111310.1:13985086-13986229 GCF_000313985.2 Echinops telfairi
CATTTTGTCTTCAGCAATTGTTTCAGGAAGGTGAGCATCTCAGAATGCCAGATTATTAGAGCAAAGTGTTCCTGTGTTGAGGGAGTACTTGAGTAGAGGCCCAAAGTCATGGCCACTTTTACTTCGCCAAACACCTCAGTTTTAGTGTTCTTTCACAAGAGAAACCTAGATGTAGTGAACTCAAAATGTAAGTGTTACAACTGTACTCAAAGATTTGAGATATTTCGTGGGAACTCTAGCGTGTGCTTGTGTGTCTTTCTTAGAGCCCGATGGGAAGCCACTGGTTTGAATGGAATAAATAACTTGTTTGCAATAATAGATGAGGTCTTTTTCCCATTTCTACTTGACGAATCAGACCTTGAGAAACTCTTCAGTGGGGTTTTCCTATGACATAAACTGCTTGTGACATAGTTAATAGAATTATATGACATTTGACTCCCAAGGAGGAATTGAATTACTCATGATGTTTCATAACTTTTCCGGGAATAGGCACCTTATGGAAGAAAGATGTTTATGTCCAGCAGCATGCCACTTACTTAGCCTGGATGAGATAGGAAGACGACATTTCTTGCAATTGGGTCCCATGAGAGACTGCCCCTGAATGTATGCTGTGCAAGCTACCAAGCATGTCTTCCTCAAGAGAAGGGCACATTTTAGTACACATTCCCTCCCTGTGTCTGAGTCCAGGCCCGCGTCCTCAGGATATGAAGAACCCTGGGAGAGAGACAGGGACACTCCCTCAGTGCCATCAAGTCAGCACCAACTCCCAGCAGCTCTACGGGGCAGGAGAAAGCTGCTGTATGCGCTTCTAAGCCTCCACCATGTATGAGAACAGAAAGCCTCATCTTTCTCCCACAGAGCAGCCGGTCGTTTCAAACTGCTGATCTCTTCGGTCTCAGCAGAAGGCACAAGGATTAAGCAATTGGTTAGTGGTTTGAACCCACCCAGTGGACCACAGGGGAAAGACTTGGTGCTGTGCGCCCATAAAGATGTCAGCCTGGAAAGCCCTGGGGAGCAGGTGTGCTCTGTCACTTGCCTGGCAATAAGAAGTATTCCTCGGCAACCACAACTCCTTGACAACAACTCATTGAATAGATAAGGAGCCCCTCCTTTCTGTTAGTCCGAATTCATGTAAAGCTGGAA
>NW_022111310.1:13987744-13990548 GCF_000313985.2 Echinops telfairi
CTCCTTCTTCAAATTGACAGCAGATTCTATAACTGCCACACTTTTTAAGAAAAACAAGTTCCTCTTCAGCTTAGCTTCTTCCACCCTAACACTTTGGGTTGCCCCATTCCCATTCCCCAGGGTTGGACATATTTAATATGTTGATATGTGTCTTCCGGACAAATAAATCAGCAAAGATGGAAAGGAACATGGCACCGAGATGGGAGACAAAGCACGCTCCACCAATGAATTCACTGTCCAAAGGTTGGGATCTTATCTGCATGTATATCGCTTGGAAGACACATATCAACATATTAAATATGTCCAACCCTGGGGAATGGAAATGAGGAAACCAGATGCATTTCTAAAATTGGATAGGTTTAAACGCTTCCTTCTAGGGATAGAGAGTTTATATAGACACAAATGTAAACATTCCTAAGACGATGTATTTGTTTTCTTTGGGGCAGAGGTGTTGTCAGCCAAAGGAGGTTCCCTGGATTTGCAAAATTAAGTTCTCCACTGCTGCCCGAAAGATCGGCAGGTGGATCCCACCCAGAGGTGACTCTGAAAGCAGCCCTCCTGATCCGTTTCCCACCAGGTGACAGCCTTGAACATCACTTGGAGCAGTTCCTGCACAGAGGAGCTATGACCCTCAAGGCCAGCGGTTTAAACCCACCCGCTGCTCCCTGGGAGAAAGATGAGGCTGTTTGCTCCCAGACAGATCGACAGTGTCAGAAGCCTACTCTCTCCTAGATAGGGTTGCTATGAGTCGGATTATCAGTGGATTTTTTTTTTTATAGTCCAGGTTGCCATGTATTTAGGGTAATACCCTTTCCAAAGGCTTTGCAGTGCTCCATCAGTTACGCATATCAACATTTCAGGTGCTGCTTTTCATTACCACACATTTTCTTTTGTGGCCGTGGTTTCCTCTGTTGTACACAAGGTTGCACATGTCGTTCTTCTAGAAGTCTGGCCGCACCGGGCGAGATGATGGCATCGGTGGTCCCTGTTTGAGGAGGGCGGAATGAAGCATAGTATTTGTTAGGGTTTCGCGGTCTCACCCCTTCTCAAACCTGCTTTTCGAACAATATGTTGTAGTCATTACGAGTTAGGCCTCGATCTGCATGGTTGGCAGTTCGAAACCACTTGCAGCTCCTTGGGAGACAGACTGGGCGTGCTACTTCCATAAGCAGTGTCTCAGAAGCCCACAGTGGTCCCTGTGAGTCAGCATGGACTCCTTGGTAGCCAGTTTTTCTGTTTTTAGTGTTTTTGTTCTTTTGGCATGAGAGTGGGGGGTGCAGTGAGAGACTGGGGTGCAGTGGGAAGGTTAAGGGCTTGGAAGTAGTGGGACTATGTCCCGCAAGACATTTCTCTTTTCCAAACACAGTAAATGAGATCAGGGTGCTCAGAGGGAAGGCAGGAAGTCCGCGTTCACTGTGCCTTCTGTCAGTTCTCTCCCTAACAATGAAGTGCTTGGTGTTGCTGAGTTTCCTACACTTTACCACGATTAGGGCCTCCTTTGGGTAAACAACCTCCTATTTTAAACAGTAAACATTCCCATTGTATCCATAGCTAGGTGTAAATTGCTTTAAAGACCTGGTTGAGGTGGGGCTTGGTGGAGGGAAATGAAGGCAGGGTGGGAGGGACTATCTACAGACTTTCCTAGGGCTCCATCCTTCCCGCTTCCTCTGTATTTCCAGGCCAAAGACTGGCTCTCACAGCTTTGAAGTGCTCCACCTTGCCTGCCCTGCTTACCCCCCAAATCTAGTCCTTCACACCAAGCCCCTAACAAAGGTCCCTGAGGCCAGCCTCTCCCGAGCTGCCTAGGGGATGCCTGCCAGAGTGCTCCTCGTTCTGTGCTGGGTGTGGCTGCTTTAGAGAGGCCTGGGCAGCTGGACCTCAGTCTGCTCCCCTGTGGAATGGGTGACCAGCCCCACCTTGCTGCCATGGGAAGATTGCACAGGAGAGGTACACAGAGTGGGTAGCACAGACTTGGCACTTGGTCAGTGGACAGTAGATATTTATGAATGATGATCAGAATCACATCAGTTGCCTTTATTTGGGCCCATATTTGCTTCTTTGTCAGTCATCCAGAATGGAGTGTCCAATGGGGTCCTTTCCCTCGTTGTAAGGCTCCCTCCAACATGAAGTAGATCAGGGGACAGCACATGGGGGGCAACATTCATTTCCTAAAGTCAGTAAGCTCAGAGCCAGTGCTTGGAGGCTGGCAGGAGGATGGGCACACAGAGGTGTGTGCCCCCCTGGGTTCCTCTGTCGTCATGTCCACAGGGGACTTACGCTGCCACCCAACACTGGTCCACTCGGCTCAACTGATTTGCCTTAGCAGCTAAAATCCGGCTCCTGGATTTTATTTCTTCCTCTTCTCGGGAGACCTGACGCGACATTGCCAGAGTGGTTTTCTAAACTCAGTCGTAGTTTTGCAGCCAGAGGGTAGTGGTTATGTGTATACATGTGTGTGCGTGTAACTGTGCACACGTGTGATTGTGCACATACCTGTTTAGTGAACCGTGACATCTCTGAGACTCCAGGGTATCAGCCAGCCCGTTGTTAACTGTCACTGGGTTGGCTCCTGTGACCCAACTGGATCAGATCCCTCCGATCCCCACAGGGTTTTCACTAGCTGATCGTTGGCAAAGCATACCTAGTACTTGAAAAAGTGCTTTAAAAGCACCTGCTTGTTTTTGTTCGGAAAAGGGCAAATTAAAATTTTCTTTGTTTACCAACCTCCTCAGATTGTGGAGGGACAGGTGTGGTTATGAAATGGGGCCCAGGTTCTCTCCTGTCTCTTGGGTGAAAGGTACCTC
>NW_022111310.1:13994169-13995027 GCF_000313985.2 Echinops telfairi
TGAACAATATCATTAGTACAGCTAGCCAGTAAGATCTTGAGAACTAAAAAGAACCTTGCAGCAGTACGTCAACAGGGAACTGCCAAAATCCAGGCAGAGTTAAGAGGAGAGCTTGGAATGAGAGCATTGCTGATATCAGACGGAACTTCACTGACAGCAAAGAATGCCAGAAGTACTTTTTTCTCATGTTTTATTGACTGTGCAAAGGCATTTGACTATCATGACAAGCTATAGGTAACTTTGCAAAGAATAGAAATTCTGGAACGTTTTTCATTGTGCTCATACGAACCTGTTTATACCAAGAGGCCATTGTTCAAACAAGGGGATACTGGAGGTAGGGTTTAAAGTCAGAAAAGGCATGTCCCAAGGTCGTGTCCTCTTGCTGTATTCAGTCTGTATACCGAGCAGATCGTTCTAGAAGAATGTGGCATCAGGATTGGAGGGAGGCTTCATAGTTGTCTGTGATGACGTCATAATAATAACACCGATGACCCAACCTGACTTGCTGAAAATAAAGAGGACTTGAGGTACTTCTTGATGGAGATCAAAGAACACAGCCTTTGTTATGGATTCCACCGCAACTTACAACAAAAATCCTCACACCTGGATCAACAAGCAACATCACAATAGGTGGAGAAAGGATCGATGTTGTCAAAAGGATTTAATTTTACTTGGGTCCACCACCAACACCTACGGAAGCAACAGTCAAGAACACAAATGACTTAAAGTATTCGGCAAGTCAGCTGCTAAATACTTCTTTTAAAGTGTTAAAAAGCAAAGCTGTCACTTGGAGAACTTAAGGTGCCTGACCCAAGCTTTGGTATTTCCAAGCCACTCGTGTGTACAAGAAAGCCGGAC
>NW_022111310.1:13996630-14010050 GCF_000313985.2 Echinops telfairi
GTTGAGTGGCTTTATGTCTTGGGGGTGGGGTGGGGCTGACACGGGGTATGTGCCTCCTGCAGGACACGTGGGGATGGAAGCAGAAACGCCGCCACCGTTCATCTTTACAGAATTGTCTCAGGATGAGGAGTTAATCTTGAACGAATCCGCTGCTGTTTCCTCTTTCTTCCTGGTTTTCTCCCACGTAGAGGATTCTTAGCAGGTCTGACGGAGTTTCCCAGTGCGTGGTGTAGACAGTTAAAGGCACCCGCTACTATCCAAAAGGTTGGAAGTTCGGGCCACGCAGCTCCCAGAGGCCTAGTGTCTTATCTGCTGTTGCAAAGCACAGGGCTCTCAGGCTGCTGTGCCCCACAGAGGGTCACCCCGAGTCTGAATCCTCTGACAGCCACTGCAGTTTTGTGTTTTGGTTTTTTTAATCGGGTGCATAATGGTGCTCAGCTTGGGCTCTGTCCAGCCTGGTTAGCCAGGCAAGAACTCAAGATCCTGAACTCTTAAGAGGAAGACAGCCGAGGTCTAAAGAACTAAAGCTGGTCATGCTGCTGGCAGAATCCTGGAGCCTAGAGGTTCAGGCTGAAGGAGCAGGTCTTCCTCTGTGGCTTGGACTCCGTGGAGTAGGTGGGGATGGCCCTGTAAAGTAGCCCCCACCTTTGATGGGAAGAGCAGCTCTGTGGTCCAGCACCCAGTGGGTGCATCGCGCAGGGACACGTGAACTGTGGCTTCTTAGAGATGACAGGAGGCATCTCACTCGTCTCGTTGAGGGGAACCCTGGAACCTCTGGGCCATCAGGCTACATAAGGCATGGTTATCCAAGGGATGGAAAGAAACACTCCTTTCACCCACCGGTTGCTGCCGAAAAGGCATCAGCCTCCTTCTGTCCCCTCCCTTCCCCACCTCTCACCCCGCCACACACCATCTTCAGTTCCGTGCACGGAAAACCCAAGCTGTAAATGTGTTCATCAAATAACACCTTAACATTTTCCAGATGTGCCGTCTGACATTGGAGCCGCTGGTTTCTCAGGAGGACTAAGGGGGACGCTTTTGATAGGACCCGCTCTGGTGTGACCAGCTCTGGTGTTGGGGAGGCTCTGTCACATGAAAAAGGGCCACTCTTCTTCACACAGGCAAGCCTTGTTTCCAAGGAAGGGCAACTGCAGAAGTGTTTGCCTCAGGTCTTTCAGCTTGTACCTGAGGCAAAAGCAAGGTGGGGATGGTGGTGGCTGTGCTTGATCCAGCAGAGCACTCACAAAGAGAGCTGGACCACTGGCGTGTCACACTGAATTGTCATGACTTTGTAGCCCAGAGAGAAATGGTGAGTGTGCGTGGAATTGACCAGATCCTGCCTAATCTAAAAGTAGCCTGCAACGGCCCCAAGAGTGGTTGGTCTCAAGACTGGCCAGCCACCTCCCACCCTCTTGGTTGTCTGGCTTCTTAGGGAGTGACTGTGTGCAGGCTTCCCACGATCCACACAGGCCCCTGGACCTAGAGGCCGGAAGAAGCTCTGTCGGGGGTTGGGAAGAGGAAAGCCTGCCTCCGTCTGGAATGTGGCCCAGGTTATCACCCGGGACCTCTCCCCTCCACTTCCTGCCTGGCAGGCCTGAAGCCAAGCAGTTCTCAGAACTTCCCTGCTCTCTCTCTGTGCCTTCAGGGGCGGGAGAAGGAGTGCCCGTGTTCTAGCCCCTTCTGCTGCCCCCAGCCTGCCACCATCAGCTGGCAGGGCCGGAGGATCTTTACGTGCGGCTCCTGAGGAGTCTGGGTGCCTGCAGGTGTCCTCATTCACTCTTCTCTGCCTTCATACTTTGCATCAAAGAAGGAGCTGGAATTTTCTTTTGGGCTACAGAGTCCCTATGCCATGTGCTGTTTGTTCTTGTTCTCTCTCTAGTTTTACTTAGTGCCAATTTTATTTTTAATTCATTTTATTTACTTCTTGTTGTTGTTCGTCGACATCACTGAGCATATACCAAGGAAACCATTTCTACATGCAGAATCCAGTGACATTTATTGCATTATGCAACCATCCTCTTCTCTCCCACTGCCCCTCACTTTCTTAGAGCACATTTCAAGTTGATCCCATCAGAGAGCACAGTTCTCAAGGCAGGCATTCTGTACCAGCGACACTAACCTCTTGTTTGGTTTTGAGGAGGTGTATCGGCTATTTTGAAACTTAAATGATTATCGTAAGACAGTTGTTTGGTGGGTGGGGCTCACGCAGCTTCCCTGGCTCCAGAAAGTGTAGAGTCCGTGAGAATTTGAGATCTTGTTCGGCGGCATCCCCACTCTGATCAGAATTCTTCTATGAAATCTTTGATCACAAGGTTCAGCAGTGGTACCCGGGCACCATCCCGTCCGTCTGGTTTCACAGCAATGGAGGCAATTAGCCTCACATTCTATATCTTCCTCCTCATTCTCACTCTCCTTCCTCGGTGGCTCCAGGCAAACAGAGGCCAATCGTTAGGCCCTCTGATACTGTAGAGCCCAGGCACAAGGCCGTACAGGAGGAGACCGAGCAGAATGCTGTTTGCCCACGTATGTGAATTGCTTCTCTCTCCCTTTAAGTCCCATGTTTGAGCGTGGGGATTTCACCGCTCTGTCACACTACAGGTCCTCAGAAAATAAGTAGGGGGTCTAGGGGGATATTGCAGGAAAGTCTTTTTGATCTCTTAGCTGGGTGTTCTTTTCCCACGCACCTCAGGTTCCCTCCCGTTGGCGTATGAGTCTCCTTGAGACTTCTCAGCAGACTGATGCAGGATCCTGCAGGTACGGCCTCCAGCCTGCCAGGTTGCACCCGCCTCCTCACATTCCCCTTCCAGGCAAAAACATTAGATTCCTCTATGAATTGTCCTAGAGGCGGCCACACACGACCTACTTGGGAGCCAGTTCTTCACCAAGACAAGAAATTGTGCAAAATCTCAACTTGGAACAGTAGGGGAGGGTCAGAAGGGAAATCAGAGACGGTCTCTGGTTTCGCAGCTATGAGGAAGTTTTCTTTCATCGCCATGCCTCTGTTCTGGGGCCAAGAAGGAGTTTGTATTTTTGGTGGAATTTAAAAATAACTGGATTAAAGGATCAGGTCACCTATTACCTGGGGAGAAGGGTTTCTCACTGAAGATTGGCGGCTTTAGCAGGAAGCAGTCGGAGTTATTCAGAGCATCGGAGCCTGGTGGTGCAGCAGGCACTGATGTTTGGGTGATGTGGGTCACTCAGTGTGAGCGAGGAGGCGTAGAGGGGAGCTGTGACACACCACAGGCCTTTGAAGTGGAAGCTGTAGCTTTTGCCTGTCCATGAAGTGATGCTATCTTCCTCCTGTCTGCTTGGGCCCAGCCCAAGGCCCGGGCAAGGAAAATGCACTCCCTTCCAGCTCTGTTTGTGACGTGCCAGCTGCAGGCCCAGGGGCTCAGGGCAGAAAGAAATGTGGTCTTTTCCAGTGCAAACTGAACAGGCTCCTGGGGGCCGGGTGTCCTGTTAGCTGTGTGGAGAGGTGTAGCCGCTGTCCCCAGTGTTTCTTGCAGAGACAGGGCCGTGGGCGCTTCTTATTTTTGCCTCTGGGAAGATATCAAAGGCAGGCAGAGAAGGCAAAGTCCCTAGACCTGGCAGGAATTTAGCACCTCCGTTTCTAGCTGGAGGGCCTGACAGCACAAGGCTGAAAGTGGACAGGGTCGCCTGGGCGGTTGGGTCTGAATGAAGGGGGGCGGGGGGTGGGGTGGTGGTGTGGTGTCTGGGAGCGGTCACTGACTTGAAAAGACAGGTGTGTGTGTCTCAGATCACCTGTAAGACTCAGGTGAGCAGACTGTCAACCAGAACGCCCAGAACCGCTCGTGAAATCCACTCGCTTCTTGTCGTGCCTGTCATTTTAGAAGCCAGCTAGCTGTCTTTGTGAGTGTGTTTGGAAGCAGTATGATAAAGAACCAAACGTGTTCAGCCTGCTAACGTAACCAGCAGAGTGAGCTTGGGGAAAGGACCTCAATGTCTCTAAACCTGTTATTCTAAAGTCATAAAGCGACCTATCTCAGGCACCCCAGTCGCACAGCGGTTAAAGCCATTGGCGGCGAACCCGAAAGTTAGCTATTTGAACCCTCAGCTAATCCTCAGGAGAGAGATGTGACCATGTGTGGTCGTGCAGATGCACAGCCTTGAAACCTCGTGGGGCAGTTTTCCTCTGTCCTTGAGGGCCACTGTGATGTGGAACTGGCTGCCGCAGCGGGCTGCGTCTGCATGGCTTCCATAGTTCCGGGCATCGGCTGAGATCATGTCTGTGGGTGTTTGAAAATGACGAGATATTCCAACGTAAGACATGCGTAAATAATAAAATGCGCACGTGACACTCATGGTTGTCCCACCAGAGAGGGTCTGAATGGTGCTGTATTTCCTGGGCATTGCCTTTGAGTGACTATGGGGGCAGACCACCTTCTGTCCATACCAGTATGTGACCCCGTCTTCCTAATCACCTAAGCCATGTAGTTCTTGACTCTCCATTCTTCATTCGAGATTTCATTTTTTACTTGGAAAAAAGTCCCCACACTTTAGTTTTAGATCTATCTTTATATATCATATATAAATACATATGTATATATTGATATATAAATACCATATGAATTTGTATATGACTGTTCCATATAAAACACACTTTTTTTGTTTACCCACCCCAAAGCATACATTTTTTATGTGTACAATTTAGTGATATCAGAATTTGGCTCTTAAAGTTTTGGGAAATGATTCTGAGCACTTCAGCAGCAATTGCTTCTTCGTTGTGCTTGGTTTAAACTCAAGTTAACATCGTAGGATCTGAAGTCTGAGGTTAGAGAAAGGTAGAGATGCCCCACCCAGCCCAACCCATCCCCCTGTCCATTTGCTCCATAGAGGCCTTGTAGAACAGAACAGAATGAACGGCCCCATAGGGGTTCCAATAGGGAGATCCTCCTGTAAGCTGACTGCCACATCCTTCTCCCTTGGAGCAGCTGGCAGGTTTGAACCACTAACTTTCTGGTTAGTAGCCAAACACTTAACCACTGCCACACGCTCTACCACTGTGCCACCATTGCCTCGGAGCCTGACTGCTACCTGCTGGTGGGGTCCTTTCCTTCATATTTCATCATTCTTTGTTTCCCTCGCAAATCAGAAACATCAACTGTTGCCAGGAAAAATTTGATATCTAGAGGTCATTTAGGGAGCCCTGGTGGCATAGTGGTATTATTCTTTGGGCTGCCAACTGCAAGGTCAACAGTTCGAAACCAAGGGTCAAGGGGAGTTGAAGAGAACTAAAGCCATCCATGGAACCAGAGTGGTTGATGAGATGTTAGTTGACCACTCTAGAAGTAGATCTTCCCAATTAGGATGACTGTCTGCCGTGGAATGTAATTTAAACTAATTTCAGATGCACACAGCTGTATTCTACTATCTATACCCAAGTATTTTAAAGTAAATTACAGACATCCTGTCCAGCTGGTAGCTATTCTGGGAGTTGGTGGGCGGGTAGGTGTTCTCTCTGTGGGCCAGACTGAGAGTTCCCCTGCCGGGCTGGCTGGGGCAGTTAGAACATCCCCCAGGGACTCCTTGTGGTGGTGAAGTGTGGTCAAGGTGCTTCCAACTCAGAGCAGCCTGGCGGGTAGCAGAACAAGACACGGACTGGTCTGGCCCCACCCTCATGGTCGGGCCTGTGTTTGAGCCCATTGTTGCAGCCACCTTGTCAACCAGTCTCTTGAAAAATCTTCCTTCTGTTCTGTTGACCCTCTCCTTCACCAAAACGACTTTCTTCTCTAGGGACTGGGCCCTCCTGATGACGCATCCAAAGTATGTGCGAAGTCTTGCCACCCTTGCTTCCAGGAGTGTTCTCACTCCCACTTCTTCCCATGCAGAATTGCTCGTTCTTTTGGCAGTCCGTGTGGATTTCTTTGGTCTCCGGTATCCTCCCTTCTTCTTCAGTCTCCTTAGTTTGTTATCAGACGTTCCGTACATGCGAAGCGACTGAAAAGACCATGGCTTGGGTAGGAATCCTGTTGGTGCAGTGGTTACATGCTGGGTTCCTATCCGCAAAGTTGGCAGTTCGAAACCCCCGCCTCTCCTCTGGAGAAAGATGAGGAGGCTTTCTACTCCCATAAAGAGTTTCGTCCTCGGAAACCCACGGGGGCAGCTCTGCCTATTCTCTAGGGTCAGGTGAGTCAGAATCAACTAGACAGCGGCAAGGTTTTTGTTTTGTTTTGTTTTGAGGGGAAGGAGTACTCAAAACAACACCTTTGCTTTTGACACTTTATAGAGATCTTTTATAGCACATTAACTCAATGTAATGTGGCATTTGATTTTTTTCTTTTTTCTCCAATAGTTTTATTGGCACCTAATTACATATCATACAATTCAGTAGGTCAATCATTTAATCATATCAGAGAGAATGGTATAATCATTACCACATCAGTTCAAGAATATTTCCCCACCCCATGATTTCCTTTTCTTTCTTTTTTTAAACTTTTTTTAGATGGGTGTTTTCATTATAGATAATATTATGTTCAACAACTTAAACTACTCATCAAACCTCCCAAATAGCTTGCCCTTTGTTTTCTCTTCTCCCTCTGGTAGAATACTAACTTCCTTTCCATCCACGTTCATCCTGATCTACCCTCTAGCTGATTGCTTCACCGCCTCCCCTCCGACCCCCCACGTTTGATGCTACCATGAGTGTGGGTTCTGGGTCCTGGTAACATGAAATCCCTGACAACGTCCATCTTCTATCTGCTGATCGTGTTGTTGCCTATTGATCCATTGTGAAGATTTGTTTCTTCTTATGTTGAGGTGCAATCCAGACTGAAGGCTGCAGTCTTTGCTTCTGTCATTGGTGATTTTTACTTTCAGTAAGCATGGGTCTGTCATCTGCACTGCAGGTGGTTAATGAGTCTTCTGCCGATCTTGATGCCACACTCCTCTTCATACAGCCCAGCTTTAAAAAGACTCGGTTTTAACTCCTAGCGACCCTACAGGACAGGGTAGAACTGCCCCTGTGGGTTTCAGAGGCTCTTTATGGGTGCAGCAAGCCTTAACTGCCAACCTTTAAACCATGCAGCACCCTGTCTTTTCCATTTGAAGGACTGCCTCTTGGTCCATGTGCTGGTTCTGCATGAGCACAGGTAAGCGCTCTGAAATTCCCATTCTTTTCAATTATCCTTACCACCCCGTAGCACCCTGGTTTTCCCCTCTGACTTTTGAAACGTCGGGGCTGATAGTTGGTTCGTGTCTTCCTGGTTTTGCACTGGGCCACAGCTTATTTCAGAAACAACTTTGCAGACCCTTTAATGAAGGCTCGGATCTGCAGTCAGGTTCACGTTATCAGAAACAGAAAACTCTGGCCCTTCTTATCTCCAAAGGGCACAATAAGCATTTGTTGGTTTAACACAAGACATCATGTAATGTTAACAAGGCCCTGACTCCAGCCAGATGGACAAATGGGATTTCCTCTTACCTGTTGTAGCTACTTACTCCTGGCTTTGATCACAGCAGGGCATCTTGCATGGAGTTAAATTCTTCCTACTGAGAAGACAGCTGCCTCAGGAGTGTGTTCTTTTGATATGATTGCTAACTTTACTCTAACCCAGGGCCTCCTATGCATGTTGGTGACTCAGGGAGGCAAAGCTGTTCATCTCCTGCTTCCCCGATTTTGGTTTTTGAGCTGCTCTTTGCTACAGTAGATGGAGTTGTGAGCTATGAATAAGCTTCTGAAATTATGGAAAATTATCCCCATGTAATTGAGAGGAAGGAAAGTGCCTTTCCTGTTTACACCCTCCCCTGCCTAGATGTTTTTTCAACCCTGAAAGCATCTCAGATTACACTGAAACCCCACGCTTTGACTTTTAATCAGTACTTAACGTTTTTTAAAATTTCAGTCTGACGGAGCTCAGAAGACTTAGCTAATGAGGTTTGGTATCGTTTCTGATTCAAAGCTAAAAGGCAAGTTTTGAGTTTTGGATTTGAACTATTACAAAAATGTACTACTATCAAGTCCTGTTCTCAGAATGTTTTCAAATATTGGAACCGTTGTTTCCAGTTCAGAAAGTGTGCCTGGGAAAGAGCTGATAACCTTAGACACTTGAACTTAAACCTTCAGGAGAAGGAAGCAATTCAGGTGGGAGGAACCAAAAGGTTCCACACCAATGAGTGCATTCTGACTCACAGCAACCCTCTACATCGCAGGACTGCTCCCTGGGCTTTCAGAGTCTGTAACTCGTTACAGGAGCAGCCAGTCTCTTCTCTCCCAACGAGCGTCTGGTGGTTTTGAACTGCTAACCCTGTGGTCAGTTGCCCAATGCTTAACCCACTGCATGCACCACCAGGACACCGTGGTAGGTCCAGTCCTTCCTATCTTTGTAATTAGCAACAGAAGGCAAATACAGTTTTTTGCTTCCTGCAACCCAGAAGAAGAAAACTAAACTAGACTCATGGCTTCCTAGAAAGTGTGGGGATTTCAATTTGCCCAAAGAAAAGAATGTATTCACTGTCTTCTGTATTTACTATCTCCTCTAGCTTATTGTAAGGAGCCTTGGTGGCAGAGTGGTTACTCCTTGGGGGGTGCTAACCACGAGGTCAGCAGTTTGAAACCACCAGCTACTCCGTGGGAGAGAGACAAGGCTGTCTGCCCCTATAAAGTCTTGGACACCCACAGGCGCAGGTGTCTCCCTGTCCTGTATGATCACGAGGAGTGGGAGTCAACTTAATGGCAGGGAGTTGGTTAAGTATGGCCCTGCAGCATAAGCTTCCTATGTGTTTAATAGATGAACAAATCAACTACATCCTTAGTTATTTGCTTTTTAACTTCCTTTAAGGTTACTAGGCTCTCTTCTCTTGTCAACAGCTTTTAGCTTACATTTCAGCTATATAGGAATTTTTAACCATGGGCTTCTGATCACATCCCTGCCTTTCCCCCCAAAGCTAAAGGGGATTGACGAGAAGAATTCTACCATCATGAAGGCTCTCAGCGCTATATCTTTGTCCAAATGTAACTATGGGTGTGCGTGGGGTGTACGGGAAACTATGGGGCCACGGGCCTTCTGACTGTCACCACATCTCGTACAGTTCTTCTGTTTCTCCCAGTAAACTTTCTGTGCACTTGGCTAATGTTGACCTAGAATTAGGAATTCTGGTGATGCAGTAGATACATTGCATGGCTGCTAATGGAAAGGGAGCAGTTTGAACCCATCAGCCCCTCCACACGGAAAAGACATGGCAGTTGCCTTCCGTAAGGATTTCAGCCTTGGAGCAATTCTGCTGTGCCCTCTCTCAAGTGGGAATTAACTCAACAGCCAATGAGGGGATCCCACTGTTTCATACTTCTGTTTGTTTGTTCGAAACGAGCTTGTGTGCCACCGAAGAATTAAAGTCAGTTTCAGTTTCACTTTTCTTTCTTTTAGAGCCACTCAGCCCAGTAGTTAGATCTGGTGGGTAAGGAAGCGGGAGGGTTTTAAAGGCTGTGAACCGTCTCTTTCTCTCTCTTCTGTTTTTGAAATTTAAACTTGCCTTTCCCTTTTCTGTGTGGAATCTAAGGCACACAGAGAAAAACACAGTGTACAAAGTTGCACGGCCCCGGCTTCAAGCAGTGAGCCACCCTGTGTCCGTGGTTCTTCTATTGTATTTTCCGGCCACTCTCCTTCCCTACCTCCTGCCCCGCCCTCTGCCCCCTCCCCACCTCTTCGTCCTCTTCAAAGGCTTTTCCTTTGATGTCAAAACTATGTCCCTTCTTGTTCTTGTTTAACCCCCAACAATGGTGACATGAGATACTGGTCTTTCTGAAACGGGCTAACTTTCCGGGGCATCGTGTCTTCCAGTTTTTATTTGGTTCATGTCCTGAGGTGCTTGACAGACACTTGTCTTGCTTTCCAAAGATAGCCCATGTGTGTTTCGACCAACATCGATTTATCCATTCCCCCACAGGTGAGGTTTTATAAAAATTGTTTCTATCTTTTTGCTATGACAGAAATGTCTGCGTTAAACGTGGTGTGCGTATATCTCTTTGTGTGTAGTTCTTTGTTTGTTTAGGATACAGACTAAGTAGAGAGATTGCAGGATCATAAGACGTTTGTATTCACATTCACAGGAAAGCGCCGTAGTATTTTTTATCGTGGGTGTGCAGTTCTGCAACCCTGCTGGCAGTGTTTGAGGATTCCACGCTCTGCACATCCTCCCAGCAGTCCTTACTGTGTGTGTGTGTGTGTGTGTGTGTGTTGTTTTAGCTAAGAGGGTCTGTGTGAGGTGGATCTCATCATTGTTTAATTTGTATCTGTTCTATAGCTAATGAATGTGAGTATTTCTTGTTTCATCATTCATTTTTTTTAGTTTATTTTTTTAATCGTTTTATTAGGGGTTCATAACAACTCTTATCACAATCCATACATACATCAATTGTGTAAAGCACACTTGTACATTCATTGCCCTCATCATTCTCAAAATATTTGCTCTCCACTTAAGGCCCTGGCATCAGGTCCTCTTTTTTCCTCTCCCTCATGAGCCCTTGATAATTTATAAATTATTATTTTGTCATATCTTGATTAGTAGAAGTTACTGATAATTGCCTTATTGCCACACATGCCCCCTCCACCCCAGTGCGCATGCTAAAAAGGGGGAAGCGTTTAGTCAGTGGTTTTGCAATGGCAGTAACAACTTCTTTGGTTGACATACCTCTTTGGTTCTTTGTAGAATTAAAAGAACCATAGCCATTATGAAGAAGGTAGCCAATGTCCCTGAACAACTAGTGTTGACATCACTGAATGGGGACCTAGCTGCTATGTCAACCTTCACTGTAACACAACATCAACAACAAAAACCGTGAGATCAAGTCCAGACCAAACTCGCTGGTTGATTCTTTTTTTTTTATTTATCTTAATTTATTAACCATATACCTACTCGAGTATAAGCAGACCCGACTATCAGCCGAGGCACCTAAATTTTACCACAAAAACTGCATTAAAAATGTGCTGAAAACGCAGCTTATACATGAGTATATACACTAATTGTTTTCCATAAAAATTAAATCAAAAGACAAAGAAAGGTCATAACAAACTATACAAATAAAAGCAAATCAACTTAACTTTATAGAAAATTGAGCCCTCCTAGTGTGTGCATACATCTTTATTATGAATAATTATTAATCATTTTATTGGGAACTCGTGAAGACATCCTGACATCATCCCACAGTTCAGTCACATCAAGCAGTATTGTACAATCGCTAACACAATCAGTTTCAGAACATTTTCTTTCATCCTGAACTCCTGGATGTCAGCTCCCCTTTCCCTCTCAAGTTGATTCTGCTCATCAATCACGACCCTACAGTGCAGAGTAGAACTCCCCTGTGAGTTTCTGAGACTTTGCCCCCTTTATGGTAGCAGACAGTCTCATCTTTGTCCTTCGGAGTGGCTGGTGGGTTTGAATCGCTGACCTTGTAACTATCGGCTGAATGTGTGGCCCCCTGCATGCCTAGGGCTCCTTGACGCTGAGATGATGATGGCAAAAATAAAACTAAAGACTTTAGTGCCTCTAAATAGTCATGACATTAATATCAGTTCTCAGCAACAACTAGACTGAAATTGGCAGATCGTTAGGAACCAGAAGGTGACCCACAGGGCCGGCTCGGCGCTGTCCTATAGGGTCCTTTCCTGTAGGGTCCTTTCCTGTAGGGTCCTTTCCTATAGGGTCCTTTCCTGTAGGGTCCTTTCCTGTAGGGTCCTTTCCTGTAGGGTCCTTTCCTATAGGGTCCTTTCCTATAGGGTCCTTTCCTGTAGGGTCCTTTCCTGTAGGGTCCTTTCCTGTAGGGTCCTTATGAGTCAGAATCAACGTGATGGCAGTGAGAAGGACAAAGGGAAAAAAAACCAGACGGTGTCGACGAAGGAACAAAGCAAACAGGTCACACATGTAATCATTCCTGTTGCCTGTTGCTAGAAAGGGAAGGTCTAGCCCTTGACTGACTGAAGCCTGAAGGCAAACGTGGGGAGCCATGAAGACGGAAACTCTCGGGCCTTTTCACTTTCTGGAAAACCAGGCGAGACTTTGTCAGCATTCTGACATCTGAGCATCTAGACCGGACCCCGTGTTTTTCTAGCTCTCATAAACAAGTGCATAATTTCTCCCTGGAAGATTTTTCAATCAGCCCTCTGAGAATCACCCTAAAGGGATGTTTTAATATTATGTGCAAAGTCTTCAAAATTATTTAAAATAGAAGCAAAACGTCTACCATAGTCCCAAGCTTCCACTGTGCTACGCCGGTACTAAGGAGCCCTGGCAGTGTAGAGGGCTATGAATTGAACTGCTAACCCAAGGGCAGTGGTTTGAACCCACTGGGTGCTCCACAGAAGAAAGATGAGGCTGTGTACTTCTATAAAGATTTAAAATCTCCGGAACCCAAAGGGGCAGTTCTATTGTCCTGTAGGCTCTCTATGAGGTGGAATCAGCTCAGTGGCAGTGAAGTGTCAGTACTGTCAGTACTGACCAAAGCGTTGAATTCTTAAGGCACTTAAAATGAAGCTCACCGCTGACTGCTGTAATGATCGGAGAGAAACCAGAGTCCTGTAGTATGAAGCTGCTTGGATAGCTGTGCCCCTAGGATCTCACCATGGTGCTTATTAATGCCCAATAACAAAATTACATAGGCTAGATAACCGATGGAGGGAGGGTGCATTTTTTTTAAATGACAGCTGTAAAGCGGGTGTGGTTTGGTTTAATCAGAAATGGGATTTCTGTTACAGCCTAGAGAGCATCTGAGAAACTGGAGGCGAGGTGCTACTGACCACTAGCCTTTTGAAGCAGACCTCAGCCTTAATTCAGGAGTTTTTTTTTAAAGATAATTTAATTGAGGGCTCTTCCAGCATTCCGTACATCAATTGTATCAAGCATGTTTGTACATAGGTTGCCATCATTGTTTTCTAGACATTTACCTTCTATTGAGCCCTTGGTATCACCTCCTCATTCCCCCACCCATCCTCGTGACCCCTTGATTGATTATTAATGATTATTGTTTTCATATCTTACACCGACCGCGCTTTCCATTCCCCCAGGAGTATTGTTTTGATGCAGCCTCAGAGAAGAGAACTGGGCAGTTGGTTATGGTGTTAAATGCCCATGGCCAATGACAGTCATGTCTACGGGGCTTGGTGGCCTTAAAGAGGCCATTGAGGGGCCACTGGTTTCCAGTCTTTTATGTTGACAAGAACTCCCCGTCACCGAGAAGTTCCCTGTCTCCAGAATCATTGCCTTGAATCTGGCAGAGAATCACATGCTTTCGAAAAGATACGTTAATGCCAATGAGTCCCGCTGTCCACTAGACCTATTACAAAGCCCAAAGTCGTTTGCTATAAAAAGTTGGCCTGGCCATCAAGCTCAGAAGCAACAAAGCCCACATGGAAGAAGCACACCAGCCTATGCAACCACGAGGTGTCGAAGGGATCAGGTGTAAGGCATC
>NW_022111310.1:14010839-14018048 GCF_000313985.2 Echinops telfairi
TTATTAACTATTTGAACGTTGTCTTCAGATGATTTCAGTCCTTAGTTTACTTTCACGTTTTAAAATGGGACTAGCCTATATTGAACGCCTTCTGAACAACCATAGAAGCCCAATGGAATCAGGAATCTAGATTTAGAGGGTTGGGTGCCAGTAGCCACAATAAAAGGAACGTTTAAAGGATCATTAGGAGGGAAATCACTATTCAAAAGAACTGATCACTGTTGATTTCCCTTCCAGTGAATTATGACTTAATTTCTCAGTCGCTGCCTCATAAAAGATATGGATCCTTACCCCGGCTTCTGTTTCCTCTCTGTTCCAGAAGTCTCCCCCGCTTTCGGAGGATGCCCTCCGGCTGAAACACAAGAGAGACAACTGCAGTGCCAGCCTTCTGGACTCTGCGACCACCTCCCTTGCCTCAGATCCCCCAAAGATGGAAATTGAGGTCTCTGTTGCAGAATGTCAGAGTGCTCCCGGCATCAGTCTGACCTCACATTCCACGGACCACGCCTCCCCTTTCTACTCACCCCCCCACAATGGCCTCCTCGCTGACCACCACGAGTCCCTGATTAACGACGTGGCCAGAGAGATCCAATATCTAGACGAGGTGCTGGAGGCCAACTGCTGTGACTCTGCTCTGGAGGGGACGTACAACGGGACAGCCTCCCCGGAGCCTGGCACAGCCATCCTGGTGGGCAGCCCGAGCCCACCTGCCCTCTCAGCCGCCCAACCCGAGCCCACCGAGAGAGCAGCCAGCAGGCAGGACCCCCCTTACATTTCTCTCAGTCAAATCAACTCCGACACCATGGCCGAGGGCGAAAGAGCAAACGGCCACCCTGCGGAGCAGCCGCGGGATGCATTGGGAGACAGCCTGCAGGTCCCAGTGAGCCCCAGCTCCTCGACCAGCTCCTGGGGCTCCTCCCGCGACGGGGAGTTCACGCTCACCACACTGAAGAAGGAGGCCAAGTTTGAGTTGCGGGCCTTCCACGAGGACAAGAAGCCCGCTAAGCTGTTTGAGGACGATGCGAAGGAGAGCGAGCGGTACTGCGTCCGCAAAGTGAGGCCTTCGGAGGAGATGCTGGAGCTGGAGAAGGAACGGAGGGAGCTCATCCGGAGCCAGGCGATGAAAAAGAACCCCGGCATCGCGGCCAAGTGGTGGAATCCCCCCCAGGAAAAGACCCTGGAGGAACAGCTGGACCAGGAGCATCTGGAGTCGCACAGAAGGTACAAGGAGCGCAAGGAGAGACGGGCGCAGCAGGAGCAGTTCCTGCAGCAGCAACAGCAGCAGCCGCAGCCGCTGCAGCAGCCCCCACCGCAGCTCTGCACAGCCCCGGTCCCCTCTCGTGAAGGTCCCAGCGTGATGGAAAACGCAAAGGAGGACGTCGTCACAGAGCAGATAGATTTCTCTGCTGCCCGGAAGCAGTTTCAGCTGATGGAGAATTCCAGGCACACGGTGGCCAAGGGCCAGAGTACACCCAGGCTGTTCTCCATCAAACCCTTCTATAAGCCCCTGGGCTCCATCAATTCGGACAGGCCAGCGACCCTCTCGAGGCCGCCTTCTGTCGGGGGAACTCCAGAAGACAGTGCTGCAGCCACAGCCAAGGGGCAGAAAGCCTGTGCCCTTGAGAGCCAGCCCGCGGGAGGAGGGCAGGGCGGCGTGGCATCTCAGGGAAAGGAAGGATCCTACAGCGAGCCCTCTAAACGTGGGCCCTTATCTAAACTGTGGGCCGAAGACCGAGAGTTCACGAGTGCCCGGGCAGTGCTCACTGCCGTCAAGGATGATGACCCTGGGATTTTGGATCCGTTCTCCAAATCCGTCAACCTCTCTTTGACCCCCGAGGAGCTTGACTCCGGTCTGGAGGAATTGTCCGTGAGGTCCCAGGATACCACCGTCCTGGAGACCCTGTCCAATGATTTCAGCATGGACAACATCAGCGACAGTGGAGCCTCCAACGAGACCGCCAACGCTCTCCAGGAAAATTCGCTGGCTGATTTTTCTCTGCCCCAGACGCCACAAACTGACAATCCTTCCGAGGGCCGAGAAGGGGTCTCCAAGTCACTTAGCGACCATGGTTTCTATTCTCCTTCTTCCGCTCTGGGGGATGCTCCATCAGTCGATGACCCCTTGGAATATCAGGCCGGCCTCCTGGTACAGAATGCCATTCAACAAGCCATTGCCGAGCAAGTGGATAGAGCCGGCAAATCCAACAAGGATGGAGCGGAACGGCAGGGATCTGAAGCGACCCTAGAGGAAGTTGAGGCTGGGCCTCCCAGCTCAGGGAAGTCTCAGAGCATGTTTGAGCCACCTCAGGTGTCTTCTCCTGTTCAAGAGAAAAGGGATGTATTACCAAAGATTCTGCCTGCTGAAGACAGAGTGCTCAGGGAACGGGGGCCCTCCCAGCCCCTGCCGGCGGTGCAGCCCAGCGGCCCAGTAAGCCTGGAGGAGACCAGGCCCGAAGGGGGCTACTTTAGCAAATACTCAGAGGCAGCTGAGCTGAGAAGCACAGCCTCCCTCCTGGCCACTCAAGAATCAGATGTGATGGTCGGGCCCTTCAAGCTGAGGTCGAGGAAGCAGCGGACTTTGTCCATGATCGAAGAAGAGATCCGAGCAGCCCAGGAAAGGGAGGAGGAGCTCAAGAGGCAGAGACAAGTCGCGCAGAGCACGCAGAGCCCCAGGACCAAGAACGCGCCCTCACTGCCCTCCAGAACCGCATGCTACAAAACAGCCCCAGGTAAGTCAAGGACCTTCTGCCCGAGACACGTGCTGTGGGCATCGAGCATGGCTGGTTCCAGCTTGCAGGTTTCTAGGTGGAGCCTCGTCTTTGGGTGGCCGGGGACATTGGCACATGCATTTCAACAGCGGAGGACATGCTCAGGGAGTGCCAGAGTGCCCCTGGGAGAGTCCTGGACCTGGGCGGAGTTCCCAGAGGATAGGGCAGGGCCATTCTCGTCTTGCAGGTTTGACTTTGGTTCATGACAGAGAACTGGGCTCTTTTTCATTGGAGGGCGGGAATGCGTATGGCCCAGAAGCGGTCAGAGTGAGCACCCATGTAGTTTCCCGTCTGTCACTTGATTCTCAGTATCCATACATTAAACCGGTTTGATTTTGCAGTGTCCCTTTGGTCCTGAGTCCATTCTCAGTGGGGGCAGTTAGGACTCAGTGTTGCACCGTGATCCATAGGTGCTTCTGTCCATCTTCTGTGTGGGCAAGGACCCCTGGTTGCACGGTGGGTTACGTACTGCACGGCTAACTGCAAGGTCCCCCACCAGCCACTCCTCAGGAGGAAGAGCGGGCTCCCTGCTCCCTTAGAGAGGTGTGGCCTCAGACACCTACAGGGGCAGCTCTGCTCTGGGGTCGCTGAGAGCCAGAATTGACTCAGTGGCGGCGAGTTTGGTTTATGTGCATGTGTGCTGTCGGGCCCGTCTTCGTTTACATCACCACCAAGCAGTGACTTTGAAATCCGTGGTGATACCAGTCCTCACCCTTTGTAGCCACTTAAGAAATGCTAAGTCGTCGCACACTGGATACATCGTTGGGCAGCTTCTTATGACAAATACTATTGTTAGCATGATGGTCAGTAGTGTGTCCAGGACAGTGTTTCACTTCCTCTGTGCATTGGATGGAAATTGGAGCCACAGATACCATACCATAGAGAGGTGCACCTTCAAATGTGGTCTCACGGCCTGTTTGTTACTGGTCCAGGCTGAGAGAAGCACGCCAGCACCTCGCACACCCCACTGAGAGCTCCCACACTAGACCCCGGGCCATCCCCTCTGGGTTCCCCCCATGATCATCTCTCTCACTCCAGTCGGAGCCACAGTGACTCCTCCCACTCCCAGTGTAGGTTCTCATCTTGCTTGGTTCGACCTAAGGGCTGTCGAACTAAATTATTCACGAAGGAAAGAGATAGGAGGAGAAATTGCATAAGGGCGTTCTTCATCAGGGGTTTCGGCCTCACAGGTCACCAGGCGATGGCCAGCTGAGTGTGTAGGCAAAGAAAACGTTGGGGGGGGGGGGCACTTTTGCAAGCTTGCAACAGAGACAAAGACCTTTAGTGGTCGTGTTCACTTGACGTTCTTTGCTGTGGCTGGCCTGGCACAGGTACCAGTTGGGCATCGTGTAGCTATCGTAAGAAATGTGTACCACTTGGTTTCAGCCCAATCTCGGGATCCTGTTTCATAGGCAGTGCCCCTAAAGGACCTGCCTGCGTAGGAGCCTATAGCCCTACTTACTGATGGCAAACCTGTTCATAGTCAACTCAATGGTGTCTGCTCACCTGAGCCAGCTCTCCGGCTCTCATTACACTGGATGCTGGAAGGACCTTGTGTGCAGTTGAAAATCCAGATATAACTTTTGACTCCCCATAAACTTAACTACTGATAGCCTACTGTAAACCACAAGGAAGCCTTTCTGATAATGTACGCAGCCGATTAATAACACATATTGTTTGCACGTGACATGTGTTATGCACTTCACGCAGGCAAAAAGTGCACTTTCAATATGGAATCATAAGGTATTTGGCAAAACATTGCAAGTGCCTGCTGCCATGACTGCAGCTACGGCTCCAGGAATTTCGTTTTCTTTCTTTTTTAACAACAGTCCTTATGCTAGATTCATTTATCTTGAGGATTCATTTATCTTGAGGATTCATTTACCTTGAGGATTCATTTATCTTGAGGATTCATTTACCTTGAGGTCTTAGCCAGTGGGCAACTCTAATGGCAAATCTCAAAGTACAGCATAGATCAAGCAATTCTTGTCGAGTGCCATGACTTCTCTCTGCTTCT
Source organism: Echinops telfairi (assembly GCF_000313985.2). NCBI lineage: Eukaryota > Metazoa > Chordata > Mammalia > Afrosoricida > Tenrecidae > Echinops > Echinops telfairi. Next base: position 14,015,625 of record NW_022111310.1, read on the forward strand.
TATGGGCACTGCCAGCGCCTCAGGCTGTTCTTCAAGGTGTCTGGCATTTTCCTAAACACGGTATGAAAAATGCCGCGCACGGTCACGGGGTGCTTAAATGCGAAAGGGACTGGACAGAAGAGCTGCTCGTGCAGAAATGGTTAACGTCATCCAGCATTTGAAAGCAAAGAAAATCCTTGTGTACGTGGACCCGCACAATTCCAACCCGTGTTGTTCAAGGTCAACCGCATTGCATCCTAGAACCTGCTCTCAAGTGCACGTGCTCTGTGTGTGTGGTCTTTCCTCTTTTAGCCACGCCACACGGTTGTGGACGCCTCACAGCTTGCCCCCACTCCTCCCCCTCCCATGTGAACAATGGTCTGTCTAAGGACACTTGTGCATTTGGCCCAGCTGCTCTGACCAGGGATCGATAGCTAGGAATGGAGATATGGGATTTTGTCTGTCGGGGTCTCCCCCCCACGCTTGAAAAGTTGCATTAGAACAAGCCAGTGTTCTAATGTATGTTTTCCCCAGATCCCAGCATTAATTTCTGCAGCGCTTCCTTCTATATTAATTGCTGATCTTGTGCCAGCCCCCCTCTCCCCTCCAACACACACACACACACACACCCGCCTCCCCAGTATTCCCACACCCTGGAATTTGCTCTGTCCCTTTGGTAAGATGCTGAAAGGAGTGGGAAGAAGTGGGAAATTGCTCCAGTCAGAAGGATGGCATTTACAGTTGTCTCAACAGGAAGGGAGAAGTTCGCATGTCTCAGGCTTTTAAAGAAGGCCCGTGAGAATTAAAAGAAGAGGTTTCTTTTACTTTTCTTTTTCTTTCTTTAAAAAGTCTCCAGCCAGATGAAAAAGAGCTACCTAACTCATGGGAAGGGTCCCAGAATTTAGACTTGACCTGTGAAAGCCAGGGAGGGCCGTCCAAGGGAACATTCTCTCCCCAGATTTCGAACGTGTCCGTCCTTCCTCTGTGAGTCCCTCTCTCCCTTTCCACAGGAGTGCCTCAGGCTCTTTCCCTGCGCAGGCACTTCCGAAATGCCCTGGGTGCTATGGGAAAGGCCGTACCCCCAAGAGCACACCCTTGTGCACCTTCTGCTGGTGGTACTTAGATAAGGTGACCAGATTTTAACATTGGTAAAGCGGGACCCCATTGATAAAACTCATATCCTAGTGAAATAGCCACATGGCAGCCGAAAACCATATACCCTAGCTTGTCGTGCATGCTTTCCACAAATTGGGACTTTTTAAAAATGCCGTGGGACGCGTGAAAAATTGTTAAAAATCGGGACTGTCCCGCCAAAAGCGGGATGTCTGGTCACCTTATACTTAGAGGTAGAAAACAAAGGCACCGCGCTGGCAGGTGCACAAGTCTGTCCACACACTGCTGTAAAATGCCCTTGAAGAGGAAGCGATTGTGGCGGAAAACCCAAACCTTTTATTGATGTTAGAATTGAAGACCTTTTAAGTGTCTTTTCATATCATGGGTGTCAACAGACAGTTTGTCTCCAGCGCCAATGTCCGTTTTTATTAATTATCCAGGTGTCACTTCCAGGTCCAAGGGATGCCAGAAAAACCCAGCTAGCGGCAGTTTTCATACCCAAGGCTGAGCTAATCTACCAACTTCGATAACCAGCCCAGTAGAATGGCACCTGAGAGAAACAGCACAGAAACCGACTCCCATAACTTTTGATGCCTGCCCTTATTTCATAACATGTAGGAAGCCAGAATAGTTCCACATCGTAAAAATAAAATAGACAGGGAGATCAGCACTTATGATCAGCTTGGATTAAGACTCCACATTAGGCAATCAATACACTTTTATCAACATGGTTGCTGGGTCATTTTTTCTCTCCTAGCGTACACGATCTCCAGATAGCTCAAAGAAAAAGCCCTAGACAAGAAGGGGGGCATTGCACGAGCACAATATTCACAAATCAGAGGTGACTGTCAGGTCTGTGCTGTATCAGAACAGGACCAGGCTTGACTACAATGCACTGAGACTGGTATTGCTTTACAGTAGAAGACCCTGTGTGGGGAACTGGTGGGAGATTCCATCCTAGCAGCAGGGATACAGGACTCTTGTTTAAGAGGATAGAGTGCCTCCCTTTCCTGTATGCCAGGCACTGATGCCAGGCACTAATCTTGCGACGTGTAAGGGGCCCAGTCATCTTTGTGAAACTCGCTCACTGCCATGGGCTCAATTCTGACACAAGAGGCTGTCAGGGCAGGGTAGAACTGCCCTTGTGGGTTTCTGAGTCTGCAAATCTTTATGGGAGCAGAAAGCCTCATCTTTCTCCCCGGGAGGGCCCGGTGGATTTGAACTGCTGAATTTGTGGTCAGGAGCCCAACACATAGCCCACCACGCCACTAGAGCTCCTTTGTGAAGATAGCCAAAGCTTAATGTAGAGCAGCCTACAGGGTGTGTGTCCCC
>NW_022111310.1:14018288-14031487 GCF_000313985.2 Echinops telfairi
TCTGGGGCAGCATATTATCATTAAACAAATTAAGTTTTTGTTATAAGACTTGGAGTTATTATCGTTGATAAAGACTCAGAAGAGCCTCACGTTGGTTCAGGTCAGATCTTGCTGCCAAATAAGTTATGGGGGAAAGTTGGATATTGAACCCCCAAATCCATGTTCTTTCCACTGCCCTCCCCTGCCCCCTCTGCAGAACCTGACCTTCCGCCCTTGAGGTCTATGAGGTGTGTAGTCTAGTCTCCCTCTCAGCCGATAGTGAGAGACCTCATTCTTCCTCGCCATTCTTCTCCGAGGTCAGGCCTGAGGCCGACAAGTCTCTTGGGTCCTCCTCCCCCTTTCCTGGAGCCACTAACTCTGGGATTCTCTGCCTGGTGGATGAGTTTGACTCTCCGAGTCCGTGAAGAGGTTGCTGCTCAGGCTCATTTGTTCTTTCAGACCATCCTTCCAGTGCTTCCAGTTACAATATGCACACTTGCTGACTCAGAGGCCTGAGCCGAGATGGGAGATCGTGTAGTTTAGGTTAGTCATCATAGGAGCCCTGTTGGCGCTGTTGGCTAACCATTGGGCTGCTAACCACAAGGTCGGTGGTTCAAAACCACCAGCATGTCCTTGGAAGAAAGATGAGATTTTCTATTCCCATAAAGATTTTCAGCTTCAGAAAACCCAAGGAATGGTTATCTGTCCCGTAGGATTGTTAATACTGGACTCACCTGATGATATACTCCTCTCCGGGAGCAAGTCTCCTCAGTGGTTCTGGGTCCCCTGTCTCAACTGCATGGTTACTCCACACTCCCATGTTAGGGGAGAGGCTCCCAAGGAAATTAGCTCAACCACAAGTCAATAAAAAGATGCATCATTTTGGGCTGACAAAGAGGACACGAATCAGAAGGGCCTAATTCTTGCCAGATCCCCGCTGTCGACTTCATACGAAATGCGATCTAATCAAAGATAGGCCCGGGAGCGGATATCCCTGTGCTCCCTGAAGGCCCCGGCAGGATATGACTGTGCATGCACGAGCCGTGGCCTTGCTGTGTGTTCCCCTAAGGAGCCTGGCAGTTCACGTCTGTTTGATCTTGGCGAATTAGCCGAAAAGAAAAGGAGGTGGGAGCAGGACCAGTCCTCAGAGCGCCCAGGAATATGTTGGTATTTCATATCGTATTTTATTTTTGATTGCTCTAAAGGCAAGATTCAAAGATGTCACAGGTATTCCCAGCCCCTTTTCTTTTCTTCCCCATGTCTCAAATACAAGTCGACACCTTGATGTAAAAGAATTGATCAAGAAAAACCCATCACGCCTAAACACGACAGCCGCTTCTCTGGATTCATACCCAATGTTCACATCCCGACTGTACGGCTTGTTAGCTGTGCTGCTTCACTTCGAGAAACCTCTGTTTCCCTGTCATTAAAAGGGGGATAAAGTAGTAAGGCCTGCACATTTGGATCTTCCACTCCATAGAGGAATCCTGGGTCGACAGGGGGAAAATACATGACAGAATTACACATTTTCATGCAATCCAGAATCTCTGGCACTATGGAGACTGGATGAACTCCTAAAATAATTGCCCTGGGATAACCTTGAAACCGTAAGCCAAAAATACCCTTTAAAAGTCTTCTTAAATCCAAACAATAGTTCAGTTGAACAACTAAAAGCCTTGAGCTTTATACCCTTTTAAAACCCATCCATATGGGATAAAATTACCAAAAGCAATATGAAGGATTACATAGGAAGCCTAGCAGGCAGTGAAATTGTGTGTTTGTGGGAAGAGAACAACTCAGAAGGGTGGAGGGAGGTAATAAGTTGAGCAACATAATCAGTGTCATTAAATTTTACAGGTAGAAACAGTTGAACTTGTGTGTGTGTTCAGCTATGTCAATACCCTTAGCAAAAAATAAATTATCTAAAAAATAATATTCACTTTCTGAATGAGTTAGGATAGTGCCATCAAAATGTTCCCAGTAAGAGTTATCACTGTTAGTGCTATGGGTGTTGTTATTACAGTTCCTGTTAGTTTTAGAAAAAGATCTAGACAGTCTTAGCAGAATTCCTGATGAGTTGTTGTTCTGTGGCTACTGGGACCCTGAAGAAGGGGGGTGGGGGCGAGAAGATAGAACATTCATTACAAAGTTGTTTCCTATTTTTCATAGACTTTTCCATGGAGTTAGCATTTCTTGTATAAATCTGGCATTCAGGAAGGCGTGATCAGACCTTCACTATGATTTCAGAAGGACAGCCGCCACCATCTAGTTTATTTCAATGTGAGCACAAAAAATAGAGGGCGGAGGAAGAGGCAGGAATCTTTATCGCAAACCTACCACGTTGAGTAAAAGTGTGTTTCACAGCCAATAAAGAGCTTGGTGGAGGAATTGTTATTCACCAGGATTTTGATTCTTGCTATTTTGCTTGCCTTTCTTTTTTTTAGCGTTCGAAAAACAAAGCTCTTTCCTACTGGAATTTCATCATCTTCCACTGACTGCCATAGCAAAAGGTCCAGTGTCAGTGATTCATCTAACCCCCCAGGCTGACCTTTAAGCATTCGTATTTGGAAGTTGGTTGGACTTTTTTTGAGGGCGGGCCAGGCAGGACTAGATTTATAGCCCAATGTTTATGCCTTCACATTCTCCCACCCCTGGGGCCTTCAAAGGCGGAGATGAGAGAGCAGGGGCAGCTCTTGGTGTGTGGATCACAGCTGGAACCACAGACTCACACACGCTGCTTCTGAAGAGCAGGATGTTCTGTTTTACTGAGAGGACGTGAATGGAAACTGGGAATCTGAGCTCATTTCTTTCTGGTGACTTGTGAGCTGCGTCGGATGTTTGCAGCCTCACCCCATTGCTATGTGGCTAAAAAAAGAGGTCATGGAGGGGGGCCTGCGCCACGGTATGTAATCTGGTGGGTGTTTTTGTTCGGTCTGGTTTGGTTTTTAAATGAGAGCCGGCAGTGCCTTTCTCTTTTCCTTTGAGAACTGTGAAAACAAAGGGCCTTTGGTTTCCGATCTCAGACCCCATTTATGATGAGTATACCAACCACCCAAACACTTCTCTGCACGTGGGGTTGACATTCTTGGCTTGTTGGAAGCCAGGCCTGTTTCTGTGGCAGGAGGATTTGGCCACAGCTGTGTTCTGGGTCCGCGCAGCCCGTGCGGGAGTGCCCTGTGGTGGGAGGACTCGTGGGCTCCTCCGTGCCTGCCCGCGGTCAGAACAGCCTGCCCTGGATGCCCGAGGGAAAGCCAGCATGCTGGGAAATTTCAGAAGCTTTCTTTCCCTGGATGCGAAAGTGGTGTTGCTATTTATGAGCACACACTCATGATTCCCAGCTTTCTTTTCCACTCGGGAGAAGAGTCAGCATGTACTGATTTATAGGGAATTCATGCTCTTCTCCCTGCTGCTCTGTCTACCCCACAGAACTCCCCCACCCACCCCTTCCACTCCCAAGAACCACCATTTCAGCGGTGCCCCACCCGGTGTGCTTTGCCTTGGGAGTGGGGCCGGCTCGTGGATCTGCTTCGCCTGTGAGCCTTAAAGCAAACAGGGTTGTCTAATTTTCTTCACCTCGGCTAATAGTATGTAAAAGAATGCTTGCCTATTCTGCTTCGTATTCTGAAATTAATTCAAAGGAGCGAAGATACAAATCAAAGCAGCCCGTCGTCCCACTCCCCAGGTGTAGCCACTGCCCTTCCCGTTTGCACCTGGGAGATCACTGAATGTCTACATGGATCACTTTCTGTCACGGCTGTAGCAAATGACTTTGTGCTTAGTGGCATAAAACAACATACCTTGAGTATCTTACAGTTTTAGAAATTAACCACTGCCAACAGGACTCAGAGCAGCGGTTCTCAACCGGTGGGTCCTCGACCCCTTTGGGGGTTGAATGACCCTTTCACAGGGGTCGTGTGATTCATAGCAGTAGCAAAATGACAGTGATGAAGTAGCAACAAAAATAATGTTATGGTTGGGGGTCAACAGAACACGAGGAACTGTATGAAGGGTCACGGCACGAGGAAGGTTGAGAACCACTGCTCTCGATGGACTAATGTGAACAAAACCACTCTCTGCCATCAACTCGACTGCTCCTTGCTGCCTTCTTTTCAGGACTCCGGGTAACTGTTCTGTTGGTCCCTCCCCTTGCGCTGCTCCCTGCTCTGCCCTTGTTGGTACTGGCCTTCAGCCAGGAGCAGCCCAGCTCTGTCCTGAGCCTGGACGGTGCTTGCTGCCCAGGGGGTTTCCCAGCCACCGTGACGGGAGTCCTTCCAGGGAGCTGGCCTGTGGAGTGCCGGGACAAGGAACGGAACTGCAGGGTGCTCATCATTGGAAATGATTTTCAATGGGCGCTACTTTCAGCTGTCACCAGCTATTGAGCGCTTCACCAACCAGGGGACTAAACAGACAGGAGAGCAGGTTTTAATGGAGCAAGAAGGATGACCCCTGAGGGTACCGAGCAAGTGCTGCAGGACGTGTACTCCGGAGCGCCAGAGACACCATCCCTCAAGGGGGACTCTGATGGCCCCCTTGCCAAGGTTACTGTGTGTGTGTGTGTGTGTGTGTGTGTTTAGCCCTTTAATGACCATTGTCCTGTATGAGCAAGAGTTGGTCCTGGGAGAAGGAAGATCCATATTCCCCAGGCCTGTGGCACATATGTGCTCATTTACATACAGCCCAGAGTTACAAAACAACCCAAACACGGGCTCCTTGGTAATGTGCAACCAAACATTATTATTATAACTGTGTGATTATGCTAAAGATGTTTGTTTCTCAAAGTATCTCTTTGATATGTATGTTTACATATATAACACATACACACATATGTATATATACACACACATACCTATTGAAAGGTACACAGTATACTGAGACAAACATTTGACCCAACTGTCCCGACTGACCTACGAATTAGATTTACGGACAGGCTTAGGAGCGGAACTTGTTTGTGATCTGGGACCTAGCTGTGGTGATCTCTGGGTTCCCAACAGCGGTGCCATCTGCCGTGTGTGTTGTGGAGGGAAAGCATTCCATGTGTTTTTTCACTTCCCTCAGGAAGACAGCTAACAGAGGTGGCCGCAAGCTCTGAACCTCTGAGAAAGAGGCTGAGTTTGGTGCAGGTCTGTCGCCAGCTTTATGGTCCACGGGGTGGTTTTCCTGAGCGGATGCGCTGGGTTTTGTGCCTGGTTTAAACCCTCCTGCGGGGAAGACGCACCAGCAGAGCTGCCCAGCTAAGCTGGCTTCCCTGGGGCTTGACTAGCCTGATGCCCAGGCGCCCGGGATTCGGTGCAATGCCTCTTTCCTCTGGGGACCGGTGACAGTCCCTCCTGAAGTGCTGAGATGGGCCGGTGGCTCTCAGAGAGGCTGTTCTCAAATCCTTTTCTTTGGAAGCAACTGCTCCAGAGGAGACCTGGTCACATTGTGGTTTCACAGTGGGCTGCTGCCCACAAGGTCAGCAGTTCAAAACTCCCAGATGCTCCTCGGAAGCAAGATGGGACTTTCTACTCCCATAAAGAGTTGTAGACTCAAACTCACAGGGGGCAGTTCGACCCTATCACTGAGTGGCCATTAGCTCAGTGGCAGTGAGATGGGTGAGTGTTGGGGTTTGACTCCAGAAGCACTAAGTTGACCATTCTTTCCTGTTACGTGTGTGACCTCTGGTGGCTGTAGCCTGTAAAACTTGCTCCCTGTGTGAGCTGGCACGAAACAAGCAGGAAATACTTTAGCAGCCGACCACTTCCTGTTCAGTATAGATCCCATCGAGTAATGTAGCCAGAATGGAACACGGGGCTTCAGTTCTAGACCTAATTTGCATGTTGCTAGCTAATATAACTGGTAATCTATCTATTTCTACTACTAGGATAATTGTCACCTTGTACGTGGGCTATCCACAGAACTATTAATTTTCACAGAAGGTCAAATTTTTTTTGAGATTTCAAATAAATAATCGATTCATTTCCTATTTCACTTCCAAATCGTCACTTGATAAATATGAACTTGGTCTCTGTAGCTGCTAAACCACTGGGTTCTTAAAACAGGTGAGCCTCTCCCAAACCAACACAACTCACTGATGGAGGCGATGCCAAGGCAGGAGTGAAAAGCTCCGGTCTTTCTCCTGCCTCCAGGGCAGCTGGTGGTGTTGATCAGCTCAGCGTGCAGGGTCGTGAGCACCAGGGCACCACTATTATCAAACCCATTTCAGAAGGAGGAACTTGAGCTACGAAACCCAAAATAACTTTTCCGTGTTGTGTGGCTGCTGTCTAGAACTAAGCAGGGCAGCTCCCGAATTTGTATGAACCACCAAGCTACATTGTTTTTCACACTTTCATTCATGCATTCGTTCATTCAAACAAAGAAACAACGAGGGTGGGGGTGGGTTTTAGAGATAATACAGTATGTATTAAATACACAAACAAACCCAAACTCACCAATATCAAATGGATTCTGACTCTCTAGACTGGCTAGCGACCCTCTAGAGCAGGTTAGAAGAGCCCGTGAGTTTGAACCACTGCCCTTGCGGTTAGCAGTTCACTTCTTACCTGACAGAACCACAGGGTTATTATAGCATAGTGTTCTCTCATTCAACAATAACATTTTGGGGAAGTTAGGAGTTTGAGAAACCTATTATCTTACTGTCAAAACCAAGAAATTAAACAGTTTAAATTCTGGAGAATTCAAGTCAAAGCAGTGACTTTTACCAAACTATTCATACAGCTGGAGTTGTGCAGATGGGTGTCTTCTTCTGTACGTTATAAACCACTTCCCGCACCAGCCCCACATCTGTGGATGTGTGCTTGATTTTTATTGATTGAAAAATGATTGATTGACTGGCCATATGATTTTTTTTTTTAAGTGTCGATCTCATCAAATGTATTTTATACAAATAGCGAAATATTTGGGTCACCAGGGTCTCAGGGGCGACCTCTTCCCAGACGATCACATGACATCTAGAGAAGTTGAGGCGCGGAGAACTTAAAGGGACCTACGTGCTTGTTTATGATCTCTATTGCCAGTAGCTAATTAACAGATGAAGAAGGATTTGTACCGTGAGTCTTTGGCTCCCATCAGAAGGAGCCTGTGCCCAGGAAAGAGTCCTAGCAGCTGCCCGACACACAGTAGGCTCACTTGTGACGCCCCGACACTGACTGGGCAGTGGCCAGGTTAGAACTTTGGCCACAGTCAAATGACTCTTTGACGTCTCTTCGTGGTTACCAAACTTTTAGACTTGAATGTCCTCGGGCATTCTGGGTTTCCACCACGTCCTACCAGTCCTTCCCTGGGCAGTTCACCTCTGTAAAAATGTGCAGCCTTGGAAGCCCACTGGGGCAGGTCCGCGCTCCTATAGGGTCTCTGTGAGATAGCAACTACTTGGGCGGCAGGTTGACATGTCACAGGTCCCGTACCTTCACATTGCAGTTAGAATCCATAAGATGTTTATTGACTGCTTTTGGGGGAAGTAGATCACCAGACCATTGTTTCTAGTCTGTTACAGTCTGAAAGCTCTGCAGAAACCTGTTCTGTATCATAGCAACACACAACCCTCACAGACAAGAGGGTGGTGACTGCACACGAGGTGCACGGGCCGGGAATTGAACCTGGGTTTCCCGCGTGGAAGGTGAGAATTCTGTTACTGAGCCAGCATTGTCTCAACTGTTGAATGAACTATTAGCCTGCTCTCCTGGCTGGAAATTATTGGCGGGCATTTCAAGAGCTGACATCATTTCTAAGTCCCAGGCACGTCTTTTCTGGGGTGCAGGGGCCCCACAAACCTTAATGTTTTCAGATCCCTGACCCTCCAAAGCAAAACTCACTGACAGTTGATTCCAACCTATAGAGACACTGTAGGACAGGTTAGCACCACCCCTTGTGGGTTTTGAGACTGTAAGTCTGTTTGGGAGTGGCTGCTAGTTTTGAACCTTGCAGTTAACAACTCAACCCATAACCACTATGCACCAGGGCTCCTCAGGACCCTGGCAGGTAAGGTTAACGAACGAACGTGAGACTAGGATGATGGGGGGAAGAACACACTTAATTCTAAATGAAAACCCTAGGTAGGTCAAATGACAGCTGGTTACTTATCATTCGGAGGAAAGAACCTGTAACAACGCCAGGAGACCTAGATACCACGGCTGATGCTCGGCCACCTGGGCGGAAGCCCAGGCTTCCTCTCCTACAAGAAGTGGGTCTCTCGGGCTCGAAGTTGCCACAACTCTGACAGTCTATTTCTGTTCTGTGATCGAATCCATGTCGCAACACAATTGTTCTGCCCAGTGTCTGCTTTGTCTGTCCCACAAATACTTGCCTGACAGGCGTCTTCGATCTAGCGCACCTGGTAGAACTTGTTTCCTTGAGGTCTTCTTGGAAGGGTTTGTGCCACTCTCCTTACGCGCTTTGATCTTTGTGCTGAAATAATCTGTACTTAACCGTCATTCTGGTGCCACTGCTGAGGCTGCCTTTTGCCAGTTTCCTCGTCTTGTCTGCAAGCAGCTGTGAGCAGACAAGCTTAGAAAGGGTGTTCTCTCTGTGTTGTTTCAGGGAAAATAGAGAAAGTCAAACCTCCTCCATCCCCTCCCGCCGAAGGTCCCAGCTCGCAGCCTGACTTAGCCCCCGAAGAGGCTGCCGGATCTCAGCGGCCCAAGAATCTGATGCAGACCCTCATGGAAGACTATGAGACACACAAATCTAAAAGGCGCGAGAGAATGGATGATAGTAGTGTAAGTTTTTCCTTTCTTCTTTCCCTTCTCGGAGAGTAGACGCCGTCGGCATGCTGTGGAATGTCTCAGTTCAGGTGGATCTGTGAGAGGGGCCCACCATATGGTCCCCCAAAGCAAAATGTGGGGGGTTGGGTTTTTGCCTTGTTCTCCCACAGATGTTGATCGTGTGTGCGTGAGACCTGTGGCTGCTGGGTGTGGCTCCAGCCTGTTGGCTAGACTAATGCATGCACTGTGCGGTGTGTGGAAAGACAGTGGGCTAGGGTGGCATGGGGAGGAGGGGTGGGAATGTCTCACAGGGAAACGGGGAGCTGCGTTCTACCGCAGTGTCTCGTCCTGCTTGGTGGACATTTTCTTTCTCTGAATTGCAAAGACTCTGTTCCCATGAGGTGTACCTCTATCGTCCATTCCCGAATCAGTGTTACACTGCGCTTAAAAAATGTGTTAGGGGCTGGAACCAAGCTTACGTGTGTGGAGTGGTAGGAAGGAGCCATGAACGAGGAGGGTCGGCGTGGAGACCCAAAGCCCATCTGTAGACAATGGGACATCCCCTCACAGAAGGGTCACAAGGAAGAGATGAGCCAGTCAGAGTGCAGTATGGCACCGATGAAACACACAACATTCCTCTAGTTCTTTAATGCTCCCCGCCCCCCGCCCCACAATCATGTCCCCAGGCCAGCCTTACAAAACTGGCTAGAACGGAGCATGTATACTGGTGCAGATACGCGCTCTCAACACAGGGAATCCAGGACAGAGGAACCCCTCAGGAATGGTAATGGGAGTAGTGATACCAGGAAGGTACGGGGAAGGTGGGGGGAGAAAGGGGAAACCGATCGCAGTGATCGATGTATAACACCCCCTTCCCACTGGGGGACAAACGACAGGAACGTGAGTGAAGGGAGACAGCAGATGGTGTAAGATAATGAAAGTAATAATAATTTATAATTTATCAAGAGTTCACGAGCGTAGGGGAGGAGGGGAAGAAGAAGAGCTGACAACAAGGCCTCACATAGGAAGACAATGCTTTGAAAATGATGATGGCAACATATGCACAAATGTGATGGGGACAATTGATGTATGGATCGTTATAAAAGCTGTAAGAGCCCCCAATAAAATGATTAAATAAATAAAAGGACAGTTCAGACCTACACAGCGACTCTCCCTCTATTCCCAGGTGTTTGTTTAGGAAACCGTCAGCTCCATGCTTCTTTCTCCATCAGGAGTCTTCCAAGGGGATTCACACACACACACACACACACCACCTTCATGGTTAGGAGCCTAGGGAGTCAGCCTCAGTACTTCATGCCAGCCTCCGCGAGTCTGCTGGCACCAGCCATCAGCCTCTGAGGGTGGTGGGATGTTGCTCCAAGATGTTCATGGACACAGCTTACTCCCTGGCAGCCACTGCCCTCTCCTCCCATTACCACTTGGCGCATAAATAGCTTGACTTGGTTGAAGATATTACCCAGTTGTCCGGGAGAGCCCTGGTTTTTGCCTGTTGTTCCATTGCAGTTATTAATAGCGGCCTTTCCCATTCTGAGGTGCCCCACTTTGGATGATGAATTACCTGATCACCTTAAACTTGAATGCTGCAGGGCGCCCTGTAGGAGTCCCATTCTCCCTTGTATCATTTCTAGAGTTGAGGCCAATTAATGAAAATTGCTTTCCAAGTATGTAGTAGTGCCCCCCGCCCCCCCCCAAAAAAAGTGTTCACGCCCAACCTGCCTTGTCTGCCGTCTGAGACTAGTGTTTCCGGTTGTACCCAGACATGCGTAGCCCTCTTAATGACACCATGGAGTCGGAGCTGGCCCTCAGAGGCTGCTGCTGGCAGGTCTATTGTGGGGCCTCAGGGTTAGGGTGCCAGCCGCTCCTTTCTGGGAACAGGTGTGATTTTTCTGCCCTCTAAGCCACTGTCTAAGAGTCCTACTGGTGCAGAGGTAAAGCACTCTACTGATGAGAGGCAAAAGTTGGCAGTTTGAACCACCGGCCCCCCTGCAGTGCAAAGATGTGGCAGTCTGCTTACCTTAAGACTGTGACTGTAGCTTAGGAACCCGAGGGGCAAGTCTACTCTAAGGATCTCTAGGGTCAACGCGAGCCAGAATGAGCTCCCCAGCAATGTTGTGAGCTCCTGGGTGTGTGTTTGGGCTTGGTTGTCACTCACTTTGACCAGCTTTTGCTTCTTTGCCAAGTGCCACCCCCGCACTGCCCTCGAGGCAGTAGACCTGCCCCCCTGGGGCTTCTGAGGCTGTCAAGCTTAACTAGAGCAGAGAGCCTGTTCTTTCTGAATCCCCAGCTTCGTGGTTAGGAGCCCAGTGCTTAACACACTGTGCCACCAGGGCCGCTTTCTTTCTGTTCATCTACGCCCCTAAAGATTGCACCCACTGAGACCTTCTGAGGCAGCTCTGTTCTGCCCCGGGGGGCGCCGAAGGTCCGAAGGACTCCACACCAGCCGGCCGTGGGCCAGAGCCCTTTGGAAGCTTGCGGTTGACTGGATGCTTCAGGTGTCCTTTGTCCCTAGTGGCTGTTTCGGTGGACGTTGGCGGAGTGGACCTTCCCATCCTGGTGTAGATGGACAAGAACAAAGGGGACCACTTTGCCCGTGGCCCCTACAAGCGCTTTCTGCCCACCGATCTCTCGTGTGTGCCTTTTGTCCTGGAGTAAAGCTGGGGGACAAAGAGACGGCACCCAGGGGAAGAAACAGGTGCCCCTCACCTCCTGCAGACTGCGGTCACCCAGCGGTGCCAGCGGGTGTGCACGCAAGACGTGACTAGAAATTTCATTTCCTGGTTGCTCTCCAGGCCTCTTGTCTCTATTTCTCTTCAGTAAACAAATGTTAAAGACAAAAACGAATGTTTTCCTCTATTAAGGTTCCCAAATCTTGGATTCAGGCTGAGTGTTTTGTACTGTGAGTGAGGTTACAGGGAAACAAGTTGGCCCTTGAAAGTTCTTAGACACAGAACAAAAATCTACCCAATCTACTAAAATCCAAGTCCCAGAAAGTATCCCCAGACTGCTCCTTGAAACTGCACCGCTGTTCACCCAGCTCCCTCGTCACACACAGACCTCGGGCCTAGAGATGGAGCCCTACTTTCTCTGCGTCCTGAGAGCCCAGTGTGGCCAGGACCAGCCATGACTGCCCACAAGCCCCCCACTTGCGCCAGCTCCTCTCTGTGGTCAGGGTCTTCTTCTGAGACCCTAACAGGCCACAAGACTGATGTGGAGTTCCGGGAAAACCTCCAGGGAGAAACAAGGCAGTTTGTTTGGCTCTTGGTTTGGATTCTTGCAAAGCCGCACAAGCCATCCTGGTCCTGGCTGGCAGGTGCCTGATTCAAGGTGCGAGACAGAGGGGATGCAGCGTGTTGTTAATTCAAAGCACAGAAAATGGAAGCAACACATTTTGAATTAACAATTTATCTGATATTTTTACTAAGAGATAATAGGGTATCTACTTGCTCAATGAGCTACGGGCTGTTAAATAAACTAATATCAGATAAAGCCATGCGTTGAGTGTGTAATGGTCTCCTGATGTTAACCCGTGCCCCACCCACCCTGGCATGGTGCGGGTTCCCTGTGAGGCGGTGGTATTCTGTGAGTGTCTCTGCTGTGTACTAACCCTGATCTTTTCCCTCTCCACCAGTACACCTCTAAGTTACTGTCTTGCAAGGTGACTTCCGAGGTACTGTTCAATTTGTCTTGGTCTTCCTGCATGCTTGGTTCAAGTGCATGCTGTGTGGTTTGCCATTTCCCGATGGGTCACATGGAAAGGACAGGAAGATGGCCTTTCTCCTCCGGATTCCTTTCTTTCCTGCCTTTTCTGCATTGGGGGATTGCCTTAGAATGTGGGGCACCTGCAGCGGGGAGCCATGGTGCTGGGATGGGCTGCCCTGTGTGGAAGGGGTAGGAGAAGACCATGCCTGCCCATGGGTTGAGAAGAGATTTCAGCTGCGGGCAATACTGATGAGCTATTCGGATTTGTTTTATTTCTTCGGGACCTGATAGCAAATATACTTGGGTCTGGTTAGAAGCAAATGTACTTCACACTGATGAAGCTGTTGGCCTTTGTTTTCCTCCACACAAATCCCAACAAGTTCATCCCATGGTTTTAGGAGGAGCTAGTAAAAGTAGAAACCACCCCAGCTTCTCTCCATGCAAATCTTGAAACCTAGATCTTTGTTTTAGAAGCTTCTTTATCAACAAAGCCCACATGGAAGAAGCACACCAACCCCTGTGATCACGAGGTGTCCATGGGATCAGGCACCAGGCATCAGAAGACCCAGAACAAACAGCCATGTCGATGCTAACAAGGGGGGTCACCAAAGAATGGAGACCCAAAGCCTATCTGTAGGCAATTGGACATCCCTTCACAGAAGGGTCACAAGGAAGCGACGAGCCAGTCAGGGTACAGTATAGCACTCACGAAACATACAACATCCCTCTAATTTTTTAATGCTTCCTCCCCACTACTATCATGACCCCAGTTCTATCTTACAAATCTGCCGAGACCAGAGC
>NW_022111310.1:14032085-14044456 GCF_000313985.2 Echinops telfairi
TTGCCACCACAATCAGTTTCCAAGCATTGTTTTTCCTTTTTGGACTCCTTGACATTTTTTATTTGTAGCATATTATTTTTATTTTTAACGTTTTAACCCCTAAATACACAGAATTGTCAAGTGAATCACTTTCATTTGCTCAATTAGCCATTTATATAGGACCCTACCATGTGCCAGGCAGGCACTGCCCTAGGTTCCAAGAATGCAGCCATCCACAAAAGAGCTTCGCGAAGCTGGCATGAAATGTAATACGAGGGGGCTTCCAAAAATTCACGAAACTTGCTAGGGAAGATCATGGAATTTCCCACGAACTTTGAGAAGCCCTTTCATATAACATCGTAAATTACTAAAGCCCCCCTCTCCAGCTTGGTCCATGATTTCATAATATTGTCTTCATCGCCATAGAAGAGATCAACAACCCAATGAAGTTGCAGCCCTCTCGTGTCACCGACCCCAGCCACCATTTCTCTGCCCCACCCCCATCCTGCCCACTCTCCTTCCCCCTCTCCCCTCCCCGCTGAGAGGTAACTCTCTTGAATTTCAGGTTCATGGTTTTTTTGTGCATGTTTTTATGCTTCACCTGTGTGTGTCTAGGTAAACAGCCTCGTAGTTTTGCATGTTTTAAAACCGGATAGGAAGAATGGCATTTCTCCGTAGTCCCCTCTGCTCTCCCTTATGTCTGCATTGTTTTCAGATGAGCCCCTGTGGAGACTTGTGCTCCTCGCCCCCTTACTGTAACTGTTGTCACGTTTCCCATGGAACGAGCAGATCATGTGTAGTCAGCCTCCCACGGATGCGGATGTGGGTTGTTCACATCTTTTTACAATTACGAACAGTGCTTCCATGAAGGTTACCACGCACGGCCTCTCCGTGGACTTCCGAGCAGAGCTCCTGGGCGGGGTTTTTACATTCTCGTATTCGCTTCGAGGGTCAGCTAGGGAAGCAAAGAACTACCACAAGGTGGATGGACACAGCGGCTACAACAATGAGCTCCGACATAGCAACCCCTCACAGCATCACCGTTAAGCTAACCTTTAGTCTGAGATGATTCTTTGGAATCACTCTACTGAGCAGCATTAATTACAATTAACCACAGATCAGAGTTGAAGATCTATCAGCAGTAATTTTCTTTTGCCAAGTATAAAGTGAATATTGAGAATAGTATTGTATGGACCCTCCCAAGCATAATTGTGCTTTTCTCATCTCGGGGAGAGAATTTGAGAATTAGGCCCCTAATTAATATTAATCAATGTCACCTTTGCGTTAGGATAGTTAGGAGTGAATACTCAGTCAGATACATTCCAAGAAGATAAATCTTAAATGTTGGCCCAGTCTATCTCCAGTTGAAGAGGGATTGGGTGATAAAACAATAATTATCAACATAAATACAAGCAGGATAACTGGGTTTTTTTTTTTAATCTTTCTTTGGTTTCACAGCTCTAAAACAAAGTGTGTCTATGTTGATTGCCATTCATAGTCAATCAACTAACTTTATTCATTAAACATTAGAAAGGGAAATTGTCAGAGACTTGTTCCGAGAGAATTTTTATATTCCATCCTCCGGCCTCAAGGACCCCTGGTGTGCAGGGGTTAAGTGCTAGGCTGCTAACTAAAAGGTCAGCTGTTCTAACCCACCAGCCAGTCCCGAGGAGGATGGCGTGGTGTGGCAGTCTCCTTCCATAGCGACCTTGGAAACCCAGCAGGGCAGTTCTACGCTGTCCTGCAGAGCCACCGTGAGCCAGAATTGCTGTGAACAGTAATGGGCTTGGTTTCTGGCGAACCAGACCTGAGTCTGGACTGAAACTGGAAACCTGTAGACGCTTAACCCCGTCCTTCCCATACTGTGCTGCTGGGCTTGGTCAGCCCTGTTCATTTCTATGATAAGTGTTGGCTGCCTGTCTCTCGTGCCTCTTCCTATAGGCCCGAAACTGGTCGCCACTAAGTGGCCGAGCAGCGTAGTGGGCTCCACGCCAAGTGAGTCCAGGTGCTGGGGACAAACGTGGACTTTCTACCTTCTGTGGATCCGTGGGCATGTGAGGTAACCTGCCTGTGCCTCCGCTTCATGACCCATGTAGAGCAGCATAGGACAGTAGTGATCATTAACAGTAACTGGCCCATAGAACCTGGGGCAGAAGTACTGACTATTATCAATGCACCCAAGACAAGTGCTGTGGTTTTTTTGGCTCAGAATAGAAACTAATAGAAACTAAAGCTAAGGCACCGTAATAAAATCAGTGCTAGATTTAATAATACTTCTTACACACATCTAAAAGAGCAGTCTGATTTCATTAGGGCACAAGTCTACAGTGACGCACCTTCCCTGGGGACTTGGCTTATGTATCATCAAAGGGCACTTGTAAGCTAGATGGTTTTACACCTGAGACAGTCCTAGGTGGTAAACAGTGCAAATCCAAAGGCAGCTTTATAGCGAAGTTGCATTGCTGGTGATTTTTAATAAAATATTTATATTATCCCCCCCATTAGATTATTTGGAAACTAGCCATGCGAGGGAGGGAATATTCTATTCTCAACACCAAGCACAGCTGCAGGCAGTTGGTAGGAGCCCAGGATTATTTGTTAGCTGGATAGTGCCATGGGTTCTAGAAGACAGGAGCAAACAAAAATTTCTCAGCTTGATTGAGACTAAAAAGAGGCCTCAGATAACTCGGTGAAGGCCATGAGAGAAAGAGCAGATAGTGTTTTTCAGAAACTCCTTTGGTGGTGGTGGTGGTGATGGTGGTGGAAGTTTGTCCCTGCAATCTGCCAGCCAGGTGATTGTTTGAGCACCGCTTTAGAAGAGAAATCATTCCCATTGACTGAGAACTTTGCAGGGCATCCGAAACTGCCCTGCACACAGGCATTGTCTCGTGCATTCCCCAGGACAATTCTGGGCGGGCGATTTTTAAAATGATTATTATCCCTATTTTACATCTAAGGAATGTGAGGCGCAAGGGTGTGTGTGACTTCGCTATGTTCCTACAGTCACCAGGGTAGCAATCGAAGTCCATCTGCAGCCTTGTCCGAGAAAGCCGGGCAGGACTGCCTCCGTATTGTAGATGAAGCAACGTGAGGCAGGAGGCCCCATGAATAACAAAGGGACACAACTAGAAATGGAGCTCCGGACTCCAAGGTCCGGTCCACGCTGTTCCTCAGGACTGTGCTAGGATGCAGTAGCCAGGAAAACATTGTATTGAACGTACCAAACCGGGCGGCGTGCTTCTGTTCGATTGACTAGCACTTCTTAGATCCTGAGTTAAGTGTTTCAAGGTGTGCTTAATAGTGCATAAGACATTGGACAGATGTGACCCTACCTATAGGCTCCCTGCCAGGGCCAGCTGTCCCCGATAGAAAGAGCGGGAAGGCTCCTCAGAGATCAAGACATTGAAGCCCTGGGCAGGTCATCCGTTTAACAAAGGCCCACTCTCTGTTGTCGGATCACCTGCACCTACAACCTGAGAAGCCATGTGCTTCTTAATTTCAAAGAGAAAAACCAGTGTACTGCCTCTCTGCAGCTTCACTCTGCCCACGCAGCCGTTGGCAACCTCTGTGTGACCAGAGCTTATGTGGATTCACAAAGCTGGCTGGATGAAGTCCACAGCCTGATCCAAACGTTGGGGTTCTCTGGTCTGCTTGCTTCTGAGGAGACCAAGCTGTTCAGGGTGGTGGTCAACCAGAGACCTATGAGTTAATCGAAAGGTTTCCTTGCTCAGCAGCATGCTTAGCTATCCTTCAGGTGTTTACAAGCCACCGGTAACTAGTGGCCACTCTGCTGGACGACCCGGATACAGCACATGATCAGCTTCAGCGAGAGGTCCCTTGGGACGGCACAGCGATCTCGGTAGCACATCGAGAGAGCGAGCTGCTGTGTCATCTAAGAGACTCGAGGCCGAGTACGTTCTAGTTTAAGGAGACCTCTAGAACATTTGGTGAAAATTCGATCTCGATGTTGAGTCAGACGCGGCGAATGAATTTGGGCTAGGTGATGAACCTGCCGCCAGAGCCCCCTCTTTTTCCTCGTGGCTCGCCGCCCTCCCACCACTCCCAGAGACTTTGTCCCATTCCTCTCGCCGCAATCCCCAAAGAGCCCGGGTTGCAGAACGGGTTGTGAGTTGGGCTGTTAACCACCTAGTCCGTAGTTCCAACCCACCAGTCACTCTTGAGGAGAGCGGCGAGGCTGGTGTCTGCTCCCTAAAGATTTAGGCGTGGTGCATCCAAGGGAGCAGCTCTGTGCCGTCTCACGGCACCGTTAGGAAACCCGAATCCACGCGATGGCCGTGGTTTGCTTTCTCGGGGTTTTTATCACATGTATCGCTGTCAAGAGAGAAAGGAGGACAGCAGCCGTGGAAACTGGTTTGGGTACATGATCCGTGTTTCATGACATCTTTCTCCCCCTCCCTTTCCCTTCAGGTCCTTGAGGCCACGCGGGTGAATCGAAGGAAGAGTGCCCTGGCCCTGCGCTGGGAGGCAGGAATCTATGCCAACCAGGAGGAAGAGGACAACGAATAAACTTCCTTCACCCCGGGAAGCTTCTTTGGTGCTTGGGATGCCAAGAAACCAAGAAATGAATCGATCGATGCATTTTAATGGAGTTTATTAAAGTGCACCCAAACTCAGCAATCCTTATGTAGACCAGAAGCTGTAATATACAAGTGAGGAAAAATGCGTAAAGGGAAAGGGAGGCCCACCCATCACATTCTGACACCCAGGAGTCAAAAGAGAAAGGACCCCATTTTCCTTGTGTGAGTCAAAGAACTGTGGATGTGGGCCAGTGCACAGCTGGTCAAAAAGGACGAAGACGTTACGGGCACATCAACAGGGTCACTACATGTAGAACCGAGACCAGCCTCACTGGGCGATGAGGAAGAACGGGTGTGGTAGGGGCTGCCATTTGGGGAGCAGTAGGACCCAGGCCAGGTGGTCTAGCGGATGTAGGGTATTCTTTGCCCCTGCTGCCCACCCACCACATGCAGCACCCTAAGTGTGGGGTTCATTCCATTCAGCCCAACAGCCATAAAGTGAATGATGTTTCTTTCCATCTGTGCCCAGAAGAGAGGCAGTTATGATTCCATTTCTCTTACACTTGTCTTTAATTGCGAGCAATTATTGATTGCAATACATAAAATCCATATTCTTAAGACAATACTTCTTCATGTTGTACACACAATCTATTCTATGTTGGGAGGTCGGGGGGGGGGGGAGAGGAGAAAGCCAAACCAAATGGAGTATTTTAGCTTTAGGATCTTGTCTGCTTCTTGTCCTGACTGATATGCCATTTATGAGAACACATTTTCATACTTCTGTTTCTTCATACGAAAACTGTATTTAGTGGGCAACATCTATTTTTATGACGATGGGATGGGGGAATATATACGTGTATAATATCTGTACTCACTGGACAGCTTGGTTCAAGATGGTAAGGTTATTTTTAGAGCGGCAATAATTGAAAAAGGGGGGGTAAACTCTGCCTTAGAGGGATAGATATTAAGACACAAAAGGTGTTTATAACTATATTTTATATAATAAAGTGGGCCTTAGAGGAAGTAGGAAGAACGACAGGTGATTTTAGAGCAAGCAGAAAAGGCATGAAGGTAGAGAGGAGGGTGGGCAGGAGAAAGAGTGGAGAAAGGGGAAGTAAGTGATTATTTTCTGCTGAACAGCCAGTGTTTTTCAGGGTGATAGAGGCTAGAGATTTAAGTACAGGCTTGGAGTGAGCTACAAATCCTAAAGATGTGTGTGTGTGTGTGTGTGTCCTCGTGTGTTTGTAGATAGTGTGTATGTTCACCAGTGAGAGTGTGTGACAATTCCTGAATGCTCGGGGGATGTGGGTGTACAGTCATTTCTTCCAGAGCTGCTTGGCCGCTCGCGCAGTGAGTGAGAATGTCTTTTTTATGACAAGCAGCACACGGGCACCGAGTCGAAGCTGTCTTTGTAGTATTCCATTGAATTTGCATGGGTCACAGTCGCAGCGTTTTGAGCAGTTTCATAGTTTGACACTTAGGAAGATGCCATGTTTATTCTCATGCTTCCTATTCCCGCCTGGCCTACGTAGACGATACCAGCTGTGTTCTCGCTGCCACCGAGAGCAATACAATGAGGGCATTCAATCCTTGAGTGCCCGCCATTTCTGAATTTTCCCACTTCTGGCCATCAGAAAAAAACTCACCAGCCCTTTCTGCCGTTTTCTTTTTCTTCCTTTGTTTTTTAAAAAAAGAAAAAAACCAAACCTCTGTTTTTCTTTTAAAAAGCAATAATTAAGTCAGACCTCACTAAAATTCCGTTTGGTTTTCCTACTGTTCCGTCCCGACTCTAACGCGTTAGTCGGATACGCAGCATTTCCACAACATGGGGACGTAGTGTGAGGCCCACGATGCCTGCTGCTTTTGTTAGGCTCTGGTTGGCTTGGGGGTCCGGTTTCTTCACAGACAAACGGTGGGCACGCGGTGCGAACGGTGCCCCTGGCTTACAAGGATCCTGCCCACCTGCCCGGGGAATCAACGATTTAAAGATGAGTTCTCCCGAGGGCAACCGAGAGCAGCACGGGAGCCTTTGGGGCCATCTCTGTGGGGCTCACCCTTCCGAATGCTCCAAATGAACTCCAACAAAATGGGCCAGCCCTCCAAAGGACAACACCAAATGAGGTCCCCGCCTTAAGGAATTGGTTTTCTGGTGGGGGAGGCCAGCGTGGGGACATGCAGGGCAGGGGGAAATGAGATCAGAGACCTGGGAGGTGAAAGGGCGGCCGGTATCCAGGTGGGAGGGTCATCACGATTGCCAGCAGTCCAAGGTGCCCCGGCTGATATCCAGCAACCAGGGGCGGTCCCTCTGCAGGCCCATGGGTGAGGCAGCAGCCTCGGTGGGGTACCACTAGCAGTGGGGTGGCTGGACCGTGGCGTAAGTTCATGGGCTACACAGACAACAGCTGTGCTTCCTGTTTTCTGGGCGCCATCCTCTGGCAGGGACCATGGACGTCATGCAGGCATGTTTGCTCCCAAAGTGACAGTGCTCGTGACTTATCTGAAGTTTTGTTTTATTTTTGCCGAAAAGCACGCACCCGCAGTAAACCGACATCGGAAAGGAGAACTGTCGCCCAAAGTGAAGTTCAGGGTGTCTCACCTCCCCGGAAGAGCTTGAGAGGCAGACAGACTCGGCTTTGTCTTTGACTGCACCACGCACTGGTTACTTAGGGACAGTCTAGACTTGTGGAGATGGGGCTCGCGGTCCAGCTTCCAGGAATCGGTAAAACACCGGTCCCAACGCTGTTTCCACCGAGAGCAGCTCGTTCTCCTACTTGGCCTTCCGGGAGGTGGTACCCTTGCTTCCCTGGCCCCCTTTACGGAGCATCCTGTTTGAATCCCGTCAACATGTAATTCCCATGTCTAGGAAGAGTCGGGTTTTCCCTGAGCTCTTTCGAGTTGTCCTTGACCGCCTGCAGGAAACATTGGGCTGCCACTTTGTACCTAGCACTGTGCAGGGCTCGGGGAGGCCCAGGAATCTTCCTGAAGATGGAACAAGCCTGAAGGAAAGTCCTGCTTCCTAATCCATGGAGGGACCGAGGCTTTGGGGAAAGACACCTGTGCTCCCTGTCCCCCCAACAGCATGCCAGCTTGTCACCCTCCACCACAGAATGTGCAGGTGTTTCAGAGCCTTCCTGAAAGCGTCCCATTCCGCAGTGTTTATAGCCGTCACGAACGACTGACATGCTTTGGCTTTCGCATCCAGAGATCATGGAAACAGCGTCTGTCGGGCAGGAGGGCGGCTGTGTTCGTGAATGATGCAGTGCTACGTCCCTGCCTCTCTACTCCCGCATGCTGCCCGCGCCAGGCAATGATATATAAGCAGTATATAA
Source organism: Echinops telfairi (assembly GCF_000313985.2). Lineage (NCBI taxonomy): Eukaryota > Metazoa > Chordata > Mammalia > Afrosoricida > Tenrecidae > Echinops > Echinops telfairi. The sequence goes on from NW_022111310.1 coordinate 14,039,932, forward strand.
GTCAGTGTCCACATATATATATGCACACACATAGGTATGTATAAATCATAAGGAACACTAAAGCAGGGTTGACTCTTGTCTTGGAAGACAAATAATTGAATTTTTTTCTAACTAAAGAATGGGTTGAATTCAACTTTGTGTTGGGGAAGCAAATAGCCTCTGGGTTAGAGATGGTCGAGATATTCAGTTTTAGTTACAGAATCAATTTCCTGGATTTTAAGCATTCAGTGAGCTGCCAATTTTGATTTTGTGTTGCTCTTTATCCAAATCCTATATACGAATATATACCCATAGAGAGAGTTTTAAATTCTTTTTTGGAGGAGGGGGGGAAAGCAGCAATACTGTGTTTTGAGAATTATACTCTGTATCTGGCTTTCCTGTGTATGTTAACCACCTCAATGTTATTATCCTGCTTCAGTTTTATAGTGATTGTGAGGCATTCAATGCAAGTATACAATTATTTTCTCATTAAAACTCAATGTGTGTTGTGTTTTTCTAAGTGATGGTTACTTGCTAGGGGTGTGGAACGGCCCCGGGGCCCCGAATTCTGTGTAACACCACCTGCTGTTTGCACAGAGAAGAGCTCATGCCAAATAGTGGGCCACCAGGGTAGCAGGCTAGCTCTCACGCTTCCCACGGGACCCAATAGAATGGGCCCCTGCATCTTTTGATGAGGTAGACTCGAAGCCACAGCGAAGGATGGGCAAACCAACAGGGTAAACCTGTAGCTCACGCTCTCGCTCTGAATCCCCAGCCCCGGTATTGAGTTCACCTGGGGGGCGTCCTGGTAATGCTTTGGGTTAGGCATTGGGCTGCGTGCCAAGAAAAAATCAGTGCGCAAACTTCACTCCCCACTCTGAGAGAAAGGTGAGGCAGCCTGCTCCCGGAACGACGGACAGTCTCAGCAACGCCAGGTAGGGTCGGGGAGAGTTAGAAACGACTGGATGGCTTGGGCTTTTTCCAGAAGGTGGGACTCTTCCTCCCCAGTTTGTCTTCTGCTTTTCTGTTTTCATGTTCCAGGTGCCCTGCCCCCTGCCGTCCGTCAGGAGCCCTGGGCTGGGTCAGGACGGGTGGGCACCAGGGGGACTTGGTCTGTACTGCCCTTCCTTCTCGATCCTAACAGAGCCCTCTTCCGGCTGCCTGTCTTAGCCAATGATAGGACTTTTCCAGCCTTTTTTCCCCAGGATCCTCTACTACGTTCATGCCGAGGGCCTGCCTCCTCTCTGTGGCACCTTCTCTTGGGTGCCACCTTCCAACCTGGGATTTTTGGATTCACAAGTCCCGTGGGTGAGGTGTTGGTGACGTGCCAGCCACTTGGAACCTGCTTTCCTGACACACAGTGGCATTCCCACACAGCCGCACCAGGGGCTCTGTCTTCATTGCCTTTTTGCCCATGAAGGAACTCAAGCTCGGGGCCACTAAATGGCTTATTCGGCGATGCACAGCTCATAAATGGCAGCTGTGGATTTGAACCCAGCCAGTTGGACTCAGGAAGCCTTGCATGTAACTCCTCTTCCTACAGGAACACAGGCAGAGGTTCACCTCCGAGCGCCAGCCAACTGTGCGTGCATAGAGACCAGGTGAGCTGCTCACACCTCCTCTGCCTATGCTTCCAGGGGTGGGGGGTGGGGGTGGGGGTGCTACACTGGATCAAGGCTGCATCTGACAGCCCACGTCTGCAGAAGGAGTGGGGCCTTTGATGGGAGCTGCTGCAAGATGCTAGCTTCCTTGCAGGAAATTCCTCCTGGGTCCTTGTGGCACCAGCTCTCCCAGACAGGCTCTGGAGCAGAGTGGGAAGGAAGAAGGGCTTGTGTCTACTACCTCGGCCATAAATCTCAGGGTCATTTGATTAGTGAAAGACGTTTTTCTTGTGTGGAGTCAGAGCAACATTGAGATTCGATCATATTTTTGATGTGGTTAGGGGATACACATTTCATAACCAGCCTTAGTGAGTTTGCTTGAGTAACATGGTTGCCCGGTTGGAGGTGAGACCTCAGATAAGAGGTCTTAAGTGTTTTCGTGAGAGCAGCATTCCGACTGCATGTTAGAATCACCTGGAGGGCTGTAACCTTTGGATTAAATTGGTCTGGACATGGGCCCAGGTGTTGCTATGCTTCAAACGCGTCCAAGATAAGGCTGCTGTGCAGATGCTGTGCAGAAAGTCCTGAGAATCACTAGTTGGTGCACTGCTTCCTAAGGCTGGCTCTGCTTTCAGTGGATTGGCTGCTCATAACAGACCGCATCGTGGGAGTGATTGCATGGTATTTGCCAACCCACTGAGAATCGTGGCCCAGCCACGTTGACACACCACCTGACCATCCAAGTTACCTCTGATTTATTTGGTCTACATGAAGATCAGATACGGGTTGATGAGAACATGGATCTGGCTTAACAGCTCCCAGGTGTCCCCGCCTGAGCTGAGGACCACCAGTTGAGCGGAGAAATGATTGCATAGATTCATCTACTTCAGAACGTTCTTGTTCTGTTTCAAAGGGAAGTTAGTAAATGGGCCCGAGGGACTGGCATGGCCCATCCCACGGACCCCAGGGGAAGTCGAAGAGGGTGAGGTTGGTGTTTGAGGGAGAGGGGCTTTGGAAAGCCGCAGGTGGTAGCTCTCTGACGCCCCTCAGCTCTCCTCCTTCTGGGAAGCCACTCTGTCTCTGGCCGACCATTTCTCCTGAGCACCATGATTTAGTCCTAAAGAGCAAGAGGTGGGCTTGCTGTGACAGGACCGGGCTCTGGCACATTCAGTGGCCATCGCTTGGCTAGTTCCTGGGAGAGTCCGAATTGTGGGGTTGTTTCCTGAGATCTTCACTACCACCCAGGCTCCTGGGACTGACGCCTTCTGATAAAATGTCCAAAGGACAGGAGAGGAAGTGCTTCCATCCTCACCTCTAAGGAGCTCGCTGACTGTTTCTTCCAGAACGGATGTGTGTGTTCTCGCTGTCCACAGTGCTTTTCCCGATTCTTCGCCAATGTGTCTTAGTCATAACTCCTTAGAGCAGTGGTTCTCAACCGTCCTAATGCTGAGACCCTTTATACTGTTCCTCATGTTGTGGTGACCCCCCCAACCATAAAATTATTTTTTGTTGCTACTTCATAACTGTAATTTTGCTACTCTTATGAATTGGGAGACCTCTATGAAAGGGTCATTTGACCCCCAAAGAGGTCGCCACCCACAGGTTGAGAACCGCTGCCTATAGACAAATTTCTTGGACATAAGTAAACACGGAATAAGTCGCTGGGCCAGGAACATCGTCTTAGGGGTGCACCAAGGTGGAGGTCAACTGGCATAACATATTTCCCAAAGCAATGTTATAACTCCTATCCGGTGAGTAGCTACTGGGATCCTAAAAGCTTGTGAGCTAAGGTTCAACTATTACGCTCCCTATTTTCAGTGCACTTCAAAAAATAGCCACGTTTGCCTGCAAGTATGAAAGGCAGCCACTAGGTGTCAGTAAACCCTAAGGTAAAGGCTTTACTACTCATACTAGCTTTTTAAGGGCTTCCAAGCCACCAGGTTTCTTGGGTGGCAGAACACTTCCCACTTTTCTCACTAGACTGGACTCAATTGGAATCTCTATGCAATTACTCCAGAAACATCGGAAAGAAAACCACGTGTCCAGCAATCCTATCAGTAGGTCAAAGATGGCACTGCACTTACACTGAAGGGAAAGCTGGCTGTTGTCCCCAGGGAGTGCCTGCACAGTGCGACTGCGTCTACCAATTGTGGCCCTACCCTCAGTGGTGCCGTGGCTCAGAGCTCGGCCATTGAGGTCCTTAAGTGGTTAAGGTAGGTGGTCTGCACCCACCAGCTGCTCTGTGGGAGGAAGCTACCACAGCCTGTTTCCATAAAGATTTACAACAGCTTTGGAAACCCTATAGATTCACTACAGAATCAGACAACAATGCATTTAGGGCTCTCTTTTTTTTTTTTTTTGCACGTACCAGATGCATGGCCAGTCACAGCAACCCTATGGGATAGTAAAGCTGCCTCGTAGTATTTCCTGTGAGCAGAGCACCAGGTCTTTCCTCCTACGTAATCCACTCAGGCTCCTTCAGTCAGCTGCCACTTGAGGACATGCGAGAACTGTGTGGCAGGCCCTGTGCTGAGCACTGCACACCGCCAGGTCCCTGCCATCGGTATCATCCCCACATGAGGCAGCGCACACCCTGATCTGAAAGTGCAGAGCTTGCTGATGGTGCTAGAACTGGCGAATGGAGCGTTCAAACCCAGGCAGCTCGACTCCAGAGCCTGTGACGACCCTTCTCACGGCCTGGATCCAGCAGGTAGTCGGGCCTCCAGGCTTGGTCCTGGGCCAGCGGTGCTCCCTCGCACCCAGTGGAGTTCATCTTGGGCACCAACCAGCACCCACCAGGGAAATTCCGCTGACAAGTGGAAATTGGACCCTTCGTACTATAGTGACTAGGGTGTGGGGGTACGGGTGTGGGGCTGACAGTACCACTGGTGGCCACTGTCACTAAAAAGCCAAAACACACTGAAGTTCTGGCTCTTTCTGGGTGC
>NW_022111310.1:14045840-14047399 GCF_000313985.2 Echinops telfairi
CATGTGGGCTTTGTGGCTTCTCAGCTCGGTGCCAGCTCTGAATTTCAGCCATGGAATGAAAAGCAAATTAAGCAGAGATGCTCAGGAGTCACTTCAATTCGATGGGTTTAATCTCATGGTGAAGCCACAGCTTTGGGAGAAACAAACAGACAAAGCCCCAAACATCAAATCCCTGCCATGGAGTCCTGTCTGGCTCACAGCAGCCCTGCAGGGCAGGGGAGAACTGCCTGTGGGTCCCTGAGGCTCTAAGTCTTTCCCGGAGCGGGAAGCTGCCGCTTTCTCCCGAAATAAATGGCTGGTCACTTCGAATGGCTAACCTTGAGGTTAGCAGCTCAGATCTTCACCCACTACACCCTGCTGTTCTCTACTCTCCCCCAAAACGAGGTATTTGAGCCTCCTATGCCTCTGCCTCACTTGTCCCACCCCAGAGCCTGGCTGGGGACACACTCCCAGTACCTGGGAAAGGTCTATTCTTCTGAACCTAGGCTATTCACTATGCACTGATCGCGCCTCCTCACCTGGCAGGAGGCAGGCCACTGTATTGTGCTGAAAACACTCTGGACATGGTGCTGAAAGCCACCACGTGATCTTCTTCGTCAAGTGGCAGTTGCTCCAAAACTAGTGAGCAGTTAATTCTTGCCGTCTTTGCACAAAGGCTGGGGGCACTAACCAGATTTTCTTTCCTTCCCCCTTAAAAATAAATCTATTGCCTCCGGAGACCATCCTTCCTGATTCCACAAAGGCAGGTGATCTATCCCCCCAGAACTGGCCGTGCAGCACATGGAGCGGTAGCTAACCAGAGACTGTGAGCCCACGGTTGGTGTCAGTAGGAAGGGCGATGATGGGTGGGAGGATCCTGACTGCTAACATGTGTGCAGGTGCCACTGGTGCCACTGCTCCCAGACCGCATGCTGAACACCACGCGGTTACTGAGGAGATTTGCCAGCATTACAACTGCCCCTCACACTGGGATTGAAAGTTCAGAAGTCAAACGCACTGCCATCCATTCAACCCCAGCTCATAGCAACCCTACAGGACAGGGTAGAACTGCCTCTGTGGGTTTCTGAGACTCTACTGTTCCCAGTAGTAGAAAGCCTCATTTTTCTCCCATGGAGTGGTAGCTGGTGGTTTCGAACTGCTGACCCTGCAGTTAGCAGCCCAATGTCAGACCACTGTGCCAACAGGGAATCGGGGTGTCTTCAAACCCAAACCCAAACGAAGCCCAGTGCCGTTGGGTTGATTCTGACTCATAGGATCTCCAAGACTGTACATCTTTTTTTAATGGATACAAACAGCCTTATCTTTCTCCCAAGGAGTCACCAAGCTTGTTGCCACCCCATGCCAAACCCACAGTGCTACCAGGGCACCCTGAAAATGCCTCTTCCCATTCTCCCTCTTCAGGCTACATACCACAGAGAGGTTTGTAAGGAATTGCTTGGCCAAACTACTGGCGGCCTTGGCCCCACAGCCTTCCTTGTAACAACTGAGCATCTTGATCTGCTTAAGGGTTCAGGTTCATCTCAAGAATCATCCTGACTGATGGTGCCCGGCTATCAAAA
>NW_022111310.1:14048194-14049422 GCF_000313985.2 Echinops telfairi
AGAATCATCCTGAAATCCGCTCCCTCTCCAACACAGGAGGTTGTTGTATTCAAGGATGGTGGGTCCGCCTCTGCTGACGCAGAGCAGGAAGGCTGGTTCTAGTGAGCAGGCTGGAGGTTTCACTCCACTCTCTGTCTCCCCAGAGAAGATGCTCAGGGGTTGTTCTCAGCATGGAGTGGGGCCGCCTGCTGCCACCTGCTTGTTGATGGGAGCAGCCAAGGGCTTTCTGTTCAGCTTCCTTTTGAGGAGAAGCCTCAGATGGATACACAATGTCCTCCTGGCTGCTTCCCACACTGAGCTCTCCCCCTGCCTCTGCCCCACCACCTCCTTGGAAAACCAAGTCAGATGGGACCCAAAGGGCAGGGGAATGAAGATTCAGACCAGACGTGCCCAGTTCACAGGGACACCTGGTCCCCAGCCCCTCTGCCCCTCCCTCCCCTTTGCAGTCAGTGTGGCTGAAGGTTGGGGGTTTTTGTGCTGAGTGCCCATTGAAAGCACCTGAGCCATCAATAAAAACAATAACAAGGCTTCGGACCAGTCCACCAGGCGGGCATCTGTTGAAAAAAAAAAATTTTTTTTTAAGAGAGATAAATAAGAGCAAATGCCCAGCAAAGGATATTTGAAAGAATGCTATTAGTCTTGCTTGCAATGGCAAAAGGTGAATACAGGAGAATGGAGACAATAAGTTGGGGGAGATGCCTGGGACAGGTGAAGGGATTTTCTAGAATGCTGGAGAAAGTCAATCTGCACTGCGTCAATCCAGTATATACAAAGGTAAGTCAGAAAGTGTTGCTGCAAAATCATAGACAGGTTTATGAAACAAAAATGTGAACATGCCAAACTACTGTTTCTTGACCGGCCTCCATCTAGGTCTCTACACCGTGGGGTTCCAGCCTCCACAATCACATGGGCCCAAGGGGCAGTTGTGTCATTGAGGGGTAAAATCAACATTAAGACATCAGACAAGATAAAGCATGCCAGTGCTCTCCTCCGGGACCCTCATGACTTAAGAGCCAGATCTGCACAGAGAGGGGATATATTCCCAACCAAGGCTTATATACACTCTAAGGGTGTGCCAGTCCTCCTAATCACAGGTAACCACATGTGTAAAAGGAAGGGGTTGTACAATAGGCATATGCGTGACAGGAAGGCATACATGTAACAAGATAGGCAGTTCTAGAGTCAAGATGGCACGCTAACCTTGGTCGTCCCTGAGTTGGCTTGACCA
>NW_022111310.1:14050105-14064392 GCF_000313985.2 Echinops telfairi
AACCATGAACCTTTATGGTTAGCAGCCCAAGACGAGAGGCAAAAAGAAGCCTCACAGTCCACAGGAGGACTTGCTCAACTGGGCAGGGGTTTGTTTTCTGGTTCACACACTCCGTGAGGCCTGGTGGTGGCTGGCTGGCCAGGCGTCTTCTCAGCCCTGTCTTGCCAGTAGGTGGTGCAACACAGCCATCTCTTCCCTGGTCCCGGGAGTCCCAACCAGCTCAGCCACACTCACTGTGGGCACCTCCTGAAGAGGCCAGCCAGGTTCTGCTGCAGCTGGGTGAGAATCTGGCAAGGAAGCAAGCTCCCATGGCAGGCACCCATGCCTGGGCCAATGGCTACGGCAGGCTCTCCCAGGACCAGGAGGACCCTGCTGAGCATGGGAACCCAGCTTCCCCGTGCAGCCGAAAAGCTTTAGTACTGGAAGGAGGCTTGACCACCCAGGTCCAGAGCCGACAGTGATGTCCAGGGGCAGGCCAGGCTCCCCTTTAAGGCACTTGGAGTTTGGGCAGGCCGAAGGCAGTGTTTGTCACCATCCAGCTTGTCCCTCCTCCTACCCTTTCGCAACAAGGCTGGGGGTGTTGGCGTGCTCCCAAGTCTAGAGGAGGATTTGGGATTGGGGAGATTTGGGGAGTGGATGCACACAGAGCTGGGAGGTGGATTCACCCAGGAGAAAGGGGGGAGATAAAAGATAAACAACCCACATGGGTGTATCGTCTTTCTGGACTGGAATGTTCAGTGATTTTCTTGTCTTGTTTTCTGTGCGTGTACATTGATAAAGTTGTGCAACCGTCAACACCCAGATCCAGTTTTAAAACATTTGTTTAAAAAACTTTTTTCCAATTCATTAGGACATTTATTTCTAATGTTGTCTCATACTCTCCCTAGGGTGATTGCTCGTAAATAGCAGATGCCCCGCTTGCAAGTGGCTGGGGAGAGATTTTGAACCAAGAAAATGGTGGTGGAGCAGAACAGGAGCCCCGCCTGTAGGAAGGACCTGGGGGTGCAGGCTCCGCCGCGGCAGAACCTTTCTTGTTTTCCCAGCAGCTAAAGGAAATTGGGATCCCTCGCTCTCAAACCAAGAAAGCCAAGTAAACAAGCCCCCCCCCCTGCCCCCTCAAAGCGATATGAAAGATCCAAAAGGGGGCTAGATAGAGTGACAGGGACGGACGTGCCTCTCTGAGCCCTGCCATGGACACATGTACAAGACATGTGGAAGCATGCATTCACTACCATGAAGTCCATTTCACGTCATTGTGACCCTAGAGGACAGGGCAGAACTGCCAGGGTGGCTTTCCGCGGCTCTAACGCTATGGGAGTAGAGAGCTTTGCCTTTCTCCCTCGGAGCACCTGGTGGTTTGCAGCGGCCGACCTGCAGTCAGCAGCCCAGTCATGCCATCTCAGAGCAACCCTGTAGGAGAGAGAATTTGACTTTGGCTCTCTAGGGAAGGAAGGGGCTGGCTCTCCTGGCTTTCTTCCCTCCACCTTCCTCTTTGTCCCACTCCTGCCTCTCAGAGACTCTTAAAGCCCTGGATTATAAGAGTCTTGGGGACGAGGGAGCAAGGCCTTTCCCAACACAGGCATGGACTGTGCACAGCTGACGGAGCCCATGCTCTGGAGACCAGCCGTGAGTGCCCACAGAGGGTGCCGGGAGGAGACCAGTGGGCACATGTAGTATTTCCTGTGCGTATTCTGTCTGAAATCAAAGTGCACGAAGGGGCGCTTTCTGAACTTAAAAGATGGCTGGGCCTTTTCAATCTGTCTTTGCCCCTCAGTCAACTGATCCCATCCGCTTCTGGAAAGAATGCTTCCCATCGACCTAGAGGGCCCATTGCGGGACCTCATTCCAACTACAAAAAAGTTGTGGGGGGGGCCCTAGCGCAGGCACAGTCTGCCAGCTCCACCCTCGACCCACTCCTCCTCATCCAGCCTGTGTCTGGGTGGGGCAGGGGTCTACCTTCAAACTGCTCCTGGGGCCGGAGAGTGGATTTGATTCATCTCTGAATGAGAACCAGTCCCGCCGTCCCACCCAAGTCCCCGCAGGGGTACCATGGTCTCATTTTGCAGCTGGGAAGTCTGTGGCCCTGAGGGTTAAGTGATGTAACAAAGGTCACACAACCCCCAAGTGACAGTGCTGAGAAGCCACCACATCCAGCTGCTTCCTGGCCAGGCAGGGAGGATACACAGTCCTGTGCTGAAGCAGCCGCGTGGGTGAATCACGCCTGTGGACCTGCAAGTCCTAGAGACCTAAGTCAAGGTCACCTGCCGGAGGCAGGATTGACAATGGGAGGTGCTGCTTCTCTTAATTTTGAGAAGCGTCTTCTGTTGGTCTGGGGAGAAGGTGGGAAGGTAGGTTCACACCAGTCCTGACCAGCACAAAGGGTGGGGAGGACTCAGTCCCAGGTAGTTTCGCTGAGCATTCAGTCATCTCTGTTCCAAACCGGTTTGGCGGCCCAGGAGCAGGCAGAGAAGTGCCTTGTCTGCAGAACAGAGAGGGATTGTTCTGGCCTGACAGCTCCTGGTGGCCTGAGGGAGGGAGAGGGGGAGCTCACAAGGTTAGCCCTCCCATTCACTTCAATGCTCAGTCCTCCTCCTGGCTTTGGGAAGACCCAGTCTTGAGCCAGGCCTCTGGGGAGGCAAAGGCACCCTCAGCCCAGGCCAGCCCAGCTGGGAGTTTGGAGGGGGGAGGGGGCAGGGGGCAGTCAGCTCTGCCCTGAATTGGCTACCATCCACACTTGCCCTGCTCCTGAGCGGATTTTGGCGTTGCATCTTGGCCTCTGGAATGCTTTCTCAAGAAAGCAAGTCCAGCCTGAAGAATGTAGACTGGGGGAAGCAGGGATTTAGGGGACGTTTGGAATTCAGTTCAAATTGCCTCTTGAGTTCTGGGACTTCGCAGTTTCTTGAACTTTCTTCACCCCCCGGGGCCCCTCCTTCCCTTGTCCTTCCCGGCCTCCTCTGACTCTTCTCCCCTCCTTCTTAAGCTTGGGGATTTTCCAGGGCTGCTTCTGGATTCCGTCTGCTTTCTCTGCTCGACAGTCCTGTAAGACCTCCATGTATCCGTGGCCCTGAAGGAGACTCAGTGGTTTGGTTGCTAATGGAAAAAAAAATCTACAATTCAAAACCACCAGCCTGCTCCCTGGGGAAAAGACCAGGCAATTTGGGGTTGGGACACTGAGCTCGCAGTCAGCCGCCTGCCTAATGCTTAACTCTCTGTACCACCAAGATCCCTTCATCGGGCTGTACAGAACTCTAAGCTTATTTCTTGACTTGCTTACTTGGAATCTTCATTCCTGTGTCTCATGAGTATCTCAGACTCCAAAACCTCGAGCCCCAACTGGCTGCCATCAGCCAGTTCTTACTTCCAGTGGCCCCGGAGCAGAGCAAGACTGGCTCTGTGGGTTCCGAGGTTGTAAATCTTTATAGGAGCAGAAAGCCTTATCGTTCTCCATAGGAGGAGCAGCTGGTGGATTTGAACTGCTGACCTCAGGGTTAACAGTCCCACTACAATCCATTACAGGGAGCCCTGTGGCATCGAGGTTAAGTGTTGGTCTGCTAACCACAAGGTCAGCAGTTCAAAACCACCAGTGGCTCCTCAGGAGAAAGCCGAGGCTTTCTGCTCCCATAAAAGAGTTACCATCTCGGAAACCCACACCGGCAATTCTACCCTGTCCTTTAGGGTCACTATGAGTTGGCATTGACTCAACGGCAGTGAGAATTTGAGTTATAATCCATTACCCCATTGGGGCTCCTTCAAATTAAACATAGCACCATTCTGTTGCCAAAATGCATATAAAATGCACCTACTTTAATTCCTCTCGCTTACATTGCCCTTTATTAAACCCTACCAGGCCTCCTACACCCTCCTCACCATCAATTTTAGATAACTTGTTCCCTTCTCCCTGGGGTTGTTAACACCCACTTCCTTTCCCCCTGCCTCCCCCTTCCAAATGAAGGCTGAACATGATAGTGGGACAAGAGGAACATAAATGGAAATAGAGGAATAGGAGGCAAAGGGCATTTATAGAGGTCTAAATACAGGCATGTACATATGTAAATATTTTTATATATGATGATGGGGAAATAGATCTATGTGCATATATTTATAGGTTTAGTATTAAGAAAGCAGATGGACATTGGGCCTCTACTCAAGTACTCCCTCAATGCAAGAACACTTTGTTCTATTAAACTGGTATTCCATGGTGCTCACCTTCCTGACATGATCACTGAAAACAAATGGCTGCATAAGCAAATGTGGTGAAGAAAGCTGATGGTGCCCGGCTATCAAAAGATATAGCATCTGAGGTCTTAAAGACTTGAAGCAACAAAGCCCATATGGAAGCACACCAGCCTGTGTGATCACGAGGTGTCAAAGGGATCAGGTATCAGGCATCAAAGAACAAAAAATCATATCCTTGTGAATGAGGGGGAGTGGAGGGTGGAGACCCAAAGCCCATCTGTAGGCAACTGGACATCACCTTACAGAAGGATCGTGGGGAGGAGACGAGCCAGCCAGTGTGCAGTGTAGCAACAATAAAATATACAACTTTCATCTTGTTCTTTAATGCTTCCCCCCACCCCATCCCCCACTATCATGATCCCAATTCTACCTTACAAATCTGGCTAGACTAGAGGATGTACACTGGTACAGATAGGAACTGGAAACACAGGGAATCCAGGACAGGTAACCCCCTCAGGACCAATAATGAGAGTAGCAATACCAGAAGGGTAAGGGTAAGGTGGGTTAGAAAGGGGGAACCGATCACAATGATCTACATATAACCCCCTCCCTGGGGGATGGACAACAGAAAAGTGAGTGAAGGGAGACATCAGACAGTGTAAGACATGAAAAAAATTTTTATAAATTATCAAAGGTTCATAAGGGAGGAAGGGTTGGGGAGGGAGGGGGTGAAATGAGCTGATACCAAGGGCTCAAGTAGAAAGAACATGTTTTGTTTAATTAAATACTTTTATTGGGGGGCTCTTATATGAAAGCAAATGTTTGGAGAATGATGATGGCAATAAATGTACAAATGTGCTTGACACCACGAATGGATGGATGGGTTGTGATAAGAGTTGTATGAGCCCCAATAAATTGATTTTAAAAATATGCACCTACTTTCCCCTTGTGCTTCCCCCTTAATAGAAATTAATAGCATTACTCTCCTTGGACGTGCCCAGACCATTTCTAGCCTCAGTTTCCCTCCTACCACGATCTTCACGTCATTCTCACAGGAGCTGTCACGTGGGAGGGGAGGACACGGTGAACTCCCCATGGGAGCAGGATGTAACAGAAGCAGACGGCGGTGGGTGGTCTGTGCGTGGCTCTGAGGTCCAGAAGGAGTGGTTACGGTTGCCCCCAGTCGACCCCAAGTCACTTGCAACCTCATGCACGTAGAGTTGAGCTGTCCATTGAATTTCAAGGCTGTGACCTTCCGGAAGCAGATCATCAGGCCTGTCTTCCAGGGTGCCTCTTGGTTGGTCCAAACCACTACCCTTCTGACTGGCAGTTGAGCACTGAACTATTGGCACCACCCACCCAGGGATTCCAAAGGAGTCGTGAAATTTTAATAATAATCATTGCTGCCTGCTTTAGCCGGCTTACATGTCCACTTGGCGAGACTGTGATATCAAAAGAGTTGCTCAAACCCTCATTGAGGGATTTCTACGAAGGTATTTTGTTGATGTGAGTCAAGTCCACTGACATAATGAGTTGCTTTTAAATAATAGAGATTATCTGAGATAAACTGGGTGGACTTGATTGGATCATTTCAATACATGGGCTCTAGGCTAAGAGCACCAGGGACATTTATACAAATTGTTCACACCCCTTTGAAGAGTGCATGCATCGCCCTCATTTTACAGATGGTGAAACCAATACTGAGAGATTAAGTCACACATCAACTGTGGCTGGGTAAGGACCCAGGTTTCCGGACTGCAAAGCCCCTCTCCTCTCCTTCACTAAGCCTGTGCGCTGCACAGTGGCCAGACCTGGCTTTTCTGGGCAATGAAGAAAGGAACATTACAGAGGTGCTCTATGCCAGTCACCAGAGGCCAGTTTCGTCCATGGAGCGCTCTGAGAAAGACGCGGATCGAGTTCATACCCAGCCGTGCAAGCCAGGCTGAAACAACCACACAGCAAAACCCCAAACAAACCAGCGGCCGTTGATTCCAGATTTGTGGCGACCCCGTGCATGTCAGAGTAAAACTGCTCAGGGGGATCTTTTCTCTGGGGTGGATTTTTCTGAAGCAAATCACCAGAACCTTTCTTTCAAGGTGAACTCAAACTTCCAACCTTTCCACCCACCAGGAAGCTCATTAATGGGTTGTATCTTTGAGGACTCTAATCCCGCCCAAGTGGGTGGAAAATCAAGACTAGGGTTCCCACTGGTCAGGTCAGAGGAAACACATATTTTAGAAGCATTCATAGTCACTCTTAAGGATTCCATTTTAATCAAGATGAGCCATTCAAATCTTTAGAAAGGCCTCAGACTGGAATTGAACAGGAGCATCAGGATCAGTCATCCCATGCTAAGGAAGCCAAGTGAATGCGTGGAGACCGTACGGCTGAACTCCGAGTACTGATCTATTAATTTCACGGAATACATATGAAGGAAATAAATATTAAAAATGATGGAAAGCAAAACCACTTGTCAGAATTTAAAACAAAAGCAAAGGACCCACTATCGGGAGGAGAGGAGGGAACGTCTCCATCTTGGCCAGTAGGAGAGGAGGTGTGGGGAGCTGCGTGGGGTGATGGGGCCCTGGACACCAGGGCAGGCCGGGCTGGGATTGGACAGGCAGCTCAGCACTCAGCTGGGCAGGGGAGCAGGTCACTCATGGATGGGAAGAGTTTCACGTGCCTGCCTGAGCATAGGGGATGGTAGCCCATGAATGACTGCCTTGGGTGTCGCCAACCCAGTGATGTCCCAGATATGTATATGTATTTTTGATGGGTATGGTCCTCCCAGAGGAGCCCTGGTGGCGGAGTGGTTAAGTAACAGCCTATGAACCACCAGCTTCTATGCAGTAGAATGATGTGGCAGCCTGGTTCTGTAGTCGGTACAGTTTTGGCAACCCTGTGGTGCACATCCATGCTGCCCCCTAGTGAATCTGTCTGCATGTGCATAGCATGCTGGATGGCCATGATGGGGGGTGGGGGGGAGGGGAGGGAAGTGTGGGTAAAACTCCACAGAAGGAATCTGATAGGAGGGAAAGGCACTCTACAGGTGTTTACATAACATGATGAAAGTTAAACATTAACCAGGAAAGACACACTTTCTTCTCCATCACACAAGTGCCACCTGCTGTGCTTTGTCTTAGTTCCAGAGAAGATGATGTTTGCTGCCAGGACCGAGGTCAAGGTTCGACGTTTGGTGGAGAGGGGGCAGTTGGTGGAGAAAACGAGTTTCCCAGGCCAGGGCCTTTCTTCACCTCCTTTTGCCCAGACTCCCAACACAACGTAGTTTTCCACGTTGGTCAATTATTAATAAGAACTCAAAGAGAGAGGGAAAAAGAAAAGGAGAGGAAGAAAGACTTTAAGTCTGTGATGAGGTTGGAGGTGTGGGGTTCCAGGGCAAACCAGGCAAGATCAGCCCTGCCTAAAGACCTTTGAAAAGCCCCAAATTGTGGGTGACCTTGTTCTTCCTCGCTGCATGGAGAATCACCATGAGCTGGGAGAGCAATGCTCAAACGGTGTCTACCAACTCACTGCCGTGAACTTCGTGACTTCTAAGTGGTATAGCCTATGGCCTCCAAGCATGAGAAGCAACAGAAAGTAATTCTTGAGACTATGTGTGAGATCATCAGAAGCGACGGAAACCAGAGTTGTTCGTGCCCATTCACCCCAGGGCACTGCTCAGGCACTCGATTGGCTACAGCCTCTGTTTTATTTTTCAAAATTCTCCAGTTCCACGGACTGAACAGATGTCCAACTCAGTGCTTACGCAGGGCTCCAGCACTTTGCCTTCTTATGTAAGCCAGATGGGGCTACAATGACTGGACAGCACCCCTTTATCCCGAACTATAAACAGTCTTGCTTGAACAATCTCTTATCTCATCAAGGGCCAGCCCAGTCCCAAGTCCATGTCCCACAATTCTATAATTGCAGTTCTTGGCTGCTCGTGAGAGGACTTAGTTATGGCTCTGCCTCCCTGGTGTTTTGGTGAGGTCATTGATGGCCTCAAAGCTGAGCCATCAGGCTAAGAAGAAAGCTTCAGGCTGGGCCATATAATCCCAGATTCCGTGCAGCCTGGGAGATCCTGGGAGTTTTCCTCTGGGGAAAAGGATAGTGAGCCAACTTGCCAGACCTGTGTAGGTTCTTTGCCGGTGGAGGACATTGAATGTTCAAGTTTAAGTTGGGTCCTACTGTCTTTGCTTGGGTAATGCATACCTGACATTGACTCTGGTCAGCTCCTGGGATTTCAGTCCCTTCCTGGGGGCTCTGATTGCTTTTAAACAAGCCTGGATCACCTTCTGGCGGAAGCCTTTGGTCAGACCCAGTCAGCTTGCCCTTGTGCTGTGCCTGATGGCTGGTCTCCTGGCAGAAGGTTTGTGCCAAGCAATGCATCTCGAGATATGTGTGCCATGGAGAGCTGGGGGTCTGAAGGTAGCCTCTGTCTGCTGCCTCCGGCATCCCCTTAGCCTCCGGTTCTGCCTCCTCCAATGACAGTGAACTCCTCCTCTCCTTGTTAATCCACACAGCACTGACCATGGATTGAGCAGAAACAGCCATGTCCCCTCCTGGGAAGGAAGGAATAAGCACAGTCACCACTGGAACCTGCACGAACAGCTCCCATTTGCGGCTGCATTGGGGTCTTTAAGCTAAAAGAGCGCGAGACCTAGAACAGCAAGCAAGCCAGCTACTGAGCACGTTGCATGCGTACGAATAACTAACCACGCCCAAAAACAAATTCACTGCCATCGAGTCAATGCCAACGCATAGCAACTCTAAAGGACCGTGTAGAACTGCCCTTGTGGGATTCTGAGGCTGCTACTCTTTATGGGTGTAGAAAGCTGCCTCTTTCTCCCATAGAGTGGCTGATGGTTTCAAACTGCTGACCTTTTGGATCACAGCCCAACGCATGACCACTACGCTGCCAGGGTTCCTTTGTGAGAATAACCAGAGTAGCTAAATCATGTAGTTGTTGTAGGGATTAAATAAGTTAATACATATCAATCTTTAACCACTGTGACTGACAGAGTGACTGGCGTCCAATACATGTTAGTTATCATCTGTGTCAGTTCTCACAGTGCTAGTAGAATTGAGGAGGAGAAATCAGGGGAAGATCACCAAACTTGGGTGGAAACTAGCCTAGGAAGGCAAGGAAGCCCTTGCCTTCTTGTGGTTTCCTGATTTACTTGATACACCTCTTCTAGCCACAGTTCCTGTAACTCCCACCAAACAGCTGGTGGGATCATGAAGGCTGGGTGTATTTCTTCTTTCCTTGATAGGTCTGGGAAAGAGAAGGTGATGTAAGATTATGTGATTCAATTGTGAGTGCTTGTTAGCAGGGCTAATTGTAATTGTAAAAAAACTTAGAACACTACACCATGGGGATTGGTCGATTGGGCTATCTGGCTGGGTATAGAATGCGTTATCTCAGGAAGCGGGGAATCTCACTACCATCAGGAAAGAGGAGCAGAGCACTTCGTTTGGGCTTCATTTCATGATCCTGAACTTCTCTGATCAGGAGACAAAGAACTGTGACCCTAAGGGAAGGGCAGTGGAACAGCAGCAGCGGACAAATAACCAGAGCACAAGACTTCTCTTTCTTTGCAGGGAGCAAGTAAGCTACATGCCTGCAGGCAGAGGCTCACTGGCAGAGGGCAGTGCCTCTAGGCACTTCATTGGGGAAGCTGGGCTTGCTGACTCAAAAATGTAGCGTGTGCTCTGGAGTGAAGTTCATGGCAGGGTTGTGTATGTGCCTTCTGAGCATATATCAGTGTGCTAAAGTAACTTGGTAGCATTGCCTGAGCTGTGGCCATTCAGCTGAAAAGCCAAGAGCTACCCTGTTTGCCCGAAAATAAGACAGTGTCTATATTAATTTTTGCTCCCAAAGATGCGCTAGGTCTTATTTTCAGGGGATGTCTTATTTTTCCATGAAGAATATGGGGCACATTTATTATTTATTGTTTTATTAAAAGAGACCCCACACTTCCTGTCTGCTCCAGCAGCACTGCGGCCAACAGTGAGCTGCGCAGCAACACCAGCCGCTATGGTCCAGAGTCCAGAGTTATGGTAGCTTCAGGGGGCCTTATTTTGGGGGAGGTCTTACTTTCGGGGAAACAGGGTAGAGCAGGGCTTGCCTTTGGGCATGGCTGGGAAGCGGCTCTCCTGCAAGAAGAACTATGCCCTGAGCATTTCTAACCCTGAATTGTAATCTGCTAATTTTCCTCATAAATTCTACAATCATGAGTGTTGTGTATGAGCTCTGTGTGATGCGATGAGTTCTAAAACCCATCAGGGACATAGAGAATGCTGTGAAGGGGCAGCTGGGTGCAGGGGAACCATTGAGTGAGACCACTGAATTGCAGATAGCCACAGAAACCCCAGAGCACAGCATCGCACTTCCCAGTCCTCTGCCCTCACTGTCTCCCAATCCCTTTGCTCCCAACAGGAAATGTGAGTTACCAAAAGGCTTTCCTCGATTCCCCACCCCTTCACCCCACTGAGGAGAGGTCTTCTGGGTCTAACTGGACCAGCCCTACCCCCTCCACCCCCCGCAGGCGTTTGCCGTACAGGCAGCTAGCTCCATGAACTTGAGAAGCCTCCTGAGCTCCTGAGCCCTGCTGCTTCCTGTGCACAGCCAATTCCCAGGCTGCGAGGGAAGGCCCCTTCTCCCAGGGGAGCCACTGTCTCTACTTGGCAGGAAGAGCCTCCATTGGACCCAGCTGGCCAGCAGAGTTCCTAAGCTCCGGTGACATACTGGTCACGTGTTGGGCGGCTAACTTCAAAGGCAGCAGTTCAAAACCACCGGCGGCTCTGCTGCAGAAAGAAAATGCTTTCTATTCCCTCAGGGTTACAGTCTCCAAAAGCCACCCTCGGAGGGGCCGTTCCACTCCCCTGGAGGTTTACTATGAGTCGGAACCGACCCTGTGGCAGTGAGGTTTGATCTCCCGCCTGGCCTTGCAGGTTGGCCAGACACTGCTGGCCAGTAAGGGCAAAGGAGTCGATGGGTGAACCTCGGGGCAGAGACTCCAGGTCACTTGGACAGCAAACTGAGCCAACAGGCGGCAGCTCCCTCCCTTGCTCTCTGCTCTGCTGCCCCAGCAGGGCCCAGGCCCGCCTGGCCCTCCCAGCCACCCATTCCATGCACGGCCAGGCCCGCTTCCCTCCATCACCTCTGCCCCCAGCACGGGGCCAAGCCTACCTTTCGGGAGCACCACCAAGTGGGCCTGGGCCCTCTGCCGCTGCCTCGAGCCTTCATACTGGGCTCGCAGAAGCTGGATGCTGGGCGGAGGCCCTGTTCCCAGGACCTGAGTCCCGCAGCCCTCAGCCATGAAGGGAGACCGGGGCTGCCAGAAGTGGGGCAGGGCAGGGCAGGGGCAGGACAACCCCTTCATCCGGATCCGGGAGAAAAGCAAACACGGAGGGAGGGGCGGGAAGGGGAGAGGAGGGGCGGAGGAGACCGGGTAGAGCAGTGGGGAGGCTGACAGGTAAGCGGTAAGCAGGGCAGAGAAAGGAAGGGTGAGGTTCAAAAGGGAGCGAGAGAAATGCGGAGTGGGGAGGAACGAAAGAAAAGTAGAAAAGAGGGGCCAAAGGGAGGTTGTAGGGGATGTAGGCTCAAGTAAAATGGGGGTGAAGCAGGGCTGTAGGGAGAGGGTAAGTACAGAGGTCCAGGGAGGAGGGGGTGGGGCGAGAAGAAGGGAAATGGGGCAGTGGGGAGGGGATAATGGAGGAAGAAGGTGGGGGTGGAAGGGGTAGGTGACTGGGGTGGGGAAGATGGGGCCAATGAGGAGGAAGGGGGCTGAGTGATTCACAGGCAGAGATGCAAAGGCTAAAGGGGAGGAAAAAGAGACCAGCACAGCAGCTTAGAGAGCTCAGAATTGTCTACAGGGGGAAGGGGTCGTCTTGTCCCAGAACCTCCATTCTTTGATCCCGAAGTTTAGAATCCCGGAGCCAAGATGAAGTCTCTCCGCCTGGCAGAGCTGGTGCAGGGGAGTGTCAGGTGCCTGCTGGACTCACACACCTTGGACTTGAGCCTGGATGTTCACATGGGCCACCACAGGGGAGAACCACGGAACCTGCTGGTTTGGTTTTCAGTTAGAAACGACACACCTGCTGCAGCCACACACAACTGCTGCCTTGGGGATGCGCACAGTGCAGGCTCCCCCTAAGGAAACCCAGTCATAAAGATCTCCCCCAAGACTCCTGCCGACCTCGCCCAATACAGAACCAGAAGGGGCAAGCCCAGCCGCAAAGTCAGCCAAGGGGACAGTGCAGGGCATTCTGCCTTCAGCCAGTCCCAACTCTGACACTGGAGGCTGACTCAGCCAGTCTCAGCCTTCTCAGCCACACAGTGCTCTGGTGGGCATCTCAGCCACAGCCTGGAACACACCCCAGGGCCTTGCCAGTCTCATGCTTTCTATTCATAGACTGTTTTCCTTCACACCAGCTTGGGACTCTCCTTGCTCCAGGGAAATGGAGTCAATACCATTTGTTTAAGTCTCTTTCTATGGCTTCTTAATATGGTACTTAGAGGTGATTCCATTATCCAAGATGTTTGCAGAGGCAATGGAAATAGAGGAGAGGCAGATGTCAGATGCTTTGGGCCATTAACATATAGCAACATGCAGATGTCAGATGCAAGGGGTGGAAAGTACAGAGGAAATTTTATATCACAAAAGCCAGCACAGGAGGGGAGCAGGTTGGAGAGAGAAGGGGGTGGAGATGTGTTGGAAGCACCTTAAGGACTTGGAGTCATGCAGGTGGGTGTGTTCAGTGGGAGCTTAGAATCTTGGTAGAAAGAGCTAACTGTAAATGCAGAGATACTCATTTGTGAAATAGGTACAGTCCGTTATTGGGAACATTTTACCATTACCCAGTCATATATAGAGCCGAGAGCTGTTTCACAATGGCTCTTGCTTTTGCCTTTTCAATCTCCTCCTTAGATTTTCCAATCCATGTCTGGTGAGCAGAAAAGACTTCTCTATGTTCTTCTACTTTCCTCCCCTGTGCCAAGATCCGATTGCTTTGTCTGGGCCTCGGGGCTATCAGTACATGCTGTTAGGCGAGGGACTAAATAACCCCGTGTTGGTAGAGATGCTACAGGACAACGCCTTGATATAATCCCTGCGCTATTATGCTTTTAAAGTATCTTACTCTCTTTCCCCTCCATCCCACAAAAACCTCCTTAAATACTTCCAGCCTGGGCCTGGGAGGGCTCCATCAGTGGAGAGGGGAAGAAATCCCGGATGAGGGATTTGAAGGAGCAAATGGCCACTCTTCCTCAGGAGAATCAAAGTCTTCAGCTCATATATGGCAGCTAGAGTCTCGAAACTGGATGAGATTTTCAATCAGTGGAAACATTCTAAGAGACTAAGCTTTGGGGAAGACAGATCATTAAGGTATCAAAAACCTCACTGCATCAAATGGCTTCCTACTCATCGTGACCCTGTAGGACAATGTAGACTAGCCCAATGAAGCAGAAAGCCTCGTCGCTGTCTCAAAGAGCAGCTGGTGGGTTCAAACTGCTGATCTTGCAGTTAACAGCCCAAGAGGCAGGAAGACACAGGTTGTGCTGGAAGCTGAAAAGAGAAAAAGAAGTTAAAACAATAGGAGAAATAAGTGATAGAAGAACTAGTTAAGAAGGGGCATCCCCCAGCATCTGGGAGGTAGGGCCTTGCGCATGGTAATGCTACAAAAAGACGGAGGGTGGTCAGACTAGGGGAGAACATCTGTCTGTCTGTCCGTCTCCTGGCCTTACGAAACAGCACCTGAGCAGCACCGGGGAGCTTCAAAGAGCTCATGGAAAAGTAACTCAAAAACAATGGGAGTTTTCCCCGAGAGCTTTCTGCAGGTTCCACGTATATGCAGAAGATGGTTGCTGATTTAACTACACACAAAAACTATCCTGGGAGGGTTTTTTTGGTTTGTTTTCCTTAAACACCGATACTTGGATGTCTTTCCTACCTACTCTGATTTAATTAGCCTGGGGTGGCTGAATTAGTCGGGAGGTTGGTATGCTCCCAAAGTCCCTGCTGCTCTCCTATTCCTGACCATTCAACAAGTCGTGACTGGTAAGGGCAGGGTAGACCTGTCCCTGTGAGCTTCTGAGACGGTAAACTTG
>NW_022111310.1:14064823-14067784 GCF_000313985.2 Echinops telfairi
TTTTAACACCCAAATCTTAAATCCATCTGGGATTTATTTTAGTGTTAGGTATAAGGCAAGAATTTAGCTAATTTTTTCCTCCAAGTAATTATCCAATTGTCACAATGCCCCTTATTGAATAAATGTTTCTTTTCTCATCATTTGAGATAATAATAATAATAGCATAAGAAAAAAATTGGCAACTCTACCCCTTCCAAAGGAGTCATCATAAATAAATGAAAAATACAGTTTTCATCTGGAGCCATCCTGGAAAAATGACCACTACAGTCATAGAAGGGTGTCTGTATTTATCAGGTAGACCTTGCAGAGGAGCAGAGAATAAAGTACAGCTCACTCAGCATTCACAGCTCTGGAACAGGGATGAGGGACCCAGTTATTTGAGGAAATATTGCCTTTTCCTGTGTGCATTGAAAAGTAATGTCTGTTGAAAGATTTCAAGCACACAGCAAATTACTGTAAAGCTGACAAACTCATAGCAAGACCATGCATGTCGGAGTATAACTGGTTTCAGTGACTGCTTCTTCGGAGACAGATGCCCAGGGCTTTCTTCCAAGGCAGCTCTGGGTGGACTCAAACCTCCAGCCTTTCAGTTAGCAGCTGAATGCATTCACCGTTTGCCTCACCCAGGTGCTGGAACCACCATCCCTGCAGCTCTGAAATCCATTGCGGTCAAGTTGATACCGACTCACAGTGACCCCATGGAACAGAGACCTGCCTCATTGGGTCTCCAAACATTGCCCCATCCTCCCAGGGAGCAGCGGGTGGGTTTGAAAAGGCAGCATTTCAGTTAGGAGCCAAGCACGTACACCATTGTGCTATCAGGCTCCTGGAGCTTCTATTCAAGAACATTAGACCTAGAGACCCAGTTCCGCGCTTGTACCAGAGATCCAGCTAGACTTGATGTCACTCAGCACAGAGGCATGACTCCCGGGACAATGACTCAGCCTGGAGGCACTGGGACAGCGCACTTTGGCCAACGGCCAAGTTCAGAGACTTGGAGAAGGAAGCCCTTCGGGAAAGTAGTTTGTAGGCCAGACTAGGAGACTCAGGTGGACAATGAGGATGGGGCAGGAGTGGCTTTTGTCCTTATGAAGGACTTAAGTTTCGGGTTTTCACCACTTCAGTCTCAGGGAAAGCATAAGGGATTGCAATCTTTAGCTGACACAATAATTTCAAGGAGCCCTGGTGACGTAATGGGCTATTAGTCGGCTACCCACAAGGTTGGCAGTTCAAACCCATCACTGGCTCCCAGGAAAAAGATGGGACAGTTTGCTCCTGTAAAGATTTACAGTCTCGTAAACTTCTACAAAGCAGTTCAACTCTGACCTCTGGGGTTGCTAGGAGATGGAACAGTCTTGATGGCAGTAGGATTAGTTGTTATTTTTTAATACAATAATGTTGCTCTGAAAATTATTCTGCGTCTACAGCCTAATCAACTAGCCTTAGAAAAACCAAAGGTGGAGGATAGCAGAGGGACAGAGGCACCCCCACCCCCACCCCCCACTCCCAGTCTTCTCCCAGTTACAGCAAGGAAGGGACTTCATAAACTATGACTTGAGTTTCCATGTGTGACAGGCAGGGTCGCCATGGGGGGCCAATCATGGCAGGGAAGGACACTGAGTGTGTGCTTCAAGACAGAGTGTGTGCTTCAAGAAAGATGTGATAGTTAAGGTTGATTGTGCCAACCTGGCCGATAAACATGTGGGATTAATTGAAGAGCAGAGAGATAAATGGCTCAGTGAGCCTCGCCTTTCTAGTTCTCGGGTCTCTTGTTCTTTGATGGTCCGACCAGGGTGCAGCTGCCTTAACTAGTTCTCTGCCTCAGCTGGCAAGGCTCACTTCCTGCAAGATATCCCCAAGGAGAAGATGCATGGACCTACTCCGATGCAGCCCTAGGTGCTGGAGCAGCCGCGTGGAGACTCCTGCTAGTGCTGAGATGCTTACTCGCTCATCGATCCGGTTTTCCTCCTGCAGTCGGCATCATTGCATGGGTTTTGTGAGTTTGAAGAGGACTTTGTAGATCGGTGTCAGACATATGGGCTAATGTTGGACTTATGGGCTTGGACTGGACTGGGTTGGGATGCTTTTTTAATCTACCTTTTATATAAATCTCATATACATATGAGTTTCTGTGGATTTGTTTCTCTAGTCTACCCTGACTAACTTAACAACAGACAAACCTCTTAGCCCAAAGTTCCCAGCCTTAGAGAGGGAAGAGAATGAAGGCAAACAGCAGATGGTGTAAGATATGAAAATAATAATTTATACTTTATACTTTACCAAGGGTTCATGAGGGTGGGAGGGTGGGAGGAAGGGAAAAAAGAGGAGTTGATACCAAGGGCTCAAGTAGAAAGAAAATATTTTGAAAATTATGATGGCAACATGTGTACACATGTGTTTGATACAATGGATATATGGATTGTTATAAGAGCTGTAAGCGCCCCCAATAAAATGATTTATTTTTTTAAAAAAAAGAAAGAAAAGCAAAGGGTGAGGACAAGGCAAACATATGAACACAATAGTGACATTCATTGAGCCCGAGCTGCAAAGTGCTAGACGGACGCGGTGCTAATCCCTCTGAGGACATGGAGCAATCTGCCCCACCGACACTGTGAAGGAGGTCCTGCTTTTGCCCTTTCTCCTTCATCTTTTCCGTGGAAGCCCTTTCTGAGCCTGGCGACTCTAGCTTACACATCACAAAGCCATACCCTGTCTCCCCCTCCAACCCCACCACCCTCATCTACTAAGTTTCTTTTTCTTGGACGTTGCAACAGCCTGGCGGGGCTCCTGCGTCCAGGCCTGCCTTCCACCGTCCATTCCCCTCATGACACTCTGCGTTCTCCTGAAGGCCCGCTGCTAATGGGATCTTGTGTGTCCTCCCTGGTGAAAATCTGCAGTGGCAAGGGCAGGCTTGCACAGCCATTATTTTAAGGGCTCTCAACAAGTTGTACACCTGTAAAA
>NW_022111310.1:14068129-14075935 GCF_000313985.2 Echinops telfairi
CCAAATAAAAACTAGCTACTGAGGCTGTTTATGTGTCCCCAAACACCTCACGTAATAATATCACTTGGTTTCTTGGTTTGGAAGTTAGGGCCATATTTTCATGAGACCTCCCAGTGAATTGGCCCAATCACATGTTTAGTACTTCTACCTCCTAGTTCATGGTGTCCCACCTGGGGTCCTAAAAGCTTGCCACCAGTCATCGAAGGCACAACAAGTGGCTTCTGTTCACTTGGGGCAACAGAGGAGAAGGAGGGGCAGAGGAGGACAAGAGGAAATGGACTGTGTGGCTCATTGCCTCCACGCACAATGACCTCCTTCGCAGTGAGACTGAAAGAGCCAGGCAGTGCTTGGCTAACCTTCCCAAACATTGCGATCAAAGATTTTGTAGACAATCAAAAGTGGGGGAAACAGAAACAAATGGTCATGGGCTATCTGGAGCCATGGAGGCTGGATGAGCCCCTCCAGCTATTGCCCCGCGATCATCTTGAAACCTTGTCCCCTGAAGTCTTTTCAAAACCAGACAGTAGTTTAGCTTCACTCGTAGACTAGGAGCATCAGATTGACCACAGGCACCGGAACGATGAGATGGGATCCAATGTAAGGGGCAGTGAGTTTATGACGTGAATGAGGAGAGAAGCACTCTGAGAAGGAGGGGGCTCACGGTTCCCCGCTCTGAAGAATATAGAACTGGCTGTACAGAAACTGTTGAATCGGTACTTGTGTTTCTGGGCTCAATCTCAGCAACTACAAAATAAGTAAATGTTAAAAAACACTCTTAAGAGCTCCTCGATGCTCTCGAACTAGCACCCAGAGCCCTCCCTTCTCGTGTCCTGTGAGGTTGAGCATGGCCTGCCCCGGTCCCAGCTCTCCAGGCTGGTATGCCGAGGGCCCCCTTGCTGTCTACATTCTCGACCAGATTTCCTAATAATGGGTTAGAGACATGCCCAAGGTCAAGACGTGCGGGTCCTAGGCTAAACCCAACAGTGAGTCTAAATACTTTAAAAGAGCTATCACACAATTTACAAATGAGTTTGTAAATGGTGAAACACAATGTACTAGGCCCTTAGGGAACAGTGCATTTATGTTTTCATTTTTAAATGACTCCTCCATTCATTCAGCAAATATTTATCTCTCTGTTCCAGACATGGTGCTGGGCACAGTCAGGAGTCCTGGTGGTGCCCTGACCCCTTGGGAAACAGTCTGAGCTTTCTACTCCCATGAAAAGTGACAGTCTTGGAAAGTCACAGGGGCAGTTCTATCTCATTCTACAGGGTTGATATGGTCAGCATCGGTTCGATGGCAGAAAATTTGGGTTTTGTTTGTTGTTTTCAATATCATGCTCCCCAGAACCACAGTACTGGGTATAAAATGCTATGCAAAGCAGACATTATTATCTTCCTGGAACTTCCAATCCACTGAGAAGGACAGAAAAAGAAACAGTTCACTAACAAGTGCAAAATTACAATGTTTAACAGGAAATAAGTGCAAAAAAGAGGTCAGCAATAAATAAAAGAACTCAGATGGAGAGTCCAGGGCAGTACCGGACTCACTAAGAGAGTAGTAAAGGGTACCTAATATAATTCATTATTCTAGTCATTATCTTAATTTAGCTAGTTTACTCACTTGTTTAAAAAAAATCATCTTCATCTCTCTGCCCTTTAGTGGCGACTTTGTCTCAGACCAAAGAGAGAGCGAGAGCGAGAGCGAGAGAGAGGTCAATATTTGTTGTTTTTTTAGCTGCTATTTAGTGGAGGTTTCCAACTGGCTCATTCCGGTCCGGTCACCTGCTGAGATTTTTTTGCCTCTCCACTCCAGAGAGGCTCCCTAAGAATTTACCTGTAAGCAGATCCTCAGGTGGCAAAATGGAATTCAAAGACAGTGACATTTTCCCATGAACTTTTGGAAGCCCCTCATCAATCCCTAGGTGAATCTTGTTAAGATCCTTGGGGGCCTTGTCAAAGTATAGATTCTGATGCTGTTGAAATGCAAATTCTCAGCAGACCTGAGGGAGGCCTGGTGGCACAGAGGTTCCGGGTTGGGCTGCTAACCATACAAGGTCATCGGTTCAAAACGCCAGCCGCTCAGCGGGAGGAAAATGCAAGTTTCGACTTCCATAAAGAGTTCTAACCTCTCAAAGCCACAGGGACATTTCGACTCTGCCCTACAGGGTCACTATGGGAAGGAGGCCACTGATGGCAGGGTGCTTGGTTTTGGTGGTTGGGATCCTGGGCTCTTGCCGGCCACCGGGGCCCTCTCTGGTGAGCCCAGAAATCCTTCCAGAGGAGGCTTTTGGATGCCATCTCGGTGCTCAGAGACTTCAACTTGCTAGCTAGATCCAGCAGCTTGTAGGGAGTCAGCAGCCCGCTAAGAAGGCTGCGGGGCAGTTCTATTAAGCAGGAGCGCCCCCGACTGGAGAGTGCCCGCGCAGCTAACCTGATCCTCGAAGAAACTAACCACATCCTTAAAGAAACAAGAATCTGAACCGTGAGGGTGGCAAAAGCAGCAGGAGGGTAATTCCCACTTCTCATCCCAGTGACATTCCGGACACAGGAGGCAAGCTTGACTGTGTGTGCTCCGCCTCCCCACCCGCCCCTCACTGCTTCCCTGAGCACCAACAGGGAAGACCGCAGAATTGCAGCGGGGAATATTGACTCGACCGTGGAATGCCAGAAGGATGAGCAAGTCTGTCTTGGACGAAGTACAGCTCGAATGCTTCTTAGAAACAAGGATGGCGAGATGTCATCGCAGGGGCTTTGGAGCTGGTATCAGGAGGGGCAGTCCCTGAAGAAGGACATCAAGCTTGGTCAAGTCGAGGGTCACGGGAAGCAAGGATGACCCTCCATGAGATGGGGTGACACCATGGCTGCAGCAAGGGGCTGGGGCTTGGCTGCAATTGTGAAGAAAGTGCCTAACGGGTCAGTGTGTCGTCTGTGGTCCATAGGAGCACTAAGAGTTGGAACCAACCTGATGGCACCTAACCGCTCTTGAGCATCTTTACGGTACCCTGAATTAACCAGGTTGTGTGAATGCCAAGTTGTCTAACTGCCAGGGCTTAATGAGGCCATCCAAAAGGAGCGCTGGTGGTACTACTGCTTAAGAGTTGGACTAACGAAGGGTGGCGTTTCAAATACACCCCTCAACAGCAGAAAAATATGACCATCTACTAATGAAGGCTGTTGATAGCTAGTTGCCATGGAGTTTATTCTGTTGTTGGTTCACTCACTCACTCACTCACTCACTCACTCACTCACTCACTCACTCACTCACTCACTGCCAAGAACTGCCCCCTGTGGTTTTCCAGACTGTACCTGTACAGGAATAGAAAGCCCCATCTTCCTCCCTCAGCGTGGCTGGTGGTGTTGACCTGCTGATCATGCAGTTAGCAGCCCAATGTGTAAGCACTATGCCACCAGGGCTCCTGGGAAGGTGATTATAGCCAAGAAAATTCTGCTCTGTCACACGGGGTCTCTATGAGTTGACTCTACGGCACCTAGCAGCGTAGAGTCCTTAGAAGCCAGCCCCCTTAGAAGCCGATATGATGACCCCGTTTTACAGAGGAAGTACCCTAGGCTCAGAGAGTTGGTGTTCCCACTCATGATCCTGCAGCTAATAATTGACAGAGCAGGAGTCCGTCTGCTCTCAAAACTGTGCTCATGTTCCTCCCTCACAGGGTATCCCATAGCACTGGAAGCTGAATTTATTAGCGACAGCTCATGTGGTCACCTTACCGGTTGTTTTTTTTTTAATAGCAAATTCTGCTGAAAGAACTCTCTTTAAAAAGTTTGCTCAGTCTATCAGGTAGTGTTTTGTACAAACTTTTAAGTTAAAGGAACATTCTGATCTCTTGTTTCATAGTCTTGCTTTTCTTTTAATGAACTCATACTGAATCTAGGAACCCTGATGGCGTAGTGAGTTACACACTAAGCTGAGAACCACAAGGTACACAGTTTGAACCCACCAGTCACTCAGAGGGAGAAAGACGAGGTTTTCTGTTTCCATAAAAACGTACAGCCTAAAAAAATTGTACAGCCTTGGAAATCCATGAGGCAGAGGGAATTCCTGCTCTTCCCAGAGGATTGCTGAGAGTCTGAATCTGCTTGATGGCAGGGAGCGCATGAGATGTTGAGTCTGATCATTGATCGGAAAACCTTCCCCAGAAAACTCACAGCGAGAAGAGGTAACAGGAATGGTCTATACTTAGTCTTCTGTAAAAAGAAGGAAAAACAAGACCCCACACCAGGTGGTACTGATGAAGGGGAATGGCAGGGCAGCAGATTAGAGAACCCAGATGTAGAAACTTGGCTGTTGGAAAAGGTGGCATCATAAATTCAAAGCTCCTAAGTTAGTAGAGGGCATTGGATAGGAGCCCCGGTGGTAGAGTGGTTACATGTTAGGTTGAGATCCATGAGGTTGGCAGTTCAAAACCACCAGCTGCGCCTCACTGCTTGGGAATCGGGGGCGTTCTACTCCTGTAAATATTTTGCAAACCTGAAAGGGGTCACTGTGAGTTGGCAGTGAGTTTGGTTTGATTTTTGGAGAGGGCATTGGGCTGTGCAAAATGTTTTCTCTTGGCAGCAAAACTAACGGCTGGCCGACAGTGACGCCATGGCAGGAACGCTTGTGATCTGCTTCTGTGACAA
This sequence comes from Echinops telfairi, assembly GCF_000313985.2. Classification (NCBI taxonomy): domain Eukaryota; kingdom Metazoa; phylum Chordata; class Mammalia; order Afrosoricida; family Tenrecidae; genus Echinops; species Echinops telfairi. Next base: position 14,072,770 of record NW_022111310.1, read on the forward strand.
GCGTTGCTGCGTGCCGAAGAGTCAATTCTGACTCCAGTGTCCCACAGGACAGAGTAGAAACCACATAGGGTTTCCTAGAGTGTGAATCTTTATGGAAGCAAATTCCCAGGTCTTTGCTTCCAGGGAACCACTGGTGGGTTTTAACTGCTGACCATTGCGCCCCCAGGACTCCTTTCTGGAATGATGACAGCTGAGGAAGGCACATGCTTTCACATCCCTGGGGATTGTTCTCTGGGGACCCACAGTCCGGATGACTGCTTCTGCAACATTGCTGCAGACAATCCTGGGTCATCGATCCTGACTGCACATGATGAGCCATTTGGGTAACTTTTTAAAAAGCGCTTACACCGGGTCTGCACCAGCATCCAATTCCCAGGAAGAGGGGACCAGGCATCAGAATGTCAGAAACTTTCCAGAGTGCAGCCATAGCCAAGAACCACTGAACCGTTTCAATGGTTGCTTGTTAAGATTTGAAACGTCACTCCCCCTGCTCCCCACTTCCCTACTATTCACAGTCCTGTCTGGTATGTTTGCAAACCACAGCTGCAAGGAAGCAGGCATGGGAGCGCGGAGAACCTGCCGCAAGTCTCCATCTCTCCAAATGTCCCTATTGTAGGTCCTCAGCCACGAGTCTGGCTGATGCCCTCCGCGTGACTACCTGAACGCTAGCCCCATCACCCAGCATGGACTTTACCCAGGACCTGTCCCATGACTGGCTGTGAGACTCAGGCTCAGAGTGCAATATCTACACTGTAGGTCTCTGCTCTGTTCACCTGCACTGTGAACATCTGCAAGGCTCCTTGCTTTCTTATCAAAGACTCTGTTGTGGTGGTTGATAAGGTGCTATCTGGTCGATTCTGACTGATAATGACCCTGTACACAATGGAATGAAACACCTTGTAGTCCTGCACCGTCCTCACATTGGCCACCTCTGATTTATGCATTTGACATCAGTAACTCTTTTTTCCATTCTCAATATTCTCATTAAGAATTAAAGTTTCATTTAGTAGATAATATGAAGCTGTAAGGATTTAATTTACCTTTAAATTCAAATGGTTGAATTTTATGAGAAAAATGATCGTGTTCATTTTCATGAATAATTAAATCTTAATAAATAACTTATAAAACCCCATTTCTGAATTTTATATGCAGTCTGCTCAATGAAAAACTGCTAATGTTCAGCATTGTCCATTTTAAGCAGGCTTTTTTCCTTTGAAGAGTTTCCTTTTATACTTTTAAAATTTCTTTTCAGAGAGCCACATTCATATTTTCTATCTATTATAACATGTAGTCATCTCATTGATTCCAAGAATGAAAAATTATGTGTCGTTATTTTTAAATATTTTCATCTAAAAGTATAAATACCAGAAAAATTTTTAATTAAGACTATGTTATTTTCAAGTTTTTCTTTCCCCTTACAACATTAAAGAATTTTTTAAAAAACATTTTATTAGGGGCTCATACAACTGTTATCGCAATCCAAACACACATCAATTGTGTAAAGCGCATTTGTACATCATTCTCAAAACATTTTCTCTCCACTTAAACCCCCGACATTAGGTCGTCATTTTTCCCTCCCTCCCCGCTCCCCCGTCTCTCATGAGCCCTTGATAGTTTATAAATTGGTATTTTGTCATATCTTGCCCTGTCCGATGTCTCCCTTCACCCACTTTTCTGTTGTCCGTCCCCCAGGGAGGAGGCCACGTACAGTTCCTTGTAATCGGTTCCCTCTTTCCTACCCATTCTCCCTTTACCCCTCCCTGTTTCGCCACTCACACCACTGGTCCTGTAGGGCTCATCCGTCCTGGATTCCCTGTATTTTCAGTTCCTATCTGTACCAGTGTACATCCTCTGGTCTAGCCAGACTTGCAAGGTCGAATTCGAGTCATGGTAGTGGGAGCGGGGAGGAAACATTTAGGAACTAGAGGAAAGTTGTATTTCTCATCGTTGTTACATCGCACCCTTTTAAGGAACTACATTAAGAATATTTCAGAAGTAGACCGTGCCACGTTGTTCTCCCATGGAACAGCTGATGGGTTTAAACCACTGACCTTTAAATTTACCAGCTGATCCTCTGGAGAAAACTGTGGCAATGTGCTCCTGTCTAGATTATGGCCTTAAAAACTCTAAGGGGAAATTCTACTCTACTCTGTCCTGGATGGTTGCTGTGGTAGTTGCATAATCTGGTGTCAATTTGAGGATTAAGAGTGTAGGGGAGGAGTCTAGCCTTCAATCAAGATATTGCCAATGAAGCCTATGTGTGGGCTTGGCCTTCTCCTGAGGATTGTGGGAGCTCCTGTATTTCCTCCTTGGAGGCAGGAGACACTTGCTCTCTAGGGTCAGTCCCTGTGAGACATCCCTGTGGAGAAGTCACATGGAGAGAGGCTGATGGAGCCAGACCTCTGGAGCCTAAGAAGCCACTTGGAGACCCCTGCCAGCGCTGAGATACTTCCACCACCACTGGATCCACATGACTTCCCACCCACTGGCCTGTGATCTTCCTGCGCTCAGCGGCACTGCATGTGTTTTGTGAGTCTGAAGAGGACTTTATAGATTTGTATCAGACAAAAGCCATTATCAGAGGAAGTTTGATGGCAGTTAATGCATATATGAAAAAGGAAGAAAGGCTTATGACTGATACACATATAGACAACTGAGCTTTCTCTTTCTTTTTTTTCTGTCCTCCCTTTTTACTGAATCTTTTGCTTTCTTTTTGTTTGGTCTCTGTCATTGTTGTTTTGCCTACCTATAAAAGATGGGCATGGGAAGCAAGCCCGAGGAGAAAGCAACTGGACTGATGATGGTTCGGGAGGGACTGGGCGGGTTGGAAGGTGTGGGGGAAAGGAGCGGTGAGCAAATAGTGCTGTAGAAATTAAAAGCAACAACAAGGAGGACATAGAGATCCCACTGGTGGTGGAACAACAACGATCTAACTGACAGGAATTACTAAGAGTCAGAAGAAGCGGGGGAGTGATGGTGGGGCAGGAGGAAGGTAAAAGGAAGCAGAGGAAAGATCTAGGAAGCAAAGCTATGGATAGAGATATAAACATAGGTGTGCACTTATGTAAATATATGAATTCATAAACTAGAGGTATTGGCCTATGTACATATATTTATATGACAATATTTTGAGGAAGTGTACTCACTTTGGGCCTCTGCTCAAGCC